>NC_080793.1:78761458-79419791 GCF_028018385.1 Neofelis nebulosa | reverse complement strand
GTGCCATAGCATTTTTTTTTTTTTTACCCACCTGCATATACTGATGGTTAAACTCTGCAGATACTCACTCCATTCTTAACAATATCATCATCAATAAGGCAAAATAGACAAATAAAAAATTAACTTTAAAACCATGAACAGGGCATAAAGAAATGGCTCTGAGTGTATGGAAGACAAGGGAGAGATAACATGTTTTTTACAAAGGGAAACTTAGATAAGCCTTCACAGAAGTGCACCTGTTTGTATAGGAGTTTGAAGGAAGAAACAAATGTACTTGATGTTCAACAGAAAAAGGATAGTGTAGAAAGAAGAAACAACCAAGAATAATAGCTGATAAAAGACTACAGCATATTCAGTAGAACTTAGAATGCTCTGATGCAACCCATGTGGTTATAGAGAAAAGTGGGAGAGAAGGATAATGTTTAAGAAGATATAGTTGAAACAGATGATAAAAGGACTTAAATGCTATGCTGGAGAGCCTGGATTTTATTCTGCAAGCATGGGGGATCAATATAGATTTTAATTAGGGATACAATACAATGAATTTTCTCATTGGTAGTCATGTGGAAGAGAGAGCCCTGGGTGAGTAGACTAGTTAAGAAATCTCTTAAAAATAAGTTTGGATCATTGTGAATTCAAGTGAGTAATATATAATGATTACACTAACTGGTGCTCCCTATGCTTACTAACGTATGAATAGCTATCCCTAATCCACTACTACACTCCCAGATTGGACACACTCTCGGTAGCATTGTTGGTCTCCCCATACCTCCAAAAGCAACAAATAAGAAAACCCCATTCTATATGGGTGGGGATGAGGAGTAAAGTGGACCAGAAACCCAGAAGTCTGTGACTGAAAGGCAAAGTAGGAACACACAGGACCAAGAATTGGAAATGGCCTCCAGGAGAAGGGCCTCAAAAAGAAAAATGATAATAATATAAAGAGTTAGGGACTCATGGGGCACCTGGGTGGTTCAGTCAGTTAAGCGCCTGACTCTTAGGTTTCAGCTCAGGTCATGATCTCGTGGTTTGTGGGATCAAGCCCCGTGTTGGGCTCTGTGCTGACAGCATGGGGCCTGCTTGGGATTCTCTCTCTCCTTCTCTCTGTGCCCCTCCCCCACTTGCATGCACTCACACTTACTTTCAAAATAAACAAACAAACGCTAATAAAAAAAAAAAAAGAGTTAGGGCCTCAGAGCAAAGTCAAACTCTCTTTCCAAAGTATCCCCAAGTTAGGCAACAGAATTTCCAGTGATTAAAACCTCTCATGATCACACACACACACACACACACACACACACACACACTCCCTAAGCAAAGCACAGCATCATCTGAGAAGACAACTACTGAAAGTCAAGATAGATGAACAGTAAAATATTGGATTGCTAAAGATTTGCCAAGATTGTTATTATCCCATAGAGAAAATAATTATATAAAAGTTTAAAGAAGCAATAAAATAAATTATAGGGATGGTGAGAATAGTCACCATGAGAAATAAATAGACTTAAGAAAAATTTTAATTTCCATAATTAAAAACTACAAACTGGTAAAATAAAAACCCAGTAGGTTAACTAAAGAGAGAATTAGTGACTTGGGCTATATAGCCAAACAATGTTATCAAGAATGAAGTAAGGGAATCAAAAATAAAAATGGAAAGTTAAATAAATGAAACATAAAATGGGAAAGCTTATCATAGAACCAGTTGGAATATATACAAAACTCATAGGGCAAAGAAGAAGGCATTCATGGATCAAGAAAAGTTTTAAAATATTTGGAACTGAATAAAAATGTAAACAAAACATAATAAAATTGTAGAATATAGCTAAGCTGATGCTTAGAAATTTACAGTATTATATGTTTTTATCAGGAAAGAAGAAAGGTCTCAAATCAATAATCCATTTTAAGAATCTATTTAAAAAGAGGCAAATTAAACACAAAGCAAACATAGGGAATTAAACAGCAAAAAAACAAAAAACAAAACAAAAACAAAAACAAAAACACAAAAAACAGAAACATAAGTCAATGAAATTTCAGAGCCAAAATTAAGAAATATCAATTAAATGAAACACAGTTCTTTGAAAAGATCAATGTAATTGATTAATCTTAAACCAGATTGATGAATAAAAAAAGGAGAAAATACAAATTACTGATAACAGGAATAAAAAAGAGGAAATCATTACAAATTCTGTAAGTTTAAAGAATAAAAAAAAAAGAACATTAAAAAAATACTCTATGCCCAGTAGTTTAACAATTCATATAACTGAATTGATTCAAGTATATGAAATGGACTATTTTCTTTAAAAAAAAAAAAATGAAACTACCAAAGCTCACTCAAAATGGAAGAGCTAATATGAATAATACTCTTCCTATTAGAGAAATTGAATTTGTAATTGTTGAATTTGTATTTCTTGCATATCTACATGTCTTGGAATAAGGCACTGATTACCCATTTTATCTACACAATGTTGTCAAGGATCTTTGTAGGGCCAATAGTATTGAAAGCTAGGGCCAATGTTTTCTCCAGACCAAAGAATAAGCATGTGTCCTGCCCATTAGAAAATTTTAAATCCCCTAAACTCAGCTGTCTCCTATAATGAAATTCATTTCCGGTCCAGGGCTCCTCTGATCTCTTTGTGTCATCCTGTAGGAACTGGGCTCGAAAAACTGAGGCAAAAATGATGATAATCATGCCTACTATTATCATGAGACATGAATTATGCTCCATCTATGAGCCAAGATTTGCATGTCTTCTACCAGCATCCATGAAACTGTCAATATAACTTATTATCTTGCAAGTAGCATAAATCTCAGACCTTTTACAGACCTTGAAACTTAAGGTCTGGATCATTTCATTCTTGAATCTGCAAAATATTTAAGAAATGACTACTAATTCTTCACAAAATTCTCTATAAAACAGTAAAAGAAGAAATACTACCAAGCCACTTTATGAGACTGAGGTCAAAATAAGTTAAGGATATTATTAGTAAAGAAAATAATAGATAAATATTCCTCATGAACATACATATAAAAATTATCAACCAAATATGAACAAATCAAGCCCAGCTATATATACATCAGATAATACGCCAAGACCAAGAATCATTTATCTTTGGAATGCAATGCTGCTTTGACATTCAGAAACCAATTAATGTGATTCCCCACATCAACAAATTAAAGAAAACTAAATATATCATCTCAATCACTACAGGAAAAGCTTCTGACAAGAGTCAGTGTCCCTTTCAGGCAAAACGTTTAGAAAACTGAAAATAGAGACAGCTTTCTCAACCTGATAAAGAATCTACAAACAAACCTTCAGCTATCGTCATACTAAACAGGAAAGACTCCATGCGATTTCCTTAACATAGGGAATAGGTAAGGATATCCCCTCGCATTCCTATTGAAATATTTCCATAATCTTATGATTAAGTCTGAGTTTCTGGTTTTCTTTTTTCCATTTAAAGTGGATAAAGGAATGGGCTGTGACCTTAAGAAACATTTATTGGCTGGGGCCCCTGGATGGCTCAGTCTGTTAAGTTTCCTGATTCTTCATCTCAGCTCAGGTCATGATCTCATGATTTGTGAGACCAGCCCCACATTGGACACAGTGCTAACAGCATGGACACTGTTTGGGACTCTTTCTCTACCTCTCTCACTCCTTGCTCTCTCTCAAAATAAATAAATAAACTTGAAACAAATTTTAAAAAAAGAAACATTTATTGGCCTTTTATCCCCCCACCCCCACGTGAGAAAGAAAGGATAGAGCAGGATAGAATTTTCTAATTGCCTTTTCCACCAGGTGAAAAGAATTGGAATACTGGAATAGCCAAAATCACTTTGACAGATATGCAAAATTATAAGAATGCCTGATTCAAGACAGTGTGGTATTGATAAAAGACAAAAATATAAATAAATGGAACAGAAGAGAGAAGCTTAGAATAGTCTCAATAGTTACAAAGGCAATTCAAAGAAGAAATTATACAGCCTGTTCAGCAAACGGTACTGAAACTATTAGAAACCCAGATACAAAGAAAGAAATAAGTAGCCTCAAGTGATACCTCATGCCATATAAAAAATTGATATTAAAGAGGTTTTAAACCTAAATGCAAACCCTAAAACCATGACTTCTGGGGGAAAAATGAATGAAAGTTCTTGTCATGTTGGGTACACAAAGATTTCTTAGATCGACATCAAAAGTATAATATATATTCAATTTCATCAAAGAAAGAAAGAAAAGAAAAGACAAGAAAAAGAAAAAAAAAACTTTGAAAGACACTGATGAAAAATAATAAAATAAAAAGACACTCCAGAGGATTCCAGTTTCAACTGAGTCATGTAAAGTGCTTGAAAGTCATTATTTCTATTCTCAAAATAAGAGGAAAAAAAAGCTAAACAAACAAACAAACAAACAGAATATGACTTTTCTTAGGCCCATCAGGTAATTGAAGACAAACTACCACCTCAAAACTAGAATCATAGCTGAGACCAGCTTACTGGAAATAGAAGCTGCCATTGCACTTAAATGGCAATTGATGAATTCATGAAGGCTGAGAGTTAAAAAATCCTGGGAGACAGTTCTAAGGGAGTTCCCCCACTTTTTGGGTTTTGCCTTCAGGAACCCCATCAGGTGCTTCTGGTGAAATTCAGAGAAAAATCTCCTCTTGTATCAGATAGAGAAGGAAAAAATAACCATATTGAGACATGCCCAGAGGAAAATAACTATGACAAAAGCATCCCCTCCAGGAAAAGCTACTTGTACCAGAGCCTTACTAGACCTGGAAGATGGGCATTTGGAAGATTCCATAGTGCTGTAGCTTTCCTATCTCCTGTAAGAGGAGGGAATATTTTGGTTTTTTCTTTTACAGGCAAATAAATGTTTTATTAGGTCATGGCCCTGGGAATGTTTCCCCTCTCCAACGTCTTATACCACATCAACTATGCAACAGTACAACAATGAATTACAACTGAATGAGCTGTAAGACACAGACCCTATTTAAGAGTGAATTCATAGGGAGAGCCCAATACAACAGAGGAGAAAACAAACAAAAAAGAAATATAACACGAAAACTAGAGGGAACA
This sequence comes from Neofelis nebulosa, assembly GCF_028018385.1. NCBI lineage: Eukaryota > Metazoa > Chordata > Mammalia > Carnivora > Felidae > Neofelis > Neofelis nebulosa. The sequence continues at coordinate 79,414,715 of NC_080793.1, read as the reverse complement.
TCTGCTGCCACAGAAATTAAACACAAAGTTCCTATGTAAATTCACATGAATTTCATACTAAAAACCTGATTACCTCAGATTCTATTGCCAAATACAGTAAAACTTTGGTTTGTGAGCATAATTCATTACAAAAATATGCTTGTAATCCAAAGCACTCGCATATCAAGGCGAATTTCAAGAACCATTGACTCAGTTGTGATCATGTGACATATGGCGTCACAGTCTACTTGTATTGCAACACATTGCTCATTTATCAAGTTAAAACTTATTAGAAATGTTTGCTTGCCTTGTGGAACACTCATAGAACAAGCTACTCTCAACCCAAGGTTTTACTGTATATCACAAACAAATTTCAATAAAAATTACAAGCATGCTAAAATGCAGAAAAACAAATTACAACAACAACAACAAACACGATCTGAAGAGACAAAGAAAGCATCAGAACCAAACCCAGATTTTGGATTCTCAGTTAAGGAATTTAAAATAACTATGATTATAGGATACCCGGGTGGCTCTGTTGGTTAGGCATCTGATTTTGGCTCAGGTCATGATCTCACAGTTCCTGGGTTTGAGCCCTGTGTCAGGCTCTGTGCTGACAGCTCAGAGTCTAGAGCCTCCTTCGGATTCTGTGTCTCCTGCTCTCTGCCCCTCCGCCACTCATGCTTATGTTCGGGTGCGCGCGTGCATGCTCTCTCTCTCTCTCTCTCTCTCTCTCTCTCAAAAATAATTAAATAAATAAACATTAAAAATAAATCAAATAAAATGACTATGATTAATATATTATGAGCTCTAATGGAAAAAAACAACATGCAAAAATAAATAAGGTAAGCACAGTGATGGAAACTGAAAAAATAAAAAGAAAATGCTAGAAATTTGTGATAGAAATGAAGAATTCCTTTGATAGGCTCACTATAGACATGGCCAAAAAAAGAAGCATGACCTTAAAGATGGGTCAATATAAAATTCCAAAACTGAAATGCAAATGGAAAATCAGATTTAAACAAAACAACACAACTCTGGAACAATTCCAATATGTAACATACACATTATGGAACTACCGGAAGAAGGAGAAAAAGAGAAAAGAAAACAATAAAAACTACTGAAAGCAACAATGATGAGAATTCCCCAAATTTAATGATGAATACCAAAACACAGACCAAAGGTCAGAGAACAGGCAGGATAAATGTCTCCCACCCCAATCTAACTAGGTATATTATATTCAAACTTCAGAAAATTAAACATACAGAAAAAAATCTTGAAAGAAGCCAAAAAGTCCCCCACCCCAATCTAACTAGGCACATTATATTCAAATTTCAGAAAATTAAAAATACATAAAAAGTCTTGAAAAAGGCAAAGAGAAAAGAAAGACCACCTGACCTATAGAGGAGCAAGGATAATAATTATATCAGACTTCTCATCAGCTTCCATGCAAACAAGAAGGAAATGGAATGGAAAATTTAATGTTGAGAGAAAAACAAGAAAACAACACCAACCTAGAATTCTGCATTCAGTGAAACTATCCTTCAATGGTGAAGGGAATAATAAAGAGTTTCTCAGAAAAACAAAAACTAAAGGAATTTTTAACAATGGTTCTATCTTGTGAGAAATGTCAAAAAAATTCCTCAGGGATAAGGAAAAAAATATAAATCAGAAACTCATATCTATTGAAGAAGGAGGTGGGGGAGGGGGAGGGGGAGGAGAAGGAGAAGGAATTCTCGTACCACAATGGATTAAATCATCAATCAGTAACAGAAAGATGTCCAGAAAATACCAAAATATTTGGATATTAAACAACACACTTCTAAATGCCACATGAGTGGAAAAAAAAAAAGATTCAGGGCAAATTTTAAGATATTTTGAAGTAAAACAAAAAAAATACTAATTAACAAAATTTGTTGAAGCAGCAAAAGCAGTGCTTAAAAGGAAGTGCATAGCATTAAATGCTTATGTTAGAAGATGCCTAAAATCAACAACCTAAGCTTCCACCTTAGAAATTTAGAGGAAGAGTGCCTGGGGGGCTCAGTCAGTTAAGTGTCCAACTTTGGCTCAGGTCATGATCTCACAGTTCATGAGTTCAAGTTCTGCATCAGGTTCTGTGCTGACAGCAAGAGCCTGGAGTCTGCTTTGGATTCTGTGTGTGTGTGTGTGTGTGTGTGTGTGTGTGTGTGTGTGTGTCTGCCCCTTCCCTGCTCATGCTCTGTCTCTCTCTCTCTCTCTCTCTCAAAAATAAACATTAAAAAATTTAAAAAAAAGAAAGAGACAAATTTAGAGTAAAAAAAGTTTAAAATAAGGCCAAACCAAGTGGAAGAATATCATAAAAATTATCACAGACACCAATGAAACTGAAAACAGAAAATCAAAGGAGTAATCCAATGAAACAAACAAACGAACAAATAAAATTGCCCTTTAGAAAAATCAATAAATTTATAAACCTGTAACCAGGGTAACCAAGAGAAAAATGAGAAAAGAAATAAATCACTAACATCAGAAATGAAAGAGAGACATCACTACTGGTCCCATGGACATTAAAATGGTAAGAAGGAAATATTATAAACAACCCTTTGCCCAGAAATATAACTTGAAACAAATTAAATAATTCCATTAGCACCCTCCAAAAATCAAATACTTAGGTATAAACTTAACAAATCATGTACAAGATCAATATAAGAAAAACCACAAATTTCTGCTGAGAAAGATCAAAAAAGATCTAAGTAAAAGGAAGTATTCCATATTCATGGATAGGATGACTCAATATTGTTAAGATGTTAGTTCTTCCCAGGTTCATATACAGATTCAAATAAATCCCAATCAAAATTCCAGGTGTTTTGTGGATATTTGCAAACTGATTCTAAAATTTGTGTCAGAACAACAAAAACACAAAACAACAACCAAAAAAACCAGAACAGTCAACACACAATACTGAAGAATAAAGTCAAACTTTATTCTAACCAACACTAACCAACTTCAAGACCTACTACAAAGCTACAGTAATCAAGACACCATGATACCAGTAAAAGGATAGCAAAAAGATTAATGAAAACGAGCCAGAAGTAGACCCATATGAAACTGATCATTGACAAAAAAGCAAAGGCAACTCAATGAAGAAAGGGCAGTTTTCACTGTTGTGTTGTTTTTGTTTGTTCTTGTTGCTGTAACAATTGGTACTGTAACAACTGGATGTTCAAAAGAAAAAGGAATGAATCTAGACAAAGGCCTTACACATTTTATAAAATTTAACTCAAATGGATCATATATCTAATAGTAAAATATAAAACTACAAGAATTTTGGAGGATAACACAGGAGAAAACTCTATGTGTCCTTGGGTCTGGTGAAAAGAAGCTTTAGTTACAACACCAAAAGACGAATCCATGAAAGAAAAAAGAAAAGTAAAGTTGCACTTTATTAAAATCCAAAACATCTGTTCTGACAAAAAACACTCTTTTTTTTTTTTTAACGTTTATTTATTTTTGAGACAAAGAGAGACAGAGCATGAACGGGGGAGGGTCAGAGAGAGAGGGAGACACAGAATCTGAAACAGGCTCCAGGCTCTGAGCTGTCAGCACAGAGCCTGATGCGGGGCTCGAACTCATGGACTGCAAGATCATGACCTGAGCCGAAGTCGGACACCCAACCGACTGAGCCACCCAGGCGCCCCCAAAAAACACTCTTAAGAAAATGAAAAGACAACCACAGAGTGGGAGAAAATGTTTGAAAAACACATAACTAATAAACGGCCTATATCTAAAATATACAAAGAATCTTTAAACTCAAAAATTTTAAAGAAATTATTCAATTTAAAAGTGATAGAGGTGCCTGAGTGGCTCAGCTGGTTAAGAGTCCAATTCTTGAATTCAGCCCAGGTCATGCTCTCATGGTGGTGAGACCCATGGGCCTCAGCATCAGGGCCCAGCATCAGGCTCATACTGGGTGTAGAGCCTACTTGAGATTTTCTCTCCCTCTCCCTCTGCCCCTCCCCAGCTTGAGATCTTGCTCTCTCTCAAATAAATAAATAAGTAAATGTCGATAAATAAAAATGGACAAAAGATCTGAACAGACACCTCACCAAAGATTTACAGATGGCAAATAAGCACCCGAAAGATGTTCACCATCATATGTCATCAGGGAATAGCATACTGAAACAAAAATGAATGAAATCTTCTGAGGACCTGGCATTTGACCAAAAAAATCTAGTTGTGATTTTTCAGGCCTACCCACAGGCAGTGACCAAAGCTCTATCTGACAGGCCTCTGAGGGGAGCACTGCCCTCCTTCCTCCAGCCTCTGCCATCTCTGAAGGGCGTTGCAGTCAAGGATTCAGGTTCCCCTGGGCAGCCATGTTCTTATGGATACTTGCATTCCTAGCCTGGTGCCTTCACTCTGAAGGTCTCTTGATCTGGATCCTTAAGCCAAGACCTTCTGCAGGCACCTCAGCCAAAGCCTCCTTATGGGGGTGCAGAGGGACCCTTTAAGACATTTTTCTCTACTCTCAGTACTCCTAACTCCCCTTCCCATCCCCCAGTTCAATAAAACTGCAGGAGTCTTTTGTTCAGGGCTCTCTTGGCAGGGAGAGGACTCCCACATCTGTGCTGATCCACCTGACTTTTGTGCATATTGTTAAGTGAAAGAAACCAATCTGAACACAGCTGGTAATCTGCTGTTTTTCCTGTCTTGATGAAATTTATGTGTGTGTGCAAAAGGCAAACTCTAGGGACAGTAAAAAGATCACTGTTTGTTAGGGGTTTCAGAAGTATGAAGGTGGGATAAAAAAAATGAAGCGCAGGAGATTTTTAGAGTGGCAAAACTCTTCTGTACAATGCCATATTGATGGACATGTGATATTAGGCACTTGTCAAAACCCATGTAACAATACTACACAGAGAGTGTGTTTCAATGTAAACTACAGAATGTAGTTAATAATGCATCAAAGTTGGCTCACTGGGGCTCCTAGAAAGCTCAGTCAGTTAAGCACCCAACTTCGGCTCAGGTCATGGTCTTGCAGTCTGTGAGTTTGAGTCCTGCATTGGGCACTCTGCCTTCAGCACAGAGCCTGCTTCGGATCCTCTGTCTCCCACTCTCTACCCCTCCCCCGCTAGCTCTCTCTCTCTCTCTCTCTCTCTCAAATAAATAAATTTAGAAAAAAAAAGAAAAAGATCGGTTCATTAACTGTAATAAATGAAGAAATTAACATATTTAACTGTGTGTGTGTGTGTGTGTGTGTGTGTGTGTGTGTGTGTGTGTAAAGACCAGCCACAGACTAAGAGAAAGTATTTGTAAGACACATATCTTATAAAACACTTGCATTCAGACCAAATCAGACTCTCATAACTCATTAGCAGGAAAAAAACCAATGAAATAATACACGTGCATTTTTTTAAAATGTTTCACCAAAACAGATGTACGGATAGCATAAAAGCACATGAATACATGCCCAACATCATTCATCATTAATTAAAGGCAAATGAAAATTAACACCACAATCAGTTACCACTACACACCTACAAGAAAAGGCTACAACCAAATTTTAGCAATACTAAGTACTGGTGATGGTATGGAATATCTGGAACTCTCATTTATTGCAAAATAAGTGGAAAAAGAACTAAGCAATCTTTTTTTTTCCACTAACTTGCTGGTTGGAAAGCAATATCGTACAGTCACTTTAGAAAACAGTTTGGCAGTTTCTAATAACATTAAACATATACTTTCCACCCATCTCAGCATGCCACTCCTGAGTATTTATCCAAGAGAAATAAAGCCTTATGTTCTCACAAAATCCTGTATGTGAATGTTTATGCCAGCTTTATTCACAATTGCTGAACAAACCTTAAACTATACACAGCACATTGTTGGTTTAAAAGAGCCGGGAGGCAGTGGTGCCTGAGGGTGGACATCTCCCCACTCCCATCACCCTCAGCTTTAGCTTTTCCGAAAACAACTGGAGAACGGGAAGAGCTAGAATAGGCACCCCTGTGAGTGAATAATCTGGGGAAAGTGGTGTGTTGGATACATAGATTAACTCGCCCAGCATGTATTCTGACCTCGTTTTTAGTCTTTTCCTGTATCACAGAGGTGGAGGGTCGCGAGGTACATTTCCCAGAATTCCCTAGACCTAGGTTTGTGGTTTAGGTCACACCTATCAGATGCCAGCGGACAACCTGCACTGAATTCAGTGGGAAACGAAGCAGGGCTTGAGGCTTCCGCTTTGCTGGTTGCCTTTTAGTAGATGCTGACTGATCTGGAGCCAGCAGCTAGCTATAACTTGGGTTTCCCAATTAGGCAAGGCTTCTGATGCTGGCAAGATCATCGGTTCTCTTTGAGCCCCAGTTATATGGGGTGGCTTTAAAAAACCAACATCCCCATTCAGTCTAAACTTGTGTCTTCAGCCTGAAAGCCATTTATTGCCCTTTAATAAATTCCTTTCTGCATCAACCAGCTCATGTGAAAGTGTGACCCCCGTTAAGTTGCACCTAACTATCAAAAATAGAACACAGAACTTGCTCTGTGTTGACATATACAAAACTTCTCATGCTTTTCTTGATTTTGTGAGGTTTATATGGTATAAATTATTGCTGCATGGGAGACCAGATGGATGCTATCGCTGGCAGCCAAAGAGGCTTCCATGAAAGTTAGTGATGCTACCCCAGACTCTACCCATCCACCATCCCCTTACTCCATTTTAGTTTTCTTCAGGGTACTTTTCAATACTTCATTTACATCAAGGGGCAACTTGCAAGTAACACAAATTCAGATAGAAGGTAATTGATCATTGCATCTCAGCTTGGAAGAAGGGAAGTCTTAGGTTCTTACCTTCTGTGAGGACAGGGGATGACAAGATTGGAATGCCTCACTTGGGACTTTTTCACTTCCATGTACAACACACACTTTGCTGATAATAATTAGTCAATTTTTAAAAAAATAACGTTTATTTATCTTTGAGACACAGAGCATGAGTGGGGGAGGAGAAGAGAGAAAGGGAGACACGGAATCTGAAGCAGGCTCCAGGCTCTGAGGTGTCAGCAGAGAGCCCGATGTGGGGCTCAAACCCACAAACTGCGAGATCAAGACCTGAGCTGAAGTTGGATGCTTAACCGACTGAGCCACTAAGGAGCCCCAAATCAGTCAATTTTTTAAAGTGAAAACACAATATTAAAAAAAATTAAAAAAAAAAAAAACCATTTGGTTGAAATGTCCCATTCAACTAATATCCCCAGGAAGAAATTATAATGGACAGCCACACAATTCTATAAATGTACATAGTAATACAACTTCTTTCTCAAAAAAATAGGTGTCAACAATATGCATGATGTTAATGGATGATTTTCCAAAAGAGGTTAAATCATAAACCTCCTAAAGCTATAAGACAAACATGTATGATTTCATTTAACTGATTAAATGAGGAAACCAGTCAGGATGCCATAACAGCTCAAAAGAAAAGTTAAAGAAACACAAATTTATATAAAATAAATGTTGAAATGAATTTACAGACAAACACAGAAATGACTTTTTCTACGGGGAGAAAGTAATTGAATTTTCATCGAACAGAACTTATTTTCTTGTGTTTAGAAAATTATTATTCTGCACTGCTATCAGTTATTGACAATTTACAGATTGTAAAATGGTTCGAAGGCAATGTCCTATCAGAATGAGATAACCTAGAAGGATATATGCTGAACTAGGGGCCAACAAACTATAGCCCGCAGGCCACATTCTGGCCCTTACCTGCTTTTCTTCTTCCCCATTTTTTTGTTGTGGTAAAATATACAATAAAAATAAAATGATCTAAAAGACACAATAAAATAACACGATTGGCTGTCTGAACTATTTTTACGTTTACATTTCATGAGTTTCAAGTACATTTATATTGTTGAGCCACTATCACCAGTATCCCTCTCCAGAACTCTTTTCACCCTGGAAAAATGAGACCCTAGATCCGTTAAATACTAACTCCCCATTCCCTCTTCCCCCTGGCTCTCAGCAACCACCGTTCTACTTTCTGTCTCTATCATTTAATAAGCATCTATTTTTAACCCATGACACAAACCTAATGCATATAAAGACTCTTATCTTTTTTCTTTACAGAATAGGTGGAAGAAGAAGGGAACATTTTTTTTTCATAAACCTCACAACTTAATAATCCCATATATAATTGAATATCTATGATACCACTTACTGCATTATAGCTTGGTCTTAATGCTTATCAGGTATTTATTTGTTTGGCTATATCCTCAGCGGGGTGTAAACTCCAAGGGAAAAAATCTCTCTCTCTCTCCCTCTCTCTCTCTCTCTCTCTCTCTAAGTAGCATATTCCCAGTATCTACAACATGACCTGGTAAATATTTGCTGAATGAATGAATGAATGAACAAATGAATGAATGAAAAGTCTGTAGTAATCACAGCCCCCAGTCCCCACCTCGTTTACACTTAACCAACTTTTTCTCACCCATTTTTAGCAAAGAACTTGTTTCTGCACACAAGTATTTATACAACATTTCTCCAACATGTGTTTTCTGTAACGTAGTTGTTCTTAGAATTTTATCTCCGCTTCCTTAGTTGTCAATCTCTGTCCCTTTATGCCAGAGACTGATGTTGCACACAGATATTTTATTGGGCTTATACAGGTCATAAAGGCATTTCAATACATGAGAAATGTTTAAAAAGCAGAATATTCTCCCTGAAAAATCCAGATTTCTGGCTTATGTTGTACAATCTGATACTACAACACATGCCTACAACTGTTCACAAGAGCCATTAGCTGTATCTGAAGAGCTGCTCTGCCTGTAGACTGACTGGGCATGTATTTCTGGCCTTCTTCCCCCATTTATGTCACCTGCTTGTCCCCTGTAGACATTTGACTTTTTGACCCCCGCTGTAAGTCATTTTTGGCAGTTGTAGGTTTCTTTTTGTTCTGATTTGCATTCTAAGAATGTAGACAAAAGCACAGTAACTAGCTGTCAGGGTCATATGACTGCTGATTGGAGAAACGGAGTCTCTGTTATCGCATCCCTATTAAAACCAAAGGATGGGAGGAAAGTTCTTGGCACAGAATGTGCGTTAACGTTATGTAAAATCATATTATAGCCCTTCCGCTTGGAAATACTTGAGTCTCCATTTCACCTGCAGTACTTAGAATAATAATGGGATGCTAGGTAAAAGGCAAGAGGTATTTGTTTTTATGTATTTATTACAGTATGGAAGGACTCCTGACGCATCTTCCTTTTTATGCTTTACATTTATATGATACATTCATTTTGCAACGCATGTGTGTGAAAATTCTGAAACATATTTCAATTACAGACTTGCTGTATTTTTTAAAAACTCAGTTAATTCAGTAGTAAGAGAGCTGTTATATAGACCTCATCAATAATTACACAGAAGGGTCTGTTAGACTAACAGATGCTCTAACAGTATAAACAAAATGTTTTGTTTAGAGTTCTTTTTAACTTTACATATTTAATTTTAATAATATTTTAGTTGAGTTATCATCATTTATAGCACTGCAAATTTAAACACACACAGCATGAAATTTTTATAGTTACAAAATGTACAGTATTTCAGGGCAGTTATCCCTGAATTGATTAGTTGTGGGACAGAAAATTTCCTACAGTTACAGCACAATCTAATATTCTGGATAGATATAAAGACAAAATTAGATGTTGAGTGATCTGATTTAATGGTGTATATACATTGGTGAGGCACATTGTTAGAACCCAAATCATTAGGACAATGAGTTTCATTTTAAAGTAGTTTTTCTCGGGGCATCTGGGTGGCTCAGTTGGTAAAGTGTTCAGCTTCTGCTCAGGTCATGATCTCACGGTTTGTGGGTTTGAGCCCCGTATCAGACTCTGTGCTGACAGTTCAGAGCCTGGAGACTCCTTTGGATTCTGTCTCTGTCTCTGTCTCTCTCTCTCTGCCCCTCCCCTGCTTTCTCTCTCTCTCTCTCTCTCTCTCTCTCTCTCTCAAAAAATAAATGATAAACATAAAACAGTTAAAAAATAAAGTGGTTTTTCTTTTCAAATCTTAAGAATTTACTTACTGTCTCAAAATGATAATAATTCATCATAGTTGAGTACCTACTTAAAGTTTTCAAGCCATTTTCATCTGGGTTACTGCCTTCAATCAAATTCAGAAAAGGTCATCCCTTCAACTTAGCTGTAAATTCAATTTGTTTTTAAGAACTACATGTCATTCTACCTGAAAAACCCACACATATTTGGACACTAATTAGAACCAATAGACCATTTGCTTGGAAATTCTCAGAATTAAAAGTCTACAACCTGTGTCTTGTGGGCTATTTTGGGTCCCAAACACCTTACATTTTATTCACATGGTACTTTAAAGTATATCTGAAATGGTTGTCAATATTTGAATATTATAGAGATTTCTCAAAATATTGGATTTCTATCTTCTTTCAAAACAATGTGAAGATCAGCACAGGGTCTGCCTACCCTCAGAATAATCTGTGGAAACAGGGTAGTAATTGCCTGCCTGTTAGCACTCTGCAGTTAATATCATTATTTAAAAAAGAAATCACATTTATTTATTTTTGAGAGACAGAGCGACAGAGCACAAGTGGGGGAGGAACAGAGAGAAAGGGAGACAGAATCCAAAGAAGACTCCAGGTTCTGAGCTGTCAGCACGGAGCCTGACATGGGGCTCGAACTCACGAACCATGAGATCATGACATGAGCCGAAGTCGGATGCTTGACCAACTGAGCCACCCAGGGGCCTGGGTTAATCTCATTCTTGAAGGAACAACCTCATCATTCACACTACAAGGGTGGCCCTTTTAGCACTGTCCTTTAGTGGTTTCAAACTTGCTGCACATACTAATCATCCGGTAGAACTTTTAAAAAGTCCTGATTGCCTTCACTCATCATGACCAATTCAATCATGATCTCTGAGCAAGTGGCCAGGGGATGGTTTTAAGCTCCCTGGGTGATTCTAGTGTGCACGCATCCAGGTTTGGGAGCCACAATTCTAGGGTTTCTGCGTATCCTCCACTGGCACTCAAAGCACAATCATTCACATCCGCATCTCCTAGGACACTGTTAGCAGTGCAAACGCCACAGCCCGTTCCAGATCAAAAAATCACTCTCCAGAGTGGAACCCAGGAAATGGAGTCTCACATGCGTTCCAAGAAAGTACTTAATTCACTACAAGCAACGCATATCTAAAGCACAACTGCCAGTGAGAAAAATCTCATCCTTAATCTGTCCTCTGTGCCTCAGCATCTTTCCTCAAACCTACACAAAGGCCCTAATCCCCGATGTTCTAGTGCTTTGTGGTGTAAGGCCCCACCCACCTACACTTGTCCTTTACTTTGTTCAACGTGCTTCCAATTTCCCTTTGCCTCTATGATCTTGTTCAATTGCAGATCCATTTTCTCCAGAGTGCTGGTTAAAGGAAAACAATCTGGATATTAATTTCATGATTATGATTACTACCTAGGTTATCCTTATGGAGAATTTAAATTTTAAAGGGTTGGTAATATAAAGAAATCGCAAATTTCAGCATTTGCAATTTGTAGGGAAGATTTGGGGTGGTCAGCAGGAGATACAAGTGCTTTTCCAATCAAGCTTATTTTATGAAAATTGACCTGACTTTATACTATAAATTTGGGTTCACACACAAATGAAATTCCCTAGACATCAGAACATCAAAGCCTTGATTCTGTAGGATTTGGGGGCATATTTTCTGTATTTGCGTGACATTTTCGCTAAGTCTCATTTCAGAGACCCATAAACTAAAATGATTAAGCAAAATTCATTATTTTTTTAAAGAGCTTTTTTTTTTTTTTTTTTAAGTAGGCTCCACACCCAGTGCAGAGCTGGGCCTGAGCTCATGTCCCTGAGATCAAGACCTGAGCTGAGATCAAGAGTCAGATGCTTAACTAACTGAGCCACCCAGGTGGCTTAGAGCAAAATCATAAAATCCTGTTACACAAAACAGCTAAAGAAAACTGAAAACATTTGATACGAGGGGCACAGAGCATGGTTTTTCACCAGTTTCCCCTCAGTCTGATTGTAAACAAATAGGCCAGAAAAGAAGAAAGGAAGGAAAGAAGGAAAGAAGGAAGGAAGGAGGAAGGGGGAAAGCAAGGGAAGGAAGGAGGAAGAAGGGAGGAAGAAAAAAGGAAAAGGAGAAAGGAGTTACTCTTGGGAGAATGACCCTTTGCATTACTTTCTAGATAAATACAGAATTAATGAAATCTAACCATGTGTATATTTTTTAAAAATCCTTTGCATTTTAGCAGCCAGAGAAATCGGGTTAGTAATATAGGAAAAACAACAATTTGTACAACTGAAACAGGTATGTTTTCTAATATATTAAAATGCAGTTTTATTGAAACCACGGTGTTTCAGAAAAACTGTTACATGATTAAAATAGATGGTTGAAAATTCTCTTAAAAAGACTTCAGGGTGCCTGGCTGGCTCAGTCAGTTAAGCATCTGATTCTTGGTTTCAGCTCAGGTGATGATCCCACGGTTCATGAGTTCGAGCCCCACATAGAACTCATGATTGGGATTCTCTCTTTCCCTCTCTCTCTCTGTCTCTCCCCAGTTCGTGCTCTCTCTCTCTCTCTCTCAAAATAAATAAAATAAACTTAAAAAAACTTTTTTAAATAAAAAAATAAAAAAAACCACTTCAAGGTAGTTATTACTACTTGTATTTTGCAAAAGAGAAAACTGAAACACAGAATATTATATAATTGGCCTAAGGTAATATATCTATTAAGAAGAGGTCCAATCTCTTAATCAATGTTCACGTTGGTCAAAAGACCAAGTTTTGGGTCGCCTGGGTGGCTTGGTCGGTTGAGCATCTAACTTCAGCTCAGGTCATGATCTCACGGTTTGTGAGTTCAAGCCCTGCATCAGGCTTTGTGCTGACAGCTTGGAGCCTGGAGCCTGCTTCAGATTCTGTGTCTCCCTCCCTCTCTCTCTCTGCCCCTCCCCTGCTCATGCTGTCTGTCTCTCTATCTCAAAAATGAATAAACTTAAAATTTTTTTTTACAAGACCAAGTTTTACCCATTGCATCAGGCTATTGCTCATCACTAAACACAAAATGTTTCAGACACACATTCCAGAGTCCTTTTATTTGATATTCCTAGTCAGTGAAAGAATTTGGAGTGTGTTTTTTACTGTTGTTGGGATACAGCATATTGAAGTAGGCGAGATCACCCACTAGAGTCAGTTTTATCACTGTTTTACCAAATACTCTGAGCATCTATTTCCTCACTTACAAATAGGATTACAATCCCTATCTTGCAGAATTGTTGGAAGAAGGACATAGAATATTTGTAAGCCAAAGAATGCCTGGCATACAAAAGGTGTTTTTAAACATTAGTTTCACTTCTGTCCATGGACTTAAGTCTCTGCATATTTCCCTTTGGCCTGGTGCCATGAAAATAAATAAGAGTTAAGCATTTCAATGGAATTTTGACATTATTAAATGTTGAGAGGTTTCATACAAATTTTATACACCTAATAGGATTAGAGGAGCCTTGTTAGCTTTACAAAATGATTTGCAGAACTGGCATAGACAGAGGCTAAAATAAGGAGAGTTGTTTTGTTTTGTTTTTAGTTATTTGTTGGGTGGTCCATATGTTTTATATGAGAAATAAGTTGTAAAAAATGATGAAGTACTTGTCAAATATAAAAAGATTAATGAATACTAATGTTATAAAAAGCTAAATCTCTACAAATAAATTTACCCTCAAAACTGAGCTACATGTTTGTGTCTCTGTTTTTTTTCAGTTTTCAAATCAATTCTTCCTTCAGATAGTGCACTTGGGATCAAAAATTTAGCTTTCTGTTTGAAGAAAACTGGACTCAATATGAATAAATATATTTGTTCTGTGAGTAACTTTTTTCTATTGTTTACAAATACATTTAATAGGTTTTATTCTTCTTCATTAAACTTATAATTTTTCAGTCTCTTTGGAAGTCAGTGTGGCAGTTCCTTAGAAGATAAAACATACCCTTACCACACAACCCAGCACTTGTACTTCATGGTCTGTGCCCGAAGGAATTGAGAAGCTAAAACACACAAAATGAAAGCATACAAAAACCTGCATATGTATCTACATAGAAGCTTTATTAATAATTGCCAAAACTTAGAAGCAACCAAAAGGTCTTTCAGGGGGTGACTGGATGAATAAACTGTGGGATATCAGGACAACAGAAGACTATTCAGTGTTGAAAACAAATGAGCAATCAAGCCATGAAAAGACATGGAGAACACTTAACTACATATTACTAAGTCAAAGAAGCCAATCTGGAGTGACGACAAATTGTCTGATTCCAACTCTACGACACTCTGGAAAGGACAAAACTCTAAAGATCATGAAAAGATTAGTGTCGCCAGGTGCCAGGAGGAGAGATGAATAGGCAGAGTACAGAAAATCTGCAGGGTGCTAAAACCATTCAGAATGATACAACGATGGATATATGTTATTTTCATTTGCCAAAATCCATGTAATAGACAACACTAAGAGTGAATCCTAATGAAAACTATGGCCTTTGGATGATAATAATGTGTCAGTGTAGGCTCATCAATAATAACAAATGTAACAATCTGGTGAGGGATATTGATAATGGAGAAGGCTATGCAGGTATGAGGACAGGGAGTATATGGGAACCTCTTATACTTTCTGTCCATTTTGCTGTAAACCTAAACTGCTGTAAAAATCACGTTTACTAATTAAAAGAAATGATATGGAAGGTGCAAAAAGAGATTCTCCAAATGCACTATTAGAACCCATGGGAAAAAAAAAAAAACGGGAATAACAGAAATGAACAATCACTTAAAAGATGTAATTCAAGAAAACAGGCTTTCAAAGAAGAATTACATATTAATTACATATTACATACATATTACATATTACCATGACACTAGGAAAATATATCCAAACTGACCCAACTAAAGAATCTTGCCCCAAGTCTAATAAAGTTGTCATACTTCAAAAAAAAAGTATCTTGTATATTTCAAGAAGTAATTTGAAGAAGTAACTGGAAGAGCAATAAAAGCACTTATAAGAGAAAAATCAGCCTGATCTCTGATCTTTCCACAGCCACATTAAAAGCTAGCAGTCAGTGAAGCAATACCTACAATTTTAAAAATGAAAAAAAAAAAAAAACAAAGAATTTTTTTTTTACTTGCCAATATCCTCACTCTAATACAAAAATAACCATCAATAAGCATGAGTGTATACACACAGGAACCAAGGGAACAAGGTTCCCATTAATTCTCCTTAAGGGATATAATAGAACCAACCAAGAAAGTATGCAAAACATTTCCAAGCCAATGCTAGGAAACATCTGTTTAAGTTTAGTCCTAATAAAAAGAGAAATTATGGTAAGGAATATTAAAACTAAGAAAAATTGGGAGCTCGAGGAAGAAAAAAAGCATAGTGGTGACGGCATGTGCTAAAACTCAAAATAGAATTCACAAACCTACAAATTAAAAAATTTATATACTTTTATATGGGTGTAAGCACTAAAATACTGTGAAAAATATATAATAAACAAGAAATTTCAGATGGTGGAGGAGAGAAAGAAGAAGGTAAGAAGGAAGAAATATATAAATTGTATCACAAATTTGTGTGTAGTGGAAAACTTAAGAAATACTATATATCTGTACATTGTGTGTGTGTGTGTGTGTGTGTGTGTGTGTGTGTGTATTCTTAAGAATACAATATAAAGTTAACCACCAGAGAAACTGAAGACTTTTCTATCAGGCAAAAAACAAAAGTCAAGCCAACAACAACAAACCCATAAAATAACCACACATTGAAAAAAATTTTTAATCTATTTTAAAAACAGAAGTCTTAAAATACGGTAAGACTGAATTGAGAGTGATCATACATCCTTCGGATATTTATGCAAAAATGTTCCACACTTCCCAAACTCTATGATTATGGAAGAAATATACCTAAAACTTTGTGACTTAAAAATATTGAAAATAAAAAAGATGGCCACAAAAACCTAACAAAGACAAAAATAAATCATGTGTTGCTATTTTAATTCACTTTAAAACCATGCAGGGGTGCTTGGGTGGCTCAGCTGGTTGAGTGTCCGACCTCGGCTCAGGTCATGATCTCTCTGTGAGTTCGAGACCTGTCTCAGGCTCTGTGCTGACAGCTAGAGCCTGGAGGCTGCTTTGGATTCTGTGTCTCCCTCTCTCTTTGCCCCTCCTCCACTCGTGCTCTGTCTCTTTTTCCCTCACTCTCAAAAATACAGTAAAACATTAAAACAAATAATGCAAAGAGGCATTAAGTGAAAATAAAGAGGTGATTTCATAATGATAAATAGTACAATTAATATGATAATATAGCATTTATTAAAATTTAGATGCCAGTTAATTTAAGATCAATCTTCATAAAACAAAAACTATAGGAGATTCAAGCAGAAATTGGCAAAAACACATCAGTAGACAAAAACTGTAATTCTCCCAACAATGATAAATCAAGTGAACAAAATTAAGTAAGATTATTAAGATTGAGTCAATATTGGCTTAGTTTAGCTGCAATAACAAACAGGACCTCAATCCCAATGGCTTAAAACAACAGTTTATTTTTTGCTTTTATCACATGTCTTCCAGGATTAGATGGGGTCTCTGCTCAGAGTACTCACTCAGGGATACCAGATGGCACATTGTCCATGGTCTCTAATGTGGTTAGTTTCTGTGTTAGATAGGAAAAGAACACTTTGGGGCATCTCTCCAGCAATTAAATGGCATGTGTCATTTTTGCTTGCCATTCTTTTCATTGCCCCACCCAACCACAAGGTGGGGGCAGAGAGATACAATTCTATACTATGTCCAGAAGTAAGAAAAACCATAAATATTTTGTAAACTGCATTAAAAACTACAGTATAACCAGTGAAGTTTATTTAATTGAGATATAGATATATACATATGTATGCTATAGGTATGGACTTAGATATAGTTACTGGTAACTCACTACCCTAAATACTGTTGCTCATGGAACATTCATAAAAATTGACTTGTATTTGGCCTTAAAACAAACATAAAGGTGCACTAAAGAAATTATGTGATGACAATCAAAAAATGTAGAAAATTAAAAACACTAGAAATATTTGACTCACCTGGAAACTTTTTGAAGTATGTATTTTAAAAACTATTATGAAAAAAAAAAGTGATCAAAACTCATGGGCATATATGAAGCAACGCTCAGAGGAAAATTCACAGTGCTAAATGTTTATGTCTTAATAACATAAAAACAAAATGTATATATAACATAAATATATAACTCAAAAATGGAGGGGAAAATACAGACACAAAATCTAATAAAAAAAAGAAAATACTGAATTATAAAAAGAAACAAAAAAAGTTAAACACAAATCTACAAGCTGATTCTTTTAAAAGTGAAAAAAAGAGGCACCTGAGTGGCTCAGTCGGTTGAGCGTCTGACTGCAGTTCAGGTCACGATCTCACGATTTGTGAGTTTGAGCCCCATGTTGGGCTTTGTGTTGACAGCTCAGAGCCTGAAGCCTGCTTCAGATTTTGTGTCTCTCCATCTCTCAGCCCCTCCCCTGCTCATGCTCTGTGTCTCTCTGTCTCTCAATAATAAATAATTTAAAAAAATTTAAAGTGAAAAAAAAAACCCTACTATTTAACCTTATTAAGCAAATAATTAGAAAATGAAGGGAAGGTGAATGAGCAAATAAGAAACACTATATAGAAAGTAACTAGAGAAATTGAGAGAATTAAAGGATCCATAAAAAAATTTATTAACTCTAAGCAAAACATCTGAAAACCTCAATTAAATAATTCAAAGTGTACTATAACAGACCGTAGGATAATAGAAGATCTAAACAAAGCAATTAGAATAGATGTGGGGGAAAGCAAAGTTTGCAAAGAACTAATCATAGAAAACATAAGGTCAAGATAGATTCATCGTGAAATTCTGCTAAATCCCAAAATAAAGGGTAATCTCATTTTTAAAATACTTAAGAGCATAGAAAAGGAATTTCTTCTAAAACACTCTTATAAATAAAATTTAATATTGTTCCCAAGAGCAGCAAAAATTTTAAAAATATGGAACTACCTGATGCCACTTATGAATATCAATGAAAATAAAAACCACATAAAATTATGGAAATATTATAGTACTTTTAATATAAATTACAATATGAATAGATCTAAGAAAAAAAGTAACTTAATCATGCCTATCGATGTTTTATAATCATCTCACTAAAAACCCACATTTCCACATCTTTCTTTATTAAACTTTAAATCCTTAATAAAACAGAAACAGATGGGTATTTCTTTAACATCGTTTACAATACCAAGGATAGCATCATTCTGAAATAAAAAAAACACTAAACATATACCCATTTATAGTCAAGAAAAGCACAAGAATTTACCCTGAAATTATTACTGTTTAAAATTGTTCTAAATGATCTAACTGATGCAATTAGAGAAATAAATAAATAAATTAATTAATTAATAAAATTAGTTAATTACAGATAAAATCTCCAGCTACCTAGGAAACCCACGAAAGCCAACTTCAAAAGCATCATAAGCAAAAAGGCAATTCAGTGAAGGGGCTGGAGACATTACCAGTACACAGAAAAAATAAACTTCATATATACAAATTCACCAGCCTTATAAAAATAACAAGTAATGACCCGATTTACAATAAAATAATCATAACAATCATAAGTAAAATTCTTAAAAATAAACTTTTAAAAATCTACATAAATAGAAAGATAGAACGAGACAAAGCATCTAAGAGATTAAAAAAAAAATACTGAACTAAATGAAGGTTGTACCATGTTTCTAGACAGAAAATTTCAACATTATAAGATGTCAATTCTCCATAATTTAATTAATAAATTTAATGTAGTTCTAACAAAAATTCATGATGATTAAAAAGGCATGCAAGATATTGAAAGAGAGAGAAAGAGAGAGATATGAGAAATTTTCCCCAATAATCAAAATATATTTTAAAACTACAATAGTTAAAATGTGTATTACCATCATATGTGTAGACGATAGATCAATAGAACAAAATAAAAAATTCAATTCACTTAAATAGATGTGATAATTATGTTTATTATTATGATGAAGGTGATATTTCAACTCAGTGAGGGATGGTTTTTTTTTCAATTAATATACTTGAAAAAATAAATAACTGTGCAAAATAATCCACATCAGTATAAATTCTACATGATCAGATATTTAAATTTTAAAAAGAAAAATAAATAGCATAATAGAATTAGAAGAAAATATAGAACTTAAAAATTAATTATAGAATGTGGGAGACTTTTATAAATAAGTCATAAAGCTAGAATTCATAAAAGAAAAAACTAAATTTAACTTATTTAACCTTTACATTTTGAAAGTTTTCATGGAAAAACTCACAATAAAAAAGCCAAAACACAAACTGTAACTAGAAAAAAGTTACTTATAAATCATGTCACGATGCAATAATGTTTATACATATGAAAACTTGTTAAAATCCCCTAAGAAAAGCACTGTGAATGCATTAGAAGGAAAAAAAAGACACAAAATATAAACTGACAATTTACTGAAAAGACAATATACATGACTAAACATGTGAAAAGGCAGTCTCAATCGTAATATGAAAAACACAAATTAAATTTCTCTGACCAGTTTTCATTGGGCATTTTGCCAAAGAGCAAAGAGTTCGATCTCATTGCTGCACCAAACATGTGAGAAAGCAACCAGTCTCCTCCTCTGTGATAGTGGTGTTCACTGGCATAGCAGCTATGAAAGGAAATTTAGCAAAAAAAAGTACCCACATTTTAAAAGCAGTTGTTATTTCCCCGCTCAGTTCTACATCTAGAAATTATCCTATAATTATGTTCATATCCATATGAAATGATATATGCTGGGCTGATGTTAACTAATATATCCAGTTATGTCCAGACTGTTATTTACAGCTAACTTCTGCTCTGATGCATCTGCTCTGTGTCTGTAGTTATTGGTTGGTACCCACACCATACTGGTAGTTGTTAAGTGTTTTGAATATTACTCCAATATTGCAGTATCATGGACAGTTAGCTAAAGACTGGAAATGACATTCAACATCATTTACCCTAAAAAAAAAAAAAGGAAACTAAAATCCCATCGAAACTTCACTACATCTAATAAAACGGCTTTAAAAAAGGACAATGGCAAGTTGTGAAAAGGATGCAGAACAACTGGAACTCTCAGACATTGCTGGCCAAATGGAAACTGGAAAAAAGGTCAGTTTCTTGCAAAGTTAAATATGCACAAAGTTAAACATACCAGGGATCCCACAGCAAGAAAAAAATGAAATTTATATTTACACCAAATCTGTATGCAAATGTTTCTAGTGGCTTTATTCATAACTGCCAAAAAAAAAGGAACCTAACTTGTCCTTCAACTGGTAAATGAATGAACTGTGGTACATCCAAGCAATGGAATACTACTCAATTTTTTTTAAAAAGCACAGATAGATACATAATATGTATTAAAAATATGAAATGAGGGGCACCTAGGTGGCTCAATCGGTTAAGCGTCCAACTTTGGCTCAGGTCATGATCTCATGGTTCGTGGGGGCGAGCCTCATGTGGGGTTCTGTACTGACAGCTCAGAGCCTGGAACCTGCTTCAGAATCTGTGTCTCCCTCTCTCTCTGCCCCTCACCCGCTTGTGCTCTGTCTCTTTCTCTCTCTCAAAAATAAACAATAAACTTTTTTTAAATATGAAATGAAAAAATACATACATTTGTATCCTCAGTAAAAGAATTCCAGATAAAAACTAGCCAAGTTGAGCTCACTCCTCTCTAACCACTTAGCAGGTAGCTATCCTTTCCAAGGTTGCAATAAATGTGGCCTATTCCCAAGATTCACATCAGTGCTTCAGGTTAGAGAAAAGAGAAACTTCAGGAAGTCTTAGCTTTATTTTTCTTAAATAGCTTTTTGGAAGTATAATTTGTATACTATAAATCCCACCCATTGTAACTGTACAATTTGGTATTTCTGGTGAATTTACCCCGAATATTGTGCATCTATCACCACAATCATTTTATAATAATTTTTTCATTCCAGAAATAATGTTCATTTCTAATCAATCCTCATTACCACTTCCAACCACTAACCTGAGACTTTCTATATCTATAGATTGGCCCTTTCCAAATATTTCAAGTACATGAAATGATAGAATATCTGATTATTGCATTTAGCTTCATTCACTTAATGTTTTGAAGTTCACTCATGTTATAACATGGTTCAGAAAAACCTAGCCAGGAGGGATGCCAATTTTGAGGTCAGGAAAAACTTGGTGAGCAGAATAAGGAAGACAACAAAGGAAGGGAATTAACAAATGAAATTGGGCCATCCAGCATGGTGTGGGGCTGAAAAAGCCAGACAATTTAAGGCACATTTAGCGAATTCTGAGATCTCCCATAGATTATCTATTATGTAGAACAAATATATCTCCTCATAACAAGCACAGTTACATAAAGCAGCTCACCATGTCATATGGAAGTTCTGTGCCTTCCTGTGATGACTGAATGAGTGCAAAGTAGATTTATTCATATACAAAGAAAATGAGGAAAAAATTTAGTCTGCTGGTTCATTTCATTTGATCGCTTAAAATAACCTTCCAATACATATAAACACCTAGAAATGACAGTAAAAATATAACAAAATTCTCTTTTACATGCTTTATTGAGCATAAACAATCCCCAGATGTCAGAACTTAAGAGAAAACAGAAAATCAGAATTGATGAAACCTTTACTTGTAATAAAGAAACACAATTCCCAAAATGGATAAATATAATCAATGCAACGTAGATGCAGTGTACTATTTTGTTGTGACATTATATGCACTAAAGGAAAAAAAAAGAAAAACTCAGAAAAAAACAGAGAAAGATTGATTCAGGAAAATTGTTTAAGTAAATCTGAGCTTCATAACAACTGCAGGTAAAGTTATATTTAAAACATAAAGATTGAAAGAATAAAAAGCAAAAATTCTAATTTCACAAAATAAAAAATAAACATAATAATAAAAATAAAAAATACAAACAAAAATACCTAGTGAAACTTCATTAATCCAAAAGACAGAAGAAGGATAAAGATCATAGGAAACACAAATCGAAAATAAAGTGGCAGAAATAAGAACAAAAACATTATAAATTACAATAAATATAAATGGGCTAAATGAACTGGTTAAAAAATTGTTGACTTTTCAATCTGGACTAAAACAAAAAAAAAATAAATAAAACAAAATTTCACTAGACTACCAATAATACAAAATAAAACCAAAAGTACACAAAATGACTAAAAACTGAAAATATATATACTAGGCAAATAATAACCAAAGGACTAAAGAAAAAGAAAATGAAAAATGTGAGATAAGCAGGAGATTAAAGACTTCAGAAATAAGAAGTATTTCAAGTAAAGCTATTCGTTTTTTTATTCTTAAATTCCAAAATGAACATTGTGTCATGAGGTTATTTCAAAGTAATTGTGATGATGATGATATTGATGATAATTAATCATGCAATTACTTTTCATGGCATTTTTAACATTGAAATCCCTACGCATGTTTCTCGAAATTAATTTTTTCTGTGCAGATTAACAAAATATTTGTCTTTGCTTTTCATAATTTTCATCATACTTCTTCGTATATTTGTTGCTTTCAAAATTAAGTTTTTCAGGCATCTTTCTGAGAAGTTAAACTATGTATATAAACCCTGCGTGTTCATACATAAATGAATTATATCCTGCTGATACTCTGACACTTCCACACAGAGATTTAATTAGGAGATACTTCTAACTGACAGACTTTCAAGAAATAGATAATTATATTTCTCATTTTAGTTAATAAACATAAGAACCATTATCATAAATAAGTAAGAGACTGCCCAATTTTGAGCACTTATTTCCTCATAAATCTGTTTATTCAAGATTTTTATTACATCCAAAATGATGTGAAATAGTTTACTGAATTAAAGATAATGTAAAATAAGGGCTTGTACATAAAATCAAAGCAGAAACATTATATTCATAGCTTCTCATTGTTTTACACACACACACACACACACACACACACACACACACACAGAGCAAGAAGTTTATCTGGGAAAGATATTATTAATTAGTTCATTAGAGATAAAATAGAAACCTTGATTCCATGGAATAGCTTCTTCGCAAAATTTTGTAATATATATTTGGCTATATAGTTTGGCAAAGGTATAAAACACTAATCTCAAGGATAATCTTTTCTATTATTACTGTCATATTAAATAATGTAGAAAATAAGACTAATAAATGGAGAACATCATTTCTGCCAGGATGTTAAAAACAATTAAAGAAATTATTTCTTTACAATTAAAAGCATCTCTGGATATGGTCATATTTTGCCTTAATGCTGGGGAAAATATGTAGATTGACTTCAAAGTATAATGTTCTGTCCATCGATGCTTGAAATAACTGTAGTTTCACATACCTGTTCAGACACACTCGATAAGTAATATGAATTTACCTAATCATAGGAAAACTACTATTACTAAAGAAAATATATTAAAAATAACTCCAATAATAACAAGAGAAGTTTAATGTGTATATTTTTCAAAATATTCATCACAATAAAATTAATTTTTTAAAAAGCATGAAGAAAAAAAATTGTTATTTCTTCCACCAAGAAAAAGGCAACCACAAATACGTATTTGTTTCTATTACATATCTATCCTTTTTTGGTTTTGTTTTGTTTTGTTTTCCTTCTCAAATTATAATTTTCCCCTTTACACGATTGATGTGGTGGTTTACACTGACTGATACTGAACCTGCTTCCATACCTGAAATAAATCTCACTAGGTTATGGAGCATTTTTCTTTTTACACCTTGTTAGATTTTGATCTGCCTGCATTTTGTTGAAGAATCTTGCACCTATATTCAGTCGTGATACTAGTCTGTAGTTTTCCTTTCTTGTAATCTTTTAATCTGGTTTAAGTGTTAGGATAATACTGAGTTTATAGAATTAATTAGGAAATGTTTCTTCACTTTTATTTTCTGGACTAGTGTGAGAAGAATTGGTATTTTTTTTTCTTATTATATGTTTGGTAAAATACACCAATAAATACATTTGAACCTGTTTCTTTATTTAAAAAGTTATTAAACATTTCATATTGTTACTAGTTATAGGACTATTTAGGCCATTTCTGTGAGTTTGGGAAATTTGTTTTCTTCAAGAAAGTGATCCATTTCTTCTAAGTTATCATATTTGTGGGTACAAAGTTGTTCATAATATTCCTTCATTGTCCTTTTAGTGTTCAGGGAATCACTAGTGATTATCTCTCTTTTATTTCTGATATGTGTCTTCTGTCTCCCCCTTTTTTTTAATTGACTAAATAAATGTCTATCACTTTTATTGATATCAAGGAACTAGATCATATCAAGGAACTTCAGATTTTGTTGCTTTTCTCTATTGTTTTCTGTGTTAAATTTTACCAATTTATTTTCTAACTTTTATTATTTCTATTGGTCCTGCTTTCTTTTTTCTTTTCTTCTTTCTTTCTCAACCTTCCTTCCTTTCTCTCTTTCTCCTTCTTTCTCCCTTATTTTCCTTCCTCCTCCTCCCCACCCTCTTTTTCCTCTCTTTTCCCTCTTTCTCTCCTTTTTAAAAAATTTTTTCTCAACATTTATTTACTTTGGAGAGGCAGAGAGAGACAGAGTGTGATTGGGGGAGGGGCAGAGAAAAAGAAGGAGACACAGAATCCAAAGCAGGTTCTGTGCTCTGAGCTGTCAGCACAGAGCCCGAGGTGGGGCTCTAACTCACTCATAAAGTCAGACACAACCAACTGAGCCACCCAGGTGCCCTTCTCTCTCTCTCTCTTCTAAAATGAAAGATTAAGTTATTGAATTAAGGTCTTTCTAATATTCTAATGTATGTTTTTAATGCTATAAAATTCCTTCTAAACATCATTAGTACTGTATCCCTCAAAATTTGATACATTGTATTTTAAGTTTCATTTAGTTCAAATATGTATTTTTTCAATTTATCTTGCAACTTCCTTAACCAATGTTATATTGGAAATATTTATTTAATTTCAAAATACTTTGAGATTTTCCAGCTTTATTTCTGTTATTGATTTCTAGTTTAATTCCAATGGAATCTGAGAGCAAACTTTTCTGATTTCTATTATTTGAAATGCGTTAAGGTGTGTTTTATGTCTCCACATGTGGTCTATTTTGGTGAAGTTCTATGTGAGTTTGAGAAGAGTGTGTATTCTGCTATTGGATGTAGTATTCCATAAATGTCAGTTTGATCAAATGTCTGTTAGATCTATACCCATGCTGATGTTCTGCCTGTTTATCAGTTACTGGCAGAAGGGTATATAATCCAATGTAATAGTGGATTTGTTTATCTTTCCTTCAGGTTCTATAAGTCTTACCTCACATATTTTAATGCTTTATTGTTTGTTGTACAGACATTTAGGATTGGTATGTCCTCTTGGATAAAGAACTTCTTTGGAATTATATAATACATCTCTCTCTCTCTCTTTCTCTCTGTCTCTGTCTCTCTCTCTCTCTCTCACACACACAGATATACATATACACACATATATATGTTTTTAATTACTGCATTTTCCTTTTCTCCTATTGGGAAATTTAGGCTTTTACTGCAATTTCTGCTACAAAGATTTCTGTAGAAATTTTTGCACTTGCAACCTTATCACATTAGGAAGGTGAAATTTCAACAGGGATACAAGACTCTCATAATCAATGAATCCTTCCAAGAGTTTTGAAAAGGGCTTCCAATTACATTTGAATCTGAGAGAAACATAATTGAAGACCATTATGTTATCCAGAATAACCTAGATTATATCAAAGTAAGGATATGCTTTGTTTTGTTTTGTTTTGTTTTTTCTGGAACTTTATCAGTCAACATTATCCCCACTTTAATAATGAAAAGCAATTACTTCATATATATTCATAAGAAATTTGTAACTCAATCAAGTACAAATTATTAATGGACACTAGTTAAGAAGAAAAGTATTTAAAATAAAGCAATAATGTCAGACTACTGAACTATGTCTAATGCAATGTCTGTTACAGACCCAAAAATACTTAGTAGATCCTAATAATTATAATTATATTAAGACTTTATAACAGAAAAAAGTATGTATTTACTTCAAAACAGGAACAAAATGTTTTATATTAGTAAATGAGTAAAGCAGAAATTGGATCATAAATAGAAGTGTGAGTGCTTAGCATATGTTCACTTTAAGCAAAACATGATGACCTCATTATATTTAAAACCCTTCATAAGAGTATTTAGCTTCAAAGCAGGTGACTAAGTTAAGCAATAGGATACTGGCTGACTTTGATTAAGCTAAACAATTTAATTTGGTGAAGGTAATAATCACTTCATAGAATATACAGGTCTATACAGACAATTAGTAAGTCTAGCTAGTTCATAGCTTATTTTTTCAGAGAAGTATTGAAACTCACCTTAAAAATTAACATGTGCTATTATCCTCTCCAACTTGCAATTTACTTAGAAAATGATCTAAGATGTGGCATTGAAGCACGTCCTAGGAACTCAACACTCAACTCTCAGTCAAGGTAAAAGGGTTCTGGATCGCATTTGTCACAAATGAATTCAATTTAAAGTGTAGGACCCTTCAAATCTCTGGGCTTCGATTTCTTCCTCAGTGAATTCAAGATACTTGACCACTAAATTTTCTTATGTTTTCTCCTAACACTGTTTATTCATCTTCTACTCAGTGAGCAAGTAAACAAATATTTATTGAGTCCCTACTATGTGACAGTTGCTAGGCTAGGCACTATGGATAAAATGTAAATGATAGGATATAAAGTTTTTGCTTTAAATGAGTATTAATGTTCATCCTCTGTCTAATAAAAGATACCACTATACATCAACTTATTAAATCAAAAATGTGTCTGTCACTTGAAAACTCTTATGTTTCATAAACTCACACATCTATATAACCACCAAGGAACTATATGAATTCGGTGCTTTCACAGGGGATGTGACAACAGAAGCACTGAATTAAGACATAATTTCTGCTATCTCTCGTTCATATTTATATCCCCAGGGTTTAGGACAATGTTTACTTTGTCATGCTTTGGCATATGATAGATATTCCATAAATAGTGTTCAATGAGGACATGTATAATATCGTCTTGTCCACCTAGAATGAAAACACAAGTAGAAGTGAGAACTGGTGACATGCTACTACCTTTGATTTATTCACTGAGAAAAACCACCTGCTTTAAAAAATACACAGTAAAGCTTTGGATTGCGAGTAACTTGTTCTGTGAGTGTTCTGCAAGATAAGCAGACATTTCTAATAAATTTTAACTTGATAAATTAGCGATGTCTTGCAATAGGAGTAGCACATGATGCCAAACGTCACATGATCACAACAGAGTCAATGGTTCTTGAAATTTGCTGTGATATACAAGTGCTTTGGATTATAAGCATGTTTCCGGAATGAATTATGCTCCCAAACCAAGGTTTTACTGTATATCGTTATAATCACTATAGGGTATATGGATGAACAGATCTTAAACCCTGACCCCAAATAATTCACTATGTGCTGATGAAAACAAAGCATGACAATAAACAATAAACATATAGATTAGGACAGAGTCTAAATACTCATCTTTTTAAATCTCTAAATCCATGAAGTTGTACAATCTTAGAAGAATAAGGCAAGGAACAGGCCAAAATTAAAGCAGGCTTCATTTATTTTGTGTTATTTCTTGTAGGCCTCTCCTCTAGGAGACTCATTACAGGGTTACCATCTCTGCTCTGGACTCTTATTCGGGGTTTACAACAATAGTGCACCACCTGCTTCTGCAAATTAAAAACTACGTATCTTCTTACCAAAGTCCATTGTACTCTTCTTCTATCGTAAAGTGCTCAAAGTAACAATTCAATAGAGCTAAATTTTCTGTAAGCACAAAAGAAAACTTGAAACCATCTGTCTCTGATGGGACTGAGGACTTTTTAAATAATCTCTTTAGATAAATTGTTGATTCTGTTTTGTTTTGTTGTGTTTAACCACGAGTGTAAAAGTAATTGTTTCATTTTGGCTAGACAGGCCAATTCTCAGGGAAAATGTTTTTGAACTGAAGAACAAGAAATGACACCTTTTTTATTTTCCCTCTAGAATGTAAATGAACTCACTGAATGACATCTATTTTGAAAATCTATGAAAAGTGACCTCAGCAGACTAATTAGTGCCTGTGTTGACACTTCAATTTGCAACCTAATTGTTTACGTAACTGCTAGTTATTTTTCTTCCCCCTCAAGGTTGATAGCACTTTTAAAATCATGTTTTAGAACCTGGTAAATTAATCATTTATTTAATCATTAGCTCCCAAGGACCAGGTTGCAAAATGTTATTTAAGAAATAATATAACAAGTAAAAATCAATGAAAATGCTGAAAGGAGAAAGTAAACCATTATCTCACCAGCCTACTAGAAAAATTATTTTTTCTTCTATATTTCTCTCTAGCCTCTGCCCTATGCATGAGTACTTTTTCCCCCTTTCCCTATGTGTTAGTGACCAACAATGACCCTCACAAATATGTTTTTTTTTCCTTTCGATCATTTTCCTTTCCTTTCTTCATCTTTTCAGCCTTCAGTATTTTCTATCTACCATCATTCAGAATGCCCTAGAGTTAAGAACTGTATAAGCAGTAAGCCCTCATGTCAAAGAATCAGCCCAAACTTCTCAGAATAGTTTTCATAGATGTCTGAGCTTTCTAAGAGATGTCATTTAAAATATAATAACTTTTCACTTGAGTTTATTTATTGCGGTTAGACAATCAAGAAAGGAAGCATATCTATACTTCTCAGGTCTTCCATCTGAACTTATTTCCTTCCTCTGAGTGGAATAATTTTCCTTCCTCTTCCGCATAACACAAACTCATTTCTTTCCTATGCGGTCTGAGTACATACACACATACTTCATACAAACATACATACATAAAACAGAGCACGGAAATTTTCTTCTCCCCCTTCTCCCCCTATCTTCCTTTACATAAATGTAAATAAAGTTCTACACATCTAGCCAACAAAAATGAGATGAAATGAAATGAAATGAAATGAAATGAAATGAAATGAAATAAAATAAAATAAAATAAAATAAAATAATAAAATAAAATAAATAAAATAAAATAAAATACAAAACAAAACGCAGGACAGGAGATGGAATAGAAATTTTAACAACTCAGAAGAACAGAACAGGAAGTGGGTGTACAGCTTACAACAAGGAGGCCTAAAAGGTCTAGATATCACGGGAAAAAATAAAATAGGTGGACCCTTCAGAGCAATGTGGGTCTTGCAGATTCGGCAAGGAGAGCCCTATGAACGGCATCACAAAGTGAGGGAAAAAAAGTCTGCAGGACCTAAAGAAAAGCAGGTGCAGAAGCTGACTGGAGCATTGGAATCCAGCAAACTTCACCTGAAAGAGGCCACTATGGTTCACAAAAGGAAACTGAGCCTTAAGTAAAGACGTCTTTGCTGCATTCCTCTTGACTCTCATTTTTAGAACTGGACTTCACTATTCCACCCTTCTGGTGTTAAGAACTTGGCGGGGGAACTGGCCCCTTGCCAATGCCTTCAGCGTAATACACAGCTGGGAACTGAAGCCACGGGAGGATTACGGAAATGATGAAAAGGAATACTACCTAGTAATGCAAAATAGTATGGATTCAAATCATTGAAAGAAATGAAAAGCAATTTGTAAATTCTAAATTGCTGCAAACATTTTACTTGTTAATATGATTATTTATTATCACTGCCTCTTAACAATCTACTAGCCAACCTCTGCTAGCCTCTAAGTCAGTGGTTCTCAAATATTTTTGGCCTCAGGATTTTTATATTCTGAGGATTAGTGAAAACCCCTAAGAATTTTTGTTTATGTTGAGTGTACATATCAGAATCTACTACATTTTAAATTAGAGCAAAAAATATAAATATATTTATTTAGCTATTCGGTTAGTTTAAAATAGCAACAAGTCTCCTGCATGTTAGTATAAACAACATGCTTTCATGAAGAATAACTATTTTCCAATATCGCAAAACAATTTGAGAAGAATAGCATTTGCTTTACATTTAAAAAAAGCTGCTTAATCCCTGGCTTGATAGAAGACAGCTGGATTTTCAAATCTTCCGCATTCAATCTGTTATGATATCACATGTCATGTTGTCTCTGGAAAACTACACTATATATTCATGAGAGAAAAAAATGAAAAGGGCAAATAATAGCTTTCCATTATTATGAAAATAATTTTGATCTCATGAACTCTTCCAAGTGTCATGGAGATCCACACTTTGAGAATCTCTACCCAAAGTCATGGTCATTCCCAGACTAGCTCACATTTCCAACATAAAGGAACATAATTTAGTTGTTCTCCACTTCACTTCAATGCAAACACACCACAATGGTGAGGTTAATTCTGGAAAAAGGAAATTAAACCGTAGTTTTTTAGCTGTCCCCTATATCTTAGAAATTATTTTGTAAAAACTTGAGGACTATAACTGCTATATGTAGCCCAACTATGTGTGCGTGTGTGTGTGTGTGTGTGTGATCTTACTTAAGATTTACAATAATCTTGGTCCATAAGTGAAGCAGGAAGTGTTCTCATGACTATTTTAGTTGTGAGAAAACAGGCTCTGTGAGGACACGTGGGTTCCTCAAGCACAGTGCCTCTATGCATTTAGCTAAACTGAGAAGGCTAAATGGCATTGAATATTGTCCTACAAGTGGATACTGCTCAACAAAGGTATCTGACAAAAAACAAAAGAGAAAAGGGAGGAGAAGAGAAGAGGTAAAAACAAAAACAAAACTCAGTTTATACCTTGGCTCTGTCTGCTGTTCGTATTGGATCTTCTAGAATCTCCTTATAAAAGAAGAGAGAGGAGTTCGGATAAGCTAAAAGTTTCTCTAATGCCAACATTTATAAAATGAAGAGAAGGATGAGTTTCTGACTCTTATCTGTCCCTCAGCTCTCTATTAAAGAGTAATTAAACTATCAATATCTGAGTGGGTTTCTTTTTATTTTCTCTCTTGTCCCATTTTCAAATCTTATTTTTATTAGTGTTTGCTGCTCTTTGGGGCAATCTGTGGAGACTGACCTGTGGGGTCACCTGGGGGTGGACTCGCTAACTAGATCATCAGTCACTCCCTGAGATGGAAGATACCCAAGCAGTAAAATTGTACGCTAACTTCTCTGTGGTGAATACTGAAATAACTCAGAATAAGCAAGTTCAAGCGGAAATTTATGATGAGGCAAAGTCCATTAGTGTTCCAGCAAACTCATGTGAATTCTGGAAGGGTTTTAGGGACTGAACTAAGCTTTCTAATTATCTTTAGACTAAATCGTATTAGAAATTGAGCTCTATTCCCCCCTGTACCAGGCTCTCTGGCTGTAACATGCTTTGGGAGGATTGTCAACCCTTCAGGGCCTACAAGGTCCTACTTTGGGTGGATTGACATTTAGCAGCAAGGATCTCACATTTCTGACAAATACCTCTGGGTCTTTTCCTTATGCATGCAGGCTAATATGTGATGAGACCCCACCAAAAAAGTTGGATATATAATCCTTATACACTTCCATGAACAAAAGACTGGCAGCTACTTTTATCTTAACAACTTCTCTTAACACTGAGAGCAGAAAGATTTCAGATCTTGCTTCATGTTGTATTTTTTTCCCTTTAATTATTTTTTTGGAATCTCTCACTCGCTTAAATATTTCAATTTGTAGGTTCTAAATGCACAACAAATTCAGTAGGTCAAACACAGAAATCTACATCTTCTTCCAAGAAATCTTCCACAGCTGCTCAAATATTAATTTTAATAGAGGAAATATCAAGTTCTTCTCTTTCTCCCCAACCCAAATCCAAGGTCAAGTTCTGATCTGTTTGCTTTCCTAGTCACATCATCTCTTCCAACATAAAACTATTCAGTTAGACTTATTCTCTTTCCCACTAGTAAATCTCCTGCTTGAATCCTCAACAACATACCCCAGAATGAGAAAAATCTATCTTCTGTTGAGCCTGACTCACCAAATCTGGCCTGGTGTGGCCATGCTACTGTGCCAAACTCTGCCCTTAACGCCTGGTGTCTTGTCATTTTGTAGACCAAATTAATGATTGGCATTTCAGTGCGGAACTACAGTACTCTCCTTTCAGGTAAGAATACTACATTGTTGTTATTGTTGTTTAATTACTTAGAACACATTTTAAGTATTGCTGTTAAATATTTGATATATTTTCGATAAAAAAACTATACATATGCATATATTAAAACATCAAGAAAATCATGAACTTGTGAGAATCTACAAATACTAAGGCTTCTCTGCAATTATAAAATATTTTCTGCTCCCTGGTCCTGGTGCTTCTTTAACTTTCTGCCACCACATCATTCTTGCTGCTGTGATCTCTCTGATGGAGCTAGTCTTGTTTGCTTTGGTAACTTTCTGTTCTGTTCAGTGACCTGAATAGAGCCTTACGTCTGAACCAGTACATCTGAAAACTGCAACTTTGACTTTTCTCCTCACTGGTCAGGGAAGGATGGTCCCATGGTGAAACAAATCTCTTTCCCTCGCCAAGACAGAAGTAGACATCAGAGAGTTCTTCTTGCCTTTGTTATGGTGAGTAGGGATCAGGCTACATGAACAGAAAACTATCAGGAGATAGGATAATGAGTTCTAAGAAGTAGGAGGTAAAGAGGATTTGTGAGGGCTTGAGATTGTCAGAAGCGTGAGTGGTACTGCGATGGAGAAGCTGCTCAGGGTATCTTTAAAAAAATGTTTTTAATGTTTATTTATTTTGGGGAGGGAGCATGAGCAGAGGAGGAGCAGAGAGAGAGAGAGAGAGAGGGAGAGAGAGAATCCCAAGCAGGCTCCACACAGTTAGCACAGAGCCCAACACAGGCTTGAACTCATGAAACATGAGATCATGACCTGAGATGAAATCGAGAGTCAGACACTTAAAGGACTGAGCCGCTCGAGCGCCCCTCAGGGCATCTTTAATAACAATGTAATACCCACAAAAATACTCGTATTTTGGAACGTTCAAAACTGCAACATGTTGTAAGCCTATAAAACCAATAACAAATATTTTAATCACTAGATCCAAGCTAAACTAATGAATCCAAGCATCTCTATGAGATATCTATTAACATCCACATTTTTAATTAAGAAAACTAACAATTAAAGAAGTTAAATAAATTGCCCAAAATCACATAGCTACCAAATATCAGACACAAAGTTCAAGCTCAGCCTTAAACACCTCACAGAATCTTCCCTTCCTGTCAGTTCTGCTTCTATTATGTTAAAATTAAGGTCTGTGAGGTATTAGAGATGTGTTATACTTAGTTGGATATTAGTCTGGAGCTGCAGAGTAAGGCCCAGACTGGTGAGACACTCCTGGGTTTTTCAGAATGTAACTGATAGTTAAAGATGGGGAAATGCATAACAACATTAGAGAAGAGTGAAAAAAGGATATTGTGTTCAGAAATAAATTTTTCAGTACAACAAAATGGTTCGTTTCTATTTAAGATCACTAATATCATCGAAGGGATAAGGTGAGCAATCTATCTTCAATAATTTTCCCTGCATAAAATCTACCCACAGAACCAAACATCTGTTTCTATGCAAACAGCTCTCAAGTTTGTCATCAAAGTGGGTCAATTCTTTCATTCTGCTTCTTTTATTTGAGGGTAATGAATCCAGGAGGAAAGATATAACCTTTTATTTGCACAAATCAGACAAAAGAGTATATCTCAAAGGTAACAACATGTAAACAAGTATTATATTTTTAGAGTGTTATTTGAGAACTGCATACCAGAAATCAGAGGAGTCACATTTTATACAATATGTACACACACACAAACACACACACACACACACACACACACACACACACACAAAACACATCTAATGTATAACTACAACACTTAGTGACATCTTTCAGGTTATTATATATATTGATGTAACTTACTTTTCTTCTTGTTGTGTAATATTCTGTATTGCCATAATCAATCTTTCCCTATTGAAAAACAGTTTTAATTTCCACATCTTAGCTGAACCAGACAACACTGTGATACAATTTCTGGATGTGTTTATATGCAAAGTCACTATACATTCTGATGCTATTAATTCTCTTAAATAATTTCTTCAAAGTGAGATCCTGGGTCAAAAATTATGTGGAATATTCACTTAAATGAATTGCCAGATTACAAAATGATGTAACTATTCAGGCTTTAACCAATAATTTTCGATGTACTGATATATTTGCTTGTTTTCCAACACTTTACTTGTACCCTTTATTTAAGTTTATTTATTTTGAGAGAGGAAGAGAGAGAAAACAAGAGGCAGGGAGGGGCAGAGAGAGAGGGAGAGAAGAATCCCAAGATGGCTCTGAGTGCTGTCAGTGTGGAGGTAGATGCAGGGTTTGAACTCACACACCACACCATGGTGTCCCATGTACCCTTTATTTAAATAATTGCTGGGTTACTTGGGTGGCTCAATCAGTTTAGCATCCAACTTCGAGTCAGGTCATGATCTCCCAGTTCATGGGTTCAAGCCCCACGTAGGGCTCTGTGCCCACAGCTCAGAGCCTGGAGCCTGCTTCGGATTCTGTGTCTGTCTTTCTCTGCCCCTCCCTTGCTCACGCTCTCTCTCTCTTTCTCTCTCAAAAATAAATACACATTAAAAGTAAATAATTAAAAAAAAATGCCAATTCTAATGATGAAGATGACATCATTATTCACTTTCATATTAATTTACTTTCTTTTTCATAACAACCAACCAACCATGCTAATTGGCTACTTTGTATTTTTTTGTATATGTATTACTTGTATGTTCCCATTTGCCTATAGAAAATCGAATGATGGTGTTTTCTTTTTAAAACATAACTTATAATGTTTTTCACATTACTGGTATGGCATGACGAATCTCTCATGCACATTGTGAATATTCTCCCAATCATTTATTTGTCTTTTTATTTTATGGTTTTATTGTATGTTTTTGCTACAGGTACTTATCCATGCAAATTTATATTTACTTTCTGTGTAAATAATCGAACAGGTATTTTCTGATAAATAAACAGCCACTCTTATCAGTACTTTATTAAATAATTATTTCCTCTCTAAATGTAAATTATACAATTTCTTTTTAGTAACTGTGATATATTTTAAAACTTCATATATAATAATAATGCAATTCCTCCTTGCCGTTTGCTATTTTCAGACTTTCTTCTGAAGTGATTTCTTCCCAACGAATATTAAATTATTTTGTACAGCTTTCAATTTTTTAGGTGTAAGTTGCACATATATTTTAATCATTTGATTTTAATGAAAATAGTATAGTGTTTACAATTTCTTTTTTAAAAAAAATTATTAATGTTTATTTATTTTTGAGAGAGAGACAGAGCGCGAGTGGGGAAGGGACAGAGAGAGAGAGGGAGACACAGAATCTGAAGCAGGCTCCAGGCTCTGAGCTGTCAGCACAGAGCCTGAAGCGGGGCTCAAACTCACAAACTGTGAAATCATGACCTGAGCTAAAGTGGGATGCTCAACCGACAGAGCCACCCAGACGCCCCTAGTGTTTACATTTTCAATGCAACGTAACATTTTATAATATTATGTTCATTTACTGTACTGTTTTTGTACTTTAATAAAAACTTTCAGATTTTTTTCTTATGATTTAACTTTCTCTAAATTACTTCTTTTCACTTCCATTTCTATCTTGAACTAATTACTGCTAACTTTTTCCTTCATACATACTCAATGGATTAATTTTTTGGTAATCCTATGTTAGTTTTGTCCAAGACTCTTAGGCTTCCAATGTAAGCAAATATATCTTGCCAAACATAAATATTTTCATTTCTTTATTTTAAATATTTATATTTATTACTTCATTTTCTTATCTTGTTTCATTAATTACTGCTTCCAAAATGAGGCTCAATTATGGCAGTGATAACGTAAACCCAAATTTACTGAAAAGAGCATTACTATTTCACTCTTCAATGCAGTTTCCTGGTTCAAACAGTCTTTAACACTTGAGTTGCAATCTGTGCCTATTTTCCATAGCAGTTTAAGTGGAACTTTTGCTAAATATTGTTAAATGTTATTTGAGTCTTTATTGTTGGTTTTATGAATTATATTGATGGCTTTTATGGTCTTAAATGTCTTTTCATTTTTCCAGAAAATTCTAATTAGTGTTGGTATTAGATAATAGTTAAGTTTAATACATTACTATATTCAACCTACTATTATCTAATTTAACTTCTAGTATTTATATTCATCCTATTATTTAATCATGATTTGAGTTTTTAAATTATTTTTCTAAGTTGTATATAAGGGCATGACAATTTCATAAAACATTGATTTTTCTAAAATTTTATATTATCTTGGATAGTTTTAATAAAGGAATTTTCTGCTTTTTAAAAGCTTGATTTAATATTGTGATAAAACTAGGTGAACATGGCAGTGTTTAAAAATTGTAGGTCTTGGGGCACCTGGGTGGTTTAGTTGGTTAAGCGTCTGACTTACGCTCAGGTCATGATCTCCCCATTTGTGGGTTCGAGCCCCAGGTCCGGCTCTGTGCTGACACCTCAGAGCCCGAAGCCTGCTTCAGATTTTGTGTCTCCCTCTCTCATTGCCCCTCCCCTGCTCACCACACTCAGTCTGTCTCTCTCAAAAATAAACATTAAAAAATTTAATAAAAAATTTAAAAAATTAAAAAAAACTAGAGGTCTTCAGTTATCTTCCCCATTCCTCTCTGGTTATTTGGCTCCTTGAATCAATTGTATTAGTTTATATATTTCCAGAAAACTATCCCTTCACTCTAGATATTAAAATTAAGACTGGAAAGTTACACATACATTTTTAACCATTTCTATGTTTACAGTTCTTCTTTCATTAATCAGACTCACCAATTTTTTTTTTCCATTTCAGGAATCTATCCAGAGAATCATCTTTTGATTTTATCTTTTTTGCCTATTGCTTTCTGTTTTATAATTTGTACTTTATCTTATGCATTCCTGCCATCTTATTTCTTTCATTCTGTTTTTACTTTATCCTCTAAAGTTCATTGCAGTCTTAAATAATATCATTTCTTTTTAATTTTAAGAGTACTTAACACCTTGTGGTCCTCTAAGTACAGCTTTATTGTGGCCCCTAATTTCTCTTCACTATTTCTAAATTTTTTTTTAACGTTTACTTATTTTTGAGACAGAGAGAGACAAAGCATGAACGGGGGAGGGGCAGAGAGAGAGGGAGACACAGAATCGGAAACAGGCTCCAGGCTCCGAGCCATCAGGCCAGAGCCCCACGCGGGGCTCGAACTCACGCACCGCGAGATCGTGACCTGAGCTGAAGTTGGACGCTTAACCGACTGAGCCACCCAGGCGCCCCTCTCTTCACTATTTCTAAATAATTTTGGTTGTTGTTTTGTTTGTTTTTTTGTTTACTTTGTCTTTTATCTCGAGGTTATATATTTTTTTCCAAGCTGCAAGTGTTTATATAGTTTTTAGCATCAAAAACCAAGAAATCATTCACTTACTTGTTCATTTATTTAAAACTACTATTCAATAATGGAAATTCAGACAAATCATTATGAAATGCAACTATACTCTTTGGGGCCCATTATATGCTCTTTAAAAAACACCAAACAAACAAACAAGAACACTTCTTTGGCCATGAGAAGAATGTGCAGTCTCTCTTTGAAAGACACAAATTTCTACATGATTTTTCCCGTTATTGCTGTTGTTTGTGCATTACTATTTTCCCGATGACTAGAAAATTATGTATAGACTGTCAGTGCTTGAGAAGTATTTCTGAAGATATTAATATGTGTATTCTTAACCTTGATTGTATTAATGAAGTTCTTAACCACCCTTATGCTTTGTTTCTTGGCTGGCAAACTCTGAAACACGGGTAGTGAAATTACTTAATACAATTTTTTAATTATCAAATTTTCCTTGTAATTATAATTTTTTTGTTTCATAAATGTGTTCTCCATACACATTTAGTGCATAGACATATCGCTTATATATTTTTAAATTTTTTATTAAAAATAAATCCCTTTTTATTCTTTTTAAATCTTTTGCTATTGAGTTATGCTTTAATATTAATATTGCCACTTTTGCTATCTTATTTTACATACATCAGATATAGCTTTTCCTGCCCTTTATTTTAAACTTCCCTTTGCCAATTCATTTTAGATGTCTTTGTAAAGACATCATAGCTGGATTTTTGTTTTTCAGTCTCCTACCACCATATTGCTGCCTTTTTGAAGGGGAATTCAGTCCACAGACATTTATTCTGAGGTCCCATTGGTTTTTTTTTATTTCTCTTTTCTCATATTTGATTCTACATATATTTGTATTTATCTCTCCTTTATCCCATTCTTATTTTTTCTGAACTCATCAAAATTCTTTTTGTTCACTTGCATTCCCGACTTTACTGTCAGAAGTCATAGTTCAACTCACATGTTTTTGTTTTTATATCAATACTGAAAAACCCTTATGCCTATTCACTGAGATATTTTATATTCCTTCTTGTGTAGTATCCAGGGAATGAAAGCCACCATATTCTTTTTCTCCAGACATCTATGGAGAACTCTTAGGGATACTTCTAGGTTCTACCAACAGTTCTGCTGTTTCTTTGACCAGGAAAATAATTTGTGATAAAGAGAGGGGACATCAGTGTATATACAGCTATTCTTACTCTTAATATTTTGTTCTTTTTTTAAAAGTTTTTAACATTTATTTATTTTTGAGACACAGAGAGAAATAGAGCATGAGCAGGGGAGGAACAGAGAAGGAGGAAGACCCAGAATCTGAAGCAGGCTCCAGGTTCCGAGCTGCCAGCACGGATCCCGACGCAGGGTTCAAACTGATGAACCATGAGATAGTGACCTGAGCTGAAGTCGGACGCTTAATCAACTGAGCCACCCAGGTGCCCCTTACTACCTTGTTCTTAAATATCTTGTTCTTTTTTTGATAATTTAAACTAAGAATTTTATTTTACTTCAAATGTTGTTTCAAATATTTTGTAAAATAAATGCTTCACCATGAAATATGTTATATAGCACACGGAGTAGTGTGATTCATTCAAGGACCAAGCAATCATCTACTTATTTATTTACTCCACAATACATATCCACAACTAATCTAACACTTTGCTAGATATAGATACTAAAATTTCAAAATAAAAAAAAAATGTCTGTCATTGCTTCCTACTTACAAAGGCAACACAGAATTACTCATGAACTAAATTTCAGAAAGATAAAAAAGGTAGTTGTCAAAGAAGAGTCACATATATTACAGAAGATCCAAGAATGAAGAATTTACTGCTAGAAGACGGTACACAACAAGTATAGAATAAGTGAATGAGATGTGTTTGTGATGAAACTCTGGGGTAAAGTATTCAGATTCACAAAATATGATGGATCTAGAAGGGGGGGGGGCGTTGACTCTATGATGAAAAGTAGGAGACAGGTTCTAGAATACTGTGGAGACAGGTCACAAAGGGCCCAGGTGACAGGCACAGGACTCCTAAAAATCTTTTGACAAATGTGCAGCACTTAATACTGATTTTCTCTATCTTTAAAAAAAAATTTTTTTTGGATATTTTCTAATCATTTTTTTCTATATGCAGTTCAATTCTGCATATATATTATAGGCTTCTTCTATTCTTATTTTTTAAATTAATTTTCTTCCCCTTTAAAAATTTTTTTTTTCATTTAATTTAGAGAGAGACAGAAAGAGAGCACAAGTGGGGGAGAGGACAAAGGGAGAGAGAGAGAGACAGAGAGAGAAAGGGAGAGAGAGAGAGAGAGAGAGAGAGAGAGAGAGAGAGAGAGAGAATCTTATGCAGACTCCATGCTCAGCATGGAGCCCAACTTGGGGCTCGATCCCATGACCCTGGGATCCTTACCTGAGCCGAAATCAGGAGTCGGACCCTCAACGAACTGAGTCACCCAGGTGCTCCAATGTTCTCCCCCTCTCTTTCTGTTGATTTCCTTTTCTAGCTTTCTTAAATATGCTTACCCTTATGTACACAATGTTATAACTAAAGCTATTAAATAATGAACAGCAACTTTCTTTTTGACTCTCATAGTCTATTTTATACTTTATTTTTATAAAGATTTCCAGTGTCAAGCTACTAAATATAATGGTATCGAGAGTCCTCCGTGAAACAAGAGTACCTGCTTTTTCATCTCAGTGTTACCACAATCTATACCAATTCAGAAAGCCACTTAATGATTCTATTTTCTTGCTTCCTCACCAAAGAATGGCAACATTAACACTTGCTAAATAAAATAAAATAAAATTAATGATTGTGCTCCGGAAAAATTTAACTTGTTGGCTAAAGCAATATAAGTTTTATTTTTTTTTTCTCAGAAGCCACCAAAATAGTAAATTTCCAAATTTTTTCAGCAGATCCTTTCCAACCCAAGTTTTAAGTCAGTGTCTATTCTCCCTTCTCACCAACTGCACCTTCAGTAGTTCTTCCAGCTGTTCCTATTTCAAGTACTAATGCTGCCAATTTTGTTTTCCTTCTAATAATCCTACATCCTATTAATCATATCAATGTGCCATCAATATTTTCTAGTCTTCACACATTATCATAAGATGGGTTATTTTTTCCACCTGTTTCTCTGCATTGCCAACATAGTATCTCTCTGAGTCCAAAAGATCACACCTGTGCAATTTGGAAAGCATCCAAAAAACTCTGTAGAATTTTCAATTACATTACCTCTAATTTAGCTCCTTTTGATA
This sequence comes from Neofelis nebulosa, assembly GCF_028018385.1. Lineage (NCBI taxonomy): Eukaryota > Metazoa > Chordata > Mammalia > Carnivora > Felidae > Neofelis > Neofelis nebulosa. The sequence continues at coordinate 79,373,928 of NC_080793.1, read as the reverse complement.
CAGTATCAGTGGAGTCAAGTATTCTATCCCATTGATTTTTCACTCAATGGTTATATCTAATCCCCCATAACAATTTTCTTTCCATGGCTTACTCAATCCTGCAATATACATTGTTCTTTTAAAAATAATGTATATATTTTGAACTAATGAGTGTTCCCTCTCAATTCACATCTTTTGCAATTTTAAGGCAACAGGAGACACCTTATTACAAATTCTTATGAACTGACTAGGACTGTTAATCAATACGTGTGTGTGTGTGTGTGTGTGTGTGTGTGTGTGTGTGTGTGTATGCATATATATGTATACAGGCTTACTTATAGACAGAGTAAGCTTTTTTTAACTATGATAAATTAAGTAAGACACAATGAAAAAACAAACCTCATCTCTCAAAACTGTTTTATATATTCCTTAAGAATGTACTTATTAATTACAAGTTTAATTTAAATACAATGAAATGTGTTGCTACATTAGTATGATACAATTTATCTCCCCAAATTTATTATTTCTTTCCTGAATTATCAAATCTTACCTGATAGAATGATATAAATAAAGACCTTAAAGCATAAAATGTTTCAACTGGAAAGGATCCAAGAGATAATTTATTTTAATCACTTTATTCCGTAACGATCAGAACGAGGCACAGATGGACTTGTGTGTTATCCAATATCACATTTCTGGTCATTTTTTTGTAGTCTCTAGAGTTTTAGACTGGCACTTTTTTAAATACAGACCTCTCCATTCTTTCCCTCTAAACTTTCCAATGAATATAAATATATTCATAGTTTTGTTAATCGCAAATGCAATTTTCCCTACATTGATTGCATTGGATAAACTGGTCAACATCTGCTAACTCCAATCTGTCTTTTTCATATGTCTTTTACTAAGTGGTTTTTCCTTTCAACACACTTCAAATACTTTGGAAAACCGGAACTCTAATGAAAAACAGAAAAATGAAACATGTTTTTAAATAACCCATTGACCACTATCATGTTATTAAGATAGAAAATTGAGAGTAATAATACAACCTAGTTTTGATTCATGTGTGTCTTTCAGGAAATTCTATGGACAAAGTCTCCTTGCTGTTTTATTACTAATTTTGTTATAATAATAAGCTGGTATATTCATTCCTAGTCATTCTTTTTTCTTTTCAAATATGACCCATTTTCAGTACAATATTCGGTAGAGGAAATTAGTTCCTCTACCAAAACCAGTACTCATTCTTTGACTCCTGCCCGCAATATTTTAGAACCTGATACACTTTATGCCTGGAGCCCTCCGTTGTCACGATTATATAGGACTGTGTTCTACTGTCGTGACCTCTAGTGCTCGCTTCGGCAGCACATATACTGTCATGACCTCTGAAAGCGAAGATGGGTTGTGTTTGTGTTGGAAGAAGGTAGTAAAGGGAAAGGGAGCAGGAGGACGTAGAAAGCACTTGATGGTTGGCTGGTACAAAAGGAAAAGGTGTAAATGCTTTGCCACCTGCAGGGGCTAATGTGTGTGGGTGGTGCTTCTTTGCAGACTCCAGCTCCTCTCTGAGAATGCATTTTCTCTGGGGCTCTGGACACTTCTTTAGATTAGAGTTTACCAAAAGCGGGTATGTTAGGCCATGACAGACGTTGCTATTTCATGGTGAACTGCAGGTAAAAAGGGACAAAATATTGAGTCTTGTACAAAGCAAAATATACTTAAAGAAATGTGACTTTTCTGATAAACCATCCTTCCTTCTTTATTGTGCTAAAATGTCACTTTCCAAATGTCTTTTCCCAGGAAACTAAAGTTGGTTGCCTGATGTCAGTCACTAGTTTTACATTTCACAAATGCCTATTATAACAACAGATCTTAATCAGTTATTCTAGATGATCTTATGTGAATAATAATGTAGCTAACAGGTTTTGTAGAGCTTTTGTGTAAATATTTTGTGCAGGGCCCATGGCTATATAAATAATTTTGTTTTTAATTGGCTCCAGGCGCTGAGCTGTCAGCACAGAGCCCGACGCGGGGCTCAAACTCACGGACCGCGAGATCATGACCTGAGCCGAAGTCGGTCGCTTAACCGACTGAGCCACCCAGGCGTCCCATATAAATAATTTGAATGACCCAGATCAGCGTGCATGTAGCATTTCAATAGCCCAAGTTCAAGTGACGCGATAAAAAAGTTATCTGTTGGCAAGGCTGCCTTCTACAAACCAGGGCCCAAGTATAGGGCTCAAAACTGAGCCCGTAGACATGAGTCCTGGAAATTCGTGGGACATCTATGGTGTGGTGCTAGCCCCTGTGGCAGTGCTATGGTTTCAATGTTTTTGTCCTCCTCAAATGTGTATGTTGAAGTCCTAACCTGCAAAGATGATGGTATTAGGAGATGAAGACTTTGAGGGCAATTCGATCAGGAAGGTGAAGCCTCTTTACTGCTTTTACGTAAGAGGCCCCAGAAAGATTCCTAGTCTCTCTGTCATGCGAGGATACATAAGTCTGCAGCCCAGAAGGGAGCCCCCGTCCGACCATGCCGAAACCTTGATCTCTGACTTCAGCCTTCAGAACCGTTAAGTGACACATTTCTGATGTCTATATGCTAACTCATCTATGGTATTTTATTCGAGCTGCCAGAATGGACTACCACAGGAGGTGTGGTGGGAGAGAAGAAAGGGAGCAGGACGAGAGCAGGTCCAGGACACCCTGCCATGACAGTATTGCCACCTCTGGCTAATCCTAGGTATCAAAGGATAACTTGGACAGTTTCGAAGGTGGCATGACCACTGACCATGACCCACAGGGAATTGAGTCTGAGCTCAGGGTACCCTTCCTGAGTATTATTGGCTGGTCCCAGGCACCCAAGGGGATCCCAAAAATTTCAAGGAAGGTACTCCAAAGTATAGAGGCTCGGATCTAAGAGGATAGGTGCAGTAATTACTATTATGGTCTCCATTTTCCGGATAAGACATCATCTGTCAGAGAATTTCCACCAGCCATGTAAAGAATTCAGTGTCTAGCAAATAGCACTTCTTGGTAGTTAGCAGCTAAATATACCGACACAATACTTTTCTTCTTGTCTGATTAAACTCTAAGAAGATAGCCAATTTCTTTGAATATTTCTAACCATTTTAATCATCAATAAATCCTCTTCTTTTGAAATGATGAAGTACAGGATCTCATTTGCTGCCTAAACTTTTGAAATAGAAAAATATTAGAAGTCAATTGCTAAATAATGTCTACTATTTTAAGTAAGAGAACTTAAAAAAGTAAGACATCCAGGACATGTCTAAGTTTAAAGCCTACTCTCCTATTCCTCATAACTCTTATTTATGCTTTTTCTCATTTTATATTCAGCTATTGGTTGGTTGGTTGGTTGTTTTTTTCAGAGGGAGAGCAAGAGAGAGAGAGAGAGAGAGAGAGAGAGAGAGAGAGAGAGAGACAGCATGCGCTGGGGAGGGGCAGAGGGAGTGATAAAGAATCTTAAGCAGGCAGTGGAGCCTGATGCGTGGCTCAATCTCCTGTGAGATCATGACCTGAGCCAAAATCAAGAGTCAGATGCTTAACTGACTGAGCCACCCAGGCGTCCTTATAATAAGGACTAAAGAAAAGTCATCCATATCCATATTGGAGATGATCTGTACCATACTTTCAAAATATTATCCAGCAATTTCTCCATGCTATTATTCTAATTCACTTGTTCCCAACTCTATTTCCATTTTCTTTTTTTTTTAATTAACTTCAAATAGTTATTTTCTTTTAAGAAACTGTATTTTTTTCTTAATTTCTGCAAAACCTATTGCATTTAATGCTCAAAGATACCAAAAGCATATTTAAAACCAAGTCCTCTTCTTAATTACATTCACTCAGACACCTCGATAAAATTTCCACATATATCATTCCATATTGTTCTTCTAGTTTGTCAGAAATAAAAATATGACAAAGGTCTGATGGAGGTCACATTATCAAGGATTTTTCACTCACACACAAAGTGTTGATAACTAAATTTGCATGTGATTAATCTTCCTGAATAAAAAATAGAAAAAAATTTTAAATTGTTAAAAAAAAATTGCTTCCTATTGTTAACTACAGATACTTCATCTGTCACCTAGTGAAACTGCATGCTAAGGAACAGGGTGAGTTCATTTTATTTTTCCATAGCCTACATTTTACAGAAAACTTCCTCAGAATATCTCTATAAAATATTATCAGGGACAACCCAGTGAAGACTTTTTTTCATCTCTTAATTTTTTCAATTGTATCTGATCACCAGTGAAACTGAGATGTTCCAACCAATTTTAATTTTTTTAATGTAGAACCCCCAGGTTCTGAGCTGTCAGCATAGAGCCCGCCGTGGGGCTCAAACTTACGAACCATGAGATCATGACCTGAGCAGAAGTTGGATGCTTAACTGACTGAATCCCCTAGGAGCCCCCCAATCAATCAATTTTAAACATCTCCTTTAAGTACTTTATAATCATCAACTTTTGTTTTGTTTTAGCAGCTGAATTATGGTCATTTCAATTGGCTTTAACAGAAAACGAGTAAATCATGCATGAAGGCTGCCTATCTGTAGCCTGAGCAAAATGGAGTCTTGAGAATGATATACTTACATAAAAAAACCCATAATTATTGAAATATCAGCAAACACAGGGATACATTTATATATATATATATATGTATATGTATATATATATATATATATACATATACATATATATATCTTTTGCATATTATATGTTAAGATAGTAGATTCAATGATCACCCTAAGGGCTTATCTATCCATGGCTTCCTGTCCTGTCCCCCATGGTTTAGGTGAGTATCATCTGACTAAACTAATACTCTGCTGGTGGCTTCCCAGACTTTAAACTCTCCTAACTTGCAGTTCTGCTCTTCACAATCCTCCAAATTACACTATTAAAACCCTACCTTCTTCATCATGCCGTCGGTTTGAAACTTTTCACTTAGGCTCCGTTTTCTAGAAGACAAAGTCCTCAAATTTTACCCCTCTAATGCCAGTTTATGCTTCCAGTAGCAACCCTATACTCCATATATGAATCTAGGTGGGCATAACGTCCTCTGCTGTCTCCTGGGCATGCATGGCTTCCTCTTTTCTACAGTCACAGAAATGCACATTTACTGCATTCCTGGCCAACCAAATCAGGACCATCAACTGAGACCAAATTCCACTCTTCCTTATGCAATACAATGTCCTTTTACTGAGCAGAGATCTGTGGTTTAACAAAGCATTTTCACAGACAATCTCAATTAATACATTTTAGTTGAACTGATATAAATAGGCATTTTACAGATAAGGGTGCTGATGCTCAAAGAGATCTTTCCTAACCATCAGAATTCATGTTGCTCCCTCCTTTCTCTAACACTGGTAGCAGGATGTCTGTGATATTTATTGGTGTAACTATTTGGCAACAGTTGTATTTACTCTTCATATATGTAAGGTTTTTTTTTTTTTAATATTCATTCATTCATTCATTCAACACTGGGTTTTCTGAGGTCTTATAATGTGTCCAGCATTACCTGGGCAGAGTCTCTGTAACAGGAACCTTATTGCTAGTATTTTTAACTAAATGGTAAGTAAGCTCCTTCCTGGGAGAGATCAGTTTTATCACCCGACAGTGCCTATTACAGGCAATATGCAACACATGTTTAAAGAAAGAATAAAGCAAAAGTCAACCATGATTTCAAGATGAATAATCACATTTTTAAATTAAAACGATGCAAACTTGTAACTTGAACTTCTGACACTTTCCCTTAACTATCTCACATGCAGCCTGCTGCATTCAATCTAGTTTTCTACGTGTAAAGTAAATAACAAATACAAAACCCATACATCAAACTCTTTTAGGACTTGCTGCCACAAGTGATCAGCCATAGGTGTGATTACCGTTACCACCGAAGGCAATTTTTTTGGCCCTAAAATAATTATGCTGAATATTCAGCATCTTTCGGGAAGGCTAATTGAGGAAAAATGAACTAGTAAGCTTCTGTGCTGTGCAGCTGCAATTATTAAGATGTGAAACTCTTGTCATTAGAGTCTCACTGAACATCAGTCGAATGAGTCTTTGTCTGAGCATGTCTGCGTTATTTAAACACCTTGATTCCAGATACAAAGTAAGTTGAAATTTAGCTTTGGGATGCACTTTTATGTGTAGGATGCTCAAAGCTCATAAACAGTAATGCGTCTGTCCCCAATAGAGAACAAAAGGATGCCTCTGACTGAGCTACTCATAGGAGATCAACAACTTGGTGATCAGAAAAAATGTAAATCCTGTCATCTGTTCAACTGTGAGGAACAGGACCTTGTCGATGTGTGTCATCAGCCCTGTATTTGAAGACAAAGTCTGTGAGCATGCTCTTTCCTCCATGCAGGAGGTTCCTAAAAGAGCCAACGTACGACCCCAGACCTCTCCACGGAGTACACAGGAGGCTTGTTCTTTGGTTAGTGCTTGGGACCACCACTTGCAAGGCTTTTGTTGCTTTCTTTTTTTTAATTTTTTTTTTTCAACATTTTTTATTTATTTTTGGGACAGAGAGAGACAGAGCATGAACGGGGGAGGGCAGAGAGAGAGGGAGACACAGAATCAGAAACAGGCTCCAGGCTCCGAGCCATCAGCCCAGAGCCCGACGCGGGGCTCGAACTCACGGACCGCGAGATCGTGACCTGGCTGAAGTCGGACGCTTAACCGACTGCGCCACCCAGGCGCCCCAAGCTTTTGTTGCTTTCAACTTTGTTTGCCACAGAAAAAGCTTGACCTCTTCTCCTACACCGAGTTAGCTCAGCTTTGCTGCAAATCAGAAAGCGCTGGAATATGCCACCGTTGCTGCTTCCCCAAAGCTCTGGCTAGGAAACCTTAGGCGACACATTCTGCTGCCACGTTTCCCCTCCTCTGAGGTCCCTTTCAAGATTCGGGTGCTGGAAAACCTGGTGCTGCAGATTTTCAGGAATCCTATTATATAAGTAACATAATTTGCCATGTTAAACATTTGGTTCATTTTGTGATAGTTCCTCAGAGGCAAATATGAGGAGCAAAGTATGTTCAAAAAGCTTGGCTTTTCTAAGTGTAAAAGAGGGACCGCATGGATTTCAATTTGAATGGACCTCGGGCACAAAACAGAGGTCCCTCTTGATGTAAAAGACTGTGAAATTTTTGTTCTACTTTTAGGATCTCTGCTCCATTAGGGACTTCTTTCCCTAAGTGCCTAGGGTAATCTAGTTAAGTCTGGGAAAGGCCTAGTATCATAAATTTCTTCAATTATTACAAAAAAGGAAGAAATATCATTTTCCTAACTAATCTCCCCTTAGTGTTGAAACTCTGCATGAAGTACAATGTTTTTCCTGCCCAATGTAAGTGAAAAGAACCATCTTTCAAAACTACCAGTGTTCTAGATTCTTTTTATAAAAGGGTAATCTTCATTATTCTGGGCAGCAGACCCAGTGAATCTCTAGTTATATAAGTGGAATTATTAGAGATATATGTATATTGAGAAAGTGGAATTAATACTGAATTTCCCTTGCCTTTTTCTACTTTTATTTAGTGTGGAATCATATTTAACCCTCTGTATTAATGTCAGCAATATGATTAGAACTGAAAATTTTACTTCTACTTCCACTATCAAAAACTCCCATTGTTAATTCTTGATTAGAAAATCATTATTTCAGTAATTAAGGATAACCATATTTTAAATTAAAAAAATCTGTTCTCAAAAAGCCTTATCCTTTAAATCCTTAAAGATGCACTTGAGTCCTTTTCTACTGGTTAGAAGATATACAACATGGAAATTCATAAGGCTTACCAGCCAATGGGCCTTGAGGAATCACTTCACCCTCTGATCCTGTGCTTCCTGTTTCAATGATGTAAAATTCGCCCTGCCAACAGACACAGAGTTGCCGTGGGGATCAAAGAAATTAGTGCAACTGTACAGGAGTTTTCAAAACTTAATAAAGCATTGTACAAATGTAGGATGTGCAGCAGGGAAAAAATGGGTGATTTTTACGGATACCAAATATAGATGTTTCCAAAGACTAATTTACAGTTTAAAGGATAATGCTTAATTCTCATTAGAGGTCATGTCTTAGATGTCACTCTTCAGTATGGTGTGTTTCTCTGAGGGTCTCTGTTGACCTGCTCTAGCGCGCATGTAACTGCCAACGAGTAAATTATTTCCTTGAGCTATAAAAGAAAACAGGTTGTACTGATGGGGTAAAGGAGACAGGGAAGAAGAGCATTAGACAAAGTGAAGTGACTTCCTAAATGCATTCATTCACTAAACGGACTTAGAAAATGTATAGGTTCAATGGCAAGAATAAATGCAGCCTTTTGATACAGGCAGACAGGCCTGTGAGTCATGTCCTAACCCTGCTGTATACTAACTGTATGAGATTAGTATGGGTCAAAATCATTTAAACCATACTTCTTAATGTGTGGTCCCAGACCAGCAGCATTAACATCACCAGGGAACATGGTAGAAATGCAAAATTTCCAATGGCACCTCAGATCTACAATGTTAAAAATCTTTGAGAGTGTGGCAATGCAAGCTGGCACAGCCACTCTGGAAAAAAGTATGCAGGTTCCTCAAAAACCTAAAAATAGAACTACCCTACGACCCAGCAATGGCACTACTAGCCATTTATCCAAGGGATACAGGTGTGCTGTTTCAAAGGGACACATGCACCCCCATGTTTATAGCAACACTATCAACAATAGCCAAAGTATGGAAAGAGCCCCAAATGTCCATCGATGGATGAATGGATTAGAATGTGTGGTATATATATATATATATATATATATATATATATATATATACAATGGAGTATTACTCGGCAATCAAAAAGAATGAAATCTTGCCATTTGCATCTATGTGGATGGAACTGGAGGGTATTATGCTAAGCGAAATTAGAGAAAGACAAAAATCATATGACTTCACTCATATGAGGACTTTAAGAGACAAAACATGAACATAAGGGAAGGAAAGCAAAAATAATATAAAAACAGGGAGGGGGATAAAACACAAGAAACTCATAAATATGGAGAACAAACTGAGGGTTACTGGATGGGTTATGGGAGGGGGATGGGCTAAATGGGTAAGGGGTGCTAAGGAATCTACTCCTGAAATCACTGTTGCACTATATGCTAACTAACTTGGATGTAAATTTTAAAAAAATAAAAATAAATAAATAAAAGAAATAGAAGATAGTGTCAAATTAAAAAAAAAAATCTTTGAGAGTGGATCCCAGAAATCTGTGCTTTAACCAGCATTCCACATGATTCTGATGCACTTTCAAGTTCGAAAACCACTAATGAACTATCTGGTAAGTTTCTTTGCCTATAAAATAGAAACAATAACACTTTTCTTAGAAGTACAATAATAATGATTAGAGACAAGCTATATGTAGAGCCTAATGCATGTTAATTGCTCAATGAATAGAGTCAGTAACATTATCCTTCTAGACTTATCTCAGATCCCATCCAGTCCATGAAGTCATTCCTACCTTTCTATGCAGGCATCACCTCCCTACAGTTATGAAGAGTAAGTAATCTCAATTCCAACTTCAAGCTATATCATTATATTATATTATATTATATTATATTATATTATATTACTACTATACTATATGCTATTGGCAAATTCTTTCTCTGGGATTATAGGTTTCTTGAGTTCAGGAAGAAGACTCCTTGGCATAACACAGAGCATGGTGGCTTGTCTTTTCATCCAATTAAAAAAGACTAATAATTGTATATATTCTATTATTACAGTGAAGCATTAAATATATTAAATATAAAGCAATTAACACAGTGCCTGGTAATTAATGGTGGTGTTTATTACATTGATAATTTTTTAAAACTATTTTAGAAATAAGTACCCCTTAAATATTTGTTGGATTGACTGAAATTGCTGGGGATATCTAAAGTTCTTTTTGACGATATGATTTTAGGAGATGAGGAAAAGTTACCAAGTATCAGCCTTTGTATGAGCCGTATTTACTTAGGAAAAGTAAGAATTTTCTAGTAGTCACTGATCACCTCATCGTAGGCTGTTTTGTTTTTTTAATTCCTAGCATTTTCCCCTAAGCAAATAAAAGTGATTGAGCCAATAACAATTGGTGTAGTGCTTCTAATTCATTGGTCTTAAGAGAAAATGCACTAAGGAGAATCCACCTGCTACTCTGACAAGTTTGGCCTAGACACCCTTGAGGAACAACCTGGGAGTGATGGTTAATTTTGCGTCACCTTTACTGGCCATGAGCTGTCCAGGCTAAAGATTATTTTTGAGTATATCTGTGAGGGTGTTTCAGGATGAGATCAGCATTTAAACTGGTGAGCTCAGTAAACTGCCTTCCCAGATGTTGGTGAACAACTGTCAGTTTTCTTTCTGGGCCTGAATAGAAGAAAAAGTGGAAGAAGGTGGAATTTACTCCTTTTTCTTCCTGCCTTCCTACTTCAGCTGGGACATGGGTCTTCTCCTGACTTTGGACTGGGATTTACACCACTGGTTCTCAGATATTCAGACTTGGATTGGAATCATGTCACCAGCTTTACTGGGTCTGCTTGCAGATGTTAGATGATGGGGATTCTCAGCCTCCATAACTGAGTGAGCCAGTTCCTTAGATTAGGTCTCTCTGTATCTCTCTCTTTCCTCACATATATGCATACATATGCATATATGTGTATATGTATCTATATATCTATTGTATCCATATCTATAAACCTATATCTACATATATGTATCTATATATGTATATGTATCGATGTATCTCTTATATCTGTATCTATAAACCTATATCTATACCTATACTTATATCTCTATGTACCAATATCTATATATCCTATTGCTTTTGTTTCTCTGGAAACCCAACTACCAATAAATACTCTTGGGTTCTTCCTATGAGAGTGGTGGACAAGGAGAGACCATTGCTATAAGACTGATCCCTCATACAGGGCTGGGCAGTATGGATCTTGCTTATTCAGTTAACATTTTGAGACCCAAACATCATCCACAGATTTCCAGAGGGTCAGTAGCTCTGGGCAGGGCATCATACAGCTTAGCCATAGCCCAGGAAGAGATGAGGGTATAGGCCAAGGCTTCTTTCTCCATACACTGCTTTTAATAAATAGATGTCTTCTTCTCCAACACCCACATACATTTTTAAGAGCCTGGTGTTAAATGTCCAATTAAATTTAACCATGTGGTTAGTATATTAGTTTTCTATTGCTTTCCCAGAGTAACAAATGTGAGAACAAAGAGAAATCCTATTGGATTTCCTTTCATTTTATTGGAATGTACAAAGGGAGGCATGTCTGTCTGATCTTTTTCCAGAGATAGTCATATCAAATAGCCAGTCAGCAAATAATCAAATGAAATGTGGCTTCACATGGAGGATTAGTAGTCACTACTCTTTTTTTCCCACTGTACACATCAAGAGACTATTCTTCAGACACAGGGCACAGCCACCTTTGTCCACTTTATACAGGAACAGAAGTATTAATCTATGAGTAGTGATCATTCCCAAAAGAAGGATAAATTATTACAAGGTACTATGTTGACAATGCCATGAACCATTTGGGGATTTTCCTAAAAATTTCCCATAGTGTCATCAATCAAAAATGTGACTTTTATTTAGTAAATTGGAATTTGTTGGTGACCATTTTTGATGGGTATAGAAAAGGAAAACTTTGTCTCTGCTTTCAAGGGATTTAGCTTTTGATTTTCACATCCCATTCTGCCCAGACTGTGAGGGAAATGGTTGACTGTCTCATATGTGGAAAGGTAGTATGGTTTCTGGCTGAAATGGAAGACAACCATGCTTATCATGACTGCCCTTCTAGATTTTTACATTAGATCTACAGGCATTGAAAAGTGTCACTTAAGTACTAGCATCTTCTACTTATAACATCTCTGCCACACTCACAAAAGAAAGGGCAGTTAAACTGTAATTAAGGATATGCTAGTATCTGAACGAGAACTCCTGAAGTTATAGCTGGTCTTCTTAAAATTTTGTTTATTTATTAATTTGCTAATTTTATTTTGATATTGGCTTACATATGTATTTCATCTTCTATATAAATTTCAAGCAGTCAGGATTTTTGTTTGTTTTCTTGTATTTTCTTACCTTATTGATCCTCACTAACTACCTGACAACTTCTTGTCCTATGAATGGAAACAAAATAAAAACAAAAAACATTATCATTAGCTAAGTATTATCTTTAAGTTTCAAAAGAGTAAGAAAGAATATAATGTTTAGATCTTATTTTATTCCTTACTTTTAAACTGCTGGACAACCAATTTCTTGACAAGTTATTAATATAATACCAAGTGGGTTATGTTCATTTTGTCTGATTTCTGTGCCCACCTTACAATGACCATGCCAGTAACTCATGAAATTTAAAAACAAAAGCAAAAAGGATGGGGGACATAAGAGAAAAAGATCTTCATTTTGCTGAAATAACAATTCAATCAGTAAGTACATATACCACGCAGTGATTCTTTCTATCAAAGGGCTTGAACAAATTAACTACAGCTGGTATTTATTAAAGGCTCAAGTCCTAGGCATTGCACTTGGGACTTTGATATGTCTTTTAATTTGTTCTCATAGTAACTCTTCAGAATCAGTATTATTTGTCCATTTCACATTGAGGTTTAAAGAAGTGAAATAAAAAATCTGACTCATAGTAAGTGGCAGAGCTATAAAGTTCATGTATTTTTTTTTTCTTTCTGAAAAGTCAACATGTTTTCCTCTACATAATTCGGTCTCATAAATATATCATAGACTCTAGAGACGATTTGTTTCTATATTCTTCCATGTACCTTAGTTTTCCTAGGTTAATATTTATGATGAGTTAGGTCAGAAAGTTTTGGTTTTGGGTTATTGTTTTTGTGTGTCTGAGTGTATGTGTGTGTGTGCGCTTAATTTGTTATTTAGCCTACACTGGTATTTAGCATACATTTGGTATTTAGCATACATTTCTACTCAATTAGGAAAATTCATCTCAAGCCATTCATTTAGCCCTGGATAAGATATTCCTCCGAATAAACTGCTCTTCTACTGTATCTCACTCTGCAGTGTACTCTGAGCACGAGATGATTCAGCTTTTTATCCAGTTGACTACTTTGTTAAATCATCTTATGTCCATATTAACGGTGGTTTAATAACACTTACCATGTGCTGCTGGCCTAGAAGGCACCAATGAGAGAAATCAGTCATAATAAGGGGCTACAGATCAGATACACTGTGCTTTAATGCTATTGAGAAATTACTCAAACAAGATTATTATGTGTTATTACCAAAAACTCAGGCAGCTAAAATGTTGTCTTTGAGAACACAGACACTGGATGTCTAGTCATGGGCAGAGTCATCAATAAATTGTACTCTCTTCAGAAGCCAAGAAAGCTGAGGAAACTATCTGAAGGAATTGGGTTTAAGCGTGCTCTTTGAAGCTGACAGGAAATGGTGTTCAGTGTGTGCCAAGGTTAAAATGCTCTTTACTCAAGGCTAAATTGGATGTGGTCACAGTTGGAAGAGACCATTTACTATCATTTATGCACATTTCAGATCTTTCCAGTGACACATGGGTAACTATTATTTGGGAGACCAAAAAGGATTATGTGGGAAAAGATGAAACGATGAGTAATGCAAACAGGCCTCACAATGTAACTTTTTCATTTTTATTATTACTTGTGAATTTGTAAAATGACTAAGACAGTCATGTGCTAGTTTACTGGCTTTCATTCTGTTTTAATTTATAACTTTCTAAGTTAATACTACTATATTTCAAACATATGTTCAAGATGTTCCTTTTCTTGAATTCATTTAAGGCAGAGACAAAAATTGAGGAAAGGGAGAACACTTTAAAAAAATATTTTTTCAAAAAAAAATGAAGGGAACATATAATATAATATAAGGAAGGAAAAACCTAGGTCTAAAAAGAGCAAATGACTTCTGCAAGAATACAATTGGTAGGAAGCCAGGTCTTTTATTCATTTACTGGTCCTCTGCCTCCATGCAGTCAACCATTATCCGGCCTAATATATCCATGAGATTATTGAACCTACTCCATAAACTGAGTTCTAGAAACATTTACAAAGCACTTCAATAGCGTGATATTTAATGCATGCAGTAAAAACAACTATAGCTCATAATTTTTGAACATGTAACCAACAACATCAACCAAGTTACTAAGTGCCATACAATGAAGAGGCCACAGAAGGGCATACAAAACAATGACATAGGGGAGCCTGGGTGGCTTGGTCGGTTAAGCGTCTGACTTCGGCTCAGGTCATGATCTCACAGTCCGTGAGTTTGAGCCCCGCGTCGGGCACTGTGCTGACAGCTCAGAGCCTGGAGGCTGTTTCAGATTCTGTGTCTCCCTCTCTCTCTGCCCCTCCCCTGTTCATGCTCTGTCTCTCTCTGGCTCAAAAATAAATAAACATTAAAAAAAAATTAAAAAAAACAACAATGACATAGTTTCCTCTCAAAAATGAAGGCAATAGAGTTATACAAAAATAATATGGATAGAAGTGTGTATATTGACAAATCAACAAAATTGTCATAAGCAATTTGGTGTGTGTGACATACTTCCCACAACAATTATCAGATTTGATCCTTAACATTGTCCCGTGAAGAATTTAGTACCATTATCTGTATTTGATTATGGGCTGCAAATATTTTAATTCTTTAAATTATACTTACCAAAATGAAATAATGCATCTGACCAGTGTGTGAAATTTACAGATTACCAATTGTTTTCACAAATATATTTTCATTTAATCTACCAGTAACAACCTACTTAATAAGAATCCTATCATTATCCTCACTTAACAGACATGTTGAGAGCGCGTGCCTTTTGCTTAAGTTCTCATAGTCAACAGGTTAGAGTATACAGACTAAAACCCAGAACTGGAGACATTAAATCATACAATGTCCCTTTGATATTATGCTGTTATGGATGGGCAGAATAGGAAGATAACTCTTTTAAAAGAGCAATTAGAAAAGCTTTAAGAAAATAGGCTAAAAATAGTTATTAAATTGTATTCAAATTATTAGCCTTTACATCTATGTCTTTCTTTTACTGATATACAAAATTCCTTAAGGGTCCATGTCTTCTCTTATTCCCAATTATTTCTAATCATTACTGCAATTTGGTCAGACCAAATATCGAATATATTTAAAACAGATGTTGGCATAGTTCCTAGCACTTGACAGGTATACACAAATATTTGCTGGATAAAGAAATTACTTTAACTAAGAGAGCCTTATCATTATTGGAACAAACCCACGCCACGGGTCTCTGGATATTCTGCACTGGGAAGGACACATTGCTTCTGTGGTATTCCTGCCCTAACAATTATGAGGAAACAACAGGCAAACCCAAATTGAGGAACGTTCTACAAAACAAATTGGCTTTCCCTCTTCAAAATATCAAGGTCTGAAAAGAAAGAAAAGCTGAGGAACTGATCCAGATTAAAGGAGACCAAATAGATATGACAACTAAATATGGCACATAATCTTCAACTTGATCCTAAACTTAAAACACATAGCTATAAAGCATCATTAGGATAATTTTTAACATTTAAATATGGACTATGGATTAGATAACTATGCTGTATCCATATTGAATTTCCTGATTTTTGTTAACTGAGCTATACTTATGTGAGAGAATGTCTTTTTCTTTGGAACTTCACTTAGAACTAGTTAGGGTTAAAGGGGCATGGGGTCTCCAACTTACTTTCAAATGGTTCAGAAAAGGAAAATGTGTGTGTGTGTGTGTGTGTGTGAGTGTGTGTGTATGTGTGTGTGTGTAACAATTGGTGAATCTGGGTAAAAAGAATAGTGGAGTTCTTTTCACTACTTACTATTCTCACTAATTGTAAATTCGAAATTCTATTAAAATTAAAAAATACCAAAAAAAATTGGATCTCTAAAATGCATCTCTTTCCTCACACCATATCATTCAAACCACCTTAAAGGGATTCTAATCAGTTTGGTCTTCCTGTTCAGACTCCCCTAAAACCTTGTGAGATAATTCATAAGCTAAAAATAACTAATAAATAATGAACTAATTTAAAAATTTCATGTGATTAAAATATTAAATGATCAAAATATGACTATGAAAAAATTGTCAGACATCGTTTTCCTAATCAAAGGTCAATGTCATCATTCATGTTATGGATTTATAAAGCACACAAGAGCTTTGTTTTTATTAACGAAACCTGGTGTTTTCATTTCAGGTACTCATCAGTGATTTTAGTACAGGAATATTTGAACATAATCCATTAAAAACTAGACTGGAGCACTTAGAGTTTGAGAGAAATAGCTAAACCATCTCACACACTGGTTATGCTGGATTATAAAAGCCCTACATGCAACTCAACCTACATCATCAAAAATCAACAAATATAATCTCCCCCTCCGAGTTACATTCAACTAAAGACTATATTTTATTTTGTTTTTAATTTTTTTAACGTTTATTCATTTTTGAGACACAGAGGGAGACAGAGCATGAGCAGGGAAGGGGCAGAGACAGAGGAGACACAGAATCCGAAGCAGGCTCCAGGCTCTGAGCTGTCAGCACAGGGGGCTCGAACATGGGGCTCGAACCCACGAACTGCGAGATCATGACCTGAGCTGAAGTAGGACACCCAACTGAGCCAACCAGGCACCCTAAAAGACTATATTTTACTTATTCTTGATTGCATTTATTAAATAAATGTTTATTGTGTGTCTATTCTACTAAAAACTGAGAACACAATGAGGCCAACAAGAGATATAAAGATATAAAAGAACAGAGTAAGTAAAGTAGAGTTAGTAGAAAAGGAGACTCTATAGCATAGAATAACTCTACCGTTCAAGAAAATTCAAGATACCATGGGAGCCCATGAGAGGGACAAAAACAAGCCAAGTATTACAAGGTAAGTAAATGAAACCAATAACATAAAACCTAGTAGGAGTTAGTGAACTGGCTATAAGAGAAAAATGCATCAGGCTGAGAAGTAAATGGAAAGCCAGTAGATTCCAAGAGAATTTGGGCAACTTCTATGAACTTCAGTATGACTTGGGCAAGAGCAGTGGATGGAGATGTTCACAGAGGCAAAGTCACAAAGGCCCATGGGTGGTGATTGAGGAGCTTGGATTTAGAGGTTGATAAAGAGACACTGAGTTGTGTTTTTTTTTAATACGAAATTTATTGTCAAATTGGTTTCCATACAACACCCAGCGCTCATCCCCACAGGTGCCTTCCTCAATGCCCATCATCCACTTTCCTCTCCTTCCTACCCCCCACCAACCCTCAGTTTATTCTCAGTTTTTAAGAGTAAGAGACACTGAGTTTTAAGGAGCAAAGAGGCAGGGTAAGATTTGCCTTTTGGAATACTTCACTGAATATTAGTAATCCTGAACCTTGTTTTGAGGGACCTATTATAAATAGCAGGCCACAATCTCTTGGGAACCTTGGGGGACTAGATATGATTTAGAATTCAGAATATGCTGGGCTTCTAGAAAAGTAGAAATGTAACCATACTGGATATTACATATCACCCCCACAGGGATCTGAAAAAAAAAAAAAAAATCCCACAATCAAATACATGAAAATACTCCCACCAAAATGTATACATTTTCACTTTCAATCAGACTAATCAGTTCAGATTACGTGTGTCACTAAATGAAGTAAAATGAAATGTTTGGTTGCGAAAGCATTTCAACTTCAGAATTGAGGGTGAGGGATGGTGGACATATATCAAAAATGCCAGAGACAGACAGGAAGGCAGTGTAAGTTTGAAAGCCAAAATGAGCCCCTGAATAACAATGATGATGCAGACACTACAGTGGTATAACCGTGGTGCTACGGTGTCTAGAAGAACATCCACAGGCTGAATTGCACTCACCGACTGCCTTTCACCAAAGGCAAATTGTTTACACGTTTTAGTACACACTGGATTTTTTTCTCTCGTATAAAGTCTACATTATATTAGGACTCGGAGCAAGCTGAATCCCACAGCTTTAATGTGATCCACACTGCTCAGCATTCTCTCAAACTATTTTAACAGTGTATTGATAAAACTCTGGTTAAAATATATCATTAAAATCTGGTGATGTAGCCTCTGGACAGTTTGAATTATACTCCATGCTATAGCGTAACAGTTGAGAACTACTCAACAGTTGAGAAAATGGATTGTCGGAACAAGATTTCAGCCGAGAGCTAGTTAGTAATAACCATCCTGTTAATCTCAGAAATAGATGATGGTAGCCCTAACTGGGATCATTGTGGGGGCCCCCGGGTTCTCAGTTGGTTAAGCTTCTGACTTCACCTCAAGTCATGATCTCTCAGTCTGTGGGTTTGAGCCCCACATCGGGCTCTGTGCTGACAGCTCAGAGCCTGGAGCCTGCTTCAGATTCAGTGTCTCCCTCTCTCTCTCTGCCCCTCCCCCCTCACACTCTGTCTCTGTCTCTCTCTCTCTCTCAACAATAAATAAACATAAAATAAATTAAAAAAAAAAAAACTGGGATCATTGTGACAGTGTCCTTTGTCCTGGAAACACAGATGATTTTTGTCCCTCTATAGCACAGGGCGGGGAAAAAAAAAATGAACATATTATTGACCCAGGGAAAGAAAGAGTACTAATTTATGATTGGAGCTATTTAGAATGTTTCTTGAAGGGAGAAACTTTTGTCCTGAATCTTAAAACATTCAAAGACAGTCTACTAGTGGAAAAGATAAAGTAGAGAGTTAAGTCTAAGTGAGAGATAAGAATGAAAGCCTTAAGGTATGTCTAGATGAAGTTGGCAAGATAAGGTGGGGGTGGAACTACCATGACCTACTGTCACATTAAGAAATTTTGTTTTACTCTGCAGGTAATGTGGGCTGCCTACATAGCTGCAGTATAAAAGACAGATCAAAACAAAGGAGGGAAATTTCAACAGCCCTTATGTTCCGAATATGAGCAAGAATAAATAAAATGTATTGTTAAAAAATGTTAACCCCAAATACACTGGTTCTCTAGACGACTGCTTTTGTGTATGCACACACATATAGTGTCTATGGGCATGTTTGTGCATGTGTGTTTGCGCATGTATTCTATAACCTCATTTTCTAGGTTTTAAGAATTCAGCTCAAAGGTATTTCATGCATAGCAACTTAACCATAGAGCCTGTAGCATGACTACCCTTCAGCAATGAAAATTCAGCCATCTTTTCCTGAAATAAACGCAGTGAGGTGAAGCATTCCGTGGCTCATGGGGTGAGAAGGTCTCTCTTGAGGCCCTCTGCTGCAGTGCCCTGCCTTCTTACTAATGAATGCTTCCCTTATTTGTAAACTTCTTTAGGCAAAACAATTTCCTTTTAAGGTGCTTTATAATGCCATTAGATTTCCCATTTGTGTTCAAATGCACTACATTCAGGAGCAGGAGATGCCAGCACTGGTTTTCTCCGAAATGACGGACCAAGAGAGAAACTCCTTTCCATCGAACATTCATCCTCCTTCTCCTTATAGCTCTGCTTCTTAAATGAGAGTATGCCAGGCATCTGTTCATTTTTCCTACCCAACATTTTTTTCATGGACATGAAGAAGAGTGCAATAACACTAGCAGGCTATTGGGGTGTCCAACTTTAACCAGTGGTGTCACGGCCACCATGACATGATGACAGTAGAATCCAAAAGCACATGAACAATCATCACTGGCATCAGGATTTTGATTTGACAATAATATTTTCTTTTTCATTTCCCTTTAAAAGCAGAATTCACTAGAATCTAAAAGACACATGTCTTTGGTCCATGAAGAATAAGGTCATACTTCTGGAATATGTAAAGTTCCCACCATTTCATGAGCCATGAACAAATATTTTCTACGCTGGCAGCAGTCTACTCTACACTGAGACTATCAGAACAT
Organism: Neofelis nebulosa; assembly: GCF_028018385.1. Taxonomy (NCBI): domain Eukaryota; kingdom Metazoa; phylum Chordata; class Mammalia; order Carnivora; family Felidae; genus Neofelis; species Neofelis nebulosa. The sequence continues at coordinate 79,354,059 of NC_080793.1, read as the reverse complement.
ACCCTAGCACAACGTTCTCAGTACTTCAAGTATCCCCACATGTGTGACTTCGTTTCTCTCAACTTGGTATTTTCTTTTGTTTGTTTGACTGTTCATTGTGAACTGACAGGCAAATGAAGTTTAATCTATTCTTCCAGCTTCAACCCTGTGAATGCTAATACTCACGTGCATTCTGACTCGTAGGAGGTTTCGGCACTGATACTACTCAAAGGATTATTGCAACGAGCTTAGAATTTAGTGTGTAAATCTTGTACCCTATGATTAGCAACCTCTAGAATTCATCACGGGAGGTAAAATAAATAAATATAGATGATTGATTGATAGATAGATAGATAGATAGATAGGCAGACGGATAGGTAAACAGACACCATTATGGAGTTCCCAGGGTCTTCATCAGGCCAGGGGAAATACATTACATATATTTTTGCCAAAAGCTGATTAGCCGAGTGGTAAAATAAACACTTGGCTGAAGCAGAGACCAAAGCCAAATTCACAGTATTTTAAAGACGAAGATTTCATGCATACACATAAAAGATTTTTTTTTTTCATTATCAAACACTGTTCCAACCTCCTCATCGCCCTTTATTTAAGAAATAGCTTCCAAGTCAGGGATATATCCGATGAGATAGTTCTATAAGGAATATAGACACAGAAAAGTAGTTACATCAAGATGCCCTTCCAGTTTTCTGTGTGAGGCATCGTCTCTGTCTTAAGGCTGTGCCAACATGACTGATCCACGAATGTTCCCTGTAGAACAGTGTGCTGATCACAGTACAAATTCGCTCTGAAACGGTTTAGGTAAAGCTTTCAGAAGCTAACCACTCACTCCTAACTACCTCAGGCAATGACAGGCTTTGTGTAAATGGACTTCGGCCCAAGTGAGCAAGTAAGGCTTCTGCTGCAGCTGTTGGTGGGGATGAGGCGGCAGTGGAGTGTTTTCCCGTTATGTTCTTCCAAGCTGCTTAGAAATAAATGTGAAGTAATTTATCTGCTTTTATGAATTAACATCTCATGTCTGAGGAGCTCAGATCTAGACCTTCAAGCACTTGAAGCCAAAATAAATTCATAGATAATTAGTTGGCAACTCAGCAAACAGGGTCTCTATCTTCCCATTCTACTTTGAAGTAGCTATGATCCCAAGGTCCCCAGGCTCCAGGGGACATGTTCGACAAAGTGAGTGACGAGTATTAGCCGCACTCATTTTCCTACAGTATCTTAATTCACTGATACTCAACTGTGCCTGTGGTTTCCTATGCCTGACTTAAGAAAGTATGTCTCTTCTGAGAGTATTGATTGCTGTGATTTTTTGAAAGGACATTATATTAACTAATTTCTTGGCATTATGTAATATTTAAGCTGGCGTATTGACAGAGGCGAATGAGGGGTCTCTAAGAAGGAAAAAGAAGGAAAACAGTTCTGAGCCATCGTATTTATTTTCTTCTCCTGATTTCTTTTTTTTCTAAATAGAATCAGGACTATTTTATTTTCAAAAAGAATAGTCTATGAAAAACAAAATTAAAGGTATGCATTTATAGTATAGAAAGCCATGAGTCTGATGAAAATGTCTTAAGAAATGTGGTGTTAATAATGAAATATTTAATAGCCTCCCACCAACCCCACCCCACCCCCCACCCACCTTGGTAACACTCTCAGTGGCTCTGTTCCCACTGGGCTTTTCCAGCTCCATGAGCTTGTGTCATTCAGGAAATGACAGAAGTCAAAGTCTGCATTTGCAGAAGTCAAAGCTAGAAGTGTGCCACGAATGTGCCCTGACTAGGGAGAAACTGAGGGGATGAGCATGTGTGCCTGGCAGAACTTTAAGAGAAGTGCTTTCATTCAGGAAAAGACAGTAAGTCCAGTGGATGCAAGTGAAACTCTATGACTACCTGGAGATTTGCAGTGATGTGGATTGATTCCAGTCAATGGACACTCCAGGTGCAAAGTAGAGGTTTAGGTAGGTTAAACTTACAGTATCCTGGGCCCATTATTCTCTTCCCTCAAGAACTTATTATATCATATGTGACATTAAAATTACTTTATAATCAGGGATATTGGCTTCCTTTATGTAATTGCTGATATAATACAAGTAAAATCACATGATTTCCTGGTTCATTCCAATTATATCACATTTATTAGTGTCTACTATGTCCCCACTACTTTTTTTTAAGTTTTTATTTAAATTCCAGTTAGTTAACATACAGTTTAATATTAATTTCAGGTGTGCAATTTAGTGATTCAACATTTGCATACAACATTCAGTGCTCATCATGACAAGCATACTCCTAAATCCCCATCACCTACTTAACCATCCCCCACCCACTTCCCCTCTGGTAACCATCAGTTTATTCTCCACAGTTAAGAGTCTGTTTCTTGGTTTCCCTCTATCTTTTTTCCCCTCATGATCATTTGTTTTATTTCTTAAATTCCACATGAGTGAAATAATATGGTATTTGTCTTTCTCTGACTGACTTATTTTGCTTAGCATAATACTCTCTAGCTCCATCCATGTTGTTGCAAATGGCAAGATGGCATTCTTTTTTATGGCTGAGTAGTATACTATATATATATATACTATATATATATATATATATATATATATATATATAGTATATATATCACATCTTCTTTCTCCTTTCTATGTCCTCACTACTTATAAAATTGGGTCTCTGTCTTCCAGGGTAAAACTTTGTAGTGTAAAAATTTTATCCAGCCTAATGAAATTATATTTTATTTTTCTTGACTTCTTTAAACTTGGGAACTTTTAAAACTGTCTTTTAAACTTTCTCTGAACACACAGACCAATGGAACAGAACAGAGAGCCCAGAAATAAACCTACGCAAATACAACCAGTTAATTTACAACAAAGAAGGTAAGAATATACAATAGGGAAAGGACAGTCTCCTCAATAAACGGTGTTGGAAAGACTGGATGGCTACACACCAAAGAATCAAACTGGACCTCTAACACCATACAGAAAATCAACTCAAAATGGATTAAAGATTCAAATGTAAGACCTGAAACCGTAAAACTCTTGGAAGAAAACATAGGGAGTCAGTTTCTTGACACAGGTCTTGGCAATAATTTTTTGTATTTGACACCAAAAGCAAAGGAAACAAAAGCAAAATCAAACAGGAGGGACTACATCAAACTAAAAAGCTCCTACACAGCGGGGTGCCGGGGTTGCTCAGTGGGCAAGCATCAGACTTTGGCTCAGGTCATGATCTCACGGTTCACAAGTTCGAGCCCCCATCAGGCTCTGTGTTGACAGTTCAGAGCCTGGAGCCTGCTTCGGATTCTATGTCTCCCTCTCTCTCTGCCACTCCCCTACTTGCACTCTGTTTCTCTCCGTCTCTCAAAAATGAATAAACATTAAAAAATAATAAAAAGCTTCTACACAGCAAAAGAAACCACCAGCAAAATGAAAATGCAACCTATGAAATGGGAAGAAATATTTACAAATCGATAAGGGGTTAATATCCAAAATGCACAAGTAAGCACAAATAACACAATAGTGCATATATATATATATATATATATATATATATACACACACATATATACACACACACACACATATACACACACACATATATACATACATATATATATATATATATATATATATATATATATATACACACACACACATATATATATGGCAAATATATGTCCAATAAAATGTGGGGAAAGGACTTGAATAAATATTTTTCCAAAGACATATAAATGGCCAAGAAATACATGTAAAGATGCTCAACATCACTAATCATCAGGAAAATGCAAATCAAAATCACAATGAAATATCACCTCACACCTGTTAGGATGTCTGTTTGATAACAATGCTGGCAAAGACATGGAATAAGGGAGCCCTTGCACACTGTTGGGTAATACGTAAACAGATACAAGCGCTATACAAAGAAGTATGGAGGTTCCTCAAAAACTTAAAAATAGAACTATTATGTGACCCAGCAATCCCACTTCTGGGTATGAAAACAGGATATCGAAGAGATATCTGCATTCCCATGTTCATTGCAGCGTTAGTCATTAACAGCTAAAGTATGGAAGGAACTTAAGTGTCAGTAGATGAATTAATGGATAAAAATTATATATTACATATGTGTATATATGATATATATATATGTCATATTAACACATAAAATTAAATATTATTCAGCCCTAAGAGAGGACATCCTGTCATTTATGACAACACGGATGAATTATTTATGCGAAGTGAAATAAGCCATACAGAAAGGCAAATACTTTCTGAGTGAGTGTGAGTGGTATCACTCACATGTGGAATTAAAAAATAGAGATGGGAATGCAAGCTGGTGCAGCCACTCTGGAAAACAGTATGGAGGTTCCTCAAAAACCTAAAAATAGAACTACCCTACGACCCAGCAATGGCACTACTAGCCATTTATCCAAGGGATACAGGTGTGCTGTTTCAAAGGGACACATGCACCCCCATGTTTATAGCAGCACTATCAACAATAGCCAAAGTATGGAAAGAGCCCAAATGCCCATCGATGGATGAATGGATAAAGAAGGTGTGGTATCTATATACAATGGAGTATTACTCGGCAATCAAAAAGAATGAAATCTTGCCATTTGCAACTACGTGGATGGAACTGGAGGGTATGATGCTAAGTGAAATTAGTCAGAGAAAGACAAAAATCATATGACTTCACTCATATGAGGACTTTAAGAGACAAAACAGATGAGCATAAGGGAAGGGAAACAAAAATAATATAAAAACAGGGAGGGGGATAAAACAGAAGAGACTCATAAATATGGAGAACAAACGGAGGGTTACTGGAGGGGTTGTGGGAGGGGGGATGGGCTAAATGGGTAAGGGGTGCTAAGGAATCTACTCCTGAAATCACTGTTGCACTATATGCTAACTAATTTGGATGTAAATTTAAAAAAAATAAAAAAGAAAATTAAAAAAAGAAAGACAAAATAGGGAGAGAAAGAGTAGAAAAGTGATTGCCAGGGACTAGGGAGTAAAAATAAAACCAAAAAAACAGAAAAGGTTAGCAAAAAGTTCCACATGTTTAGTTGTAAGATGAACACAGTCTTAGGATCTAATGTATAACATGGTAACTACAGTTGATAACACTGTATTGTAGAACTGAAATTTGCTAAGAGATTAGAACTTGAATGTTCTCACCCCAAAAAATAAAAAGGTAAATACGTGAGGTGACAAATGTGTTAATTATCTCATTGAGGGGCATCCTTTCATTCATTCATGTTTATCAAATCATCATGCTGCACACTTTAAATGTCTTATAATTATACCTCTATAAGACAGAAAATAAATATATAATTGGAGACACTACCAGTACTTACTGATAAAGGAACACGAATAAAGAACAGCTCTTCTTAAAGTTATTCCTTGGAGAATAAATGTTAATTGCTTGTAATACAAAGAAGCACTGAATTAAAGTATACATTTGTTTTTTGTGTCATGTAGACATAATTTTGCAGAAAGTTAACGTTTTCTGGAATAATATAGTGATAATCCAAGACTTCAATCTTATCCTATATTGTAACTTTAAAAAAGTCAGAAGGGTTTTTAGATATTACTTAGCATTAAAGTTCAAGGTAGTATTACTTATTTTTTTCAATAATAACACAGATGGTCTTTCCAGAAAAATAAAACTTCCAGACACTAGAAATCCATAAAATTCAAAAGAAGGTATTTACTGTTTCTGAGTGGTGCATGACTATATTTCTGTTAACAAAAGGTCAGGAAAGTTTTTGTTTTAAATGCTAGATAATACATTTCATTTCATAGTTTGAAAAGACAAGAACTTTCAATAAGATTTATATCAGTCAAACATAGGAATACATCTTTATAATTCCTTTTTCCTAAACCTTCTTTGATTACTATATTATTGCTTTCCTTTGCTACACCCTTTTTCTCTTTCCTTTTAATTTTCATTGTCTTTTTCTTTATTTCTACATTACTGTTGCCATCTCTCTATTCTCACTTAATGTTGGCACCCATCTATTTCAGTTTTTTGTTTTCTTTTTTTTTTTTTTTAACATTTATTTATTTTTGAGACAGAGAGACAGAGCATGAATGGGGGAGGGTCAGAGAGAGGGAGACACAGAATCTGAAACAGGCTCCAGGCTCTGAACTGTCAGCACAGAGCCCGACGCGGGGCTCAAACTCACGGACCGCGAGATCATGACCTGAGCCGAAGTCGGCCGCTTAACCGACTGAGCCACCCAGGCGCCCCAATTTTTTCTGTTTTCTAAAGCCACATCCTTATGTTATTTTTCCTATAGATCTCTTTTACCTTAATCTGTATCTTTTGTTGGGGCATTCCTCAACTTTACCTTTTGTAAAAGAGCCAAGTGAAAATGATGAGGGATAAGAAAGAAATTTTAAGTGCAGTAAGTAATCCTGAAATTTCCGATGGTGCAATCTTGCTTCAACAATTTTTGCATTTTGATTATGAACTTGGAAATGAATGAGAAATTTCAGAAAATCTGTAATTAGGGAGGAAACCAGTCAGCTGCCTAAACCAAAATTCTCTGAACCCAACATTCAAGTTATTTTGAACTCCACATTTAAATATTTTTTACAGAGACTTTATTTATTTGTTTGTTTGTTTATTTATTTATGCTGAAATACTGAGCGAAGTCACAAGTGAAAAAGAGAAGAATTATCTTAGTAATTTCACCAACTTTCTAGAACCTCTCTCACCAATTTGGGGTTTCTGCTCCTCACAAGCTTTCAGTATGCTTCAGTACCATATAGTTAATCATTCATTACTGAGCAATGATTCTGCATTAAAATTTGATCAGCTCCTTTTCAAAGTTTTATATGGTTATGGTAAGAATCCAAGATGAATTTTAAGGGGAAAAATGAGATAGTTTCTGATGCCCTTTTGCTCACTAAACCCAGTACAATTTATAAATACTCTATAATTTGGAAGGACCAATTCAAATAACAACAGACAGAGTAAAACCAACCATGTCTACACTCTGTTTTCAAAAACTTTAAGAACATTCATTTTGATACTCATTGAAAGGGAAAATACTGCAAGAGGAAAGTGTCATGCATTTCAGTCTATTTTGAGTGAAGACAGATAGCACATAGATTCCTTTCAATAGGAACAGGAAGGTAAGCAAAATGAATCCTTAAATTTTATCTGTTAAAATTCAACTTAAAGAATAAGGCAGATATAAAAGAATAGACTGTATCCACACAGTTTAGTGGCATCTTTATTATCCACCTATAAATATGTTTATGCCTGTATCTACATTATTTAAACAGAAAGTGTCTGGCTAGAAATTTACATATAAAATCCTCACTGTATAAGGGGCACCTGGGTGGCTCAGTCGGTTAAACGTCCGACTTCGGCTCAGGTCATGATCTCGCGGTTCGTGGGTTTGAGCCCCGTGTCGGGCTCTGTGCTGACAGCTCAGAGCCTGAAGCCTGCTTTGGATTCTGTGTCTCCCTCTCTCTCTGCCCCTCCCCTGCTCATGCTCTGTCTCTCTCTGTCTCAAAAATAAATTAAAAAATCATTAAAAAAAATTAAAAAAAAATCCTCACAGTATAAATATGCTATTGAAATTGAGAAAGTGTATAAAATATGTAAGGGTCAAAATTGCGACCGAAACTTTCTGTACCCATTTTGTACCTCTGTATGTTTTATTCCCTAGTATTAAATACATTGTGCTATTTTGAGATACTAAATATTGTCAGCATACATAATAATAGAAATAACAGTCATCCGTGAGTTCAATGTGGCCATATCAACCTTTACTCAAGATCACACATTTTGAAATATAATGCTCAGGCAATTCATAAATGCAGATATGTGGTTTGTCATTTAGTGAAGAAGAATAAAGCTAGAAAATTCAAAACACAGAGCTATGTTTTCTTCAATAAATCCTTACACTTAACGTCCATCTTTAGGTTCCATATTTTTTTTAAAAAAGTGTAAGTAACAAAATTAACCATACAATTTTGCATCAATTTTATACTATTTGTCTTCAGTTTATACAATCAGAAATCTGAATCCTAGAAAAAAATGTGACTCTACTACACTCACTACACACAATGTTTAATTAAAAAAGTTTCAGATGGGGGCGCCTGGGTGGCGCAGTCGGTTAAGCGTCCGACTTCAGCCAGGTCACGATCTCGCGGTCCGTGAGTTCGAGCCCCGCATCAGGCTCTGGGCTGATGGCTCGGAGCCTGGAGCCTGTTTCCGATTCTGTGTCTCCCTCTCTCTCTGCCCCTCCCCCGTTCATGCTCTGTCTCTCTCTGTCCCAAAAATAAATAAAAAACGTTGAAAAAAAAATTTTTAAAAAATAAAAAGGTTTCAGATGAAAATACCCTTTGATAAAATCTCAAAAGGGGTGGTTCCAATACCATTAGTAGGTTTGGGCGAAATGCATTGATAATCTGAAAAAAACAGACTGCAGTCATTCAACGGTGTACATGGTTCATCTATCGGTGCCGAATTCTCAGTGCCTCATGAGAACTCAGCAGCAATGCAGCCAAGATGAAAATGTATTTAACCTACAGCTCCAGAAAAAAAGATTCTTCCGCTGACCTTGTTCATCTGCCACCATTCACTTAGATAGGACTCTTGAACTTTGAGAATATTCTGGAATGAATTTGTTGAAAACACCTCACACCAAAAACTAACACCCCAATCTGAAACCTTGAAGAATGGCCTTCATCTTAACACAAAGTTAATATGTATTCATTTTCACATTTAAAAAAAAATGGTTTTTTACATATATTTATTTTTTGAGAGACAGAGGCAGACCCCAAGTGGGGAAGGGGCAGAGAGAGAGGGAGACACAGAATCCAAAGCAGGCTCCAGGTTCTGAGCTGCCAGCACAGAGCCTGATGCGGGGCTCCAACCCACAAGCTGCGAGATCAAGACCTGAACTGAAGTTGGACACTTAACCGACTGAGCCACCCAGGCACTCCTCATTTTCACATTGTTTAAATGAAAGTTTATATATTTTGAGAGAGAGCAAGTGCATGAGCAGGGGAGGGGCAGCGACAGAGAGAGAAGCCCACGCAGGCTCCACAATGTCAGTGCAGAGCCCAACATAGGGTTCTATCTCACAAACTGTGAGATCATGACTTGAGCCGAAACCAAGAGTCGGACGCTTAACTGACCAAGTCACCCAGGCACCCTCATTTTCACATTTTAAAAAAGTGTAAAAATAAGCAAAACAAAATGGGGTGGAAGTTCTAGAAATAATGGTATAAAGGTTTTAAGTGATTCCTCCCGCAGAAAATAATTATTAAAACTGAATAAAAATACTAAAAACAACTATTTGGAGGCAATGGAAAACAGTAAAAGCAGGCAGACACTAGAGTAGACTTGCTCTTTAAAACTTCTTACTTATTGGATTAAAACCTAAAAGATTTTGGTTTTCTTGCTTAAGGGAACATTCTGTTCTCCCTATTTCTGGAAGTGGAGACAACTGCAATATTACCAGGTTTAGGTAGCAAATAGCTGTCAGAATTCACAACCACAGAGCAGCTAGAGACATTAGAAGAGAGCCTAGAGCCTAGGAAGGACCAGTCAGAGAGGAGAGGGACTGGGATTGGGAGAGTGCCCTCAAAAGACAGAACTGCTCCTGGTAGGATTTGCAAGCTTGCTATGCTTTTGATTCAGTGCCTTCTCCAAGTTGCACACAGCTTCGTGCGGGGAGAACAGAAGCCCTACAGCTTGAGGGGTCAGAGGACGTGGAAATTCAGGACACTACAAGTGAAGGAATCACAAGGAGAGTGAACCCCTAAAATCTCAACCTCTATTTTTTTTCTACCATTCTGCCACCTTTCTTCTTGTCTTTTGTATGTATCTTCAGTAAGAGCACACAGCCAGGTGTGGTTGCTGTTATTTTTTGACCATGAACATAGTCTCTCTCGTAACTAGTGAACTTAATCCCTTAAAATTTTGTGATTTCCAAAATGTTTGATTTTATTTGTATCCTTTTATTTGGGGCTTGCTCGGGGCGCCTGGGTGGCTCAGTCGGTTGGGCGGCCGACTTCGGCTCAGGTCATGATCTCGCCGTCCATGAGTTCGAGCCCCGCGTCCGGCTCTGTGTTGACCGCGAAGAGCCTGGAGCCTGTTTCGGATTATGTGTCTCCCTCTCTCTCTGCCCCTCCCCCATTCATGCTCTGTCTCTCTCTCTGTCTCAAAAATAAATAAACATTAAAAAAAATATATTTGGGACTTGCTCTCTGTGATGCATCTTTTTTGGGTCTCTTCTTCCTTTTTCCTTCTGTGAAATTATGCTTCTTTTTCTCTTCCTTCTTTACAATTTTGAAGGCTGTACATAACATTTTCTGTATTTTATGGTACACAGTTACTTACATCTATACACTCAATTTCTCCATCTTCCTTGCAAGCAAACATCATCCTCAATGAATGCACTACTCTTGTCTACATTAGTGCTATTTTTATTTCTACATCAAAAAAGTTGCTCTTATTATTAATATTTTGCCATTATTTCATATCATAAGTACTTTGATTTGTCCAAAAATTTGCTATTTCATCTTGCACTGTAATCCTTCTTTCTGAATTTAATTCACTTCGTCCTAATATACAAACTTTTAATTTTTTTCCCCTCAAAATCTTTCCATAAGTGATCTCTGTCTTGCATGAAAACATTTAATTTGTCTTCTCTTCAGGTAGTTTGTTTTTAGATGGGTATACCGTTAAAATGTTTCCTTCAACACTATGACAGAACATAATCTATTTTCATCCGATCCCTATTTTTGCCTTTGAGAAAAGCACTTCAGACCATTCCTTCATTCCAGCTAAAATTTGTATTTGCTTTCTAGTAGTTTCTAAGAATTTGTCTTTGAAAGGATACAATTTCACTGCCATGTATCTGGGTATGGAATCACTCTGATTTTCTTTTCTGAACTAATTCACTTCCTGAAGCTTGGAAACTTTCATAAGTTCTGACAAAATTTTAGTCATCATCTCCAACCATATTTTCTCTAGTGTTCCTATTATCACTTCTATTAGATGTATATTGTACTTCTTTAATGAAATAGTTTCTTGTAACCTCTGTTTTGTAATTTTCATGTCTTTATCTCGATACTGTGTTTTGGGTAGTTTCCCCCCATCAATATTTCCATTTATCCATTCTCTCTTTATCCGCATCTAAACTTCCACGTGACACTTTTATTGTATTGTTAGTTTCAATTAATGTATTTTGCAATTCTAAAGTTATATTGAAATTATCTCAAAATGCCAATACCCCCCCACACACACATTGTGTCATTTGCCTTTTTTGGAATTCAATTACTTCAATTAATATTGTCTTGCTGTCTGGAGTTTTTGAGACTGCAACTTTCTTTCCCCCCCTGCCAAATCTTGCTTTTGGTGGACTATCATTTGTGTATTTTTTAATTTGGGTAATATGAACTAACAACATGTATCTTGTGGGGCATGTGCTGTAAGAGTACTTTCCTAAAGGAGTTTTGTGTTTCCTCTGTTTGACAGAAACTAAATGAATCACAACCCTGATACTAAGTGTTGTTCTTATTGCTGTTGTTACTGTTGTTTTCAGTCTGAAACTGAACATAGAAGTAGCATAAAATTTGGATCCTACACAAAGAGAAACAGAATTGGGGGTTAAAGTTTTCAGGAAACACTTTGGTATTTGTTCACTTCAAGTCAAGGAGAGTCAAGTTGCACTCCCTTCTCCCTATGCCAGTAAAGTGGAATTGTTCTTAGGTACCCTTTACGCGAGAGCAAGGCTTTTTAAAAGCCCTGACTTTATGCTGATGTTCCAGTTCTAAGTCTGCCTCTTACAGAAACAGAGCCTCCTTCCCTGCCCAAGTGTGCCATCAGGAGAAATAAAATAGCTCCCTGTTCTTAGCATATCTGTAGTATCAGTTCACATACTTATGCCTCTAATGCTTAGCCCCTGTGTCCTTCAACTGAGTTTTTCTCTTCCTATCTTGCAAAAAAAGAATGTTGTTGGGCGCCTGGGTGGCGCAGTGGGTTAAGCGTCCGACTTCAGCCAGGTCACGATCTCGCGGTCCGTGAGTTCGAGCCCCGCGTCAGGCTCTGGGCTGATGGCTCGGAGCCTGGAGCCTGTTTTGGATTCTGTGTCTCCCTCTCTCTCTGCCCCTCTCCCGCCCGTTCATGCTCTGTCTCTCTCTGTCCCAAAAATAAATAAAAAACATTAAAAAAAAATTTTTTTTTAAAATAAATAAATAAATAAAAATAAATAAAAAAAAGAATGTTGTCACATGTTAAAAAGAATTTTTGTTAGTTTTCAGTCAGAATGTTTAATTGTTTGTGGTGAGAGTGGTTTTAGATAATTTATTCCACCACCTTGACAAAAGATGTCAAGAAGGTGTTTTCTACAACACAACTCAATGACTTTACATTGCTCTTACCATACAATTCAACCTCCTTAGTACAATGTACGAAGAACCTTGACCTTCAATTCTAACCCTTTGCTTAGGTATCCTTCACACTCAGCTTTCCTATCCCTGGAGTTTCTTAGGTTGTTTTAAGGTCTCCTCAGAGTCTCAGGGCATACTTTTTCCTACTTAGATCCCCTCTCACTCCTCCACCTGCTCCCACCATCCCCACATGCACATATACATTTATCTTCAATTCATACTGTCTCATCTTGAAAATCTGTAATAGTTTCCTAACAGAATAGGTACCTCTACAAGGTGTTTCTCAACACTGTGTAGATCACACTGCATATTGCCACACTTACTAAACTACCTATTTCCCAAATGAATCCCTTAACTCCATTCACTTATTCAATGAATGTTTATTAAGCATATACTACATACCAGGATTTGTTTTGGTTGGGGACGGTATTGAACAAATCAAACACGAATGCCTGCTGTGAGAGTAAGTGTCCTATATACTTTGTTTACCAGTGCAAATCCCCATTTTCTAGCCTGGTAACCAGAATACATCAGGAAATCAATGAACATCTGCTTGAATAAATGACTCCTATCGAAGTGTCAGTCAGCATACGGAATTTTAAGTTTGTCTTCTTCATCTTGCATGTTGCCTTACTGAGGTTATTTACAAAAATAAAATAAAATAAAATAAAATAAAATAAAATAAAATAAAATAAAATAAAATAAAATAAAATATAGGAAATCACAATAGCATTCAGCAAGTGTCTAACATATGAACTGCCTTCTGTGTTGAACAATTAAAAACATAAATAAAATAAAATCCACTAAGGCCAGAGAGTGTATCATCCCCAGGATAGGGCACCTTGGTGATGTAAATCTGACATAACTTAGAGGTAGGACATTTATCACCAAAAATTGCCTCATACGATTTGTAATGTGTTTCTAAAATCCCAAAGCTCCAGACATGTTCACTTTCATTTGTTTTCATTTCATTTTCTAGATTTTTCCCCACAAAAACTTTTATGGGCATTTACAGTATTTCCTCTGCTACATTTACCTATAATAGTGTTTGTTAACAACTGCTTTCTATTTCATCTTGGTGGATACTGTTCGTGTATGTGTCATATTCTTTATGTAAATGATTATTTGCAGATAGACAATCTGATTAGGGTCAAATTATGGATTACCATTTTTTTTTCATCTTTACTTCAACCAAATTTGGTAACTGTTTTCTTTTTAAAGGGTCTGAAGTCCCTTCATCCAGTAACAGACTATTTAGGGAGCCCTGCTTAGGCCCTGTGAAGTTTATTTTGCTTGCCACCCTTTGGATAAAAATAAGAATGCATTTACTTCATTCTAACTTGTTTTGGGAAAGTAACATCTTGAAAAAATAAATTCATGATTTGCCTGAATAAAAGTTTTTTTTTTCCCCCCTTGATTCACATGTACAATGTTTCCATTCTTCTTTCAACATGGTGTGTGATTGTATGGTTACCAAAATCACGGCAGATATTTTCTATCCTTTTGTGGTCTTATGCTCTATCTTGAATACTGTATCCTGTGCTATTTTTCACCATCCCCTGCAACAAAATTCCTTTAAAATCTTGCAACCAGTACTTGTGAAATCAGTGGCATCTAGTTTCTAATATCCTCTCTTTTCATTTCTAAAACATGTCATTGTTAACCTTCTCTGTTTCATGGTCGTGATCATTTCACCTTTCTCTCTCATGCCTTTGAAAACAACAGTCCGAGAATGAATGCCAGATCAGACCCAGCAGTTTTGAAAAATGCAGCAGTGAAGTTTTTAGTCCCAAAGCACTGTCCTTCTGCAGTGACCAGACCAAGGAGATCATAGATCATTTTTTGAACTCTGATGTCTACCCGTAAATCACTCATTTTTTAAGTTTCTTAAAAACACACGTAAATATATTTCTTTCTTTCTTTCTTTCGAGATAGCCCTGCAAACAACTTATTTTTTTTTACCTGAACCATCTTAAATCTCTTGCTTCTCTTCTAAATCTGTATCTATTGCTGATCATTCCTCTGAAAAACTGTGAATTCGGTTAGCAACTTTTGGATCCGTTCCTGACATTATCCCTCTGTTATCATCCTTATACTTTCTAAATAAAATTATGACATTGTCTATCCTTCCTCTTTATATCATTTTACTTTTACTTTACCTAAGCACTCGGTTAACACTTTTGCCGCTGGGAATGTTTAATTTGGTGTTTAAATCCTACAAATCTACTTCTCTTAAGAGTTTTCTTTACATCGTTATTAATGATGCCTCCGTCTTCTCTGTCATCTTGGAAAGGTGCAAACTCCCACATCCTTGATCATCCCTACTACACATTGCATTTGTTTCTATTCTAACAAGAATTAACTCACAGTCCATACACAGCTGCCAAATTACCCACTATGGGGTTAACCCTTTTCATCCAACATCGTAGAATCATCAGAAGAAAACTTAAAAGTGATCTTTACTCATACCTTTTTTTTCAGTTTTGCTAAGGTATTTCCACCCTTTTTGTTAAATACTCGAAACTGTTAGCATATGCATTTAAGTAAGTGATTTTGCATCTCCGTTTCTATATCCCAATTAAATATTTGGTTTCAGAGAGAAGTTTTAGTTATAATTTTCATCTACTTGCATGTTTCTGTGAATGCTGAAATCCCTTTCCAATATTATCTTTTATGTTACGTGTAAAGTATCACCATAAATTAAAATGGTTTTATTTTTTACATTCCTCTTTGGGATTTTTTGAGATTGTTACACATTTCATTTTTAAACCTTTCCAAAGCCTTATGTATGATCTAATGCATTCCAACATACTCTGAATGTTTCACAAATTAATCTTATGTATATTAACATAAATATCATCCTTGCGTGGCTCTTGCTCACTGTTAACTGATGCAAAACCCCTTAATCCCGGCCCTAAAACTTGCAGTAAATGTTTCCATAATATCTAAAAATGATCAATTTTTTTAATGCTAAAACATATCTCACTTCATGTTTCAGAATGTGCCAAAAGTAAAATCTCTTTTCCTACTGTCGTCTTAAAAAGTTTTCATTTTAACTTGCTATCCCAAAATTTGTGTGATTTCAATTATTTCATCAACGCTTTCATAAATTACTCATTTCCCTTTTCTTCTCCTATGAGATATGATGTTGATTTCATTTTCCACCTTTTCCCCTCCTTTTCATATCTGTTTAGAAACTTCAGTCCCATTTTCTCCGGGTTTGGGGCTCCCTTTGTCTTTTACCTTCTTATGCAAATTCTTGTTTTAAGTGTGTTCCTTCTCCTTCCTCTCTGAGGGCTCCTTTTCCATCCAGCTTCTTGTTTGGTTCCTTGTTCTCTCCCAAGCTGTCCTCTCATTTCTTATACCAAACTCTAGCACTGTCTCTTTGTAAAAACCATTTCCTGGGGCACCTGGGTGGCTCAGTCGGTTAAGCACCTGACTTCAGCTCAGGTCATGATCTCACTGTTCGTGAGTTCAAGCCCCACATCAGGCTGTGTGCTGACAGCTCAGAGTCTGGAGCCTGCTTCAGATTCTGTCTCCCTGTCTCTGCCCCTCCCCTGCTCACACTCTGTCTCTTTGTCTCTCAAAAATAAATAAACATTAAAAAAATTTAATAATAATAATAAAATCTTAAAAGAAAAACATTTCTTGATGTGTTCTGCTTATGGCCACAGGGAATTTCACAGAATGTCTTTGACCTGAGATTATAAACTCAGTTGTTCCCTTTCTTGTTTCTTTAAGTGAGCATCCTTTTTAATGCAACATACTCATGAAGAATTTGCACATAGTACCCATTTCCACCTCAAAGTTTATAGAAAAATTCAACTTCTAATGCTTCCAGAGAACCATTTTAATTTGAAAACAAGTGTATCTTAGTCCCATAAGGCTAACTCATCAGATTTCACTTCTGTACATCACTTTAACAAATTTGATTCGATAAATATTTCATGTAACATGATTCATAGTGACCATTTAATTAACTAGTATGCTTTTGTTTCTTTATGCTATTTTGGAATTTTTTCCAGTATGCAGCATTTTATTTACCATGGTAGTCTATCTGCTTATTATATGTTATTTTAGCTAATATACCTCTTAATAACTGCTAATATTTATTAAGTGATTACACTTATAGACATTTTTCTATGTACTTTGTGTTTATTAACTCATTTAATGCTCATCACAAACCTATGAGGTATTATCATTATTTCCATTTTATTTATGATTTTTTAAAAATTTTTAACGTTTATTTGTTTTTTTTGAGAAAGACAGAGCACGAGTGGGGGAGGGGCAGAGAGAGAGGGAGACATAGAATCCAAAGCAGGCTCCAGGCTCTGAGCTGTCAGCAAAGAGCCTGATGCAGGGCTCGAACTCTGGAACCATGAGATCATGACCTGAGCCAAAGTCAGCGCTTAACCGACAGAGCCAACCGGGCGCCCCTCATTCTCTCCATTTTAAGAGTATAGACTTTCCATCCGACTTGCCTTTCCTCTCTTATTTCCTATGCATTTGTTTCCTATATCCCTAAGGAACCAATTGTTTCAAACTTAAAATTGGGGTGTCCTGTCAGACTCTTATTTCCCATTGCCCCCATATGCAATACTCAAACACTGTCACTCCTATCTCTGAAACAGCTCATGCCTGCCCATACGTTCCAGTCGCAACTGCCAATATGCTAGCATAGGCCACCAGACAGGCCAGGGGCAGTCTGTGCATTCTGACCAGAAGATCCGGCCCTCTTAACTCCTAACCCTCACGTCTCCGCACAAGAGTTGCGTCTCTAATGGAGCTTTCTCTGACTCCTCTGGAAACGTTTAATAGAACATTTCTCCATGCTGAAATAGTTAAGAGTAGCTGTCACTTTTCTCATAAACACTGCACTGCGTTTCTTTTTAATTAATTCAGTTTTCCCGAGGTCTGTGTCAGAAAACCTACCTGACAGGTCTATGAATACTCTTATCACACTAGCCACTGACTTTCTTTTTGAAGCCAATTTATACAAAAAACAAACAAACAAACAAACAAACAAACAGGATTTTATCTCAAATACTGCACTATTGTAGCGACAAGGATAATAACCGACGGCTAAGTCACTGTGAAGTGTCCATTTAAGGCAGCCAGAGAGACGCATCGACTCCTACTACCTACGGTTAAAATGTGTGTCTCTGCAAAATATCAAATGTATTCATTCCTTGGGCAACTAAATCCACCAGGAAGCATTAAAAACAATAAATTCCATATTGTGAATAAATGAATAAACAAATAAACAAATATTTAGTGAAAGCTTATACGTTTGTAAACTGCTCAATAAGTTAATGAATATTTCTTTCTTTTTTGTGCAATAGATTCCTTAAAAAAGCGAGGTATCTTTTTAAAATTTAAATATAATTGACACGTAACATGATAGTAGTTTCATGTGTACAATGATTTTTTTTTATTTATTGTGAAATGATTCTTACCATAAGTCTAGTTAACATCTTTCACCATACATTGAGTACTGTAAAAAACTTATTAATCTTATTTCTTCACATCCAGAACACTGCTCCTGGTGACACATTATACACATATTATTTATTAAATCTTGTAATGAAACGTCTTTGTCCCAGAGATCCCAATCATAACCTTTTCTGACCATAAATGGGAAAATTCTGGGAGCAATTCAAGTTTATTCCCTCTTCCTTCAGGTAACTCTCATGCTAATTAATGTCATTTAAAACCTGATATGTCTGTTCCTAGTACTGTAAACTCACAACATCTTTAGGAACTGATACCAGTATAAAATTCATAGGTCACTTAGCCTGAATTATCTCTACAAGTTCCCCAAGTAGCTTTGTGGGAGTATTTTTGTCTTTATGCAACAACCAAATAAAGCCAGTCTTTCTGCTGACCTGAAGTTCAGCTTAGGATCTTGTTATTTGAATAAACTCAAATACTGTGTATTCCTTTGACTTATCTTCCTACCTGAATCAGGAAACCTACAACATAATATCTTGTTGAACTGCTTATTCCTGTGGAAGAACATCAAACATCTAATCTTCTCCTTACAAATTCAACTGTTCTTATATATTTTTTGCCCTTCTTTTGTTGTTATGAGATATCTAGGTATTACAAAGAATAAATGTATTTTTCTTTTCTTGTTTATTTATTTTGAGAGTGAGGAAGAGCTAGAGAGAGTGAGAGAGACTGTGCACATTAGTGGGGGAGGAACAGAGAGACAGAGAATCCCAAGCAGGCTCCATGCTGTTAGCACAGAGCCTGACACAGGGCTTGAACCTACAAATCATAAGATCATGACCTGAGCAGAAACCAAGAGTCCAATGCTTACCTGACTGAGCCACCCAGGAACCCAAAGAAATTTCTTTTAATTATTTTTCGTATTTTCATATTTTTCTTAATTATTTCCCTACTTCTTTTCCTATTCCCTTCTTTTACCAACCTCACTGTGAAAAGCCTTTCCTTTCTCTTCTCTCCTCCTCCTCCTCATGTTCTTCCATTCCCTCCTTTCCCTCCTCATTCTTCGTCTCCTTCCTGTCTTTCTTATTTGCCGCAGATGCCTTGACCTTCAAATGGCTCCCGTGACTGAATCCAGGCTCGGTACATCTGAAACGTTCTTACAAGTGCTCTTTTCTTGCATGTTCCCCACGACACTTCTCTCCCTCTCCTGCTCTTTCTTAACCTGTGTGCTAAAAAGAACAGCCCTGATTCTGCTGAAGCTGACTACTTCTCATAGCCCTCCACACCTAGCTTCCCTGTTGTTCCAGCCCAGTGTCCACCACTCATTGGTGATGCTTACCACAGAGCAGTTAAGTACATAAAATCCCTCGTCACCAAGCCTGGGTTCAAATCCAAGCTCTGTTTTTACTGGCAGTATGAGCTTCCTTTCTCTCATAGCACTGATCACATCTGTAGTAAGAATTTATTTGTTTGCTCATTTACTCAAATTTAATGGCCTCTAAAGGAATTTAAAGCACCTGATAACATATAATTATAAGCACAAATAACATATATTATATTATATTATATTATATTATATTATATTCATCTTACAGTATCAGATATACATATGATACTAAAAATATATATAAATATTATAAATGTTTATATATAGCATATATATATACATATATGTGTATATATGTATACACATATATGTATATATATACACATATATGTATATATATATACATATATATATATTGAATAAAGGAATGAATACATTAAGGGTTTTGGCAGGAATCAAATGAGATTTTGCATATAATGATGATGGTAGCTGATGTTTATTGAGTCTTTGTAATGTTCCAGACACTATTAAAGCAATTTGTACATTATCTCATTTAGTCCTCCCAGTAACTCTCTGAGGTAGATATGATTTACTCTATTGAAAAGATAAGCAAACCATGGTACCCACATGTTAAATCAACTGTCCAATGTCACACAGATAGCGGGTGACAGAATCAAGAAGCCTGACTGTGGATCTTTGGCTCTTACTTTCTACACTAGACTGTTCCCCAGTCTTTGCATTTAGTACTCTGATGCACAAAATACTAGATAAAAAGTACTTTCAGAATTCTCCTTATTATATACAAATTAAATAAGAGTTTGTATATATGCATTGTAGGTATCACATATCTTATATATAACATAAGGATATAGAGATGGATATAGATGAATAATATTTCCAAAAAAATCTTAGGATATAATGAATAATAGTTATCTATTTGTAGTATAGATCTATTATTATTTTCCCTATGAGCAGACAAGAGCAAAGAGAGAAAATAATAATGCCTAAGGTCAGGTAACTTGTTAATGGCTGAAAGAGATTTACAACCTGGAAGTATTCTGTTGTTATTTTTCACTATCAGTAAGTCATCACTACTAATGAAGAGATGTATGTATGTACACTTACAACTGTAGGTGTGTCTATACTTACTACATTCATTGAAGTCGAACTAATTATAAGTTGTTTCTACTACAGTTCAATGAATGGTCTGAGCAAGTGTCATCAGACAGGATTTTTAAAGATAATTTATTGGCTTTTGTCTTACAATATATTTTTTGCACTTCAGTTTAGTGATTTATTACACACTTTAAATATATATCTAAGTGGTCTACTTATTATCACAGAAGCAGAAGGAAAATAGTATCGATTTATCACTGTATACAGGAAAAGAATGTTAAAGTGATTTTTTTTCTTTGTTGACTATATGTACTTGTATCTACATCATTACAGCTACATATGAACACATTTTCCAATGTGTTGGAATATAATACAGGACATTCTAATTCCCAAATGGTATTTGAATTTGTGGCATAAACCCCTCTAAAATGTATTTTGCTTTACACACTAGAGACAAATTGCTTGTGATGTCACCTTGCCCCAGGAGACAACATAGCCTTTTCCACAGTTACAATATTTTGTCTTTAAAATGCCTCTTCCTCTTTCTGGTTGTGAGTGGAGAATTTTAAAATTGTTTCTAGGTTTTTATGGTTGAGAGTTAGAACTATATTTTCTAAAGCAATAATGTTTAACTTTGAGGCAGAATAACTTTGAGAGCCCTGAATAATTCACTTTGACACTCCTGGCTCTCTAAAAGGTGCCCAAGGCAGGAAGGGGTACCATATTGTCTTGTAGAGTATATTGCACTGTTTTCTTTGTCATCGCTAGAGATGAATCCCAAGAATCTTAAGGAAGAAGCCTACATCAAAAATTTTGCAAATTAGAATTCTCTTCCCCCGGCTCTCAATGAGACGTGACATAAAAATATCGGTGCACTTTAATGGCAAAAAAAAAAAAAAAAATGATGGTCTCTGTCCTGTGACAAGTCACCTTGATTTTTATTTTATTTCATTGTCGAGAACCCCATTTCTAAGACTTCGTGTATTTACACCAAACAGGCGGTTGGGAAGTGCCATCTACCGATTGTTTTCTTTCTAAGTTGGAGTCCCTATAATGTCTCTTCATACATCAAACTATAATTAAAACAAAACACATGGGAAATGAAGCCAAGTATTACTTTAATGGCTTGAGCATTCATGGTTAGTACAGTCGGTGTTTTTCTTGTTTTCAGAAACCCAAATATCGTAAATAGAATCCTGCAGCCAGCCTTGTGTTTCAACTATATAACAGAGGCCCAGACTCGGGAGTTTTAACAATTTCACTTCAAAGGAAAGCAGACTACTCAGTGGCTCGATTTTTGTTCTTTTGAAGCAATCAATAATAGACTTGCCAGTTTACAAAATGTGCACATATGAGTAGTGTATCAACATTGTTAAATAAAAGGTTACTGCATTAAATAAGATGACCTTGCTACCTTTTAGTTGCAGTCTTAGAGAGCAAACTTGTTTTAATTAGCAGTCAGCAAGCAGACTGTAACTTCGCTGAAGGAGCATTGAAGAATCACTGCCTATTAACAACCCAGCGGTAAGTAAGCCAGCACAAATACTTATAACCAAATAGTGTGCATTTCAGGAGTTGAGAGGATTAGCTATTGGGCACACAACACAGTGGAGGAAATTGCTTTATTCCCAATACTGCTGGGTACCAGGAGGCAATCACTGTGCCTCTAGCCCATTAACAGCATTCAGAGTGTTGCTTCCCATAGAAGGGGTTATTGGCTAACCACTGGGTGACCAATTAAATGCTATGAATAAGTCCCAAACCCAGCAGCATGGGGCCTGTTTGTGGCACAGTGGTATCATTACTAAAGTGAAAAACTTGATGAGAAAGGAACATATTTAATTATAGAACTATACAAATGGCTAATTAGGACCATAAAGTGAAATGAATGACTTTCCAGTGGATTTTTGAATGTTACTGATAACTGCTCAGCTTCTTTGGAGACCATGAAAGTGATCTACAGCTAGAGTTTGCACGTCATGGTAATGGATGGATCTTCATTAGAGGAAGCTTTTTTGACCTGGTTGCTCAGGTAGCATGGGTTCTAAAGACAATCCTTGATTCCTTTCACTGCAAGGGTTCCTTCACTTTAACCCCCTGGTCTCTCATGAGTTCCGCTTGCTTTCACAATAATTCTTATGGGTTTAAATGCAGAAACATTATCTGCAATAGTCACTCCCTATCAGTTGGAAAACTGAATTGCAAAAGGATGTCACTTTTTTTTTGTGGGAAACACTGATCCACACTCAGTTTAGCTTCTAAACTCCGGGATTAATCTGAAATCTGCTGTCAGACTTTAGTAATCCAAGCATTTCAGTTGCTAAATTCATATGGGGCCTCTAGATTGAAGGATTACCATTAAAGACTGTGTCTCACTTGTGTCCAAGTTCACAGTAAAGAAGAACACAAAGAAGATGAAGGATACTGGAAATTCACTGGGAACCATGAAAACAGAAATAAATATGACTGATATCTAGCTATCAGCTCTTGAAGCAAGCATCTGTTTCGGATGTGCTTGTTGGTTTTATGCTAACTTGGTAAGTCCATGTCTAATTTTTTTTTTTCATTTATCAAACATTTAATAAACACCTCTCTGGTGTAAATAAGTATACTGAATATATGCAGAAACACATAGTAAGAGATAAGGAAGGCAGCAAAGAATTATACTGTTTTAGTCAGGTAAGTAAAGAACACACTGGCTAACATTAAATGTCCATCTTTGTTTCTATTGCATTATACAGCTTAATTTCATTTTTTATTAAAAAATGATTATTCTTCTTAAAAAAATTCATCAACTGCTGCAATATATGCAGTAAAAAGGGAAATTTTATCAACCCAATCCCCTCCACAGTGTGTTAGGGACTATGACATCGTTAAGAGTTTAGTAACCACCTTCCTGATAATCAAGGCTTGAAAAGAAGTGCTGGTAATGGATGAACTTACAGCCAATCTGGCTAGGATTTTACATGAGGATGTTACAAAATCTCTGTATTTGTCAATACATCTTATATTCCTAGATTATTGTATTCAATAGTAAAGAAGGGTCAAGATATGTTTGTACTAATTCTGTTTCTTAGAACACAAGGGAAGTGGAGATGTTAAGAATAGAGATTCACTCCATCGCCACTGATCACGAAAATACTTCTCCTGAACCTACCGGCTGATTGCTTAATCAGAATTCACATCAATATTTCATTTCTAACTTCATCACTGAAATGAGTTGGAGAGTTCTAAAGCTAGCAGGGACCTCCGAAGAAGATCATTTGAGATGGACCTATGTATGCAAGCAAGCTAGACTTTATCCATCCAACAAAGCTACGGTTCCTTACACGTAAGACATCCCCAGGCGTGCCTAAGAGCCCATGACCTTTCTGTCAGGCTGCTTTCATCCAGGTTGCACCTATGGCCAAAATTAGGTTCTGCTTCTCAACCCCAATTTCTCGTGCTAATATTTAAACATGTTGTCTACATCTGCCCTTGTATTGATTAGAGACCTCTGAAAATATTCCTCATCTATTAAAAGAAGTTAAACACTTACAGAAAATTCTTTAAACTTTGATGACTCTCTGGAAGTTATATTTCTTAATTTTTTTAATGTTTCTTTCTTTTTTTTTTTTTTGAGATAGAGAGAGAGTGTATAAGTGGGGAAGGGGCAGAAAGAGAGGGAGACACAGAATCCAAAGCAGGCTCCAGGCTCTGAGCTGTCAGCACAAGAGCCCAACATGGGGCTTGAACTCATGAACCGTAAGATCATGACCTGAGCCAAAGTCGGGTGCTTAACTGACTGAGCCACCCAGGTGACCCTGGAAGTTATATTTCAAATAATCACTATTTCTTGATTTTTTCCTTCATTATTTCTTAAAAGCTGCAAATTTCAAACACACACAATGTGAAAATGCTAACATATAAATTAGCCGTGCCCTGATATTGGCTATTATTTTTTAAACCATTTGCCTTTTAGTTTCCTATCAGATATTTTGCATGGTACATTTGTCTAAACAGTATCTCTCCACTTTATTCAATGATTCTTTAGGTTGTTCCTGCTTCTGAATATACTGAATAACCCCTATTGGATTTGTCCCTATCCTGTTGACAGGCCATTTTTAATTTCTCTGTTTCAGGTAATAAAACGACTCTGCCAGACTTCTTCATATTCAAGTTAAAGACAGTGTTTTCAACTTTATCACCAAAGGCACAGGTAAGAGTATTAAAAACATATCAATTACTTTTGTTAAAGCTTTACTTAAAACTGTAAAATAACAACAACAACGAAATAACTGTGAAACAAATATAATTGTGTTTCCATGAGGATTCTTACTATTTCCTAAAGAAACTCAAGTTGGATTACAAAGGCTTTGCTGAATCGCATGTATTGTTCAGAATGCATTCCTGAGGGGTGATGAAGGGATTATCCTGTACAACAAACAACAAACATCCTAAATACTTTATCTATTTTTCTCTCTAACCCCCATATCACAGGCAGCTACCCTCAGCTGTTTCTCTCCCTTGATAAAACTCTACTCTTAGATGATTCTCCTGATTCACTTTCTTTTTCCTTCCCTATCTAACTTGACTTCTTTTACCCCTCCAAGTTACCTCTCCACCATATTCTCAGATCACCACAGAAAGACCCAGAAGTCATCAAACAAAATGATCTGAAGAAAGGAGAAAGGGAGAAAGCTTCTGGATATTTATGTTTAATACTTCTGACGCTGCCACATTAATGTAAACGGTAAAAGTAAATTACAGTGTACCCATTTGAAGGAAAATAATCCAACCATAAAGGTAATAACTGAAGACTACATAACCATACAGATAAATATTTATGGCAGGATAAAAAAAAAAAACTGAAAAAAATGACAGATTTCAGAGCAGAAAGTGCACCAAAAAAGATAGTCAAATAAATAAATACATATAGTGTTAGGGTAAAAAAAAAAAATGTCCATTAACAGGTGAATAGATAACAAAGTATGCTACACTATGTAGTATTACATAGGAATACATAAAAATACAAATATATACATGTATACATACATATGAAATATATTAGAAAAGCAAAGTAAAATGACAAAATGAAGCAGTCAGTATAAAAGTGAAAATATGGTCAGTTCCACAACTCGGGTATGCATCAGTTATAACAAATTAGTTTAAGGGAAACACTAGTTCTAAAATTGGGGCAAGAGAAAAAAATTTCCTTTGGGTCACCTTTCATACTCTGTTAAGAACATCTTCAACAGCATTCATTGGTTTGGACAATTCACGTAATGAAAGTCTTTCAGAAGCTCCCTCAATATATGCCAAAGTACAACTCAGACAAAGAGTAACTAAAAGTAGCAGGATGGGATATGGTGGTATTTAGGAATGGAGAGAAATAAACAATGAGGTCCACATATGCAGCAGATGGATAATGTTATAGTTTAATACATGCCACATTTTAATGCTTCTAGAGGAACAATTAGATTTTATACCATTGGGCAATCAGCCAGATTCGACGGGTATTAAGATCAGTTAGTTCAATTTCCTGACAAGCATCTGAGATACAGTTATTCTACATTGTCTATATTGTTCTGTATTTCCTATACTGAGTTAAGTTAGATTAACATCCTTTTTAGAAAATAGCAAGATATAACAATATCTTATCCCTAGGCAAGTGAGTAACTGTAACCAGTAATATGTACACATATATGGGTATGGATATGTAACAAATATATATTCATAAAATAATCTGGGGTCTTATATTTTCAAGACAAAAATATGGGAGTGTGTCAGTTTGAGGCCACTGACAAGTAGATTCCAAGGCAGGATCAGATGTGCAGGAAGAAATGCCTCTTAGGGATACAGCGGTGAAGCCAGGGAAGGTAAAGGGAGCCTTCAGAACGAGGCAGATGTAACATGACTATAAGAGACAAGGCATGAGGATAAGGAAGGGTTTTAGACTGTAGAACAGTCCAAGACAGTTTTGGCCAGGCCAATGGAGAATTCTAGAGGTAAAATCCCCAGTTAAATGGCTCCCATATCTTGCCGAAAAAGCCCCGCATTAGTATTCTGACTGTGCTCAGACACTCGCTGGGAGCAGTCGTGCAAAATGTGTCCTCAGTGCAAACACAGTCATGGATTCCGAAGATTAGCAAAAGGGGCCCTCAGATAATTATGCTCCCTGCAGTAGGACATATGAGTGGGACATTTTCATGGCCACCACAGGAGGCTTGTCATATATGTAGAAGAAAATATTTCTTGTGATTTGGTGACCACAAAAAATACATGTATTCAGTCTGAATTCACACTACCTGAGTAGTGTAAAATCAACTCATAAGGAGAATTTTAAAAGGTTTCCTGATTGGTAGTCTCTTGAGAATCTAGAAAAAAATAGAAATCTTCTCTGAAATGATACAACTTTACCAGTCCTCATTAAATTTTAACGGGAAAAAATGAGTAACACAATAAAAATAACAAAGCACACAAGTGAGCAAGGAACCATGAGTGTAAGTCAGTAGAAACAACAAGCAGTATAAAAAAAAAATGAAAGAAAATTCAGATATTGGAATTATCAATATACAGGAATAGAATAAAATAATTACATGTAATATGTTTAAAATATGTTTAATAAAAGATGATTGAAAATATGTACAAGGTATAAGAGACTATTAAACATATAAAAGTAAATTTGAAAAAGAAGCAAATGGTACTTCTAAAACTGGAAAATAATTTTAAAAACTTGATAGATTAGAGTGTGAATCAGAAAACTATGGCCTATGGGCCAGCTGCCTGTTTTTGTAAATAAATTTTACTAGAATGCAGTCAGGCCAATTTGTTCATGTATCACCTTTAGTCGTTTTCATGCTACAGTGCAGAGTAGAATGGTTGTCACAGAGACCATATGTCCCAGAAGCATGGAAGATTTACAATCTAGCCTTTAAGAAAAAGCTGGCTGATTCCTGAATTAAACTCAACCAAAAGAAGAATTAGTTAACTGGAAGAGAAAGTCAAACTACCCTGCGTACAACACAGAGATGCAATATATATGAAAAGGAAGTCAAGAGACAGAAATGATAAAAGGAAATAAGATAGATTACATACATAAGTGAAATTTTGGTGGAAAAAAAAAAGAGGGGAGAAAGAATAGGAAATAGGTGCTATTCAAAGGGAAAGAGGTTTTTGTGTTTTTTTAAAGAATTGTTAAGACAATTCTTAGATCTAACCTGTCCTAAACTTCACAAGAAAACGCATCACGTATCACCAAAGAACAAAATTTCTTCGAACCAGCCAAAGAGAAATGAGAGCTCAACCACAATGGAATGGGAATTTAACAGATGACAGATTTCTCAGTAACAATAATTAAAACCAGAAGACAACTGAATAACAGCTTCCATGTGATGAGAAAATATATTTGTAAATACAGAATTCTATACACAGAAAAATTATTGCTCAGCAAGAACAAAATAAAGACTAAAGAATATACTTCAGACCATAAATATGATGCCTGACAGGAAAGAATATTAACAAAGACTTTGCTTAATATGGGGTAAATCTAAATGAATACTGACTGTGATAAAAAAAAAAAAAAAAGGAATCACATTTAATATACATTGGGGGCTAAAAATCAGGACAAAGATTTACTTGAAATATACTTAAAATAATAAAAAATAATAGTATTTAACATGAGAGGAACTAATGGGTATTAAGGAATTCTAAGATTATCAGTTTTCAAGAAGAGGGTAAACATACTATTTAATTTTATATTCTGAGTATAAGTGTAAAAACAAACAAAGAAAAATAAGTGGCATACAACCATCAACTTCCAAATAGGCAGGGGGAAATGGAATGGAAAAAAAAAGAAAAAAAAAAATTGGGAGAGAGGGAGGGGAGGGAGGGAAAGAAAGAGGAAAACATAGTGAAAGAAGAACTAGAAAAAATTAAAAAAAATTGATTAGTTGAAAGCATGTAATACAATGGAGCACTCAATCCAATTATCAATCACTATAAATATAAGTGGTCTAAACTTTTAAGTTAAAAACATTTTTCAGACTGGAGGTTATTTTTTTTTAATTCTTATCATATGGTATGAAGGCTATTCATACTTAAAATATAAGAAGAGAAAAGTGTGAAAATCCAAAGGACTGAGAAAGATACAGGGAATATCACCTACCAAAAAGAAAGCTAGTATAGTTCTATAAATGTTGCCAGGGGAAAAAAAAATGCAACTTAAGGTAAAAACCAATATTAAAGACTAAAAGGCAATTCATGAAGATAAAAGTTGAAACTCACCAGAATAATGTGACCATTATGAGCTTGTAATTATTTAATAACATTAGATTCAAAATATATAATGAAAATTTTAACATAACTACAAAGATAAATGAACAAAGCCATAGTCCCTGTAAAAATTTTAAATATGCATCTCTAAGTAAACACAGATCAAATAAGTAACTTCAAAATCCATAATGACATGACCTGAAGCACAAAATTCAAAGCCTGATGGAATATAGATAATAAGCACTGAACCTATCAATTAGAGAATAAACATTTTCTTCAAGTACATACAGGTTACTTGTGGAAGTTGACCATATGTTAGAACTTAGAGCTATACTCAACAGATAGTTGAGATTAGTCAAACTAGGTTCTGGCCAGGGAACAATTAAGTGCACTTAATAACCAACAACAATAACAAAATAGATCAGAAAACACAATCTATTTGGAACAAATCAGAGGTCAAAGAAAAATCATAATGAAAAGTTGTAAATATTTAAAATTGGGAAAAAGTGAAAATATTTTATATTAATACTTATAAAATTTACAGGAAATTACATAGGGAATTTCACACTTTCTAATATATACCCAAATGCTTACAGTATAGAAGGCTGACTCCAAATTAACTTAAGAATTAGCACAGGGGCATCTGGGTGGCTCAGTCAAGTAAGTATCCAACTTCAGCTCAGGTCATGATCTCACAGTTCGTGGGTTCAAGCCTCACGTCAGGCTCTGCACTGACAGCTCAGAGCCTGGAGCCTGCTTCAGATCCTGTGTCTCCCTCTCTCACTTCCCCTTCCCCACTTGTGCTCTGTCTCTCTCTCTTTCTCTCAAAAAGTAAACACACACAAAAAAAGAATCAGAGAATTAATATTTTTGACTTGTACAACTTTTGTTCTTTGTTACAGCTGTCCAACTCTGCCTATGTAACACAAAACCAGCTGCATACAATATAAAAATAATGGGTGTGGCTTTATTTCTTTATCAAAATGAAGTTTTATTTCTGAAGAAAGGCAGCCAACCACAGGGCGCCTGGGTGGCTCAGTTGGTTAAGCGTCCCAACTTCAGCTCAGGTAATGATCTCATGGTTCCTGAGTTGGAGCCCTGCATTGGGCTCTGTGCTGACAGCTCAGAGCCTGGAGCCTGCTTCAGATTCTGTGTCTCCCTCCCTCTCTCTGTTCCTCCCCCACTCATGCTTGTGCTCTCTCTCTCTCTCTCTCAAAAATAAATATTAAAAAACAAAGAAAGAAAGGAAGAAAGAAAGAAAGAAAGAAAGAAAGAAAGAAAGAAAGAAAGAAAGAAAGAAAGAAAGAAAGAAAAAAAAGGCAGCCAGGCTGTAGTTCGCCTCACTCCTGGTCTTAGGAGAATATCACTGAGGGAACCAACCTTCCTCAGTACTCGGTACTTTCCAGATAAGGATCTAGAAGTGCTTGTCTAATGCAGCAACAAAAAATTGAGTCTTCACTTTCTGTTACTTAGATACACACCACTGGATATTGAGAAAAACACCATTAGCTGTCCCACCAAAAAAATGTTTTAAAAGCCTCTTAGAAAGAAATCCTTTTAATGAAATAGAATCCTAAGGAAAAGACCTCAAAACAGTCTAAACTATCTTATTACTTTCTTTAATGTTTGCATATTCTCTTTTCTCCAAATCCAAATCAAACCCTAGTTCATCATCCCTGGAATCTTAATTATAGCCCCCTATCAGCTTTTCGTATCCTCCTACACGCTTTGAAAACAACTTTGTTCCTTCTGTATTTAATGATAATACAATAATATCTTTAGCCAATGTTAGCCTGAAAATGTTTAGACTTACCTTCACTATACAGTGATAGAAGAAGAAAGGTAGAAAATAGAAAAATAAACAATGTTATCCCCTAGAACAAGTCTACTTTTATGTAGAGATTAATAGTGAGGTTAGGTCCTGAACTAGATTGAAGAGTTCCTCCTGAATGGTATGGATCTGTTGGAAAACAGGAAAAGCTTGGAAGGCACAGGTGGGGTAGGCCTGTGAGTGAGACTGCAGTGAGGTTGGAGACACGAAAAGTGTAGCTTAGTCTTTAAGGTTTTCCAGCTTCTCCCTATTGGAGCCAAAGGTTGGTTTTTACCCCCAAACATTGACGAGGAAGATATTTCTGATCTCCTGTGCTTTTGAGCTTCTTCCCCAATTTTGGAATCTGCTCCCGCTCCAAACACCTGACTGCATTTCCTACGCGTTCCCTCTTTTAGAGTTCTGTTTTATTTTCTTTAGCTTGTATTCTGACTCCCATTACCCCTTGTTTAATATAGCAAGAAGAGCTTGATTCTCTTTCCTTGAAAATTAATAATGCAGTGATTACCTCTGCATTGATTATTGTTACTTATTTGAACTACGGGTCTCTCTGGTCCTCTCTAATTACTTCTACCTACTGGTAATGATTCTCTACTTGAATTCCACAGGCCAGTATAATTTCACAAGCAAACATAACAACACTCTCAATATCTCACATAATGAATTTCTCATCAAAGCCCAGATCCTAAGCTAAGCCAATAATGATTCTTCATGGTAAAACAACAAATAGGACACTAGGCATTAATTAATTTGCTAATAGCTGTTTCCTATTTACAGACCCAGCTCCTTTAATTTTTCTCTTTTATACTGCAAACTGAAACATGTGCAAAAATAGTTTGGCTATGCATTCACTAAAAGTGTTATTTTTGCAAGTAAAAAAATATATCAAAATTGTTAGCTTTGAATAAAGAAACTGAATTTCTTTTCCTCTTTTTTTTGTACTTTTAACATTTCTCTACGTAGAACATGTGTTATTTTTATCACTGGTGAAAAAAGTAAAATAGAAATATTTTTTTTAAAAAATGGTCAAAAATCCAAGGCTGATTTTTCAAAAGTATATGTGTATTGATATACCTAGTTATTTTAATGCTACCTTCACAAAATGTGTATTCCACCATAAGAAAAGGGTCTATTTTAATACATACAGTTATATGTATTATATATATTAATGTAAATATAAATAAATATAATGTAATATCTATGAAATACATTCCTAAATGTATGTATGTGTGCACACATATACGTAGGTGTATGTGTGTGTATGTGTATATATATACATGTGTGTGTGTGTGTGTGTGTGTGTGTGTGTGTATAGTTCTAAAGAAAAATAATAATAAACTTCCTACGTTTTATTTTGAAAAGCTCTGGGGGCGCCTGGGTGGCTCAGTCAGTTAAGCATCCACCTTCAGCTCAGGTCATGATCTCATGGTTCATGAGTTTGAGTCCTGTGTCAGGCTCTGTGCTTAGAGCTCGGAGCCTGGAGCCTGCTTCAGATTCTGTCTCCCTTTCTACCTCTCTCCCGCTTGTGCTCACTCTCTCTCTCTCTCAAAAATAAATAAACATTAAGAAAAATGTTTTAAAATTTGCCAGAATGATTATTTTTTAGTAGCAGGTGGCTCTGGAATGACCCTTCTTAATTCAGTACTTTGTAGTCCACAAAGTATTACTTTGAAAATTGTTCCATTCTTACCAGAAGTCCTTTCAACAGAAGTGGTTTCTTAAACTAACACCTCTGTGGGTTCGTTTAAGTATACCTACATGTGGTATGTAGGAAAAATAGGAAAATACTATAAAATAGGAAAATACTATAAAAAGCAGAGGACTTCTCTCTCATCGGGTGTTGTCTTACGCTCATCAGCAGTTAACCCAAAGATCTGTTTTTCCCTTAGAACGCTGCATGTACAAAAACAAGGAATGTTCTCTAGTTCCTAACAATGTCACCCCTACCTTTTTGCTTTCAATATACCACCATTTTTCCCCAAAGCGAAATATAAATTCTTCAGAGCTAATAAAGGCAGCCCCCTTTAATTTTTAATAGAGACAACAGTATTAGATAAACCTACATAAAATTATTCACGCAGAGATAGATGCACTAATTAAAGCAGGAGGAAAAAGTTAGATTTTATACATCTTTAAATATGATGCTATAAGCTATGGATTCTGTGATAGAGAAACTGAGTTTCGTTTTCACTGATTCAAAAATAACAATATTGAATCCACACAGCCTTCATCGACATGAAGAATATTAAGTGCCCTCTGCATTCCTAGAAGAGATCTCGAACTATCTCAGATATATTTGGAAGTTTTCAGGACCCCTTGATAAATGCACATTTCTCAAAATTTAGGAGATAGCAGAGGCAGGACTGAGGTATGAGCAGGAGGAAATAGCAGCTATAGCTCAAGGAACAAACCTCTAGGGTGGGTTGGCGGGGGGCAGGGGGGGTAGGTTTTAATGCAGGGAATAATCTGCAAGAGAAAGGAACAGAACGTGAACTAGCCATAATGATCCTGTCACTCCAACACTAACCAAACTCTACAGGGGTTCTCTGAATGCCTTTCTTTATCTGAGTCATTCTGCCTGTTTGTCTTTCACTTTGAAGGCTTTAGCCTATGACTCTTCCCTGGCTTCATTATCCTAAAGTAATTTTATGAATGTTTTAACGTTATCAGATATTATAAGATGAATTGTGTCTGTAGAAAATTCGTATGTGGAGGACCTAACCCCCAGGACCCCAGAGTGTGACTATGTTTGAAGATAAGGTCCTTAAAGAAGTGATTAAGATAAAATGAGATTAGGGTGAGCCCTCATCCAATATGACCAGTGTTCTCATAAGAAGAGGAAATTTGGGCACAGATATGTACAGAAGGGAAACACACAGAGACTCAGGGAGAAGATGGCCACGTACAAGCAAAGAAACAGCCAAGATCCTTCCCTCACAGCCCTCAGAAGAAGCCAATCTTGCGAACACCTTGATCTTGGACTTCCAGCCTCCAAAACTGTAAGAAGGTAATTTTTTGTTGTTTACACCACCCAGTCCAGGTGTTTTGTTAAGGCAGCCTTGCAAACAGATACATCAAATTTTCTGAATTTAGATTTACATGCTCTAAGTCGTGTGTCTAAGGCACTTGTCAGATGCTTTAATGTTTGGACGTATTCGAGTTAAGTTAGGAGTCTGGATGAAATGAGTGGTTTGGGGCAGAAGGCAAGATTCTGCCCCCAGATGGACAAATGCTATATAGCACCTGCTAGGAGACCATGAGAGTGACGAGCTATCCAGGGGATAACAAAAATAAACCAGAAGGTTCACCATATGTTCCTATTACAGATCGAGGGAAAGTGTCTTCTGTGAGACCCAAAAGGATAAAATTTTAGTGAGAGAAGTGCCACTCATTCTCATTATTGGGCAATATTGAAAAGTATTTGTTCTCAATTTAAATGAAGGTGAGGTCTCAGAAAATGGCTAGCAATAAGGAAAAGTAGTCTATCCTGAATTCTAGTAAACTGAGTTTTGATTATTCTCTTTTTGCTGTATTATATTTGAAACCAGATATATCAAAAAGGTCACTTACAATGTTCAATGGAGTCAAACACTGGGTTATAATCATGAATTACCTCTTTCTCCATCTGTAACAGTATAGAAACACTGATCTAAGAAGTCTTTCTACCACTTTTACTGGCATTGTCATATGTTGTTCTGACTACGATTTACAAAAGGTGATACATGGGATAATGTTGGTAATCGTTTGGCCATTTCCAAATGCAACAAGGGTTTCTAGATTTAGCATATGAAAACACAGGATACACACTTAAATTTGCATTTCCAATAGGCCATGAGTATATCTTCAGCAAAAATATGTCCCATGAAATATTTGAGACATATTTATTCAAAAACAACCAAATCATTCCTTGTTTATCTGGTTTAAATTCACCTAGGCACCCTACATTTTATCTGGCAATCCACGTATATTTTCCATTTTTACTCAAAAAGCAATAGCTTTTCATCATTTCTTCATCAGAGATATCCCGATTATGTTAGCTAAAGTTTCCCGGCTTTACCCTAAAACCATTAAAAACAATCAAGAAACATTTGAATTCCCAGAGTTGTATCTCACATCACCTGAGCATTATTACATAGCATGGCACATGACAACCAATGAGGTTGTTGCTATCACTGGGAAATCCTGAACACTTTGATGAGCACTTAAATACTGTTGTCCTGAAGTCAATTCGTGTATTTTTCTAAAAATGTTCATTTTTCTTCACTTTATTCCAAAATTATTCAACAAGCCACACAAAAATATGAACATAAAGCATGTAAAACATTAGCTATCATATCATATTTTATAATCACAGGTTTTAGGATTCTGAAAGGCAGTTAAAGTTTATATTGTCAAACTCCCTACTGATGAGAAATGTTTGATAGCTCATACAGAAGGTCACCTGTCTTTGAATTAGCCTTTTCTTTTATTGCCCCCAAATACGGATCTCCTCCATTGCAAGAGAGTTTATTCCAATCAGAGTGGATGTATTTTACATTTCTGTCCTCACTCTGAGCTGTGTGCTGATTGGTAAATTTATATTTACTTTGCTTTATTTCATATTTTCTAAATTATCAATAGTAAGCATACATTGAAATCACAGTAAAAAAAAGATATTTTTAAATTAATTTCCTTTTTTTTAAACATTTATTCACTTTTGAGAGATGGAGAAAGACACAGCATGAGTGGGAGAGGGGCAGAGAGAGAGGGAGATACAAATCTGAAGCAGGCTCCAGGCTCTGAGTTGTCAGCACAGAGCCCGAGGCAGGTCTCAAACCCATGGACCCTGAGATCGTGACCTGAGCTGAAGTCGGATGCTTAACTGACTGAGCCACCCAGGCGCCCCCAATTTCTTAAATAAGTTTCTTCTGTGTGTCAAGTCATGATCTATCTTTATATACATAACATCCCATTATTGGTTTGGTTTATGTCCTCAGAAACAAATAGGCAAGTTAAGATTCTGTCTCTCAGGCGCCTAGGTGGCTCAGTCGGTTAAGTGTCCGATTTCAGCTCAGGTCATGATCTCACAGTTTGTGGGTTCAAGCCCCACATTGGGCTCGGTGCTGACAGCCCAGGGCCTGGAGCCTGCTTCAGCTTCTGTGTCTCCCTCTGTCTCTGTCCCTCCCCTGCTCACTCTCTGTCTCTCTCTCTCTCTCTCTCTCTCTCTCTCCTTCAAAACTAAATAAATATTTTAAAAAATTTAAAAAAAAAAGATTCTCTCTCTCATGGGATGATCCTTTTCAAATATTTAAAAACAGTGTTTGTAATTTTCTCTTCATCTTCTTCAAGAAAAACAGTCTGATTCTTTATTCGTTCTGTCAGGATTTTCATGTTTCAACCATTCTAGATATCCAGGATTTCTTAAAACATGCTGCCCAGAACATGGGTGTAGTGCTTCTACTGTGATCTGAAGAAAGGAAAATAGCAATGAACCCTTCCTTTATCAGTAACACAAATTATTATCACAGCTTATTTTTTATCTCCACACTGTTTTTGACAAGTGACAGGTTAATTGAGAAATCTTAACTCAGGAGGTGTACAAATATAAAATTATTCTTATTTCAGTCTTTGTCCTCAACTCTGTTATGTACACCTCTTTTGTATTCCTCAGCACCATGTCAGGCAATATGTGAAATCCATTATATTAAGAACTTTTAGTCTCATATCAAATTCAAAGCTCTGTCCAGCTCTTCCAGTATGCTGAGGCAGGGAGGAGGGCCAGAACTGGGGCTCTCTTGTTTTTTAACCTGGCCATTTCTCTGGCTGGCCAATCCCTCTGTGGGATTCTTGTCGACCCCGCATGTCAGCCCTAGTAGCATCTTGAACAGTTCCTTGATTCGGGAGATCCAGCTCTGGCTTATCCTCTTCCATAGCCTGTAACTCTCAATCTCCTGCCACCAGTAGAAGGCATTATGACCTCTTACTGCCAGAGTTTCAACTGGCAGAAAGCTTTCTTGGATAGAATCTAGCAAGACATTTCAAGCCCATCTTCTTCCGTAAGTATGTGTTCAGTCTGTGGGAATTCAATTATCCTCATTACACCAAACCTTGAAACAGGCTACCCCACTGCTACCCCATTTTTGACCCACCATCGTTCCTTTAACTTTTCTTCTGCTTAGATATTGCACAGGAAGAGATCAAGAGATCTACTACCTAGGAAGATATCCAGCCAGTAATCAGTGTGCTAATCTTTATAAATGAACCTTTCTGGACCATCTCACCCAAACATGTATGTCTCCTCGGTGGAAATCTTGGCTTTTCTTGTTCTTACCTATTCATGTGCCTATCTATGATTCTGAGACAATAAGGGGGAAAAAAACACACTAAAAACCTCTCAACACCCTATTGTGTAATTCAAGCACAACTTTAGATACCTTAGAATGGGTTTCTGGAATAGACTCTTTCATAACCTATAAATATGTCACATCAAAAATAATTTTCCCACAGGATGCAATGGTAAAAGTGCTCATTATATCATTTTCAGAGCACACTGCCTTCCGGCTGGCCATTTGCCTACGCACAGGCCACTTTATGGCATTCCCACGGCACATCACCCTTCACCTCCTCAACCAGGTAAGTTACCACGATACGTTCATTTTCAGATGTCCAAGTTAAATGTTAAGATTTTTAAAATTTATGTTTTTGTTCTTAACACTTATGCCTTGGAAAAAATAAAGAGTGGAAACTCTGAAATGTAAGCATCCTCAGAAATGCATTCCAAAAGGGAGTCCTTATCTCCAACTCTTTTTGATACTACAAGTAACTGATGACTGTTCTATCAAACACTGTAAGGTACTTTACATACACAATTTTAACTTCATCTTCAATAACAGGTCTATGAGGTAAATATTACTGTTACAGACATTTTACATAAAATGAAATGAGACTAAAAGAGATTAAGAAAGCTAGAAATTAGCAGAAGCAAATTTTTGCAAGTGCATTTGTCAGAAAGACCATTTTCTCTGCCTGACTCCAGAGTGTGGCCCTTTTTTTTTTTTAATGTTTATTTATTTTTGAGAGAGATACAGAGCATGAGTAGGGGAGGGGCAGAGAGAGAGAGAGAGAGAGAGAGAGAGAGAGAGAATCCGAAGCAGGCTCCAGGCTCCATGCTGTCAGCACAGAGACTGACATGGGGCTCAAACTCCAAACCATGAGATCATGACCTGAGCCGAAGCTGGACGCTCAACAGACTGAGCCACCCGGGCGCCCCAAAGAGTGTGGACTTTTAACTCATTTAAAACCCAGACCCTGCTGGAGCTCCTGCCCCAACCTATTACCTTTGGTCTACAGCTCAAGGGTCTGTAGACTATAGCCCAGAGAGTCACCTATTTTCCAGCAAGGGAAGTCCAATCCCATCAAAATTGATGGAGGACATTTGAATTTCCCAAGTTCTTCCAGTAACATGAGAATATATAATGGGTAAGATCTATAATGCCATTGGTACAGTTTTAAGGGTGCTATCTTTTAGGTATAACATATGCTAAATAAGTTTTTGCTATCTGGCTGGGAATCTACCCTAATTGCTAAGGTGAAAAGGTCAGGTTCAAAAAACTAACTCATACATGAATTCTTATAATACAGTCTATTCATAAGTGAGGAGTGTCTTTCACTTGCTCTTGTTCATCTGTGTAAATTCTACAAAGTCTGTTTATATGTCCATGCAGGTTTCTTTATATAGAGGGAAAAGTAGATTGTAGAGAATGTGAATTAAATGTTTGTGTGCAGGTATGATTAAGAGTGTGGGATCTGGAACCAGACTGGAATCAAGCTGTGGCTCAACCACTTACCTCTGTGACTGACCTTGAACAAGTTCCTATGACTGACTCTGACTTAGTTAGCAGTTCCTCCTGTTAAAACTGCTGAGGAGTAAATACGAGACATAGATAATAATTTTAATGGTGCCTGATAGGATGATTTTACATAACATCATTCTTGTAGCTGTTCCTATTGTTTTTGTGAGGCCTTACTTTCTAAGAGACTTAATAACCCAAAGAAAGAGGACCCAAGTATTTGTACCTATAAGCCCTTATAATGCTATCTGATTTTTAGAGTTTTAGTCATGTCACACAACCAAAAAGAAAAAGCAAACAACAACCAAAAAACCAAACAAACAAAAAAACCAAACCGTAAGCCACTTGTTTGCATATGCAGAGCAAGCCAACAGATTAGATTTAAAATACCTAAAAATAGACTTATTTCTTCAAAACTGACTTGCAAATAAATTAAAGAAATTAAGATCACCCCCCCAAAT
Organism: Neofelis nebulosa; assembly: GCF_028018385.1. Taxonomy (NCBI): domain Eukaryota; kingdom Metazoa; phylum Chordata; class Mammalia; order Carnivora; family Felidae; genus Neofelis; species Neofelis nebulosa. Next base: position 79,315,382 of record NC_080793.1, on the reverse strand, counting down.
CTTAAAGATACAACTTGCTTTAGCCTTATTCTTTTCTACTCCTATCTTCTGAGAGACTGAAGAACATTACACTTGCATGCCCTCTCTCATTTCCTAACTCCTATTGAAATAAAATACCAAAGGGTATATCTGTTAAAACATATTATCATTTTAGTAAAAACATTAGAAACCTTGTAACAAAGTGAGAAGTCAAGATTATATTTGGAACACTTCTAAATTCTTGGATCTGCTAAATGATAAATGTAGTCTTCCCTCACTGTCTCTTCAAAGATACATCAAAGAATATTACAAAAAATGTTACAACACAGACACTATGATTACTTTTTCACATTAATAAAAACTAGATTAAGCTGAAATTTGGCATTAGATCTCAATAAGAATGCATTTTTTCTATTTCTTTGTAAAGAGATCATTTTCCAGCTATGTGATGCCACAACAGTACGTAATTGAACACAGACAAATTTATTTGTCTAGAGTGATACATTCATCGAGCAACTGCATGTTTTTGTTTTTGATTGCTTAAGTATTGTACCCTATATCTTGTCCTTCTCTCTGACTCTCCATTCCCTCATGGCAATTTAAATTAATATTAATGATGCCCGTAAGTAGCTTACTGGAATGGTTTGTTGTCGTATTTTATAAATAAATACTAGGTACTGTCATATGAAACCAGAATGCCCAGGTCTGGTTTCAATTCCAATGGATGGAAATCTGTTGTTTAAATAGAAAGAAGTGGTCATTGGTATACACCAGTCTGTGGCATATTTCAATAAATGGAAAGGTAACATCTTTAGATGGTTAGTTGGATTAGAAATGAGCAGTGTTAAGAAGTAATGTCCTTCTCAATTTTGTCCCTAAAAACAGCGTAATTCACTTGATTATATACCAATCAAACACCCCAAAATACCTTTTTTTAAGAAGCTTGTGTTTACATACAGACTTGTTTGTGTGTATTTGAAAGAATTCCAAAATTCTTCTACTTTTATATGACAGTTCCTACTATTTACTTGTATACTTTTTATGTCTTAAGATATGTAAAGCATCAACCCTAGTGTTTACCACTGAACACAATATTCCTACATATAAGTCTACATAGAAATATGCCAACAAATTGAACAACCTAGAAAAAATGGATAAATTCCTAGAAACATGCAATCTACCAAGACTGAATCATGATTAAACAAAAAATCTGAACAGACCAATTATTAGTAAAAAAGTTGAATCAGTAATGAAAAATCTCCCAACAAACAAAAGTCCAGGACCAAAACATTTCACTGGTGAATTCTATCAAACATTTAAAAAAGAATTAATATGGGACACCTGGGTGGCTCAGTCGGTTAAGCGTCCGACCTCAGCTCAGGTCATGATCTCACAGTTCGTGAGTTCGAGCCCCACGTCGGGCTCTGTGCTGACAGCTCAGAGCCTGGAGCCTGCTTCACATTCTGTGTCTCCCTCTCTCTCTGCTCCTTCCCTGCTCATGCTGTGTCTCTCTCTGTCTCAAAAATAAATAAACATTAAAAAAAATTTTAATAAAAAAAAATAAAAAAGAATTAATATCAATCCTTCTCAAACTCATCCAATTCATTTTAGGAAGCCAGCATTACCATGATACCAAAACCAGTAAAGGATGCCGCAAGAAAAGAAAATCATAGGCCAATACCCCTGATAAACACAGATAAAAAATTCCTCAACAAAATATTAGCAAGCCAAATTCAAAAATACATTAAAAGCATCATATACCATGACCAAGTGGGATTTATTTTAGGGGTGCAAGATGGTTCAACATCTGGAAATTAGTCAATGCTATCCACTACATTAACAAAATGAAAGATAAAAATCATATGATCATCTCAATAGATGCAACAAATGCATTTGACAAAATTCAACATCTATTTACGATAAAAACTCTCAATGAGCAGGTATTGAAAAAACATATCTCAATATAATTGAGCTATATATAAAAGGCTATATATGGCAAGCCCACCATCAACCTCATACTCAATGGTGAAAAGCTGAAAGCTTTTCCTCTAAGGTCAGGTATGAGACAAGGATGTCCACTCTCACCATTTTTATGCAACATAATATCGGAAGTCCTAGTCAGAGAAAGTAGGCAAGAAAAAGAATAAAAGGTATCCAAATAGAAAAGGAAGAAGTAAAATTGTCACTATTTACAGATGACATGATATCATGTAAAGAGAACCTAAAGACTCCATAAAAAAAAAAAAAACTGTTACATGTAATAAATGAATTCAGTAAATACAGTATATAGAATAAAAATGCAAAAATATGTTCTTGTTCTATACACTAATAACAAAATATCAGGAAGAGAAATTAAGAAAACAACCCCATTTATAACTGCATCAAAAAGAATAAAATACCTAATAATAATTTTAACCAAGAAGATGAAAGAACTGGATATTGACAACTAAAAGACATTAATGAAAGAAATTGAAGAAGGCACAAATAAATGAAAAGGCAGTCCATGTTAATGGAACGAGAAGAATTAATATTGTTAAAATATCCATACTACTCAAAACAGTATATACCTTCAATGCAGTCTTCATCATATTTTCAATGGCATTTTTCATAGAAATAGAATAAGCAATGTGGAAATTTGTATGGAGCCACAAAATACCCCAAAGAGCCAGGGCAATCTTGATCAAGAAGAACAAAGCTGGAAGCATCATGTTTCCTGATTTCAAATTATATCACAGATCTACAGTAATTAAAATATTATGTCATAATTTTTTCATTTTTAATGTTTATTTATTTTTGAGACAGAGGGAGACAGAGTGTGAGTGGGGGAGGGGCAGAGAAAGAGGGACACACAGAATCTGAAATAGGCTCCGGGCTCCGAGCTGTCAGCACAGAGCCCGATGCGGGGCTTGAACCCACGAACCGTGAGATCATGACCTGAGTCGAAGTCGGACGCTCAACTGACTGAGCCACCCAGGTGCCCCTCATTTTTTTTAATTTGAGGGAAAGAGAATGCAAGCAGGAAAGGGAGGGGGCAGAGGAAGAGAGAGAGAGAGAGAGAGAGAGAGAGAGAGAGAATCTTAAGCAGGTTCCATGCTCAGCATGAAGCCAGAAGTAGGGTTCCATCCCATGACCCTGAGATCATTACCTGAACTGAAATCAAGAGTCGGATGCTCAACCGACTAAGCCACCCAGGCACCCCAAAATTTCTTGCCAGATATAGTCTTCACTGATTTTAAGAAGACAAATTCTTATATTCTGTCATAGAAGGCCACTACTTCTGGGAAAATTAAACATACTGCATGGTTATTTATATAATCAGCTGTACTGTTCTTTCAATATCCAAATAAGCGGAGTTGAAAGGCCTCAAGAGAAGTTCTTCAATAGAGTAATTCATTCTTGAATAACAGTCCTTGCGTTGTTCTAAAATGTTTTGTCATATAAAACAAAATTTGTTCATGAAACAATCACAATTCTTGGTGACCATCTAATCTGTCTCATTCATATGACAGCATAAATGAAGTCTGACACACAAAATTGGAATCATCGTATTACAAAACGCAAAATGGTTAACACTTTTCGCCTCCTAAAAAAATAACGAACTAATATTTAAACACTGACAAATATTTTTGTTCTGTCTCTTCTTCTAAAACAAAATTCGCAGCGTGTAGAATAAAATTAACAATTCTGTGCCTTCGTTTTGTTACTCATAGATCTCAGCTAAATGATCATATTCTGAGGACAGAACCGTAAGTAAGTTAAAGCCTGTATTGGCAGAGCTTCACATGGATTTGTAATGCTGAAAAGCTAAATCTTATTTCTTCTTCCTTCCAGTGATTGGGGCTTTTTGTTATTGCTAAGCAGATGAACTGGAATTACTTCTTACCAAACAGGCTAACAGTGTGAGGCACCTGAAAAAACCTGAATAGTGGCCAGAAGTCTTTCTCACTTGATAACAACAAACTCCCTTCATTTTCCCTACAAATCAACCTCAGCGACCATGTCTGTGTGGTTCTGTCTGCAACATGCTGAGGAATGCGTTTGCCTCTGAGGAGACTCAGGAGAGACACGCAGAACTGGCTGGGAGATGATCACCTTTCATATAGCACCACTTACTTTGCTCTTCTCAAGAAACAAATATTGAATTTGGTATACTACGTATTGAATTTGAAAAGAAAACAATCTGTATTAAACAAAGCACTTAGGAAGTAGAAAAACATAACAACACTTGAAGAAGTACATCCAGTTTAGTAAAAATTCAGTGATAATGAAGTTTCTGGTGCATTAAAAAATACACACACACACACACACACACACACACACACACACACACACAAAGAATATGGAAATTCTATCCATTGGTGGGAGGTTAAGCCAGACAAGGGATGAGGTGTGTCGCTTGCTCTTGTGTATATCAAAATGTGCAAATGCGTTTCTGTCAATACAATAGACAAGCTTCAAGAGGCAAATAGAAGTTGTCACTTCCTACCTTAGATTCATGACAAAAGTATGACTTTGAAGACTTTTATCACCGGGGCTTAAATATGGCACTGTGGCAAGACAATGAAATAAAAAGACTGAATAGCAAGAAAAGTCTCTCTTGTCCCACAGTGTACCATCAACATTTTCTCACTCGCATGAAGACAGGAAGCAGGAAATTCCCAAAGCAGGAAACATGTCTCCATTAAGCCTCGTTTCATACCATTCCTATGGCTACTACCAGGATGGCTTGGGAAAGAGAATGGCAATCCCTGCCTATGGAAGACAGCAGAAGACAACCTGAGTTTTCCTTGAAGACAGCTTTAAGAGTGGGATCTGACTTTTGAATGATAATTCACCTAGGAAAAGTTACCTACACTGCAATATAACTAAATACAAATAATTACAAGGATGCTACAAATAATGATCAGAATTTCATTTAACCCTTTCAACATGCCAGGCACTATCAGAAAGGCACTACAGATAGGATTTCATTTAATTCTTAAGTTACCTCTATGTGCTAAGAACAGTGGATTACCATCATTCGTGCACTTAACATCATTCATGGCACTCAGATCTATGCCAGACATGTGGTCTTTATTTCTTCTTTTCCCTCTCTTTCACAGAATCTAACATAAAGTCATAGTTTGCATATATGTGTGTGTGTGTGTGTGTGTGTGTGTACATATATATATATATATATATATATATATATATGGATACACAGAAGCATGCACACAGTACTTCATAGACATTTTAAAAGATAATCTCACTGTACTCGATTTTTACTCTATTCACTCATCTTACCACCTTAGCACATCATTGCAAGAGCATGACAACAATAGCAATAGTTTGTCTAGAGATCAAGTGAAGTGTTAGATACTTATCCTAAGCAGTCTACACCCAACTCCCAGAAGTTCCTTAAGGTTTTCATTTCTGATATCCTCATCTTACAAAGGAAGAAACTGAGGCAGAAGGTTACTGAGTAGCCTGTCCAAGATGACAAAGCAGTAAATACTGAATATTCAACTCAGGCAGTACTATGCCCAGCATGACGCTCTTGACCGTCCCCTTACACGGCCTCATTTCCAAAGCTACCATACTATTATGATCAATAGTTTACAGATGAAGGCGACTGGGCTTAGAGAAGTAAAGGAAATTGCCTAGGTCATAGAGCGAACAGTGGCGGGGCTGACACTGCACCCCCACAAAGGACACACTCTTAGACATAATGCAAATTCACGTGCTCTCTTCCTCACCATGGGGCTAGAGTTTCAGTCAGTCACAGCCACTAAGTTGTATGTTGTCACCTCTGCATCAACGGGCAAGTTATTTGGCCTCCTGTTCCCTCAGTTGCTCACAAAGTAAACCCTGGGGTCCGGTCCTCTGTTTTTGAAGATAAACACCAGCGATGCACTGTCTTGGGATGAGGAAACAGGGAAGGAGAAGACAAACTTTGTATCTTATAAGCCATTTGCTGGAAAGCCATCTTTACTCCCCTTGCTCCCCCCAAAAAAGGATTCGAATGGAATCGAATTAAATAGCAACTAAGAAGTGCCTTGAGATATGTAAAGAAAGACACCTTATGCCATAGTCCAGTGCTGCCTTGCTCCTGACGGTGTCATTTATGAAGCTTTTTGCTGAATGATGCCAGTCATGAATTTGTTTTTTTGTTTTTTTGTTTTAATTTTTTAATGTTTATTTATTTCTGAGGCAGAGAGAGACAGAGCATGAGTGGGGGAGGGTCAGAGAGAGAGGGAGACACAGAATCAGAAGCAGGCTCCAGGCTCTGAGCTGGCAGCACAGAGCCCGACGCGGGGCTCGAACTCACGGACCGTGAGATCATGACCTGAGCCAAAGTCGGACGCTCAACCGACTGAGCCACCCAGGCGCCCCGATGCCAGTCATGAATTTGAAGCGGCCCACATGTATTCCTTTGCTGTGGCTTCCACTTGCTTGCCGTGGCAGGAAGTGAAATGTTTCACAGACTATGATCTGAAGGGCAAGAGCAGCCAAGTACAAGGTTACAAAAAGATTGAGCCAACCCTTTATGTCAAAGTCATTATGACACAACATGATTCTGTATTGACCCAAGGATTTCAGCATAGAATTGAACAATTTCACACCGATAGACCTGTTTTTTGTCCCCCACCATTAACAGCAGTGCGAAAATCTACATGCTATATTATAAAAGGACTCCCACTTCGTCATGAGAGAAAACAGTGTAGCCATAAACTCAGTCGTGAGAAATAAACCTGGGGAAGTAAACTTCAGTTGTGGCTAAGCGTCATGGTGATTTTAACACGCTTTCCTTAGCTGCTATTTAACCACAGGTAAAATCTTCGAAGAACGAGGTCTCTCAGTATGGGCAGCCCAAATGTTAAGTGGGATAGCTCTGCCCATATCCATAAATATAATGGCACTTTCAAGCTTAAGTATATACCTTCTAACGCTTCATATCATCATGCTATGGGATTGTAAAACTGATTTCACAGCAAGTGGTTTATTAAAACTCCGGCCGTCACACAGCATTCCTGTGCACTGGATTTTCAATTTTGTTGTCGCTTTTGATTCCCTTTTGCATATGTATTTGCCAGGAAAACCAATTACCAGATGGCACATGGTTATTTTTACATTTTGTATGGAGGACTTCCAGCTGATAATTATGACATTACAGGAAGACTCCTATGCTTTGCATTAAGAATCTTTGGCAGAGGCCATCATAAGCTCTTCCATTTGACTCTACAACTCCTGACTGATATATATTTATAAATTATTTGTAGATAACTCATATATCGGGGAAGAACTTCCCTCCTTTTAAATGAGGTACCACAAGCACAGCATTCATGAAACAATGAGCTGTTTTGCCATTCCTTCGGTTCGTCAGCACACTCATATATACTTAAAATTTTCTAGTTCAAGGTAACTCAGGACAAATTGTCACAGCCATCGCATACTGCAGAAGCCACAGAGTCCAGTGGTGTCTGTGTGACCGAGGCTTTCAGACCTGTCAGGTGGCATCTGTGTTACAGCATCCAGTCATTTTTTTTTATTAGCTCCCTTGCTTTAATGCCTCTGAGGGAGGTTTTAAGAGAGAGGCAGAGAGAAAAGGAGAGACTGAAAGCAAAGGTAATAGTACAAAATGACTATAATTACAATTATGTAGTAGTAATAAATCCGGAATTGCGGTATAACACGGCAGAGTAGAGCCGGGCCTTACAACACATTAGGATCAGAATTAATATGCTATACTTTTGTTAGTATATCAACTCCCAACCCCAAATACATCTCAGTTCCTAGAAAAACACTGTGTCGTGTTCCTCTGCTCTGCTCCCTACTTGGACACTTCTTTCCAATTACTTAATTATGTAGTGTATGAAGCCCTGTTTCCTTAAATGTCACCAACGCTTTACTTGGACTCACCTCACTAACAAGAAGGGCGTTTGTTTTTCCCCCTGCATCCATACAGTATTGTTGCTGCCGTTTTTACTTTTTTCAAATTATTTTTAACGTCAGGGAAGCACGGTTACTACAGTATCACACGCTAATATTGTTCAATTATACTATACGTTTTAGGCAAATATTGCTCTAATATTAATACACTTAAAAGTGGGCTGTGAGGAAATGTTTTTAAACAGCTTAATTAAAATTCAGAAAATTTTGCCAGCTTGTTTCCCAGTTTCAATGATAAAAATAAAATGCTGTGCGGTTGATATGAGAATTAGTCCCCAGAGAATAAAGAGAGGACTCAGTAGAAATCTGTGTGCTTCCAGACTGTACTTTCCTGCTCAATCCAGTGAACACGAAGCATGCATAATTTGGCACTGCTGTCTCTGTATTTGCATTTAGCACACATACATTAAGCTAATGAATCATGTTGTGTCCTACTCCCCCCAACAAATAAATTAGCTATTCTGTTGGCTGATGACAAAAGTGCTAATTTTTAAACAATAGCCACACTAAAAATTCCGGTTTGGTTCTATTTCCGTTTTAGGTAATTAAGTATTTATTGACAGTCGATGCTTTTCTAGACTGACCCTCCTCCTTCTCAACATGATTTCTGTGTGATTAATATGACAAAAAGAAAAGGCATGTGCTGAATCAATCTATGCACACTGACTGTTCATGCAATTAATATTCCTATTCTCCACAAAGAAAAGCAGAGTGGTGAAAGTATCATTATTGAAAGAAGCTCTTTATTAAGTTGATAGAGTTAAAAATTAGAAGCAGAAGGAAGTGATTAGAGAAAAGCATCACGATGGAACACTTCTTCATCATGCCTGATATTAAAGTGACTTCTAGAGGCACACAACGCTTTCTGTGACTTGTGTCAGAGAAATATAGACAGCCTCAGTGCTGACTCTCATTATGAGGACATGTCTTTAATCCTCTCGCTGTTCTTGACCCTGATTCTCAAGATTAGCATTCTGCAAAAATGAGTGATTGGGTTATTCTGGCAAGTTTTACAATCACTGACTTAGAGCACGGTTCTGATCAGTGCGGTACAAGGCTAAGGTAATGCTTGCTCTTCCTGACATTTTTCTTCTCTGGTTTTCTGTTAAGGAGACAATCCAGCGGCTGTGGGAGACTTTACAAGGGTCGGTGTTTGAAAGTTTTCTCTAAAACCACGTTAATGGAACAAAATAATGGGGAACCAACTGAGACTGAGGCCTAATTTAAAGTCATTTTGCCAAATTAAGGCATAGCCTTTCACCCACGGTACCACTCACCTTACCCACATTTGTCTTTTCAGTTGACTTCAGTGGATTCGTGAAACATTAAATATCAAAACACCTAAAAGTAAGCACTTTGAATAAAACCTGGGAGAAGTTCAAGATTAATACAGATATTGCCAACTTGGATGATACATATTTTTCCCCAAATGGCGGCGTTTGGAAGTTAGGAAGAAAACTCCAGTTGTTTTAAGAGAATGTGTCCTGCATTCTGGAGATGACAAACATGAGGCAGGTGGGGAGTTATCACTCAGTAAATGGTTACAAAATGGAAGAAGTAACCTAATTAGTTAGAATCCAGGTAAGGAAATTAACTCATTATATGACTCAACACAGACATTTTTTAAAAACTGAAAGAAAAATGACTATTATACTTTGATTTTGAAGCTGTTAATATTTCAGTTGAAATGTTTAAACTCAAGACATAACCAAATGGTGTTTTCCTGTCTTCTCTTCACCATCTCAAAGACATAATAGGTCTTTGAGTGCCTTATTGAATGCCTTATTCTTAATTCAAGATACATATAGAAGGTCATCAAAATTTATTTAAAAAAAAAAAGAAGAAACAAACAAACAAACAAACAAGGATGAGAGGGAGGGAAAAAGAAAGATCCTTACACAGATATTTAAAAGGGAAAATAATTAAATCCTACAAACCTTTAAAAAAAAAAAAACTGTACTGCAAACAAAAGGATGGAAAAGAAAGCCAGAAGTGTATGTAAAGTTCTGTCTTCCACGGGAATTTTACTTTCTCAAGTTTATGTCTAGTATTTTATTAACAAGAGGAAGTTATTTTCATCCTGTTTTCTTCCCTTTAATTCTTTATTTCTTGAAAACTTTTGATGAAAAAATTAGTTGTAAATTTGAAGCATGAGATAGATCTATTTTTTTGATCCAAGAAGAAGTCATAATGTCTCCTGGGTCTCCAAAGGACCTGACATCTTGACATCTCTGTTCGTCACACTATACACACAGATCTGAAGGATAAAGGGTCCAGAAGTTGCAAAAGCTTCTGACTGCCTCAGAGAAAATGAAAGGCATTGAGAAGTATAGATATTGATGTAGTATCTTCTGTATTTAAAAATGGCAGCAAGAAGACTACTATATATATAGATTTTTTTTTTCACATGTATGAGAATAAACAGACATAGAATGTGTCGTACTCTAGGATGTTTCTAGAAAGCCAGTCCTTCGGGTTAGTGTTCTTTGTCTTAGTCTGCAAGTTATCTTGATTCTTTGATCAAAATGAACCAGGCCATCCCGGATGGCTGTGAGCTTGGTTGGCCTGCTGCTGCTGTTTCCTTGCATCACACAGCTGTGCTGCATGTCACATGACAAGGTCACTACCCAGGAGGGGCTGCTGCCCTGCTCATCGGCACTCAAGCGGCACACATCAGCTGGCCTGACCCGGTGGAGAAGGGATGATGTTACAGTCAACTGCTGGAAGGCAGAAGAGCGTGGAATGGGGTGTGAGCGAGATGCTACAAGACACAATCTCACGGTTTTGTCTGATTGGTGGGCATCGAGAGAGCATCACGTCAACAGAGCTGAAACTCTCAACAGGGTAGGATGGCAGCAACCAACCCAGTCCTCTGAGATCAAGTAACTAGGAAATATTTCCCCCACTCCTGCGCACTGAAATCATTTCCATGTCTTTTTTTTTTTTTTTTTAATTTTGATGTTTATTTATTCTTGAGAGAGACACAGCACAAGCCGGGGAGGGGCAGAGAGAGAGGGCGACACAGACTCCAAAGCAGGCTCCCGGCTCTGAGCTGTCAGCACAGAGCCCGATGCGGAGCTCAAGTTCATGGACCGCAAAAACATGACCTGAGCAGAAGTCGGATGCCCAAGCAACTGAGCCACCTGGGCGCCCCTACTTCTGTGTCTTTTTATTTAACGTAGTTTAAAGTGTAATGGAGTATATAAAATGAGGATGAAGTGTGGTCTCAGAATTTCCTTAGCCTTATAACTTCAATAGAAAGGGATCCCTTATGGAGTAAGGCTGTATGAGCCCGTATGTGAGCTGAAGGCTCCTACCTTGAAAAGAGTTGAGCTTTTTGCTTTCTGGGAGTTTAAGTGGGCTATGCAGAGGGAGAGGAGAGGGGGAGAGAGGAAGGGATACCGTTCAGCTAACAACTGGTTTTAAGATTTTCCAGAAATACCTCATAAGCTTGAAAATAATAGTAAAGAAAGTTTGGCTTATTTACTTACTTATTTACTTTCCAACAGTATTTCACCACGTTGAGTATTTTTCATCAAATGCCACTGATTCATTTAAACCAAAGCTGAGAGTTGTTTTTTGGGGTTTTGTGAGGGAGTTGCTTTTTGTTTGTTTTAAATAATTAGGTCATAAGAGGCAAGACTAAGAGGAAGAGGGAGTATTTTCATTCACCTTATACCACAGCAGCACTATTTTTTTAAGTTATGAAAAATAATGTTGTTTTGATGAAGACAGTTTTCAGAAAATTCCATCTTCTTCTATATATTCATAAATATCGTGAAAGTACACAACTGAAGTTGAGACTTAAAAAAAAATTAGACTTGTGATCTGCCATGTTGACCCCAAATCTGCTTCTCATTTTCTGTTCAATATTTCAATGTTAAATATCAAACACTCACAACAAATATACACAGTTAACTGAAGCCTCAACTTTTAGAAAAATTTCCAATGTACACTTAAAACATGAGATAGAAAAAATGGATTAAATGTACTGGTTGGTACCAGTAACTAGGACATTTTTGTGAGATAAAATGTGAGAGTAAAATGAAGCTATAAATATGGAAAGAGATAAAGAATTCTATAAGAAAGAAAGAAAGAAAGAAAGAAAGAAAGAAAGAAAGAAAGAAAGAAGAAAGAAAGAAAGAAAGAAAGAAAGAAAGAAAGAAAAAGAAAGAGACCGTCTCAGAACAGAAGCGCCAATTAAAAAGTGAAAATTTCAGCCAAATCATCAGTTTGAGAGTATGTTTTTTTTTCTCCCTCAGAACATATTTTGACATATTGCCATATAACTATGGGCTTATTTTTTTCCAAGTGCATTGACCAAATTAACTGATTGCTTTTGCTTTACAAAATTTCAACCTAAGGATGAAGAAAGTTTTAAATTTGCAGGTGGATTGTTGCTACTGTCTGCTAAACAAATGTGTTGAACATCTTGCGATTTGTCCATCATGTGCAGCCTGGGTGTTCTTTTTATTTTTGTCTTTAATTGCTTCTTGAGCTAAATATAAAACCGAGCCAGCCTTACTATTGTTGTGCAGTGTTAACAAACCACCTTAATAAATTACTTTTGGGGTGGAAATCCTGGCAGGGAGCCATATATGTTATTGTTTTTGTTGTAATTGTTGTTCGGGGTTTTGTTTTCTTTTTAAGTACACTACCCCCAGCTCTGTTTCCAGTGTGTCCTTTACCAGCCATTGAAACGTGCTGTCACTCAAAAAGCAGGTTCTTCCTTCTGGGCTCCTCTGCCTAAGTATACCTGAATATTTCAGTTGAAAACAGGTGGATACAGAGCGGCTGCTTCCTGTTGCTAGCTGGCATTTTCAGACTTTTATTCTTTGAAATGGTCTAAGATTTGCAACAGAGAAAATAATGAAAATGGAAATAAAATAATATGTATACGAAATAGAAAATGCATGTGAAATTGACATAATAATATTGCCCAAGGGTATGAGTTGGCATTTCTCATAAAAAAAAAAATAAGATGGAATAATATGGATGATTGTTTTTGAGGTCTTCAACAATTAGTCAACTAACCAACACATATTTTTGAAGCTCTAGCAGGTGGAAAGTACCATCCTGGGTTTGAGGAGGAAGAGAACAGAGCAACCATCTTTGTCCACAATTTCAAGGAAAAATAAGGAAAGTGGGATCTGAGCAAGGTGAAGATGAATTTCCATGCTCTAACACCTTTTCTCTCCTAACCACATGGCCTTGCTAAGGTACCATATCCCCTTCAAACCTCTATATCCTTGTCCATAATTAGAAACATTTCTAACTCCCACTGATTTTGTGTGGATAAATAAGATAATGCATGCTAAAGTGTCCTGAAGAAAATGCAATCCTGTTCTAATGAAAAGTAGTATTCTTGTTGACATTTTCATTGCTGTGGGGGCTGTCCCGTGCGTTAGAGGATATTTAAGGAGCATCACTGGCCTATCCATATCCACTAGATGGCCAGTAGCAGCCCCATCCCATAGGTTGTAACAACCAGAATGTCAAATTGCCAAATGTCCTCTGAGGGGGTGGAGGAAAGATTGCGTTGCAGTCTGAGAACATTTATTATGTATATATATATGTGTGTGTATATACACACACATATACACATACATACATGCATACATATATACAAAGAATAAAAATTTCAGAACTAAGGCCATAAAACATCTAATGTGTGCAGATATCACTTAACCCACATGTTAAACAAAGACCCACCAAAGAAAAGTATCTGTTTGTTTGGAATGAACAAAAAGCCCTTTCAGACGCGTTTTGCACCGTGCCACACATGGGGCCGCTTAATTCCCTGAACAACCACAACTGCCTCAGTCCAGTGTGGAAGAAAACTGGCCGTGTCTTCCTGGAACTTTCTCCTACCCTAGTCATCTCGCTAGTTAAAAGAAATACTTACTTTCTAAGTGAGAACATAAGTTAAACACTAAACTTCTCATTTTTATCAGCTTTATTAAAATGTCTTTGAAATGAACATTCCAGTGAAAGGAGGACTCTGGGGAAATGGATCAAAATACCTATGGAGAGTTTATGTTAGGAGAACCATCTGGGGAAGGATAACATATAAGGTGAAGAGCTGAAACCAAGCTTGAAGTGGCATCCTACCATTCACTGACTGTGACCTTGGGCCACACACTTACTAAGTTTTCTCAATTGTAAAAATAAGAAAATAGTGCAACCTTCACAGCACATGGTGCAGCTATGCCAAACTCTCAAAAAAACCTCCTGGAATGTTATATAAACAAATAAGTGTTATCAGTTCCTTTCTTTCATTATAGTAAGCAGGTTTTTACAGTTTCCCATAGTTTATATAAAATAATTCTACCAAACTGACTTCATTTGACCTCCAAACAACAACTTAATGAGTTATGTATTAATATTCCCATTTTAGAGGTGCCTGGGTGGCTCAGTAGGTTAAACACCTGACTTCGGCTTAGGTCATGATCTCACAGTTCTTGAGTTTGAGCCCGGCATCAGGTTCTGTGCTGACAGCTCAGAGCCCAGAGCCTGCTTCGGATTCTGTGTCTCCCTCTCTCTCTGCCCCTCCCCTGCTCACACTCTGTCTCTCTCTGTCTCTCAAAAAATAAATGAAAGTTAAAAAAAAATTTAAAAATTCCCATTTTACACTGAAACCAGAAGAAGCTCACTAATTTGTCCAAAGACACACAGCTAGTACAAAGCAGACAAAAGATTCAAACTTCTGTCTTCAGGCTACAATGACCATTAATGCCTCATGTGTTTTCTCTAAATGTATGACCTCTGTAGCCATTTGTCTTCTCTGGGACTCATTTTTTTCTACATGAGGCTATAAAAGTTAGATGCCATCAAATATATTTTTCAACGCTAAAAAAATCTTTTCATTTTCTCTATTTGACATAATTTGAATGTGCACCAAAGTCAATGGTAGGATTATCATGAATAACAATCACTGATTTTTACTTACGGGCCAATTAGAAGCACAGTAACTTCCCATTTATCTGATTATTTTAATCTAAAAATTTCTTAACACAAAAAAGGGTACATTTTAGCAAAGCACTGTGTGTGTGTGTGTGTGTGTGTGTGTGTGTAGTGTGTGTGTGTGTGTGTGTGTGTGTTTTAAGTTCAACGGTGCTGGTGTATTCCTAAAAAAGAATTAAAGTATTAAATTATTAAACTATTTTTGGCTCCATTTCAAAATTAAAGTTTTGAAATGCACATCAGGTAATTCCCTCCAATAAAAAATGTAATGGTTACTCAAGAGTTAAAATCTTCTCTCACTTTTGCAATTGTGACAATTTGTCTATTTCTGCTTTAATATGTGACTGTCTCAAGAGACCGAAGGTGCCATTAGTGAACACAGAGCTATTGCTGAGGAAATGCTAAATAAAATTAATGTCTTTGGAGTTACTAACCCCAAACACAGCCGCACTCCCTGGGCATGTGACTATGGAAAGACTGTGCATATGAGCCTAAAACCCAGGAGACCACAGCATTGTACTATGAAGAAGATCTTGATTTAGTAACATCTGGTCTTTTTTTTGAGCTGAAAAAGGTACTGAGGATGAAGGGAAATGCAGTTATTATAGCCATGCTAAAATTAATTTGAGGACGATGACACAGCAGTCATGATTATTTCTTGAAGATCTTATCCCCTCTAGGCTTACCAATCCCGAACTGGGGCTGTAAATGAAAGCAGATTACTTTTTCCTTCAAGATCTATGCAGGGATGGGAAGAGATACAAAGAACAAGCTTTGCTGGGAATCTCTAGTTCTTCTTCCAAAGAGCTCAAGAAAAATGGTAAACTCCAGTTCACACAGAGAAGCTGGGGAGATTCTCCAAAACCTTAACCAACTGCAGCCCTCCCTTTCAGTGAAATTGAGGCAAAGTGAAACGAGGGGATCCCAGTGGTGCAGGGGATACCTTCACTACTACTTTCCCTCTAAGGAAGCTCCACAGACTCTGAAATTGAAAGTTCAAGACAGAAATCATACGGTCATGTCTGAGTCAATTTCCACTGTCTAACCTTGTATCTTGTCTCAGTTGGAGATTTTGATGCGTTACCTTATGCAGGTAAAATCCTCCCCATTACCTAAGCAACCCTGAGCAGCCAGCATCCTCAAGCATCATTATTTGTCAATAAGGAAAAATGAGGACTTTTTAAAAAGCTAAATCATGCTTTTCAGATGCAGGGTCTGGTGTCTCAGTGATAATTACATAGAGAATACCAGCCTGCTTCACAGCCAATCCCTCTGCTAACAAGACTCAGATACTTCATACCAGGTAAGGCCTATCATCTTTTAAAAAAAGCCTCCAAATCAAAATTCTTCATATGTTAGCTTCATTTATTTCTTCTTGGGTGTGTCAATTACATTGTTTAGCTCTCCATCCCTATTTTACCCCAACTAAATTCTGAGTGCCCTCCATAGCTCCTGTCTATTCTCAATTCCTGGGTTGGATTCTTCCCTTTCTCCCCTACTTGTTGGCTGGGGGCCTCCAGACCTGAAGAAATGTTCCAAAGTCTAATAATAAATAATAGCCAACATTCATCAAGTGTATGCTGCACGTCATGTATACTGCATGATGCTTTATATACTCTCAATACAATTAATATAATATAATATAATATAATATATATGATATGAGTTGATATAATCTGGGTATTATTCTTCCCATTTTACAAAAGAGTTGAGAAGCATTACGTATGCCATCATTATTATCAGCCCTATATCCCCATCTTTAATAGATGTATTCTTGCTAAAGTCCTAGAATATTGAACTGAAGACAAGAGCCAAAATCGTTCATAGAATCATGGTTTGAGCGATGCCAACCAACCATTCTGGGGCAGGCAATATGGCACCTCTGAAACCCAAGTCAGGGAGGAAAACTTTTTTTTTTTAATTTTTTTTTAACGTTTATTTATTTTTGAGACAGAGAGAGACAAAGCATGAACGGGGGAGGGGCAGAGAGAGAGGGAGACACGGAATCGGAGGAAAACTTTTAACAAATGCTTTATTAGTACATCTACTGATTTCATATCTTCTTTTAATGGAGCTTCTCTGCATATCACCATGACAATCCTCACCCCTTACAAAGCAGAACTTTTATTAAGAGAGGATGCAGAAGAATGGAGCTGCTGATGTTTATCCATAGATAAGAGAGGCGCTGCTGGCTGCCTTCATACACTTATTGTCAGACTCTGACATTTTATAATTCAACTAGCTCTGAAAGATCTCCAGATACATCTCATTTCCCCAACATCTGTCAGTAGGCACAACACTTGATCCAAACCTCTGTTCTCTCCAGTCTCTGCAGCCAAACATAAAATAAAACGTGAGCATCTAAGTTACAGAATTCCTACACAGAAGTAAAAGGGAGGAAAATCTCTCTAATTCCTAACTTCTTTCCTGCGTCCCAAATTTGTCCATACCTTTTGTTGTCAACTACTACCACTAGCTCAGATCTATATCAACTCTGCTCTAGACCACTGGGATATCTTCCCTACTGGGACTCTTGCTTCCTCTGCTTCCCGTACACAGCATCCAAAGTCATCTCTGGAAGACATAATTTAAATCATATCATTTCACTACTTAAAATCTTCTTTAAAATTCCCCAACACACTGCATGCAGCACAGCCTTCTTATCCTGATTTGCAAAGTGGTATTTGATCCATACAGCTGGCTTGCCCACACTGTGTTACCCGCACTGGTCTTCTCCTCCTGGAAAGATCACACCTGCATTTGGGCTTCTGCAACACCTGTTCTGCCTGTCTTGATGTTTTTCATCTCAATCCTCCTAGACCTGCTCCTTCCAGTCATCCAAATCTCAATTCGCTCATCCTGTTTACAGCAAACTTCCCTGACCACCCAGCTGACAAGAGACATTCGGTCACTCTCTATCACGTCACCTTATTTTCATCCACTATCCAGCCTACGACTGTACAAAATGTGTTTGGTCTCTCTTTACTTACTACATTTAATTCCTTTATGAGTGACTTTTTTTTTTCTGTCCAATTTGCTTACTGGTACAGGCATAAAATATAGTAAGAACTTAGGAAATACCTTGGAATAAATGAATAAAGAATGAATGAATGAATGAATGAATGAATGACTCCTAGTCAGAAGAAGGAGGTTAAAGACCCATTGGACTAAAAAAGAGAGGATATCCAGGTCCTGAGTAAGTAGATGAAGTACAATGAGGAAAGCTATTTTGAAAAACAAACAAAAGTTTCTAACGAGTTTAGGGATAACAAAATCTGGTTTAAGGATTTCTTTCTGATGCCCTGCCTGACTACCAAGTGAAGGTAACTGCTAGAAAACTCATACAATAGTTCTCTAAATATGGGATTGAAATTCTACTCCATCTCCCACACCCTGCCTTGGATAGATCTCAAGGGTATTATGCTGAGTGAAAAAAAAATAATAATAATCTCAAAACCTTATATACTATATAATATAATCCTGAGTGTGTACTGTCCTTGAATATCAGACCACCCAGCTGCCCTTACCAAACTCAATTTTTCATCTAATTTTCTGTTCTTATTATTATAACTTGACTTTAGGGATGGGAGTTCTGAATCACTATGCTCCACCAGTCCCAAACTGCTGTAATCTCAGCATGCTCTTCAATACAGAACCCACAGAATGTTAACACCTCAAGTAATACCATGTAAATATTTTAATTTATCTTCCTGCCTTTCTGACAGCTCTTCTGTATCCAGAATTAAGTGTTTCAAATGTCCTGAAGAATTCAAAGTCCTCTGGGACATGAACATCCCTAAGGATCAAATGTCTCATGAAAATATTAATAACCACATATTTCATGTTATTTTAATTAATTTTTATTGTAAAAAATATACATGATCTACAGCCACTCTGGAAAATGTTTTGACAATTTCTCATAAACTTAAACACACTTTTTTCATATGTTCCAAAAATTCCATTCCTGGACATTTACCCCAGAAAAATGAAATCTTATAACCACACAAAAACCTGCATGCAAATGTTTATAGAAGCTCAATTTATGATCTCCAAAAACTGAAAATGAGCCCAAGTGTGTTTCATTCATGAATAAACTTTAGTACGTCCAAACGATGGGATACCACTTAGCAATAAAGAGGAGAAAACTATTGATACATGTATCATCTTGGATAGATCGCGAGGGTAGGCTGAGTGAAAAAAAAATCTCAAAAGCTTATATACTATATGATATAATTTATATAACACGCTCAAACATTTAAAAATGATGAAGACAGAAACAAATCAAAGGTTACTGGGAGTTGTGGATGAACCAAGTGTGTGAATGTAAAGAGATTACATAAGGGAGGTTTTTAGGGGGACAGAAGTATTCTGTATCCTGACGGCTGTGGGGGTTACATGAATCTTAACATCTGTGTTACAATTCATAGAACTGTACCCAGTGGATACTAACAACAACAACAACAATAAAAACAAAACAAAGAACTGTATGCAGCAAAAACATACTGTATGATTTTTTAAAATAAAAAATAACTATATAATTAACTATATATGCCTATATATGTGTTTGTGTGTATGTTATAAAACATCCAAACAGGAGAAAACAATGTATATAAAGAAAAATACTAAAAGCCTCTTGCTCCATTCTTCTAAATTCTACTTTCAATTGGTAGCTGCTGTGGCGTTAAGTAGTTCCAGAAAAAATGTCTAGGTGTCTACATTTTCTAGTGTCTATTTCTGCTGATAGATAGACATATCGAGGTATACCCATATGTCTATATTTGTATGTATGTGTCTGCACACAAACACACAGATTTGGACAAGTGGAATCACACTATATTGTTATGTAATCTGCCTTTTTTTTTCTGTTAACACTACTTCATAGTCATCATACAATATTAACAAAATCATAAGTAACAGTCTTTACAACTACATTATATTCTAATGTACAGATAAAATGATTTATTTAGGGGTGCCTTGTTGGTATTTAGACTTTTTCTAAATATTTTAGTTTGTGTTTGTTTTCACCATTTATTTTAAGTAAGACTGCAGTGAATGTTCTTGACACATTTTTTTTTTTTTTGCATATTTGGATGAGTACTTTTGTAAAAACAATCCAAGAGAGGAGTTCATGAGTAAAAGAATATACCCATTTTAAGTTTTTATAGACATTGGTAAATTTCCATCTGTCAAATGAAAACAAATCCTAACATAGGTAAGAAGAGGCTCCAATCAAAAGTACTATTGAACATAGTGAAGGTGCAAGTATATCAAAGGTCTAGCAGAGAGGATTTTTCTTTTAGAGGAAAAAATAAACAAGGCTATGAAGAATTGCATGTTGGGGAGCGGGCTAAACAGGTGATATAATGGGACAGCTGACCAGAAAATGCTTTTCCCTGAAGTCAGATGATTCTTTACAAAGATCCTTAGAAAGAGAGGTTGCTCTGCATGGTAAAATGTTCAAAGGCAGGCCAAAATTCAGGGTCCTAGAGAAGGAAAGAAGCCTGGCAAAAGTTTGGTCAAGTTAAGTTAGCAGATATTTTGTCCAGATTGGTCAGTGGGGACACACAGTACAGCTAATCACTTATGAGACCAAAAAACATGAATTGGGAAAGTCTGTGTCTCATATTGTCATGAGGAAATGAGGGAGTCAACTGTGACTCTTATCCATGTCATATGGGGAAGAGTGAATCTTTGCAATAAGCTGTTTCTGGGAACACAGAAGTGTAGAGGGAAGATTCCTTGATCACTATTATTTTCTAGAACCACAGGAGCTGAATTAAAGTTAAACACTGCCCCTTCTAAGAATGATTGTATTGATTGATTCTCCTCAATCATATGTCTACTCAATATGCCCTTGCCAGCTCTCGCTTTTAAAGGGTTTTTAATCTTGAACAATGTGAAAGGGGGGGGGGGGGCGGGGAATGTCATTTCACTCTTGCTTTAACACGCCAATCTCCATCCTCCTCCCTCTCTTGTGGCATGGTACAAAGAGTCTGCTATAGGTATCGTGACTCAGAAAGAATAACAGTAAAGTATGCAATCTTATGTGAAAAGAGATGAATCCCTGAGGCTTTCGGAAATCTCTCCCCACCCAACCAAATGGTGTAAAAACCATAAGCAGGCACACAGTTCTGAGGTCCTCTGACCTTGTGGATTTCTTCCACCAAAGAGGCTGGAAAGCAGAACCCTAAGTCCACCTCCCCACAGAATAAGGGGGGCCCCTGGGGACTTGTCTAGGCATGTCCTTTTTTAATTTCTTGTTTGCTGGACCAGCACAATAGAAATAACTTAAGCATGGAGTTATCCGTAGCATTCTTCAAAAATGAACCAGACAGAGGCCTCTCCTAGCTCATACATGTGTCAGTCATTTATATTATTGTTTCTGAGTTAACTGTTTGCAACCTTCTCTTGTTTCTCTTTGCTTTTCAGATGAATTTTTTTAAATTTTTTCTAATAAAATAAATAAGCCTTTTCTTATTCCATTAATGCAAATATATCTTTCCCAGTCTATCTTGTCTTTTAAATATTGTATAATACTTTTATAAACTTGTGGTAAACAATTTTTCCATTTTTTCCTTTATGCCATCTCTGTTTGAGTTCATATTTATAAAAGTCTCACTGCTCCAATATTATAAAACCATTCAAATATTTTCCTCTAAATATCTTATTAATATAATAATATAACTTTTGTATCTGCTTTGGTATTCAATGTCATCTTGACTCCACTCTGGTAATTTCTAAAGTAAACCTCAATGTTATTTCATGGATAGTTTTTACTTTTCCATTGGCAGGAGTTGATGTTTATCATAGCTTTCTTCTTATTTCCTTTTTTGAGGAAATAATTTCTAAAACTATGGAGTTAAAAGAAGTTTCTGTCTCACTTTTTTTTTAATCAGTGTAAACACCCACCTTAACAACTGTTCAGTCTCCCACAAAAATCATCTTTGTGTTAACCCTTTATAGGCAAACCCACCTCTTCCTCCCCTCGTCCCTAACCCCTGGAAACTACCAATCTCTTCTTCACCTCTATAGTTTTGTTTTATATCAAAATGTTATGCAAATGCAATAATACAGTACATAGCCTTCATTTTTATTGCTGAGTTGTATTCCCTAGTATGCATATACTCTTAAATTCTCTTCCATCATTCATCTTCCATTCATCATTCCATCTTCCATAAAGGAGATTTGGGTTTCCAATTTTTGGCCATTCTAAATAAAGGTACTATAAACATCTGTGTACAGGTTTTGGTCTGAAGTTTTCATTTCTCTGCAATAAATTTTCAAGAGTACAACTGCTAGGTTATATGACACTTGCATGTTTAGTTTTACAGGAAACTGCCAAAATATTTCCCGGTGTGGATGCACCATTTTACATCCCCCTCCCCAATAAATGTATGAATAATTCAGTTTTTCACCATCTTCACAAGTATTTGATGTTATTTTTTTTTTTTTTACTTTAGCGATTGTAATAGAACTCTCATTATGTATGATTATCACTATACCTAAACTCTCACCTTGGCTTTAATTTTAACTATTCTAAAGACTATGTTAAGCATCCTTTCATGTACTTATTTATCATCTGTATATGTTCCCCCCAAAAAAACACCTGTTCAAGTCTGTTGCCCATTTCCTAGCTGGAATTTTTTTTTACAAATTTTGAATTTTTAGAGTTCATTATATTCTAGATGCAAGTGAGATATGTGGCTTGAAATTTTTTTCAGCCAATTTTTAGTTTGTCTTTTTTATCCTTCTTACAAAAGTGGAGATTTCTAATTTTGATGAGGTATAATTTAGTAGTTTTTCCTTCTCTATATCATATTTTTGGTGTCAGGTTTAAGAACTGTTTACCTAGTCCTAGATTCCAAAGATTTTTCTCTTATATTTCCTTCTAAAAATTTTGTAGTATAACATTTTACACTTAAATCTGTGATTCATTTGATTTAATTTTTGAATAAGGTGTGAGGTTTGTTCTTCCTTTTTATTTTCTTTTCTTTTATTTCCTTTTCTTTTCTTTTCTTTTTTTCTGCCTATGGATATCCAACTGCCCCATTTGTTAAAAGGCTGTTCTTCCCCCAATGAATTGCTTTTGTACTTTACAGGAAAATCAATGGGTCTATTTATAGGTCCTCTATTTTGTCCCATTGATCAAAGTCTCTATTCTCTACCAATACCACAGTCTTGCTTCTATATATAGTAAGCCTTCATATCTAATAGGGAGATTCTTTCCACTTTATTCTTTTTTAAAATAAAATAGTTTAAGCTATTCTAGGATCTTTGCTTTTTCATATAATTTTTAGAATAAGTTTGTTTATGTCTACAAAAATATTTTCTGGGATTTTGACAGGAATTGTATTAAAATTATAAATTAATTTGGGGAGCACTAGTATCTTTATTAATGTTAAGTTTTGAAGTTGGTAAGTACATTATGTCTATTTTGGTCTTTTAATTTCTTTCATGAGCACCTTGTAATTTTTAGCATAGACATTCTGTACATGGTTTTCAGATTTAGTTAAAATATTTACATTTCTTTGGAACAAATGCATTTTTAACTTTGTTTTCTACATGTTCATTGTATGTAGAAATGCAATTGATATTTTTTGTACCGGCTTTAAGGGTTTTTTCTCCAGCTTTATTGTATTATTGGTATGCAAAAATCTACACATATCTTAATGTGCACAACTTGGTGTGGTTGGACATATATATAAACATTCATGTTATCACCAATCAAGGTATTAAACATTTCCAAAGATTTGTGTGTCCCTTTGTTTTGTGGTAAGAATACCTAGCATGATATCTACCTTACTAAGAAAATTTTAACTTATTGTTAACAATGGACAGTATTTTGCACAGATTTCAGTAACTTACACATCTTATCTAACTAACTTTATACCCAATGAACAACTTCCTAAATCTCTTCCCTCATCCCCTGACTCACCATTCTGTTGTCTAATTCTATGTACTCGACAGTATTAGAGGTCTCATATGAAAGGAATTACCTAATATTTGTTCTGTGATCAATCTTGCTGGACTCACATAATAGTTCAAGAAATTCTTTTGTGCTGCCCTTCAAATTTTCCACATAGATAATCATGGCATCTGAAAATAGGCATGATTTTATTTCTTCCTTTCCAATCTGCCATTTGCTTCTTTTTCTTGTCTTATTGTGCTGGCTAGAATTTTCAGTACCTTGTCAAATAAATGTAGTAAGTATAGACACCTTTGTCTTCTTCTACATGTTAAGAGGAAAACATTCAGGGTTTTAACATTAAATATGATATTAGCTTCAGTCCCTAATCGTTTTTTAAAATAAATATGATAAAGTTCTTTATTTCTACTTTACACAGTTTTTAGCACAAATAGATGTTGACTTCTGTCAAATGCTTTTTTTGTATCAATTGCTATACTCAATGATTTTCTTCTTCTGTAGCCGACTGAAATGATGGAATGCATGAATTAACTTCTAAACACTACTTTAACCTTACATGCATGAAATAAATCTCTTTTTGTCTTTATGTGAAAGTCTTTTTATACTTGGCTAGATTCAATTTCTTAACATTTTGTTGATTTTTAAAATTAAGCCCATGAGAGACATTTATTTGCTAAGGTTTTTGTCTGGTTTTGGTATCAAAGTAATACTGGCCTCATACAATGAGTCTGATTCACAATTTTAAAGTTATCCTGCTATAGAATTTTGCTGAATTTGAGAAGGCTATATCACGTTTGTTAAGTAAAAATGTATAGTTTGGCTATACCCCAAGACATGTAACATTTTGTTTTACCAATGCCAAAGCAGAAGTTTAATTCTAATGTGCACTGGTAAAATTTTTCTATAATTTCTTCAAGTAAGTTTATTTTTATCACACTCTGTCAATAATCATGCTATGATATTTATGTGTAGTTGACCTTTTGCTCTATTTAACACCAGAAAGTTATATTTCAGTAATGAGTTAAGTGCTTTCCTAGAAACCTAGTACATGAATACAAGACAAATTATTAAACAA
This sequence comes from Neofelis nebulosa, assembly GCF_028018385.1. Classification (NCBI taxonomy): domain Eukaryota; kingdom Metazoa; phylum Chordata; class Mammalia; order Carnivora; family Felidae; genus Neofelis; species Neofelis nebulosa. Next base: position 79,290,510 of record NC_080793.1, on the reverse strand, counting down.
CTATTGTATTTTTGTTAAGCACATTTTGCACCATTTTCTATGATGTCAATTTCATTAAAATATTTTAGGCTCCTTACCTCCCCCAAATAATCAGTAGCAGTGGGGAATTAAGCAAAATGAATGGGTACATGTGTGTTTGATGTGACACATGTAAGTATATTAGGTAGATAGTGTAGAAAGATCACTGAGCATGGAAACCCAACATCTGAGTTCACATTCTGGATCTGCTGCTCATTAGCTATGACTTTGGACCAATCACCCAATTAGTCATATTGATATAGTAGAGATATTTAATCTTACATAAGAGAGACTAAAGTAAGATCATTTTGGTAATAAATGCTAGGTAAATTTTTACTATAACAGTTTACATTTCACTTACCCTTATTTTGCTTTAAGTATAAGCTTTGGTACAGAGATATATAGTACTGATACATAAACCAAATGATTCTGAAAGATGCTCAATTTGTAGTGGAATTTTCAAGTATTCCAAGTGGGGAAACTCAAAATTTTCTGGTTGAACAAACTTTGAAAAAAGAACAATATTTCCCATGGAAGAGGAGGAGGAGGAGGAGGAGGAGGAGGAGGAGGAGGAGGAGGGAGAAGAAGAAGAAGAAGAAGAAGAAGAAGAAGAAGAAGAAGAAGAAGAAGAAGAAGAAGAAGAAATACTTCTGGAAAAAAGGTGGATAAAATGGGAAGATGTTCTGAGTGCAAAAAAAAAAATGTTAATACATTTTAAAATTCTATAGCTCCCATTTTGTAATTCATAATATACACTAGTTACCAAAATCTCAAGGAAATCTTGAAATAAAGAAGCCAAAGAGCTTCATTTAACCCAACTTTTAACACTTGTTTACACGTGAAGCTCCCTTTATTTTTATTTTTTTAAATAATTTTTTATGTTTATTTATTTTTGAGATAGAAACAGAGCATGAATGGGGGAGGGGCAGAGAGAGAGAGACATAGAATCTGAAACAGGCTCCAGACTCTGAGCTGTCATCACAGAGCCTGATGCGGGGCTCGAACCCACCAACCGTGAGATCATGACCTGAGATGAAGTGGGACGCTTAACCAACTGAGCCACCCAGGCACCCCGTGAACCTCCCTTTAAAAACAACAATAACAACAACAAAATCAAACTTGTATTCTCCATAAAACTGTGAGTCATTCAGTAAGACATCCTTTACTCAGAGGAAAGCAAAGCAAAGTCATTAATGCAAGACAAGGGTACCTGTGAAAAAGATATTTTCTTTGTCATATTTAAAAATAAACTAGAGGGGCGCCTGGGTGGCTCAGTCGGTTAAGCATCCGACTTCAGCTCAGGTCATGATCTCGCGGTCCGCGAGATGGAACCCCACATCGGGCTCTGGGCTGATGGCTCAGAGCCTGGAGCCTGCTTCCGGTTCCGTGTCTCCCTCTCTCTCTGCCCCTCCCCCGTTCATGCTCTGTCTCTCTCTGTCTCAAAATAAATAAACGTTAAAAAAAAAAATTTAAAAAAAATAAATAAAAATAGAGAAATGAAGTCTGAAAATCTTAATTTTTTACAAAAAATATAAGATCCATATGGTTTATTTAACTCATATGTTTTGAAATATTTTAATTTACTGCATTTAGCACTTTATTGAGTATACATTGTGTTAGGATGTCCTTGGAACTACAGTAGAGGGGACGGACATCTTGCCAGCGCAACCCAACGAAAAGCCCCTAGTAGTGTGCCAGAACGAATTGGAGGTCAACCAATCACTGAGCGACAGCACGACCTGACGCGAAAAAGGCCCACCCAGACTTAAACCTGGAACCAACCACTGCAGCTTAAAAACCCCACCCCACCACACCTGGGGGCAACTTCCCTGACTCCTCTCTCCCTCTCTCTCTCTCCCTGAGTGAGGAACCTCGCCCGAGACCTTAGTTCCCAAATAAAGCCTTTGACTGCTAAAATTTTTTAGCCTCTGACTCCTATCTTTACCCTGCCTTAGCCTGACCCTAACACATTGTATATAACAATATATGATAAATACCTAATATATTTAAATACATTTTTATGTCTTTAAACTTATGATAGCATAATTCAATATATAATATTAAATATAAGTATAGGTTCTTAAATATGCTAATTACATATATTTGGTAGTATAATAAATATATATTAATTAAATGTATTAAATACATTAAATATGTATTAAGTACATAAAGTAAATATATATACTTAACATATATTTAATATTTTATTATTTTGTATCTATTATATTTAATATTTTAATATATAACATATAAAATTATATGGATTGATATTTTAAAAGACATTTTGAATATTTTAAAATATGGAAAAGTGAAATATAATTTTATATTTCATGTGTTAAATTATGCAATGTGTATTTAAACATATATATTTAATAATGTATTGTTTAATAATTTAGTATATTAAAATGAGAAACATAATTTTATATATCACCTATAAATATAAATTATACATAAATATATAAGTAGATCTATCTATTTAAATTTATAAAACATTAATATATGATATAAAATATATTAACTTATTTTTCTAACGCATGTAGCTTGGAAAAAAATTGTTTTAAAGGCCAAAATGTAAGATGTATGTGCATCTGATGTAAACTAGAGACACAAAGCACAAAAGGGGAAGTCATTAATGAATTTCTTGGGTCAATCAACTCTTTCCCTCTTACCCAAAGAATTACATACATGGATACTCAATTGCCTGTATCTCTTACAACACAAACTCTCAGGTTATTTCAACTTTCTTTAGAACGAGAGTTTCAAAATTATACAAGTGTTTGACTTAACAGTATTTTAGTCAAGCATACTTTTCCATTTACTTTATGGCTCACTAAAAATTAAAAAATCATGATAATATCAGTATAACTCATTCTTATGAAGAAAAATGTACAGAAAGGGAGGGCTAACGCCAAAGAAACATCTTTTCCCCCTTGCATTTGAAAGAAATAGCTAAATAGTTGTAAGTGTCAGAAGGGGAAATCTTACCTCAAGTGTTAGTGTTTTGACACCAGCCCTCCCCGGGATATGGAGGAATGACAACTGTACATTCAAAGCCTGTTTGATCAAATTGAAGTGGTAATTCTATGTCAAATGGAGAAAACAAAGCAGCTTCAAATTAAACAAGCGATGGTGCATTGGCCATATTCACAGACTTTCTCGGTATTCCTCCAAAACCACTTGTTTTTTCCTGCTTAAAATATATCTCACAGGAGCAAACTGCTATTTTACAAAGACCACAACATCGAAGTTGGGGGTAACTTCTTACAGTAACTGGTGGTACCAGTGGTTGCTTTCTACTGAAGTGATCTATGTGACAGGGAATGTTCACAGCCTTGCTATGTTTCCATGGACTTAATCATACATTAAGAACACCTGCCAACATTTTTGCACTGAATTTAAAAGCGATAATAATGTATAATCGACACCACAGCTAATAATACAGAGCATTTACATCATATGTTCAACTATCCACTCAGCAAAACCAAAGAGGAGAGAAAAACATAAAGCAGAATGAAAATAGATATAAATAGTGCCATAGATTTCTGCCTGCCATTGGGCCCATACAGCCCTTGGACTGAAAAAGAATGAGTTTGTTGTCCCCATCTACTATCTATCATCCAGTTGCCATCAACCCCTACCCTACCACTCTGTCACCTCCAGCTCTAGAATAAGCCTCTCATCGGGCTAAAGGGGATTTCTGTGATCAGTTGTAGACACACACACACACACACACACACGCATGCACGCAAGTCCGAGTCAGGGACCTATTTTTTATAATGGGGAGAAAACTAACTCCTTTGGACTTCACAAAGAATTGTATGTTATATAGTTAGTGTACTTTATTGGCTATTTAGGAAATGTTCATGGATTTTTTTTTTATTCTTGAACTTAGTTTTATGTACTGATCATGTAATAGTAATGACTACTTACTATGGACTCATGTGATTTTCATCATATAAACTACTCTACTTCCAATTTAAACTTCATCTATCTACCTACCTAAACTGTCTAATCTATGTATATCAGAATACCAGTAAATCAGAGTAATCTTATGATAAAAAACAGAAACAGACCCATAAATACAGAGAACAAACTAATGGTTGCCAGAGGGGAGGGGATTTTTAGGGGTGGGTGACATGGGTGAAGGGGAATGGGCGTTACAGGCTCCCATAAATGGAATGAGTAAGTCATGATGATAAAAGGCACAGCACAGGGAATACAGTCAACGGTACTGTAATAGCACTGTATGGTGACAGACGGTAGCTACACTTGGGATGAACAGAGGATAATGTATAGACTCGTTGACTTGCTATGTTGTACACCTGAAACTAATGTAAAATTGTGGCAATATATTTTGATTAAAAAAGTGCTCTTATTATAAAAATAACCTCCAAGCCTCCATAATTTGTTTTAAATTTATGTCTAAAAAGTCTGATGGTAATTTTATTAATAGCAGTAGTTGATTTTTGTTGGTATATTGATGAAAACTCTCTACAGTTCACAACCACTTCTCTAGAGAATTTTTTTTTTATATAGTGAATGAAACTTTAAAAAGAAGGGAAGGAGGATAAAATATGAAAGAAAACGTGAGAGAATACCTTTCTCTAAATATATAAAGTTGTTATTTTTTTTACTGTTTATTTTTGAGAGAGAGAGACAGACAGAGCATTAACAGGGAAGGGGCAAAGAGAGAGAGGGAAACAGAGAATCTGAAGCAGGCTCCAGGCTCCAAGCTGTCTGTCAGCACAGAGCCTGACACGGGGCTCGAACTCAGGAACCATGACATCATGACTTAAGCTGAAGTTGGACTTAACTGACTGAGCCACCCAGGTGCCCCGATAAAATTGTTATTTTAACTCACTATTTCAAGTGTTCAAAATACCATTAATGATAAAATAAGCTTTACGTTCAGAGTTAAAGATATTATATTATAGGCTGCTTCCAGAATTACTTTTCACCACTTCAAAATACAGATGAAACAGTCTTGGTAAATGTTCGTTACCTCCCTTCCACTCTCGGATTGGATAGAGCATGATGTTGAGATCGCAGACACACATACAGGCTTGTGACCATATCGACCATCAGAGGGGAATGCGCCTCTACACTTTGGGTTCTGTTTCCCTGTGACTAAACAAAATATAGGTGTAACTGTGTTTGGCCTCTGGGAAGGATGTCAATTATTGGGGCCAGAAGGAAGATTGCAGTAAGGAGTTTTTTGTATGTGTAAATAGAAGATGAAACTCATCCACCCACCTCACAGTCTTATTGTAATGACCAAATGAGGTACTAGATGTAAAGATTTTGAAAAATTTGTAGCACTATCAAAAAGGAGCTGTTGCTGTATTACAATATCAAAAATATGTCTGAAAGTGATGCCACACAACTGTACCAACCTGTTAATTCTAGTTCCTTTCTGAAGTACTCTATATGCTATACCAAGTCTTAAATACAAATAATGTTAACAATCGGTGTAAGAATAAATGTTTCCTCAATTTTTTTTATTGCAATTAAAGTAGCCAACCTTCAAGATGGATCCCACTAATCCTTGCCTCCTGGTGTTCATATTCTGTGTAATCTCTTCCTGTTGAGTGTGGGCTAGACTTATTGATTGACTTAAAACAAAGAGATTAAGGCAGAAGTGACCCACAAGTTAGGTCATAAAAGGCAGTGTGGTGTGCCTCTTAATTGTTCCTTGATCACGTACTCTGAGGGAAGCTAGCTGCCAAGTCAGGTGCAGCTTTATTGAGGGATCCACATGGCAAGGAGCTGAGACCCTTTGCCCACAACGACTTGAGTGAATTTGGAATAAGATTCTCTAGCCTCAGGAAAAGGCTCAGGTGATTGCAACCCTAAGCAGCATCTTGAGTGCAACTTCATGAGTGACTCCAAAGCAAAACCACCGAGCTAAGACACCTATGGATTTCTAATCCTCACAAGCTTCATTAAATAGTAAATTCTAGCGACTTTAAGCTGTTAATTGTCAGGTTAATCTGTTACATGATGATAGGTAATTAATGCAGATTCTGGTACCCAACATGTCTGAGAAAAAAAAAAAAATACATGGGGAATGACTTTGAAACCAAACAGTGGTCAGAGGTGGAAAGATTTTGGAGAGGGTTAGTGAAAGTTTAAAGTGCCTTGCATACAACTGTTTATAGAATTTTGAACATTGAACTGAGAGTAGGTGATCTCACAAAGGAGACTGTCAACCAGACGGTGTTGAAGTTGCCATCTGGTTTCTTCTTGCGGCTAATAGTGAAATGTGAGAGGCAATACATAAGCTAAAGGAAGAACTATGAAACAAAAAGCAAGCACTGGCTGGTTTTGAAAATTCTCAGTCTCTCCAGATGGCAAACAATGCTGAAATTAAGAAATGGCTTCTGAGTAAAGGTCAAACTCAGGAAACTCTCAGGAAATTACAGTCTAAAGATGACACTGAGATTGTAACTATAAAATCCTTTAAGACTTCAGAAAGACCAAAGAAGGTACCTTAGACTCCACTGATTTAGATTAAAGGGCCTCTAAATATTTTAAGGGTGTAACTGACAAATCAGTTTAATCAAGCCTCCTGGAAGTATAAAGGCACCGTCCTTTAGAAGAAGTCAGAGGCTGAAACAGGCTTATCTCTAAGACTTTTGGAGATGTGTTTTCCATCTAAAGTGCTGGACCCAAATAAAATTCACAGAAGACCCATAACTTTTTATTTGGAGGGCATGGTTCTTATGGTAACTGTGTGCTCAACTTTTTATTTTATTTTTTATTTAGATTCAAGTAAGTTAACATGTTGTGTAATAATGGTTTCAGGAGTAGAATTTTGTGATCACTTACATAGAACACCTAGTGCTCATCACAAGTGTCCTTCTTAATGCCCATCACCCAATTAGCCCATACCCCCCAATCACCTCCCCTCCAGCAACCCTCAGTGTGATCTCTATATTTAAGAGTCTGTTATGGTTTGTCTCCTTGTCTGTTTTTATCTTATTTTTTTTCCCCTTCCCTTCCCCTATGTCCATCTGCTTTGTTTCTTAAATTCCACATATGATTGAAATCATATGATGTTTGTCCTTCTCCGACTGATTTATTCCGCTTAGCATAATACACTCTAGTTCCATCCACATCGTTACAAATGGCAAGATTTCATTATTTTTGATTGCCAAGTAATATTCCACTGTGTGTATGTGTACATATATATATATATGTATATATATGTGTGTATATATATATATATATGTACACATACACACAGTGGAATATATTATATATATATATATACACATACACACACTCAAACACATACACATACACACACACCTATACATACACATCACATCTTCTTTATCCATTCATCAGTCAATAGACATTTGTACTCTTTCCATAATTTAGTTAATGTTGATAGTGCTGCTACAAACATTGGAGTACATGAGCCTCTTGGAATCAGTATTTTTGTATCCTTTAGATAAATATCTAGTAGTGTCATTGCTGGGTTGAAGGGTAGCTCCATTTTTAACTTTTTGAGGAACCTCAATACTGTTTTCCAGAGTGGCTGTACCAGTTTGCATTCCCAACAGTGCAAAAGGGTTCCCCTTTTTATTGCATTCTCACCAACATCAGTTGTTGCCTGAGTTGTTAATTTTAGCCATTCTGACAGGGGTGAGGTGTTTTTTGCTTGTATTTCCCTGATGATGAGTGATGTTGAGCATCTTTTCATGTGTCTGTTAACCATCTGGATGTCTTCCTTGGAAAAGTGTCTATTCATGTCTTCTGTCCATTTCTTCACTGGATTATTTGTTTTTTTGGGTGTTGAGTTTGCTAAGTTCTTTATAGATTTTGGATACTAACGCTTATATGATATGTCATTTGCAAATATCTTTTCCCAATCTGTCAGCTGCCTTTTAGTTGATTAATACCTTTGCTGTGCAAAGACCCATAAACTTTTTAAAAGAATTATGATCAATGGAATCTGTGTCCGTGTGGACTGAAAGGAACAGAGGCGGTACAAATGGATATGAGGCTATTGGACTTTCAAAATTCTACCGGCAAAAAGCAAGCACAGAAACTGTTCAGCTAAAGAGATATGCTACTTTTCACAGAAAAGGGATGACTCAGGTGTGTCGGGAATGAGCCAATACCCCAGAACTTAAAACAATGGAGAACAACTTCAGAAAAGAACACAAGAGAGTTTTCTCTCCATGGTCCAAAGACTCTTGTATGGAGTCTTTTTCCCTCCTTCTCCTTTGTGACTAAGAGTTCCTATGGCAGTTATCCTATACCTGCCTAACTATGCTGATTATGTATAAGGTAAGAAACTTTCTTCTTTAGTTCACAGAAGGAGCCTTATCTGCACTTGGATTGATTAAAATCCTGGACTTTGCTTTGATGCTGCAATGAGATACCGTGGGGGTGTGACTACATTTTGTCTATGGGAGGGAAGTGAATCTCTGGGGCCACAGGAAATACTGGAGTAGACACCCTTTAAGGTAGCCCCCAATTATCCCTGCCTCCTCCAGTCAGGTAGACTAACTTAATGACTTACTTGTAATGAATATAAAGTAACAGGGTGTGACTCAGAGACTAGGTCATTAAAGACATCACTCACTCTCAAGTCTTTCACTCAGGGAACCCAGATGCCATGCTGTCATCAGCCCTATGGAGAAGTCCACATGCCAAGGAACCGAGGTCACCTGCCAATAACTACAAGTGAGCTTGGAAGCAGATCCTCCAGTATTGGACAAAGCTGCAGACGACAGACGACTGTAGTCCAAGTTAACAGGTTAAAAGGAACTCATTAGGCACCCTGAGCCAAAACCACATGTCTTAGTTATTCCTGAATTTTTGACCCTTAGAAAAACTCTGTATGATAATAAACAATAGTTGCTTTAAGGGACTAATTTGGGGGAAATTTTGTTGTGTATTAAGAGATAACTAATATAATAATAATATAAAATTGAATGGAGCAAATCTGAGTAAAGAGATTTAGCAGATTTAAATTTCAAGTCCAGGCAAATGTCCCACTTAATTTGAGAACTACTATACATGGTTAGCCAGTGAGAGCTAGAATTTGGACGCAGTACTGAACACTCCCAGTCACAGGCATTAGCTCTTAATACAGCAAATGTTTCCATACAATGAATTTTCTTTTTTTTTTTTAATGTTTATTTACTTTTGAAAGAGAGACAGAGACAGAACATGAGCAGGGAAGGGGCAGAGAGAGAGGGAGACACAGAAGGCTCCGAGCTGTCAGCACAGGGCCCAATGCAGGGCTCACACCCATGAACCGCAGGATCATGACCTGAGCCAGTTGGACGCTTAAGGACTGGGCCACCCATTAGCCCCCCAGCCAATAAATTTTCTATCAACTTGAGTTAAATGAATCATCTATTCCTTCTTGGTCTCTGTTTTTGCCATTAACTGTATTCCAATAAATACATTTTTAATTTAATAGCTGGCAAATGTGTACAAGTAGCACTTTTAAAAGTATCTTCTAGGAAATGGTTAAACAAACATGATAAAGATTAGCAGGAAATTAAGGAGAGTGAGGATCTACCTATAATACTATAGTCCAGCAGCCCAAAGGAGTAACTGATACAATGAAAGGGCACACTTTAGCACAAAAGAAAACATACCATGTAGATAATGTATTATATAATAACTCCAAGTGAGAAACTCAAGTTCTGATTCCCAGTTTAGCTAAATCTCAAGGATCCATAAAATTGTGCCAGAATCTCATAAAAGTCCATGTACTTTCTGCTTTCTATAAGGCCAGCAATACAGGGGAAGCATTCTTTTTCACAGAATTACATTGCTGCTTCTCATCCTGGTCATATTCCAGGAATGGGAAGGTGAAAGAAAAAAATGTTAGGCAGAGTTTTTCCATCTTACTACCTGGCTTTGGGTTCCTGTTCTTAACAGAGTGGCAGAACAGTTTCACTCGTTCTCTTTAAACAATGTGGCATGAAAGGGAGCAACAGGTCCAAATATTCTTAACAGCAAAGACAATTATAAAGACAAATTCAGGACAAAAAAAAATATCTTATTATTAGTGTGTAAATTTCAACATAAAACGTTTTAGCTACAGTTTTAAAAAACAGATGCAACAGGGCAAGGTGAATTTGAACAGAAGTCTTAACACTGGGTTTTCCCTATTTAAGTGATTTCATGTAACATGTTCTTTAGGCATACCTTCATCAAGTAAGAACATACAACTACACTTCCTCCCTGTCTTTTTTTTTAAAGTCTTTGATTATTGTTATAATCTCTCTAACAACTGGTATCAGGAAAAAAATGGTTAAAAGTAATTTTTCTGCTATGTGTATTTCTTTAATTTATGCTACAACTTAGCTGTATTCCAGTCAAGCTCTTCAATGAAGACAAATCCTTGCATTCTACATCATCATACAAAACCACAGATTTGCACAGAAGTTTTAACTACCCACAGGGATTTTCCTTATAATTTTTTTTTTTTTTGGTTTTAGCGAACCCAGCATACATGTATCATTAAATCCATGCAGATATTGTATCATAAAGCCAAATGGAGGGAAGGCAGCTTGCTAGCTGAAGGCTATAGGCAAACTTGGGTTTGGTGACTCAAGCAACTAGCATCGTTGATTGTAGTGTGAATAAATCACAAAGCCATGCAATGTCATCTTAACAGTCTTCCTATTTTTAAATAATGCTACTCTTTAAAGACAATAAGAGGGGCACCTGGGTGGCTCTGTCAGTTGAGCATCCGACTTCGGCTCAGGTCATGTCTCGAGGTTCATTGAGTTCAAGCCCCGCGTCAGGCTCTGTTTTGACAGCTCAGAGCTTGGAGCCTCTCTCTTTCTCAAGAAATGAATAAACATTAAAAAAGTAAATTAAAGACAATAAGATGTGTCCTATGGTTAAGTGCCTTCTGCGTATAGATCTGATCTTTCAGAGATTTTATATTTTAGTATATCTAATAATTTATTTTAATATAAAATAGCTTATATCTAGTATTTTATTATATACATTACATTTTATATTTATATGTGTATTATATAAACCTACTGTTTATATACTATGTTTATAAACTACTATGTATTTTATTATACATATAAAATAAAAAATAGATAATAAAATATACTCTCTCTCTCTCTCTATATATATATATATAATCATAATACTTTGATGAAAATAAGTATGCAGATAGTTCATAGTGAAAAGATCAAATTCAGGCAACCGATCAGGAATTTTGAAATAATCCTGACACCTTGTCTCTTTCTTTATGTGGTGTTACTCCAACCCTGGTGGAACTTTACTGCCCAAGTCAGTCCCAGTACAATTAATCACACCGCAAATGTCTAACTCCTTGGAATGACCATCTCATTATAAAGTTTTGGGCCCCATTATTTTTGACTTTATACTCCCTTCTCTCAAGGCCTCCTCCACAAGCCAAAAACTGGCCACGGTCACCGGGAGAGGAAAAAAGGAAGCAGCTTGTAAGTGCTGCCTCTTTCCTCTGCACATCTGGCTTTTATTCCATTGCCTTTTGTACTTTCCACACACAGATAAATTACTCATATGTAGTCATTCTTAAGAAACTGAGAAAAATTAAAACTTTTATACTGGCACCCAAATCTTTAAAGGGTTTTGCTGAAGGTATTTATTTCAGTGTCTTTTTTTTTTTTTTAATGTTTCTTTATTTTTGAGAGAGAGACAGAGTGCAAGCAGGGGAGGGGCAGAAACAGAGGGAGACACAGTATCTGAAGCAGGCTCCAGGCTCTGAGCCTGATGTAGGGCTCAAACTCAAAAAACCATGAGATCATGACCTGAGCTGAAATAGGGCGCATAACCAATTGAACCACCCAGGCACCCCTATTTCAGTGTTCTGAAGAATTCCAGAAGTCTATGAAAACATGAATAACCTCAGAATTTAATTTTGTGTTGATGTCTCCTGCCCAGCTTGGAAAGGATTAAAGAAGAGAGACCAAAATCTGTAGATATGAATAAAACTCACCCAATGGGGCATCAGAACTAAAACCACCTCAGATCCAATATGATGCCAATTCTTATCATAACACTTGCTACCTGAGTGATAGAAATAAAGAGACAAGCATTCTTTTTTTTTTTTGTTTTCAACGTTTTTTATTTATTTTTGGGACAGAGAGAGACAGAGCATGAACGGGGGAGGGGCAGAGAGAGAGAGGGAGACACAGAATCGGAAACAGGCTCCAGGCTCCGAGCCATCAGCCCAGAGCCTGACGCGGGGCTCGAACTCACAGACCGCGAGATCGTGACCTGGCTGAAGTCGGACGCTTAACTGACTGCGCCACCCAGGCGCCCCGAGACAAGCATTCTTTAAAGGCTGGCAAAAGCCAAATGCCATTAAAGACACGTTTTTAAAATTTCTCACCTTGGGAGAAAGCAAAAATGTCTTCAGGACATCAATCCCCTCATATCTAAGGTTAAGGCTGATCTAAAATGGTGGCTCAAAAACTTTCATATGCATTAGAATCAAGTACGATGTTTGCAGAAAATTCAGATTCTCAGGGCCAATCCACAGAAATTTGGGTTAAATGCTTCTGGTATAGAACCTGAGAATCCTGATTTTTGTAAATTCTTGAGAATAGAAATGACATTTTGATAAACGCTGAGCTGAACCTTCTTTGAGCTTCCTTTCAAGATGAACAACCTTTCTTTGAGGAGCAAAAAAACAGATTTCAGATAGTTCTTAGCTCTATGTTAAATCACCACACTATCTTAGGTCAGGTGTGTCCTGTTTCCCCCAGGTTGCACTTGAAGGTACAGCTGATTTTGAGTTTCGGAGAGGATCCTTCCCACAAAAGAGAGCACACCATGAAAATAACACTAAGCTACTGTGTTCTTTATTGTCAAATCATGTAATCTGTCACCACATTGCTTTTCTTTTGGATAGGTCATTGCTCAGGTGTGGACCTGATTATTTTTGAAATGTTAAAACAAAGGAAGTATGTATTATCACTGTCTCTTTGGCAGCATAGATTTTCTTTCAATTCTTTATGCTGCGAGGGCAAGGAGAGGTTTAGCTCTAGTGACCACTAAGAGATCTTGGAATCTCTTTTGAGCAGGAATAGGGGAAGAGACAAGAGCCAACTGAATCATTACAGCTGTCAAAAGCATTTTCTTTATGACATTTTGTGTATCTCTTCATTAGGACATCACATAAATTTTTACTGTTTAAATGGCAATCAGATGCATATAGAAGCATGTTCATTAAGACTGAATAAGGAAACTCTTATCAAGTGGGATCTCTGTAACAATGTTATAGATATGTTAAAATCACATGAAACATATGTAGCTTCCCCAGTGTAACTGGACCGATGCTATCCAGTAACCCAAGAACAGAGGATAGAAGAATAGAGAATGAGCCTAAAGTTCCCAAACAGTAATTAGAGAAAAGAAAGTAACATTTCCTAAGATACGAAAAATTTGGTACTTCAAAGACAGGTTAACTGTACATTCATAAAGTCCAAGTTAAAATATTTCCATTGTGACTAAAACCAGTTTTATGTCAAAAGATATGTTCCAGTCTCTGCCATTTACTGGAGGAATGGCTCTGGGAAAGTCTTTAACCCTCTGAACCTTAGTTTTCTCATGGGGACTACCAGAAGGCACCTGGGTAGCTCAGTCAGTTGAGCATCCAACTCTTGATTTCAGCTCAGGTCACGATCCCAGGATTGTGGGATTAAGCCCTGCATTGGGCTCAGAGCTGACAGTACAGAGTCTCCTTGGAATTCTCTCTCTCCCTCTCTCTGCCTCTACCCTGCTCGCTCTCCCTCTCTCCCAAAATAAATAAACATTTTTTAAAAAGAATATTTAAAAATTAAAACAAAATGAAATAAAATAAAATGGGACTAATGAAACATCTTATGCAAGGCTATCAAGAGGATTAAAGAGATGTGAGTGCACATTGCCAACAATAAGGCACTATATGAACACAATATTATGCCAATTCTTATCATAACACTTGCTACTTGAGTGATATAAATAAAAAGACAAGAATTCTTTAAGGGCTGGCAAAAGCCAAATGCCATTAAAGACACATTTTTAAAATTTAAAAAACCTTATTTTCCCACTGAAATCATTAATGATGATGACGACAGTGACGGCAATGACTTCCATGGTCTGAAATTCAGCAAGTGTTTTGTAAAACAATCCAAAGCCATAGTGAAGACCCAATGTTGAGTCTACACTAGGAGTCCTTCAAACAGAAACAAACTGAATCAAAATAAATCTCACCCCTGGAAGAGAGTTTAAGCCTGTTAGGTCAAAAAGATCCTATTCATTCAAAAAGAACTTTGAAGCTAAGGCTTAAAAATGGTCAGGGTGTAGCAAAAATGTCCTTTCCTCTCATTTCTTCACCATTTCCATATTCCCAAACATAGCTAATGATTTCCTTTGCTCTGGAGCCAACAAAGAATTTGAAATTATATAGGTTTTTCCAATACAAAACCTACATTGCTGATTTTCACAGACAGGAAGCAAGGGCAGAGTTGTATTAAAATTATTTGGAGAGTTTTTTTTCAAACTATCAAGTGCCCTGCACATCATTCCCCACATACCTGTTCCCATAACAGGATTCTAATATTATGATACGCAGAGAAACGCAATACAACTCCAGAAAAACGTAACACGTTATTATCGAGGAAGAGAAGGGTTAAGCTGCATTATTTGAAAATGTTCTCATGCATACCCTCCAGCACTACAGATTAGAAAACCCTCAGGTTAGATCGCTATGTGCTCAACGATCTTTTTAGAATGAACCTTTTTGAAAACAAAAACAGTGTTCTTCACACAAAATATGGTATTGTCAGAGTAGTATTATTTTCTTTAAAAATGAACAACTGTATTACTTCAGGTCTATAAACAGTCATCCAAATAGTGTGTAAACTGAGAAGTGTTTTAAAAATAAGATAGATACAGACAGATAGAAATATGTAATATATATATTTTCTGAAGTATAAATATATTACAACTCAACAGTTGTGCCTATAATGAATATACTTCTTCCGGTGTCTATAATCCATCTTTCACTGACATTGGCATCGGGATTTGACAAAGGAAGGTAAGGGTTGGTATTGAACAAAATTGAGAAGAGGGAAGGAGAAAAAGAAAAATAGACATTCAGCAGAGAAACAGCACTTTAAAACAAAACATATCTAAGTGCAACAAAAATGAAATTGTGCCTTGAGTAATCGGTATCATGCAGGTGTTGGTAAAGTAAGATCTGAGCAGATTAGTTATTTGCACAGATTCTATGGACAATTTGTAGTGGACTCGTAGGAAGCTTGTCGGTAAGCATGGAGAGGAGGATTGTTTGTGATTAACTTAAAGCAAGGATAAAGCCAGGCCTTTATTAAGTACATACTACAATCTGCACAACATTTGCAATCAACTAGGAAAGGCCCTGGATGGGGAGGTAAACTCATAAAGTGCTAGATAGCTGGCCAAAAAAAAAAAAAAAAAAAAGAAAGAAAGAAAGAAAGAAAAAGAAAAAGAAAAACAAGTACTTTCCATGAATGGCTCAGTTTTGTGAAGGAAGAGTGGAAATGAATTAGAATTCTCTAAATATTGAGATTCAATTGCCATAATATGCTTAGGGGCATTATTGTGGAATTGAGTGCCTGGAGGCAGATGACGGATTTGACCCAATGCCCTTATCCAGGAATCCTCCAACTCCAATCTAATGAACACATACTCGTAATTATTTCTCAAATAGTTTTTATCTAATTTTAAAGTGGATAATTTATACCACTTGTATAAAAATGCATTAAGTTTCATTAAAATATTCAGCATTAGTAGAACTTTGAGCAGAATACATTTCTTATGGTTTCACAAAGTCATACATATTTATAATATTAAAACTCTTCAGTTGCTTTAATAATAGAATCTCTATCCCATAGATCTGAATACTAATTTTAATATGCTCCTATAGAAGAAAGCTATGTGCATACACACAAAAAATGCATTTGCATTTTATACTTTCTTGTTTTTGTGTTTATTTCTTTTTTATTACGCTTTCTCTTAATTAAACTTTGCTTTTCAGCAAAAAGCTTGTTTTTCCCCTTTTCTTCACTCTTTTATCTTTTTTTTTTTTCTAAGTTAAAAATACAAGCGCTTGGAAGGTATTTACCACATTCTGTTAAGGAAGTTAAGGAAGGATCTCATCTTATCCTTCCGGCGTGTTCTGCATTATTTGGCTGGTTTTGTTTCAGTTCAAGGCTTTGCCTAATGGGTCATTCATTTTTGAGAATATAAGCCTTCGGGGCAAAGAATCACATATGCTGATGCATTGCTAGTCTCTTGTGGCAAATCTAAAAAGGGAAGTGTCAGAACATCAAACTGGGAGAGGTGGTTTTTGGTGCATGCTGCCTCCCACAACTCCGTCATCTCAGAGAGCTTCACGAAGCGATGAATTAAATACTCATAATCGATGACTCTAATCAAATGGAGCTGTGATCTATCTACCATCTACCCATCCATCTTCAGAATCCATATCTAAAGTGGCTGATGCACGGAACTGTCAAAAGAGGGCAAGTATACACTCATCATAGCTCCTGTCAGCCTGGAAATAAGAGCTATTGAGAGAGGAAGTCTGTGCCAAGACACAGGAGCTACAGCTTTTTCTTTTCTCAAAGTGCAGTGAAATCTTTAAGTCTTCTGATTCACATCTGTACAGTTCCAATGAGAATGTAGTGCGAGATTTAAAGTATGCTTCTAAAACAACCTATAAACTAATACCAAGATCCTGTTATTCCTGGATTCCTCCAAGGAATCCAGACACTGAGAAACATTAAACTAATCTTCCATGGGCTTGTGAAGTCACAGACAGGAGTCTGAAAGAGTAACACTTCAACCTGGGAAGCTTGAGTTCATGAGCTCCGTATAGTTATTCTTAAGCTGATTTAACATTAAGCAATTGTTAAGTCAGGCAGTGACCTGGGTTTTAAAAACTAAGGCAGGCTTGGAGATTTCACTCTAAGTTTAAATTTGGACTTCCTCGCATGTTAAATTTGTAGCGTGGGCTATCATGTTGATACCAATAAAGTGAGGTCTGGTCAAGCAGACAATGGCCTGGGAATCCATTGTAACGAGGTGCACATCAACATTTGACTGAATGACTTACACCCTCTGAGCCTGTCTTCTGTTATATAAAATGTGGATAATATCTGCCAACATATGTTAACGTGGATTTTTTTTTAGACTTGGTTAATGCTAAGGCCCCAGCATCATAGAGGTCAACCACTCCTAGCTTTCAAAGTGAGCTCCTGAAACATCTAGATGGAACCTGCACAGCAGTGATGAAACCCAGTTCTGCAGTATGTCTGCCCTAGTGAAATTTTTACCAATGACTCAAGGGTATAAAAGGATTAAAGTTGGCCACCCCAGGGGGAGTTGGAGATTAAAGGAAGGATTTTCTTGGAGAAAGTTGTTAATATGAGAGGATTCCCTCCACTCCCATGGAGAGTAGCATGGAACACTTTAGTTTTACCTCAAGGTTAGTGAGAAGAGTTTCAAGGAGACTACACAGTGGGCATAATATATGTGCCTTACAGTTTCGGGGAATACTATGGACTGGCATCTGGTTCTACCTAACAAAACAAAAGTACAAAAGGTTGTAGCTGGAGTTGTTCAGGAAGCTAAGGCTTGCCTTTTAGAACCCAACCAAGAAGGCCACTTAAAGGGGTGAAAAGACCAGTGAAGATATCAGGATATATATACTGAATACCTAGATACGAGGAAGGAATGATAAGTACCAACTAAAGCAGAAGTAAGTATTTCCCCACTTTCAATGAATTACAAGTGGTAACTTCCTAAGTTAGAAGGACTCAGAAGTGCCCACGAAAGTGACTGATGAAAAAGAACATAAACTTTAAGCATCTACTATGACCCAAAGAAGCCGACACCAGATGGACACCTGGACAGGCATGTTAAGCCCTTTCTGATTTCCTCAACCCCTTCATTTTTTAATGATGGAGATGGCCTGAGTCAGGCAATTGAGTAAACTTTAGACTGGAAATTAGAGAAGATATGGGCCATTTTCACTTCTCCTCATGCTGGGAAGTTATTTTAATGTGAAAAGTTTGAAGTTTGTGATTATGACACTGAATTTGATGTACATGAGACCATAGTATGACCAAAAGTAATCAGACTTCAAAAAAAATCCATAAATGACAAGGAAATTTGTGGGGCCAGCTCTAGGCTTCTCATCCAGAGGCTGGAAAAGAACCAGCCGTTCAGAATGTGTTTGAAGGGCCACTGTGGGAAAAGAATAAATTTGTTCTATTATCCCCCATATGTCCTGCCTGATCAGTATACCAATTTCATTGCATTTCTTCTTCTGAGCTGTTATAAGGACAAAGTGAAATAATACATGTAAAAGCACAGTAGCCCTATGAAGTGCAGGGTAACAAAACAGTTGAGTCAGGACAGCTGCTTATCACAGCTAAGATCCCATTATTGTGGGCTGCTTCAGTAACAAACATTTTTGCATGAATCTTTTGATACATATATAGAATCCAAAGAACACAACAGCTAATGTAAAGAACATACATACATACATACATACATACATACATACATACATAAAAGATGGTCTAGGCTTTTTCATCCCAAACCTGTGGAAGGGCTTTGGGAATTAGTGAATGGTGCTTGCAACTGGGTTCAAGAAAAGGAAGGTCTGGGGTGCCCGGGTGGCTCAGTCGGTTGAGCGTCTGATTTCGGCTCAGGTCATGATCTCACAGCTCGTGAGTTCAAGCCCCGTGTCAGGCTCTGTGCTGAGAGCTCAGAGCCCTGGAGCCTGCTTCAGATTCTGTGCCTCCCTCTCTCTCTGCCCCAACCCACTTGCATTCTGTCTCTGTCTCTCTCAAAAATAAACATTAAAAAAAATAAACATTAAAAAAAATAAAAACATTTAAAAAAAAGGAAGGTCTGTATTTTCAGTGGTGTAACAAGGGAGGGTGGGAGTAGTCTAGTCTGGTGGGGATACACGTTATCACTCTTGTTATTTAGAACTGCTGGCATGGAGTAAAGAAGCTGACTGACTTCTTAAGGAAGATTATTGTTCCTATATTTTCAACAGACAGTGCACTTTCTTATTGCCTGCACTTGGGATGGAGCACTCTCATTTCTTCTCCCTCCTCTACCTTGGTATGCCGTTGCAGCAGACCATTGATTTCCTCTACTGTTCTAGTCCAAGAGATGAAATATTTTTAGTGACGTCAACTGGGTGTGGAGACAATATCTGCCAAACTTTTGTTAACCCACCATTTGCTAGAACTGATTCTAGCACCTATGCTCGTTGAGCAAGTCTCCCCCTGCTCTTCATTGGTCCATGTATATCTCTACACTGTCAACATAAATCTGCATTGGTGAAGATGGTCTTTCCAAACTGAGAAAAGCTGTTCTCAACCAAGAGCACACAGTTAGCTACAAACAAGGGCTTGGGTTACTTTTATGGGGGTGAGAAACCTTCCATGGAAAACATTTGAGCCCAACAACGTGGCAGATATCGGGACAGTGGCAAAGAAGAGTCCAGAGAGTAAAAACTTTTTTTTTTTTTAATAAACTTTTCACAACTAGATGCATCATTATCGCACTATCTGGCAGCATACAAAATGGCCATATGCATTCAAGTCCAGGAGAGGTCATCCATAGAAGTGGACTGAGAAAGGGGAAATTGGGTGGCGGAAAGAACATGGACTGTGGTAAGCATGAATATCTAAGTGTGAATTTTGGTACTGCTACTTAGTATCCCCATAAAATCATGTTAACTAACTCACTTCTCTGATCAGTTTCCTTACCATTACAATGGTGAGGCCAATGCCTGTCTTGCAGCTTAGCACCCAATGATAGGACACGGGTTGATAGCAAAACAACCAACACAACGCCTGGCATTCTCCTAATTAAATACATATAACAAGCTTCAGGATCATATTTGGCACAAAGCAGGCACTCAGAAATGCTCTCTCTCCCACTTTTTCTGTAAAGTGTATAATATATTGGATGGGATATAAAAGCATGACATCTGCAGGCAATGCTTCATGAAGGAAAAAGCTTACATGTGTAAACAGTTTTTCATGGCCAAGTAGAAAATGCATGTACTTTGAAATTATCATTTAGTATTTCAATCACCTTGAGTAAATTAATCTATGTTGGTATTGGTTTTTTTTTTTCCTTCATCTTCAAAACAAAAGGTAAAAATAGAGTTTTTTCACAAAATTAAATGATCTATATAAAAGTATTTAACACAGTGGTTGGCAGAAAGTTCTCAGCGCAAGCTTTCCTTTCCCTCCCTTTCTTAGCTGGATAAGGAGGCTGGAAACAGGATAATCATTGAAGCACAACATTATGTATAAATATATGTAAATAAATATCAATACGATTATCACTTGATCCATTGATCTACCTTAATTCTTCTTGGTATATTATTAACCAAATTTAAAAACTTGAGAATGAAAAAAGGATCAAGCATATCAAGCAGATATGTCCACAGGGAAAATAACAGTCCAAGAGAGATAAAGTCCTGAGTAAGACACACAGTATCAAAGCTACTTTTCATTAGTTCTTCACAAAAATAAAAGACATCACACTGACTATATCAGAATTGTAAATCACTGATGTAGTAAAATCCTTCCGCAATACATATGCTGACACTGACTTAAAATGGCCCTCTTCTATTAACGCTGAGTCATCATCAAACTATTCAGAGTTCAGGATGGAGGTGGAGCGGTGGTCTGTGGATAATCTCACAATTGGACATTTCTGGGTGGTGAGCAGGCTGATCCAGTTCACACTTTCTAAGAACAGAGAATTGCTATTATCATGGAAATTTGCCCTATAGAGATGAAGGGGAAAAAAGATGTTATCTTTAGCTGGAGTTGGTCACTGAGGAGGCTAAATTCAAACAGAAAGCCCATAGATCTGCTTCAAATGTGCTTTAGAACTGAATTAGAATCATTGTGATTTCTTCCAAGTTAACCACACTTCAGTCCAATTTGGCTAACTCCACTGGTCACTTATAAAATAATCTTCCTTAGAAAAGAAAAATAGTGAAAGGCTTTCAAAAAGCATACACAAGGAAATCTTTATGACTGTATATAATACATTAATCTAGTTCTATTAAGAACAGTCCTTAGAGTGACTTCTCAAAGATATGTACTGAATCGCTGACAAGATTTTTTGTTTGTTTCTCATGACTATTCTCCAATTGAGACATCTTTTTTCTAGAAGAAAGATGTTGAAAACATGCAAAAACTAAGGTTTACCTCTTTTCTCTGGTTCATCAAATTAGCTTAGATGTGACCTTCCTAGAATGGAGAAATAGGAACTTTCTAATATTTATAATACATACATATTTCTTCAGATTTTAGCAGTCTCAGAGTTTAGACTGGGGAAAATATTTGGTGCTTTATTCACGTTCAAACTAGAATTTTAAAAAAAGCTTTTAAGTCTTTGTACTACGTGTAACAGGAAAAAAAAAACTATTGGAGAAATAATTACACATCCTCAATCTGTTTCTAACAAATAGATCCTGCTATCCAGAGAAGAATCTTTAGTTAAGAACAATCAATATACTGTACATTGTGGAAAATAATTAGTTGATTGTGAATATAAAGTGCATTGTGGGGAAAAAAATTAACTGGTTGATGTTGAATTTAAAACTAAATAAGTTGAGGCAGTTAACTTGCCTTGAATAAGAAATGGTGAGATCTGGAAGGACTTAGAATGAATAGTGGCAGGAGTAAGGTTGAACGGACAAGTCGGGGGTGAGGTTGCAAAGAAACAAAAGTTTGGTGGCTTTTGAGTAAGAGGAGAGACCATTAAAATGACGTTGTTTGAAAATTTTTCCATTGTTGAGAAGGTAAAATATTATGAGTTAAATAATATAACCCCTATTGTCTTTCTCTTCTATGAAATCTTTAGTAAAATACTTTTTTTTTTTTTTTTTCTCTAGTGCCTAACAGAGTATATTTTCTTTGAATAGAAGTGCTGAGCCTTACTCCAACATTGGGGCAGAATTCTTTTTTTTTTTTTTTTTTTTTTTTTTTTTTTAACGTTTATTTATTTTTGAGACAGAGAGAGACAGAGCATGAACAGGGAGGGGCAGAGAGAGAGGGAGACACAGAATCTGAAACAGGCTCCAGGCTCTGAGCTGTCAGCACAGAGCCCGATGCGGGGCTCGAACTCACGGACTGCGAGATTGTGACCTGAGCCGAAGTCGGCCGCTTAACCGACTGAGCCACCCAGGCGCCCCGGGGCAGAATTCTTATGGAAGGACCACACTTATTTGAATATTACATGGACAATCACTGGAAAAGAATACTCAATTCTGACTAAAATCAGGAACTATGTTCAAGTGGGAAAGTTAAGAAGTATTTCAGTGATTTCAGTTAAAATTCTAATATTTCATTTGGAATTCCAATATAATAATTGGATAATTACTTAATACATCTATTCAATTATCAATTTATCCATGTATATTGACCCTCTGTTATGTACTGAGCGTTAGGATACGTAGTTGAAGTAGAGATTGCTTTTAAAGCTGAAGACACATCTTGAGACATGCATAGTTAATAAATTTCAAAATACTTTTAAAATCAATCTCCCTATGATAGGTAGTCTCAACGTTTGCCAATAGAAATCACCAAATTTTTTTTCTCTCCCTCACAATCAAATTCCAAGACCTCTGAACTCTTTCCTAATATCGACAATGTAGGCCTTTCATTGTACCCCTCTCATTGTGAAATGCTTCACTGCTAAGAGCAAAGGGAAGCTTTCAAGAGGTAGTGGTATTTGACATGGGTAATGAAGCTAAGTAAGAATTGCCAGGCAGAGAAAAAGGGAGCGATGTTCATGCCAGAGGGCACATCAGGTACAAAAATTATGATTACTGATGAACATGGACTGTTTGAGTGTGTGGCTGCAGTCTATAGATAGGGGATGGGGAGAAGGAGGTGAGGCTAAGCCTATGGACTAGGGTTAGATGCTTAATACCCTTGTGTGACAAACCAAAGAAATATTACTTCATCTTGTGGACCAGAAGGAGCCAGTAAAAGTCTCTAAACAGGGAAAGAACATGATCAGATTGTTTACTGCAAAGGTTACTGGCAAAGAATGGATAAAAGAGGGTGCATCCAGTGACTGAGACTTAATAGAGAAGTTTCTGAAACAGTCCAGATGGTCTATTTATTATAGATGCTACAGTAGGAAATAAATTAAAGGCATACTGAAGATGAAGAATTAATAATAACTGAATGATTGGAATTGGAGGATGGGGCAGAAGTTGCAGAGAATGGCTAGAGCTTTCTAGGTTGGGTAGCGGGGCGAGGAAAGATGTCCGTAGAGGAAGAGAGTTTACACACGGTGGATGGTAAGACAAGGGTCCCATAACAAAATACAGTCTGTACCCACTGTTTCTGAGGTAGTTCTAATATAAATGCTCTACTCTTCAAATTCCAAGAAAAACTTATCTTTAAAATATACGATTTCTAAAATCAAACACTGGTTGCAGCTAGAAGAAAAAAAAGAGTAGTTTTCCTAACTGGCAAAATTCATTTTCTAAGAAAAACAGAATCACTAAAAACTTTAAGTGATAGAGTGAAAAAAACAAAAACAAAAACAAATTAAGGGTAATAACTAACAAAAAAACAAGACTAAATTTGCTTCAATTAAAAAAATGGATTTATAAAATCAAATCTTAATAATATATAATAATGTTCTTATACCATGCCTCAAATATTTATATACTGCTTACTCTAAAATGTTGATAATTCTCTATATTTTAAAATAAAAGGTAGAAAAAATAGTTTTTATTCTCAATATACAGTGTGTATACTACATTGAACACCAAGGGTATGTTAGATAATATTGTTGAGCTGTAAAAAAAAAAAAAAAAAATACTCCTGGTGTTTTCCACAAAAGTTTTGTATCATCCAAGTAGGTTTTGCTTCTAAAGTCAAGAAAAAGATCTCATTTCCCATAACATAAAACTAAAGTAGAATATTGATTCCATTTTTAAATGAGTCACTGAAAATCAAGTAAGTATAACAATTATTATTCTGGTTCCAGGTCAATTAGCATTCTGGTCCTACTAAAAAACAGTCCGTTCTTAATCATGAGACCTAAGAGCGGTTTGGAGACAATTACTGAGCACCAATTGTTTGGAAAATGGCTGTGAGAATTCACAACCAGCTATATGGCAGCAAGGGTAGGAGGTTAGGGGGTGGGGGGTACGCTGAAGCCACCATTTGTTTGTTTTTTTTTTTTGGGGGGGGTGCAGTGCATGGGCACTTTGCATGGCAACTGACCACATGGTGAATAACAAATAATTTAACTCCTTTCCTTCCAAAAAGATTTAGTCCTTTCCAAATTTTGGCCTGTTAGCCTTATAAAGCTATCAAAAGCATTGCTCTTATTATCAGACTCTTGGCCAGGAATCAGTTTGGAATCTGCAAATGCCCTCAAGGGAAACTGAGTGACTCCAGAGATAGGCTTATGTCTCTCCAATTTTTGTCTTTCATATATTTCTTCACTCCTTTGTTTGCTCTCAAATGCCTTCGAGCCGATTTTTTTTAACCTATTTTGTCCAACCTTTCTAGGGGAATTTGTCCTAGGTACCAGGAACAGAATTTGAGTGTTTGTTTTAAAGATATTTTTCTGCCTTTACTATATTGGCTTTCCTTCCCCCATAACTATTCTTTCTGAAACTTCCTAAAGACTTGGATTAAATAAGTCACATGTCCTTTCTAGAAGCATTTTACGTTTTCAACATGCTTTTCATCTGTCCATTATCTTTAGTTTTGTATCTTATGTTTTGCCATCATCGAAGATAAAAGGACTAAGGATTCCCACTTTGAGAACTTGATCTACATGGTGTTTATGCTAAGAGGATATTAAAAATCTCCCAATTTTAAGAACACCTCAGTTTATTCAAAAACCCACAGCTGGAGGAACATGTCTAGAGGGATGTTCTGAGTTGAACATCAGGAACCCACGGTCTGCAAGTTCTCTGTTCTCCTGATTGGTTAGCCTGTTGAGCACAGCTGGCTTGTCAGATCCCACATGTCCTCATACTAGCTGGACCTTCCTAGCTGGATACACAGGAACAGACTGCCAGCCATCAGCTGATACACATAATCTGATCACTTCTTCATTTACATATGCCTCTATCCAGTTATAACATGAATACACTTTTGAGTAGTGATTAATCATATTTTAATATTGTATAGAAAATTCCACACTGCACTTATACACCATAAAATTTTAAAATTGCAAAACGGCACAGTTGGTTTGGCTAATGTAAGGCTTTTCCTAATAAAAACTTCCATTGGTAATCTTCCAAGACGTATTAACTACCAGTGACTATTCAGTAAAGCACTCTACCACTATCCAGAGTGAATACGCACCAGTCCCACTACCACTGAAATCTTGGAAAAAATCCATCTATACTCTGTTCTATAAATGTCTACTGAGAACCTACTAGAATGATATATACTCAAAAAGACTAATATGAAAGTTAAGGTTGATGAGTCTACGACCAAAAAGCCAAATATCCCATATGGAATAAAACCTAGCAAGCCAGAGTGTCGGGAGGCAAAGTGGCTACAGCACAGAAAGTAAAAGTATAGAATTGGCAAGGCTGGAGAATATATTACTAATAAGACACATTTCCCAGCAAACTTTGTAGTCTGGGTAGACTATAAATAATGTGTGATCACAGAAATTCTCAGAGAGTGAACCTTTTGCTTCTAAGTAGAAGTGTGTGTTTGGGGAAAGGGGGGGGGGGTGCTAAATTTCAAGTCAAATGATTCCATTCTGCCACCAAGGATTAGTATGACCTTGGAAGGATACCCAGACTCTAGGAGTTTCAACCTCCTCAGCTATATATTGAGGATTTAAAGGATCGCCAAGATATTTCCCAGCACGAATATTTTATGATGTCATTCTCTTGAGTCCTTCTGCGATGAGAAAGAGTAGTCAAGGTAAAAAGTCAGATGACTTCAAAAAGGGGTTGAAAGCAGAAACAGCCTAAGCAAAAAGGCAGTAATCTATATGATGGGACCGGAGAGGAGTGGCAAGACTCCGCCTACGATGTGGGACCCTCCCTGGTGTCATGCCTCCCTCTCACCTGCAATAAATCCTACAGCACTGCTGTGCAAGAACTGTGCAAGATTCTCGATGTTGATAGAAGAGGCAGTATTTTCAAGAGCACTTACTGCAGGTGTTATTTTAGTCCTCCCTTTTGGTCACTGAAACTTACAAGGTATCAACTTTTATTTTTTTGTTACTCCTTGACTATTGTTGTTGGCTTTTGTAGATGCATCTCTAAGGGATATTCCCCAGATTATCTGTGCTTTACACTTATGACATTACTTTTGAAGGGACATCTGAGCGATTCACGAGTTAATAATACATTGTTTTTGACTCCTACCTATAGCATTTACTTACTCATTATAACCCACTCTTCTATGTAAGAGAGTAATTAAATAAACAAGGCATAAATATAATAAGTTGATGGGAAAAAGTAGACTTTTTCAGAAATAAGTTAATCATTTGTGATAACTTTAATAAGGTTAGGTGGGTACGTTAAATTGATTTTACCTTATTGAAAAATTTCCATTTTGAATAGTAAAGTAATATCTGTGGTTAAAAAAAAAAAAAACACATATGTGCCCTCCATAGAACATCTCCCTTTGTTGAACCTCTTCAGGCTTCCCCTGGCCATTAGTACAGGTTTATGCATACAAGGGAGACAAAGCAAGGCCCTGCAATACTCACTGATGGGCTAATAAGCATCTAGTGCATGGAGGGAAGAGGCCCTGAGGGCAAGAAAAATATATCTCAAGAAAGTAGTCTTCTTGGCCACATTTTCTAAAGCAGCAAGTAACGGAGTAACGAGCCAGGCTAAATAATGTATACTTTTAACAATTTAAAAATGTATTCATGTGGAATCTTAACAGAAGTATATGAGTTACTTCACAGTAAGTAATCAGCTAAATTGTTTAAAAAAATAAAATGTCAATGAGAAACTAATCTAGAATGCATGACTGCCATCGCTAAAAGGCAACAAGGGTAGGAACACAGCGGTAGAGATGCCAAAATGAGGGGTGACAATGTGCCCTTCGTTTTGGTACGAGGAGGTTGCGACTACTTACTAGTTGTAGCTTAATATTTCTGTGCCTCGGTTTATGCTTTTACAAAATGAGGTTAATAATAGCACCTGAATGTTTAAAGAAATTATGAGTCTTAATTAATGCACAGGAAGCTCTTAAAACAGCACCACGCACACTGTGTCAATTTCAAGTGTTAGCTAATTTAACTGCTGCTGCTACTGCTGCTGCTGATGTTGTTATTGTAGACATCATAATTATCTTGGTAAAGAACTGAAGAAGATGTGCTATAATTGAGAAATTCAGTATTTGATATTTTGGCTATAGCCTTTATAGAAAAGATGACAACACTGAAACAAGTTAACTGGGATGAGTTTAACAGAGGGGATTTTAACGAAGTCAAGGACGGTATTAAAGAAGAAACCAGCAAGAGATGGCACGTTAACCCAGGGCTAGCAACATTAGGGAGACTTTACCACTTGCTGAAAAAGGACAGGAAGGAGACATCATATATACTGGAACCCAGAACAAGTAGCTATGAAGGAGAAGGAAGGGATTGCATGTCAGGAGCTATGGCCTTCAATAAAGAGATGGGGCCAGGCCATACCAACCTGACAGGGAGGAATTCAGAGGAGTAAATACCATAATCATGAATTTTTTTTCCATCCTCCAGATTCATATCGGTGCTTCCCTTGGCCACATCCCACTTGACGTCAAAGGGCAAGGGGTTTCTTTAATGCTGTCTATAAAAAATGATCTTCCTAAGCACAAAGAAAGGTAATGAAGGACGAACTTCCCAGTCAGCACAACTGACTGGACAAAAGGAAATCAAAGATGAACACAGAGGTCATTTTGAAGGTCTTATTCTGCCTCTGACTAGGGATTAAGTCTAGGAAAAAAGCGGTCTGCCATATACAGAAAAAATGCTGGGGGGATAATAGATTCTGAGTCCTGCCTTCCCCCCAAAATAAAAACAAATAATATTTTCTAATAAATAGCATCAATTAAAATTGTACTCTTCAAAAAAATTCAGTTAGTCCACGTTTAGAGTTCACACTCTGGGTAAAGCCTTGCATTTACAACCCAGGCTCCCTCTTTTTAGCACAGTGCTTCACTCCTGTTTACAGTTTAATACTTCTGGAAGGACAGTCGACTTCACCGGGTTTTAATATTTTCAATCGCCACCATGAAAGAAAAGTCCAAAGTGATGATGAGGATTAAGACAGAAGAGGGATGGGGTGCCTGGGTGGCTCAGTCAGTTAAGGCGACCGACTCTTGATTTCAACTCAGGTCATGATTTCACTGTTCATGAGTCTGAGTCCCACATCGGGCTCTGCACTAGAATCAGAGAGTCTGCTTGGTATTCTTTTTCTCTCCCTATCTCTGCTCCTCCCACACTCTCCCTTACTCAAAATAAATAAATGAATGTTTTTAAAGACTTTAAAAGAGAGAGAGAGAGGAGGGATAAAGACCTATCTGGACCGTAGGGAGGGGCACCAAAAGGTGGCTGTAAAAAGTCACCTCACCTACTTCACAGTTTGAGTATGACCACTTTATTTCCACCCTGAAAGAAAAAAAAAATCCCTTTGGTATAAATTTACTACAAGTTAGGCAACTCATGAGGTAAAACAGACATTAGCTGTGTCAGTAATTTCTCCATGTCTCACCAGGTCAAACAGAGCTAGAATAGAGTGCCAGGGAAGTGCTCTAAAGAGAGAACAGACTTTAGTCCCATTTGGATTGGTGCCTTCTTTCCTCTATCCTAAATATATTTAAATATGTTAAATGTATAGAATCTATCATATTATTCTCTAAGACAAACATGTTTCCATGTATCTGTATTTTTTCTGATTTAAAAATTATTTCTTTCACTTAGATTACTACTCTTGCTTTTCTTATTTTTTTTCCATCCATCTTACTTTTTTTTTTATTTCACTCTTTACTTCATTGATGTCCATTCCTTAATTAGAAATGACAACACACAATGCTCTAAAGCTCCCCATGAACCTTTTCGTTGGATATATCTCATGAGTATTTACATGTGGGGCATTCATTATTGCTATTACTAAAGTCTGTTGAGCTCTGAATTTTTATTTCCAATTTCACCCAGAGTTGGGTTAGTGAAATACAGGCAGTTTTAACTCCTAAGTGGTTGGATTTCTTCTTATTTTCTTTTTTTTTTTTTTAATTTTTTTTTTCAACGTTTTTTATTTATTTTGGGACAGAGAGAGACAGAGCATGAACGGGGGAGGGGCAGAGAGAGAGGGAGACACAGAATCGGAAACAGGCTCCAGGCTCCGAGCCGTCAGCCCAGAGCCTGACGCGGGGCTCGAACTCACGGACCGCGAGATCGTGACCTGGCTGAAGTCGGACGCTTAACCGACTGCGCCACCCAGGCGCCCCTTCTTATTTTCTTTTTTAATGTAGTTTTGTGTGTGTGTGTGTGTGTTTTTTTAACTGTTAGTCTTATTCCATTTTGGCCATAGAATGAGGTCTATATCTGCTTTCCAGTTTACAAATATTTGATCCCAGGATCTCTTTATACTCTGAAATATCATAGAAGACTTTAAAGATATTTTATTTATATTGGTTATATCTATCAATTATTACTGAATTAGAAAGTAAAACAGAAAAATAAGAATAATAATCTTACTGTATGTTGGATGTTAATATAACACATTTCGGGGGGACTGTATTTTGTTTGGCATGATAAAAAAAGAGGAAGTATAGCATTTGTTTGTAGTTCTGCAAATTTTTTTAATGTCAAATCCAATAGAATACAGGTGGAATCTCCTATCTGCTTCTCCTTTTAACCTATTGTGAGTTTTGACTATTCGACTCAAGTATATGAAGAAAATATAACTTTGTGCAGTTACTTTGCTGGAAAGGGAGGAGAGTTTTAATAGACTTCTCAGATGATTGTGGATATTTTTATTTTCTAATATATCAAAAGTTGACAAGTTATCTTAGAGACAAATTTCTTAAAGGTAACTTACAATGTGTGCAATGTGGGATCTGAAACTAGATCAACTAATTTTTCACACTCTAATCCGTTAAAATCCATGGGTCTATCTTGCACTTCCAATGCATGATTTGTAACATCACTTAAAAAAATACTGGCTCAGTGAGTTATTTATTTTTTATTTATAAAATTTTTAAAAATCACATTCATTAATACCATCACCAATTTCATCAGAAAAGTCTGGGAAGTTGTCAAGTGTACAGTGGGGAGTACAAGTTTTCTGAAATTCTGATGTTTACTTACAAACTTGAAATTTACTTTGGCAAAAAAAAAAAAATCAGATTTGTTTTATTCATTTTCAATAAAATGCCTGCCAAATACTCAAATCCTGAAATTTAGCATTTACTGTTAATTTTTCAAACATAAATTGTATTCTACCACAAAAAAAAAAAAAAAAAAAAAAAAAGAATTAAGGATAGTTCAGCTTGCAACTCAAACTACCACACAGTCCTTTCCTGAGACAACCGTCATTCTTCGGTATACAATATAAGCTCCTTATAAATATGCTCAATTTCATCACACAGAATATTACAAAAGCATGTTCTTAAGGGTTGAGTTAATCAAATTAATAATTTTTACTGTTTCATCTAATACACTCTTAAATAAAATTAGTTATTTGTTTTTCTTTGAGTACATGGTGGCAAAGAACACAATGACTAGTATAGTTTGGTGCCACTGCCTTGACCTATTTAATTTGCCACCACTTTTATACACTGTTGCTGTACCATCAGTGTAAATGTCCACAAAGTGAAAAAGATAAACAACACCTCACTATTACTGTGAACATCTTGGATGCTCGGAGAGTGGTTAGGAATGCCCATGGATCCAGAGACTACACTGTTTAATAATGTTTAAATAATTAAGTATATTCTCAAAGTGTAGGGTAGAGAGTTCACATATCTATCAACAAATTCAACTGTACTCGTCTAAAAAATCCTAATTATTTCTTTATTTTGTAATATTTGATGTGTCATGGATCTAGTAGTATTTATAATTTCCACTACTGTTATTTCTGACATATTTCCTTTTATTTAGATCAACCTCACTGGTATTATGTCCTCTGCTTTTATCTCTGAAAGCAAATTCCTTCAACTCTCTATTACCATAAAAATCAGTGTTCATTCTCCAAACAACTGTACTATAGATTTTCCATTTACCAAAAGAATCTGACCCTTCTCATCACACTTAATTAGTATTTATTGAAATTCTGCTTTATATGATACTCTATCCACCTCACCCTAAGCCTCATCATTAATGGAGCTCATATATATATGATATAACATATGTATAACATATATATGATATAACTTATAAATGTGTATAAATATATATATATACACATACATATAACTTATAAATGTGCATATATATATATTAACTCAATCATTTACTTGTGACTTTTCTATGTCACACTTAAAAACCTACTTCTTTAATTATAAAAAATTAAAAATTATACATTATTTAATAACACATACTTAATTTTACACATATCTACTAGGTTCTCTCGGTGTAAAAAGAGGAAATAAATACAGTTTTCCTTTCTTCTAACATATCACCTGGTTTGTACAGGTATAATCTGAGATATTTAGGAACATTATTTTGTTGTTACCATATTTAATATTTAATATTCTATTTAAATATTGTATTCAAAGGATTATTTGTGGCATACCATTATCTATATACAATTCCATGAAATGTATTCAATTCTCACTATATTTGCTTCTATGCCATGGCTTTCTTATTTGGTAGTTCTCTATACTGTTTTATTAATCATCTGCCTAAATAAGTCCTTGTGCATTTTCTTAATGGAAAGGAACACAGGCTCTATATTTATATAGCTGTCTGCCTGATTTTTTTTATGTTCTTGTATGTTAATGTCAACCTTAATGAGAAAAGGATATCTTTGCTAAAAGGATATTAGTCTACTTTTCCTGACACTGAATGTTTAAGAGAATTTTGCGACTGTAACTGATATTCATTCTTTTGCAGATAACTGATGTTCTGTATGAACTTACAGGAAATCTTTTTCTTTTTTTAACATTTCAAATACAACTAGGGAATGTTATTTTTCTCCTTATATTAGTCTTGCCTACACATAATAATCTTTCAGAGTCCTTTGGACTTACAACTTAAGATCTTTTTTCAGTCTTTACTTGTATCATTTCGCTGATCATTGCTTCTGTTCTATTTACTCTAACCACCTCTTTAGAAATTCTGATGATCTGGGTATTGAATTTCCATTATCTACCCTCTATAACTAGTAATTTTCTCACTCATTTTTATTATTTCTATAACCCTCAACTCTGCACTTCCAGAACGCATATCAAGCTTTTTCTTCCCACATCACTCACCGGAATTTCTCTAGTACACATTCTTGTCTTTGCTACTTATAATGATGTGTCAAATTTCTGCAAGGCACTACCTCTGTCCTTATAGTTTCATTTTATACAGCTCATCCCCTTTTTCCTGTGATCTGTCATCCTACCATGGCACCACTGTACGCATTTTCATACCAGTTATTTTTTTTCTTAATTCCTCTAAGAAACACAGTAGTTGCTGCAAAATGTGTTAACTCTTCCTAAAAGTTTAAAAATTACTTAATGGCATATTTGTGCTTGAACCAACTATCTAGAGCCACCATCATAGGTTGGTACATGCCTATAAAAATAGATGTGTAAAAAAATCAATAACTGCCCTCATCTGATTACATATTAAATATATAGATAAAACAAAGCATATAAAACTTGTAACATGTAGGACTAAAGCTAATAAGAAACATATATCTATATGAATGCATTTATGTATGTCAGAAAGCAATATACAGAAAGAAAATTAAAAATTTAGACGTACTATGATTCTGGATGGGAAAGTAGAAGAGTTAAGATATGTCAGTTCTCTAACTGTTAACCTATAAATTGATTAAATCATAATAAAAATTCCAATAGGCTTTTACATATGAAAATAGTCATGGAATGTTATAATGCACTAATAGTAAGGAGAAACTTTGCCCAACAGATATTTAAAGTAATTTTAAACCTGCACAAAATTAAGTCATGATGGTACTGACAGATCAACAGATTAACCATCAGAAGCTAAAAGAAGAGCTATAAAAATGGAATTTCAAATCAGTCAGTCAAGATTCAGCTTCAGCATCAATTGGAATTCCAGGATAAACTTTGGGAAATAGGAATTTAAAACCAATAAATAAATAGGAATTTAAATAGGAATTTAAAACCAATAAATAAATAGGAATTTAAAACCAATAAATATATATATAGTATAATATATATATATATATATATTTCACAGTATAATATATATGTATGTAGTATAAATATATACAAAAAGTGTAAAGCAAAATTGACTGAATTGAATTTTTAATGTAAGATATGGGCAAAAATAAGTATATCAGAACAAAATAAATATGAATATATGTATAAACTCCAGTAAGAGTGAGCTATACCAAAGTGCAATTGACTAAGAAGGACTTAATATTCCCCTCCTCTGGACTAAACTTTAGACAGGCTTCTTCCTGATGACAGGTTCCTGACTTCCTTTTCTTACAGCATTTACTTCAAACAACTTGCGATTATAATTTTTTCTCTGCTCCTGTGAGATATAAATATTTTACAGCGCAGGATTTCTCACTGACCTGGGAGCCACTCTTTTGAAAGACAATCAAGAAAGATAGGATCCCCATCTTCCAGTCTCTGGAGAGGAGAATGAGCCTCACCTTGATAAGTGCCAATTCGCAAACACAGATGCAAAATCGTAACGATCACCTGCTCACTGATGTCCCAATATTTTCCTATTAACTCGCTCCAGCATTTAAAAATCCTCCTGACTTCTGTGTGTAGCAGAGTTGAGTTCAATCTCTCCTGTTGCAATAGTTTCTCTGGCCTGACGTAACAACCTTAAATAAACTATTGCTTGCCTATTTAACTGAGCCAGAACAATTTTTCTTTTATACAACACACACATATGTGAAGTATAAAGACATTTTCAAAGACTGATATACATGCGTACATAAAAATAAATTTGAATTTTCCTAACAATTAAAAGTAATGATGGAGTTACTATTTTCACTGAAAGAGAAACATTGTCATGTATCACTACAGAGTAATAGGGAAAAATGGTTACAAAATAAAAGACCATGTAGAGCATAAATCTATTTTTGCTTGATTTAGTTTTTTTAGGTTTTTTTTTTTTAATAAAAGTAGTTATACACACACTTACACACATACACAAATATACACAAAGATATACATCAATATGTTGACAGTATTTTCCCCCTTAGATAGTGGGATGATAGGTTAATGTTTATTTTCTTCCTTGTATTTTCTTAATTTTCTTATTTTTTTTTCCTACAACATGTGTTAATTTCACTAGGAAAAGAATAGATACGTCCATTATAGAAAAATATAAGGAGAGTTTGTCTGGAATGTTATGTTTTATTGTCTTTATACAGGAGAACTTTTCACCAAATCCATGTTAACTCTTGGTTTTTGTTGCTCGTTTGTTTGTTTACCCAGTCTCAAACAATGAAAAATATCTTGGCATTTTGCATGTTCTCAAGGCAAATGTTTTATGCTCCATATGTGTCACATCTCTACACTGAATTCCTACTCCAAGCCCATTTCTGTCTCCCTTGACCCTGACAAATATTTTAGACTCTTCCTCTGACATGAATTAACTGAAATAATTTTGATGACCAATTTAGTTATCCAGAAATTTGAGCATCTGTAAATTTCAGTGAAGTCCCGAAAAGGAAATGTTCACTCTGTGGTTTGGCCTTGCGTTTGGGGAAGCTTTTGACCCAAGCGCAGCTTCCTAAATATGCTTTTGTACTTGGACCTACTCCAGATTTTAGGTCTTCAACTCTCTTCTCTGATGCCGTAATCTGAAACAGCTTCACGTAAGAGTCTAAGAGACTGGCAAAAACCATGGCCTCTCTCTATTTACTATGAGTTTCTATTTACTATGGCTTATGTTTGCTCCTGCCCAATCACTCTCAGACATTTAGATGCAAAAACCGTAGAGAATTTGTAAAAGATGGACATTCTTAAACTTCAGACCAGAGCTTCTCTGTCAGAATAACTGGTAGAACCAGAGGATATTCATGACCAAGAGCTTTTGTTGTAGGTGATTCTGGGACCAAGTGTTGAAAAAAAGCACCCTGAGAAATCACAAAATGCCCTACCCCCAAATCTACACTTACCCACGTATCTTTGTCCCACGGAATTAAGATATTTACAAATGTCTGCCAAATTCTCCTCATGAATGTCCCACAACACCGTATCATTAGCTCATGAAAGAGAAATTGTGAGTGGGCCCTTACTATCATCTTTGAATCCCATTTTGTCCATCCTCTAGAGCTGAGAAATGATTAGAAGGAAGACCTCCTTGCAAAATTTCTAGCAACAAAATAGACTTTTCTGTTTTCTATTCTGTTCATCCTTGTTAGCCAATGCATGCGTCAAAGAGTCATTAATAAGCTGAACATGAATTTAAATCTAATTCTAGCCCCCCAAAAAAGATTTGAAATTTTAAAAAGTTGATATTGGTTGATCCTGAGTGAAGTGTATCTTTTTCCAGTGGAAGATGCTGTTTATAATAATATCAAACTCTGTATGAATCAAAGTACCTGGTATTCTTGTATTTATGAAAATTAAAAATCTAAAATAATTCCTGTTTCATCTCTTACTTTTACAAATATCCCCTACTGCCAAACCTCATGTTAGCCAAATACTTACTACCCTTCACACATGGCACACCTACTTCCATCTTTTACCTATTATACACCTTATACAGAAGTTCTATTTAAGCACTAAAAGAAAAAAAACTATCAAGATTTTCAAGACATAGGGCTCAATATCATCTTAACACCACATCCTGGGTGCTGGCAGATTCTGATGTTTCATTGTCTTGTCCAGGTAATGACATAAATGGGATTTCTAGAGCTCATCTGCTATGTCACTACAGTAAATAGGCCCTCTACTTATTATCACAGAGACAGCCACTGTATAAAAATGATGGGGATATTACTATAGATGACCGAGCAGGAAAGAGAAAATGAGACAGAGACTGACGCAAGAGACATTGTGAAACAAAAAGACAGACAGATTCAGAATCTACGGACTCTAATAATAAGGCAAAAAAAGGAAAAAAAAAAAAAAAAAAAACAAGCCCCAGGAATACTAACATGCAGTAAATGCAGGGGCCACAGTTACCCAAGTCTAAAAATGGTTTAATCACACAAAGGTTCAACATACCATAAAAGCTTTAAACTTCGGTACAGTGTTGACTGAGAGGACTATAGCTGAAGTGTCTCCTTCAAATAGAACTGTTCAAAATAAAATAGGGAACCCTCTTGCACTGCTGGTGGGAATGCCAACTGGTACAGCCACTCTGGAAAACAGTGTGAAGGTTCCTCAAAAAATTAAAAATAGATCTACCCTATGAGCCAGCAATAGCACTGCTAGCAATTGACCCAAGGGATACAGGAGTATTGATGCAGAGGGGCACTGGTACCCCAATGTTTATAGCAGCACTCTCAACAATAGCCAAATGATGGAAAGAGCCTAAATGTCCATCAACTGAGGAATGGATAAAGAAATTGTGGTTTATATACACAATGAAATATTACTTGGCAATGAGAAAGAATGAAATATGGCCCTTTGTGGCAACGTGGATGGAACTGGAGAGTGTGATGCTAAGTGAAATAAGTCATACGGAGAAAGACAGATACCATATATGTTTTCACTCTTATGTGGATCCTGAGAAACTTAACAGAAGACCATGGGGGAGGGGAAGGAAAAAAAAAGTTAGAGATGGAGGGAACCAAACCATCAGAGACTCTTAAAAACGGAGAATAAACTGAGGGTTGTTGGGGGGGGGGGGGGAGGGGGGGGGGAAGGGGGGAGGGAGGGGAAAGTGGGTGATGGGCATTGAGGAAGACACCTGTTGGGATGAGCACTGGGTGTTGTATGGAAACCCATTTGACATAAATTTCATATTTAATTAATTAATTAATTAAGAATGGTTCTGACCCATAATTATGAGAGACTTTGCAAGGACTCTCTTCTTTTCTGGTGCTTAATTTTAGGGAGGTATTTTGATAGTTTGTTTTTGCATAACACATTGGCCCAAAACATAAAGGCTTAAAACAGTAACTCCTTTTGCCTATTTGCTCACACTTGCAACTTGGGGTAGGCTTGGTGGGGAGAACTTGTCTTTGTCCCAGGAGGCTTTGCTCTGTTGGCTTTAAATTCTGGGGTCTGGCTGGTACTTCCCTAGTTGGACCATAGGTCCCAAACTTCAGTTCTTGGTATTGGCTGGATTCCTCAGTACTCCTCCCTGAGCTTTGTGCAGACTTCTTCACAGCACGGAGGTCTGATGTCAGTCTGACTTCTTATGTAGCAGCTAGCTACTCTCAGCGTGCAAAAAATAAGTATTACCAGATCTTCTTAAGGTATAAAACTAGCAAATAGTTGCTTTCACCACGTTTTATTGGTGTGGTATGGAAGCACAGCTCAAGTCCAGCTCAGAATCGAAAGGAAGGGACCATATAGGCATGAATTCCCAGAGGCATAGTTCATTTGGGGAGTGCCCAAGTAACAGTCAACTACAGAGAGAAAAACCTTCCTTTGTACCCAAGAATATATGGCTGAATATTTAATTGTGTAAATAAACGTGTCTAAATTTTAAGTATTTCTTTACAAAGTCCTGTTTTGTAGTACTCAAAGTCAGGGAGGTAAATTTCTGATTGGATACTATCACACGTTTTCTGCAGAAAGAACATATCTAAAGGTTTGAGATTGCATTGTACAAGTCAACAACAGTGGTTAAAAAATTAGAGCAGTGGAAATTTAAGCAAGGTTCATTTTAAATTTCATTCACAAGCCTCTCAGAGAAGTATAAAAAGGAATAAGTTGATGAAGATAACTCTCTATCCTATAGTGACCTAGTATGGAATAAAATTGAATCTCTATAGATAATCCTTTAAAAAAATATAATGCATATCCTTCCTGCTCTTTTTCTCCTTTTACATGTGTATCTTTGAGTAACATGATTATTAGATTTAGTTCCCAGGAATATATTCCCAGATAGCATTAAGAAAGAATATAGATATTTTTAAACTAAGAAGAAAATAGCCTGAATACACAGAATCTATCAGGATCTTATGGGAAAGAATAAAGCAAGTTTTAGGTATCTAAAAATAATTATTAAACTAAATATGAAGGCTAATAACACAGGGACCAGACTTACATCCTGCTATACTTAAGATAAAACAGTTTGAAGGAAATTTGTAAAGAAATAAAAAGCGTACTTAACAGAAGCAAAAGTATTAAACATAGTAAAACCTTACCCAAAATGGTTGGGAGTTTTCTATTTCACTAAATATTGTAAGTTACTATAACTTGGTGGATAATTCCAAAATTTAAAGAGTCTTTGAATAATAATTATAAGCATTCATTCAAGTTCAAGAACACTGTAAATATATACATTTTTTAAATCTGCAACACAATTTCACTTATATCACCTACATAATTTTTCAACTATTCAGTTGAGTAAATAATTTCCATTTTAGTTTCACCGATCAAATGATATAATTGACCAAAGTATTATTTCTCCAATTTAGTGTATTTTCTATTATGAAAGCTCATGAGGTTATTGCTTGGTACAGTAGATTTAAATGGTACATAATATGTATTGAATCAGTAGCATATTACATGAAGTTGTTGGGAAAGCCTCTAAGTGTAAAAGCACAGTTTACATGACTTGATAACAACCTTCCAGAATGTCAGCCAAATCATACCCAAAGTCTAACGTGGCAATAACTTTATATTTTTGCCTGGTACCTGCAAGCATATGAATCTTACAGCTCCTGACCTACAGTGAAAATTGTAACTGGAAATTCCCTTAGTGTAGTTAAGGTGTGCAAGAGCTCATTAAACTCTACAATTAGTTATTGAGATAAGCAGTTTTTGACAGAGGGATCAATAGATACAGGTTCTAAATACAGAACAGTCCCTAAAGCCAAAGGCATGGGTAAGATGGCCCCAGTAGTAGGCAGGCTTTGTGGAAGGAGGTTGGGGGCAAACAGGGGACACCATTAGGGCATAAAGCCTGGAATAAGAGAGAGCTTCTCATGCTGGACAGGTACTGCACAGGCAGAATAAAGGCATTAGCTAACATCAATGGTTTTGCTGAGACTGCTCACATTCAAGAGAGTTAGTCTGAGCCAAAGATAAGATGGATACTAATCTCTCAAGTTTTCCGAGATATAATCCCATGTTAGGGATGTTCTACAGAAAATTATACACTTACCTCACATTACTTTCTATATTTTTATTATATTTTTTAACATAAGAGCTGTTAATAAATAAATAGGCATTTAAATAGGCATTCCAGTGATACGGGAGAATTCATTATATAAAGAATTTATCTAAATTATTTTTCTCTTCCCCAGTCAAGGATATCATATATTTGACTACACAAGGCTTCTTACACAAAGACTCTGTGACATTTTCTTTCATATCTCAAGACCAACAACATATTTGCCTCTAAGGCAAGGTGAAATGCTTCCTTCTTGTTTTTCTCTTTCCTATGGTTGCTGGGAAGCTTACAGCTAATTTATTTTTAGGAAATTGCAGTAGGTTTTAAGAAACATGGATTAATGGGGCACCTGGGTGGCTCAGTTGGTCGAGTGTCTGACTTCAGCTCGGGTCATGGTCTCGCAGCTCATGAGTTTGAGCCCTATGTCGGGCTCTGTGCTAAAAGCTCAGAGCCTGGAGCCTGTTTCAGATTCTGTGTCTCACTCTCTCTCTCCCTCTCCCCTGCTCATGTTCTGCCTCTCTCGGTCTCATAAATAAATAAATGTTTAAAAAAATTTTTTTCAAGAAATGTGAATTAATGATATCCTTTTTATCCTTCATTGACTGATTTGTCAACTAAAAAAACCCCAAAATCTTGTATTAGTGTATTATAAACTTTTGTGTTACACTGTATGTTAATTATCTTCTTGAAGTGTGAATAAATCATTTTCAAATACTTATTTGTACATTTTCCTATGGACAGCACTGATCTCAAAGTAACCTGCTTGACTGAATCTCGATAGTCACTTAACACAGTTGTCAAATTATTTTTTTTTCAGAGTATTTGAGATTTGGCATTTAAAAAAAACAGAAAATATGTTATTTCCCATTTAGAATTTATTCTCTGTGTTTTATTGGGCTGGTCACTTCACTTCTCATTTTTCCACTTATAATATATAGTCAAAGGTGTTTCTTTCTCAGTATTATTGAGCATATCCAATGAGCTAATAACATATGTCAAACCTTTTAGAAGCAATTAAGTGGTAGCCTAAATTGTTATTATCCTTCATACAGTAAAGCACAGGAGAACTAACTTTGGGGCAATTTATATTCAGGATTAATTGAAATTTAATATTAATTAGAACATGTGGGATTTAAGTGTTTTCTTTTTTGAAATTGGCATATATACAACAGTTTGAGTGAATTCCGTCAGTTACTTAATGTCTGTCAATCAAAAACACGACAACCTTTGTATAGGTTGTACTATGTGGTCAGCATCAAAGAACAATACATAAATACTGATCAGTTTCACTCATTTACTTTCCTCTTCCCTTGTCTCACCAAACTAGACTTTGGGTGATATTTTTGATATATACTTCTCTTTATTTATACAGTTACTATTGTATTTTTTCAAATATTCATCATCTTTGTCTGAATCAAAGTTATGTGTCTTCCATCACCACCCCTCACAGGCAGAGAATCCGTCTACACAATTGCCAGAAACCTCACTTCATAATGATCCAAGCATAAATTGACACATTATAAACTCTATTTGTTAGCAATCATATAGAAAAAAGAACATTTTCAAAATAAAATTAGATCCCTCCTCCTCGTTCCTCTCTGTAGTAACAGAAATCCAGAGTACTGAGATCTGATCTACTGATCTAACTAAAATATATTCAAGTGGAAGCATATAGAGATTTTAATATATGTTTTGCTACATTATTTTCAACTAAAAGTAATCTTTTAAAAATGCATTTTAGTATCCCAGATGGGAAAGTAGAAATGGAAAATAGGGAAGATATTTCACTTGGTTTTGGAAGGAAAGCACATCAATTAACAGATTTTAAATTATTGGCCTGCTTTCACAAATTAATGTATTTTGAGGCAGTGTGTATATGTAGAAAGGAAGTTTCATAGTATCTGTTACTATTCCTTTAAGAACTGTAACTTCTGTAAGAAAGTAATGAGTTGAAAGAATTAGAAAGACATCAGGAGCCTTCTAACAATTAGAAGAATCTGTTAATTAGCACAGAATATGAATCTTAAGCTGCCTTGCTCATCAAATCACTTATTTTAATGAAGCAATGTGGATCGGCAACCTTACTAACACAAAAAATAATTGTAAGGAAAATATTTAAATACGCGAAGCTTTCAATGGAAATATGGTCCAGGACTACAGGATGTAGACACCCTTAAAACTGGATTTATCATGACGTGTACCTTCCTCTGAGGGATTCTGTGAGGACTAATTAACTGGAATTTGCTTTATGAGCATTAAAGAAGAGTATGGAGCATGTCTGTCAAGCCAAAAATGCTGCAAATGGTCCATCAAGCTCACCATTTTAAGAGGTCAGACAGCGAAGGAGTGGTGTAGGGTCAGTTTAAATAGGGACCATGGGAGTTCACTATATTCATGATTACTGTGAAGAAGTAAGAAAATTCTATCAGCAGCCATTCAGAGTTCATTGACTGATATTTCATTGGCTTTTAAAATATCAAGTAGAAAGAAAATTAAAGAAGTGTTAGTGAATGCAACGAGGGTTAGCAGAACATAAGATCGAGAACTGAATGTCCACCTGTATGCTTTCTTACAAATGTATCATTGATTGCATGGCTTACCTAGGTCTATCATCTTTCGAGAATTAACTTTATGTGCCTCGTCGGTGTAATTTTTCTTAGTATCTCTATAACTTAAGCAGTTTCCCCTTCCATAGGATGCCCTCCTCTGTGCTCCTACGGCGTAGTCTTACTTTTTTACGTGAAGACTTTCTGTCTAATGTGCGCTGCAAAATGCTGGCTGCCTGCTCTACTTACACACAGAATGGCTCTCTGTGAAGTCTTACTACCTTCCCACCTGAGAAGGACACTCTGATATAAATCTAAAGTAAGAGAGACAAGTGAGAGGAAGAGGAAGAGGAAGAGCAGATTTCCTTATTCCGTAAGTTTATTAAGACACAGCAAACACAGCGCCTACAGCCCAGAGTACATTTAAAGTCCAGAAAAGGTTCTAGTTTCTTTTAAATCAGGGGAAAAATGAAATTTTAGCTTAAAAATTACTATATATTAAGTATAAATATATTGTTTATATATAATTGCCATTAATAATTTAATATATAATAATATATTACATCTTATGCATATATAATTGTTATTATTTAAATATTTATCTTTATACTGATACCATCATACTCTTTCATTCATCGATTAATTTTTAGTGGAGAAGAGACGTGTGCAGGCAAAGTGGTGAAAGCCCTCAAAGGTCATACGCAGCCCTGGAAGAGACACAGAAAAAGAGAGGGAAAAAGAATCACTTCCCTCAGCGAAGGGAATCACTTTCCAGTTAAGGTATGAAATGAAATGCACTGTGGTGCATGTAACAATAGGAAATGTCCCCCATACCCAGGAGTTCAGGGGGTGTTTCTGCTATTCACTTTTCTATCATAACTTAAATTGGTTATTCTATACTAATAGGTGTTCAGACAATAAAACTACATGTAAAGAACTAAATTCACATGTTATTGATGAATAATAACATTTATTCCACATTGACTATGAGTCAAGCTTCTGATTCATGGTCTCATTTATGTGTCCCATAACCCTATGAGATAAAGATTATTGCTAACAACCTTTCAACTAAGGGAAGAGCAGTTTAAAGACGGTAAATAGATAAAGAGATCTATAGATTCCCAGCCATTTTAGGCCTCAATTGGCATTCAAGTTTAGAGGGACAGAATTATAAATCCCTCTTATTATTCACTTATTTGTGGGGATTCTCAAGTGCACATTATTTCACAAATTTAACTTCCTTTAACCTATAAATATTTTCTGCCTAAAGAGTTATGGAAAGTAGCAGTTTAATCCTAAAGAAGAGTTAATAACATTTAATTTAAAATTGCTAATGTTATACCCTTAATCAATGAAAAGGCCACTTTTGGAGGAAGTATAAATTGACATAATGCCTTTGAAAAATAGTTGGTAATATCTGGTAAAGCTGAACATATGCACACACCACAGCCTGACAATCCCATACCTAATTAATGTGTGTACATGTGCACCAAAATATTCATGAATATGAAAAACTGGAAACATCTCATATATCCATCAAAGAATAGGTATAAATAAAATCTATTAAAAAATGGAATATTCTACAGCAATTAGAATGAACTAACTACACATCAACACATACAACTACGAATGAGTTTTATAAATATGTTGTTGAATGAAAGAAATCCTATACAAAAGAACATCTACTACTCTATAATTTCATTTGTATAAATTTCAGAAGCAAATTAAACTACAGTTCTAGAAGCTGAAACAGTGTTTCCTCTGGCATGATTAGAAGATTTAAATGGATCGCCAGAATGGCTTCTAGGTTTCAGTAATAACCTCATTTTTTGACCTGGGGGGTGATTTTATTTACTATATTCACTTTGTAATAATTTATTGAGCTTATGATATATGCACTTTCATCATATATATCACATTTCAGTAAACAAATATTTTTTAAGTCAAGGTAAAAATTCATGCAACTAAATTTCTACATTATATTTAATACACTGTGTTGATATTCCATGCAAGTAAAATATAATAGATTGGAATTTTTCTTACACGACTTGCTAACTTGCAGAGGAAATTATTAAAGAAGAAGCAAGTGTGAATTATTCTGACATGCTTTTGCAGGAATAACTCACATGGTTATAGCACAGAGGCAAACTTCTGACATGATAAATGGTGACAGAGAGAATTAATTTAATTGAGATAAGGATAAAAATCAATGCAGTAGATTAACACATTCCCTAAATTTAAAAATCTATGTATTTTCCCCTTTAAAGATTTAGTTATCTGTTCTGAAGTAGGGTTATGATTTAATTATAAAACATTCCAAGGTAGAGACTTACTAAATTGATGATTCATAACCTGTTTTTTTTCTAACATCGTGTGTTAAAGTTACAATATATGAGAAAATATTATAAAGATAATTTTAGAAGTTAAAAGGAAAGGGCAGCTTAAAAATTAAGTCATATTTGGCAAATATTTATAGGTTGGAAAGTCTCAATAGTGTAATGTCTTCTGTATTCTCCCTGGCACATTTTGGTCTAAAATAGATTAGATAGATAAATGGTAAAATCCATGCTGGGCTCTGCTTTAGTCTGCATGCTGCTGAACAATCATCAAAGTTATCCGGTAATTGAAGGGCTAGATCTATTATTATCTCCTAATGATTAGGTCAAATCAGTCAGGTTGGAATCCTCATTAGTATGACAAGGGTCTCTGGAGCCACTGCCCCTTAACAACTTATAACACAGCAACGTTATAATATTTAATCAACTTCTCAGCTATACATT
Source organism: Neofelis nebulosa (assembly GCF_028018385.1). NCBI lineage: Eukaryota > Metazoa > Chordata > Mammalia > Carnivora > Felidae > Neofelis > Neofelis nebulosa. The sequence continues at coordinate 79,245,695 of NC_080793.1, read as the reverse complement.
TGTGGTAAGCCTCCTCCCTCTCCACATGAACAACCTGCTATGCTCAGCACAGCCCCTTTAAAAAGCCTCCTGCCAGCCAGCCATGTCCAGGTTTTCAACAGAGGACAGACTTCTCTTCTGACCGCATCCCCTCATCACCTGACCTAGAAGATTCACGGAGAACTACTGAGGAAAGGATACAAACATGATTAGCTACAATTTAGGCCATACAGTATTACCTTCAGGCTCCCAGATGACCTGTCACTTCTGAGAAATCCTTGCACACGAGAAGACTTGCCAAATGCCAGTAATGTTTGTGAAAAAGTAGAGTAGGCAAGCCAAACTTTCAGTTCATGGCTTGGTCCTCATTCTCCTGTGGATTCTATTTCCATATCCCAAAGAAACCCATTATCTCATCATTAGTTATCATATCAAACACCTCCTTTTAGTTTTAACTTCAATAGATTTCTTTTTATTTATCTAATTTTTTTTGGAGTTGGGGGGGTTACCCTCCCCTTTCCACTTTCCTTCTACCTATTTTATAAAGATATTTATAACCTTTGGGGAAAAAGGAAACTGTTTACACGTATAATTGTAGCTAAAAATCAGATTACTAATTCAGTGTAAACTGTTTGATCCAGAACATTGTTAGATATTTAATTATTTGTCAAAAAAAGCAAAAATACTTCTTCAGTTCCAGGTCCGTTACGCAAGTAAGGCCTGCTAGTGAAAACAGGAAAACAATAAAAGCTTTGAGGGCAGTAGAATTTTGACTGATAGGTGCTCAAAGAAAGAAAATGTGCAAGAACCAAAATAAATTCCACAGTGGCTGATGTCTTTTTTGGATATTTTTAATGGAAAATCAGTGGTAATTTGCACAGAAAAGGAGAGGTTGTGCTTCATTTTCTTTAAGATTTAAAGCCAAATTCTTCATCCTGGAATTTTACCATGGAACCCATGGTTTTAAGAAAACACACCCCCCCCTTTTTTTTTTAAGTTTATTTATTTTTTTTTTTTTAAATTTTTTTTTCAACGTTTTTTATTTATTTTTGGGACAGAGAGAGACAGAGCATGAACGGGGGAGGGGCAGAGAGAGAGGGAGACACAGAATCGGAAACAGGCTCCAGGCTCCGAGCCATCAGCCCAGAGCCTGACGCGGGGCTCGAACTCACGGACCGCGAGATCGTGACCTGGCTGAAGTCGGACGCTTAACCGACTGTGCCACCCAGGCGCCCCTTTTTAAGTTTATTTATTTTTGAAGGAGAGAGTGTGAGTGAGGGAAGGCAGAGAGAGAGAGATGGAGACAGAATCCAAAGCAGGCTCCAGGCTCTGAGTTGTCAGCACAGAGCCTGACACGGGACTTGAGCTCACAAACTGCGAAATAATGCCTTAAGCCGAAGTTGGATGTTTAACCAACTGAGCCGCCCAGATGCCCCAGAAAACACACCCTTCTTTACATGGAGACAAAAACTGAATACACAAAAAATGGATCAGAGAGCTAAATGTAATAGGTAAAACTCTACAACTTTTATAAGAATACATAGAAATAAATCTTTGCATCTTGGGTTTGCTAAAGCCTTGGTAAGTATGACACCAAAAGCACAAGCAACAAAAGTACAAAGCAGATAAATGAGACTTCATTAAAATTTAAAAATGTTTGTATTTGAAAGTGACACTATCAAGAAAGTGAAAAGAAAATCCACTAGAATCTAGAAAATATGTGCAAATTATATATCTGATAAGAGATGTTTCTAGAATATATGAAAACAACTCAACAATGAAAAGAAACATGTCAATTTTTAAAATGAGTAGAAGACCTAAACAGAAATTACTCCAAAGATATACAAACAGGTGCATGAAAAGATGTTCAACGTGATTAGCCATTACGGAAATATGACAAGATATTACTTCATACCCACTAGGCTGCCTATAACCAAAAAGATAGTAACAAGTCGTGCTGAGGATATGGAAAACTGGAATCTTCATACATTGCAGGTGGGAATGTTACGTTGCAGCTGCTTCAAGATATTGTTCGACAGTTTCTTAAAATGTTAAGCATAGAGTTACCATACAACCCAGTAATTCATCTCCTGGGAAAATACCCAAAAGAAATGGAAACACTTGCCTAGACAAAACTTAAAAGACGCCCATCACACAAGAGCACATATTGAATGATTCCATTTATATAAAATGTCTAGAATAGGTACATCTATAGAAACAGAAAGTAAATTAATGATTGAGTAGGATTTGGGGGAGGAGAGCAAATGAGAATATGGAGTAACTGCTAATAGGTACAAAGTTTCTTTTGGGGGGTGATAAAAATATTCTGAAATTCACTGCAGTGTTAGTTGTATAAATCTGTGATTATACTAAAATTCATTAAATTACACACTTTAAATGAAAAAATATATAGTTGTGAATTCATATTTTGTGGGTTCGAGCCCCACATCAGGCTCTGTGCTGACAGCTCAGAGCCCGGAGCCTGCTTCGGATTCTGTGTCTCGCTCTCTCTCTGCCCCTCCCCCCACTGAGGCTTTGCCTCTGTCTCTCAAAAAAAATAAGTGAATAAATAAACGTTGAAAAAAACATACTCTTTCCCCTAAAACAATGTTATCTATATGCTAAAATATGGAAGAAAATCCAGTTGGGAAGGAATATACAGCAGCAAATGAGTGTGATAGGATACAAAGGACTATAACAGACATGCCTTCAAATTGCTGAAGGATCACAGCTGAGGAAATATTCCCCTTATTTTCTATGTCAATGACACAGTTCTTACTGACTGCCACGTGTCTATGATACGTGTGCCCGAGAGTGTATGTATGTGTGCAATAGAGTGACCAGGCTACATACACTTGGATATATTTGGCTCACGGAGTACTGCAGCACCTCAATCGCCCAGATATCTATTTTTATTTATGGTTCAGCATAGGGCATAGGCAGTGCTATTCTGGAGCTAGCTCCTGTCAGTCCAAGAGAGCTGAATACAGGCATCACTTCCCACCTCCATGTACACATCAGTACCCTGAAGTTGTCCAAGCTGGGAGTATTTACACCATGGAAATCCACAAATACAACAGATCAAAACTCCCCACTGCCCTCCTCCACCACCCTGTAGCCTGCTGGTTGTTAAACATTTGCCAGCACACCACTGGGTTTAAAAGTTCTTTTGGAAAGTGACCCATATAGTATCACACTTGGGATTCAGATATATTCATAAATGCCTGGAAAATCGAGGGAGTCATTCAGAAGCCAAATTGCCTGAGGACACTATTGAGTCTCTGAGAAAAAAAAATATGTCATAAGGGAGTACAGAATATGGCACTGTAAGCCCTTCTAGCAAAAGAAGCTGGGAATCAGGAAGAATCAAGTGTTCTGGGTAAAACTCAAAGGCACATCAGCACCTTGGAAGGAGACAGCTTTGGAGAAAACTAAAAAGTGCTAGACACAAACTTCCGGAATGACTCAATGCTCAAGTAATCCTGCTATGGGTTCTTTGTAAGACACAAAGGGGAGACGCTTCAGAAAGAAGCCCACCACTCCGAGAGCAGCAGGGGCCTCAATGAATCGCAGGGATCAGCAGCAGGCTTAAGGGGCAGCCCCTCAGCTTGAATGGAAGAGGGGCTGAGCTGAGCATAAGGGCAGCTGCAGTGGCAGGTGGGGACTGTTCAGAATGAAGTGACAGGTAGCAGGACAGTGGAGAAGCATGGTGGCACCTGCAGAAGCAGGAACCACAGCAGCAGTGTGGCACTGAAAGAACAACAGAGAAGAGGAACCTTAACTTAACGTGTTAATTCACGAGTACGCCTCCCTGGAGGCTCTAATATCCTTGAAGATTAGGGAATTTTCAAAAAGAATGTAAGCAACCAAGGTGTATGAGTGTATCTTCTGGGGAGGTAGCTGTTATCACAGTAAACTGATCATACATCATCTGTCACAAAACTCATGCCATATGTCAGAATTATTTACTTTCCAATCTCTATCCCATAATATATTGTCAGCTCCGTAAGGCAGAATTTATTCTATTCATCTCAGCTCCCACGGCAATCATAGGGCACATTGTGAGCATTCCATGTTTGTTAATAACAGTAAGAGCTAATAATTACTCTGTATAACATTTAAAATGTGCCGGGCACTAGTCAAAGAATTGCACATTAACTCATTTGCAGTTTATGAGAAGGTATTAATATTTTCCCATGTTAAATAAACTAAGGCATCGAAAACTAAATAACTTGCTTAAGGTCATAAATTCTCCAGATAGATGAATCAAAAGATAGATGATAGATAAATAGATGATAGATAGATAGATAGATAGATAGATAGATAGATAATGGATGGATGGATGGATGGATGGATGGATACATTCAGAAAATCTGGTTTATTATCTAAGTTCTGCCACTTTTTCAAAATGTGCCTTAAGTTTTTCAAACAGGTATAGAAGTCCATTAGAAGGCAGTAAAACCAATTTAGTGGATTACAACTAGAGTTTCTTTTGTTTTGTTTTGTTTTGTTTTGTTTTGTTTTGTTTTGTTTTGTAGCAAATGTGAGTTTGCTCTGTGAAACCTCAATTTCAGTTATGTGTAAGTATGGGGGTGTGTTTGTATATGCAGGGGCATAATGTAAAATGCAGCTCCCACTGTGGTTTGCTATCAAAATTTGAGAAACCCTAATCCAGGCTATATTATTTTAATAGCCTCTGTTCCTTAGTTTATTCAAAACTATCGTGAGCATGCAGTGCTCGATAAGGTAGGTATTTTAGAAGACACTTCCAGTGTATAGGCTTGAAACTTTCCTAATATAATTAAAACACTGGGAAAAAATAATTTAAACTAATGAACTAAAATATTACATATGTAACACTATGATCTGATTGTCTTCTCGGAAGAGATGTTACACACATTATAAGGCACATGTAATGTTTTAGTTTTTTTGTTAACTTTTAAAAATTCTCTCTGCAAGACAGCTCTGTCCAAAACACTGTGGCCCTGGATGAAGAGAAAAAACTACCCGCGAGACTCCCTCAGATGCATTATTGAAGTTACGATTCGATCATGACAGCACTAGCACTTCTACATGGAGAATGAGATGATAACAATAATGAGTAATAATAAATGATTGAACAGCTCTCCTCTCTGGAGCAGTCTCCTAGTTATGGGGAAAAGCCTCTTCTCCACCTCCACTCAAGAAAAGAGAAAATGCAGAACTGCTGAGACCTTTTGGGGAAAAAAAAGTAATTGCCCAAGCAGAAAGTTGAAACCAATGCCGGTAGCATCCGACTGTTTTTAATACCATTTTGAATAAGAAATTGTGCAATTACCATTGTCCTCTGCTTTCCCAAAACTTCTTACCCATGGCTCATTGTAGAAGAATGAGAAATAGGCATAGCTCAAAGAAGGGAATCGGTTCTTCTTTTTTTGCACGTTTCTTAAAAATCATACATTTTTAAGTATTTTACAAATGATAAACTTTATGAAAATATCATTTATTTTATTACCTAACTAGAATATTATTTCCACAAGTCAAAGGTGAGGATTAGTAGCTTTTTTTTTTTAATTTCCTGCAGCAGCTAGCAATTCTTAAAAAAAAAAAAATTTTTTTAATAGATTCCTACAGTAACAAATGCCTTCTAGTGAAATGCATTGAGTCTTGAAAAGTAGGAATCCACATATTAATGGCATGTCTTGGCTAGGCAATTTTGTATATCTTATCCCATTTTCATTTCATCAAATTAAGTCTCTAAAATGAGTATTGTCACCCTGGTTGTAGGGAAAGAGGAAGAAGTTATTCGGCTAGCAACAACTGTTTGGCTAAGCTGAGAATCATCCTGAGGTCTCTGTGTTCACAGTGCTCACACTCACTCCTTTACGAGTAGTTGAGGCATCATACCAATGTGGAAAGAGAATCACCACATCCCATCACTCCACAGAGCATAACCTACGGATATTTTGCTCTGTTTTCAGAGGTGATGTTATCAGAATGAGAGGGACTGATCCATAAATAGGAGACATTTAGGCACTAGAGTGACATTTTCTTTCATTATTTCATTTCATGTCATTTGCCACATGTTGGTCTCTAATCCCGTGCACGTTCCTGTCCCTATGTAATATTCAGTGTGAAATTCTATGTCAGTATATTTAAACTTCCAAAAGTCAGTAGGTTCAGAGTTGTGATTCCCATAGCAACCATAATTCCACCCCTTTGTTTTTATATAGCATTTGTATAACTGGGGAAGTTGTTAAGTTTTATATCTTAATATAAATATGCAGTCATGTTGAGTGTCTTTTTATAGTTGCTGTGGGAACCACAATTTAGAATTTTCTTTGCATTTAAATTCCCAATCAGATTACGGCAATCACTGGCGTTCCTCTAATTTTATTGAAGAAGTGGTAATGGGGAAAAGGAATAGTAATTTTATTATAAATTCCCATAGTTTTTATTTTAGAATATTATTTAACTGCCAAAGGGAAATTAAAATTTTTAAAAAAAGGGGAGGAAAGACACATGGCATATTTTGAAATAAAATGGCAAAAGGAAAGAATAGTATGGTAAAGAAACGTAAAGTAACTTTAAATATGTGTAATTCCCAAATATTTTGAAACATTGTGTTTCTTATTGGTCACAGAGTAGTAAGTGTTATAAATATAAAGACCTATTAACTTCTTAGATCTCTTATTAGCAGGCACTGGTGTGCACTTTACAAGTAAGGAGTGACATGAGTGTGTGTATTGTGTTGTACTGATTGTATTGTGTGTGTGTGTGTGTGTGTGTGTGTGTGTGTGTGTGTGTGATGCACTTCTCTTTCCACTCAAAGGAAGAGTTTACTGAAATTAAAATACCTGCATATGATTCAGTATCCTTTTAAGTCTTGTGGGGCCATAATGTGAATGTGTGTTTAAACCCCAGGTAGTTTTTATTTAATAAGAGCTTACAAAAGTCTTGTATGAAAGTGTCTGATCAAAGAAAGGAGTTTGAAGTCAGGATGGATATTCAGGCAAAATCAGTAATCAAACTTAACTCATAACATTTCCCTCCCCTAGAGCAGCCCCAGCTGGTTTTGGCAACATTTCTAAAACTCACAAACCACAATTTAAGAACCATTAGTGTAGACATATCTCCTAAATAGAAAATAAGCCAAATATCACAACATGGTGGTATATTTCCTTAGTGCATTCTAGACAGCATCTCTGAAGCCCTAGAGATGGTAATGTTGATGACGATGGTTCCAGTTTTATTTTTCAAAAAGAAAAGGGGGTAGGACATTTTGATAGGGATATTGTTGCCTCACAGTTGACAAAACAATTTTGTGAATTATAAAATCATATCCTTTCACTATGAAATTGTTTTTTGTAAATTTTTCCTCCCAAATTAAAGTGAGAAAAATGTTGTAGCTTTGGTGAAGTTAAAGAGATACAAAACATGCAGAGCCCTCTGGTTTCCCAGCCAGGAAGATAATAAACCCCTCACTTCATAAGATGAATCCAGGTCAATGGTGTTCTTAAGGTTCATAGGTCTGCAAACTGGATTTTTTTTTTTTTTGGCAACTCAGAGCTGAACAGACTTAAAGTAGCTGATTTATTCAGCCAAATTCATAGGAGATTAGGATGTAAATCCAAAAGCCAATTTATTAATGTTTTGTAAACATAATGATTGCCAAGTCGTCTGTGTTACTTGTGAAAAAGTTTTTCCATTATTCCATTCTCTTCATTTAAGTAAATCTTCTTGAGGATGCTAATTTTGTTTTATTTTTAAAAGTTTTTTTAACATTTATTTATTTTTGAGAGACAGAGACAGACAGAGCGTGAGCAGAGGAGGGGCAGAGAGAGAAGGAGACACAGAATCAGAAGCAGGCTCCAGGCTCTGAGCTGTCAGCACAGAGCCTGACTCAGGGCTCAAACCCATGAAACATGAGATCATGACCCGGACTTCAGCTCAACTGACTGAGCCACCCAGGCACCCTGAGGAGGCTAATTTTAATTGGGTTGCCCACAAAGCCTGGAATCAGATATAAAAGGTTAACTGAAAAATCTGAATGTCAACTGTCTTCTCCATTGAAATTATTTATGCCAAGATGGCTTAAAATTCAAGATGGTGGCAGTAACTGCATTAAGAGACCACAGCAGATGTTGCTGGACTCAAATGCCAGAACTAGTCAGCATGGGTCTCGTCCCTTCCCCCAACATCCTTCACAGATCCATACATATTGCCCTTAAAGACACATTAATGAACACTTAACACAACAGGGTCTACAGAAAGAGAACTAAAGTGAGGTCTTTATATGTCATTATTCCCCAAATCCTATTTTGTAAAATTCATATCCCTATGACTCAAATAAGCACAAAATTCACAAATGACCATTTGACCCCATGAACACAAAAGTATTCAATGCACAAGAAAAAGTTTAAGTCTGTTTTGCAAGAATTGACCCTGACACGTATGCAGTCACTATTCGTAAGAATTGTACGTTACCTTTTTTAGATATGCACAAATAAAAATATGTTTTTACACAAATGTGAAGGGCGCATGCTTTCTTTAACAGTCTTTCTTCCTTCCTTTTACATGGCTCCCCCAAATTAACAATATCCTTTATTGTCTGTGTTATATGATCACCTGTCCTGTGTTCCCTGGCTCCATATCATAACAACAAGAATTCTCATTTTTACCCCCATGGACAATCCTAAAATTGGAACTATTAACTTGGATAGTCGCTACTCTCTGAGAAGCTGTAATGAAATGACTTATGCTAGATTGATTTGAGACATGTCCTAATCTCTTTTCTGACAATCTATGATCAAAATTACAGCCCCATCATAATCTCTGGGTGCTGTGGGGCCTTGAAGCAAGATTATCTAGTGGATTCAGAGAAACCCAACTGCCCTTCTGGCCCTCTTCATAATAGTTAATGGCTTGCACGAGCATGGCGTCAGCATTTCAAGGGAAAATAGTAAACACCATATTTAATTTTCCTATATTACAATACCCAGGGATGCAGAGGTAAGAGAACCTTCATCAAACTGATCCTAAGTTTTTGACATGGTTACTATTGCTATTTCCAAAAGACAGAAATATCATTGCTGTCAAACAGAGCAGGCTGCCATAGGGAGTGGTGGTCACTTCGAAGACTCTGCCATGGAAGGATAATTTTATATAATTTATGAGAACTGTTGCTCTGAGGCAGGAGAAGTTATTGTCACCAAAACACAGGCTGTCACAGATGGGGGTATTAGCCCGTGGAGTGTGACTTATCTGAGAAGGAGTTTAGTTCAAAATGCAAACTCCTCTATTTTCATATTGTTTCATATTCTATCTTGGGGCACACTTTAAATTGATTGACAGACACTGAAAAAAATAGTTTAATTCCAAGGAAGTTTAATAATAAAATCAAGGTAAAGTCTCCATCAGTAAAACATCTACTAAAATAATAAGATGGGTTTTGTCAAATAAAAACTCTATAGCTGTTTCCCACTTAACCTATATTTCTCTGTCATCTTTGTACTTGTATTTTTTATTCCTTTTTCACATTTAAATCCCAGATGAGGAATAAAATTGAAGCAAAAATTTGCATATTTAAATGAATACTGTCAAATTTATTGGGACTGGGATCAACTGTAGATTATCAGAAAACTCTGGAGGGTGATAGGAGACATTTCAAAATCAAAAAGTTTACTGCCTTTGCCATCTGCAACATTCTCCAGTCCAATTTCCTAATTTCCTTCACTTTGTTTTCTCTATGGAACTTTTTCCTTCTTCCACTGAGATCACTGGTGTCTGCTCAGTTGGGAATGTGTTGTCTCAATTTTCAACAATTTCACTATTACCCATTCTCACCCAGTGATACAAAAAAGGGAAAAAAAAGTCATCAAAAGTAGAAGAAACCATCCAGATTCATTAACTCCACCTTGGACATCTCCTAGGGACGGTTTTCTAATGCTCACTGGTTTCTGATTCACAATATTTGAAATTTTTGACTCAGGGACTCAGCTTCAACTCTGGCAGAAAAGATCATCCAGGCAAATTGCCTGACATTTTATATTATCTGTGATTATGCTCCCCTCTGCTACTTTAGGTAACTGGCAGTTGATCATGCGGTGGTATCTCTACATCCATGGCCTAGCCTTCTGCTTCTAGTCCTTTTACATGTAATATAGCAACAAGAAGTCCCTAATATTATCCACCCCATTAGTCTTCAGTATAACTAAAAACCTGATTAAATAAACACTAAATTGACAACTTCATTCATTCAAAATATATTTAAAGAGTTCACCCTACCAAAACTGTATTTGAACTATACAAAATATTAAAAGGAAAGGGGGAACAGATGTCTGAGTGGTTCGGTCAGTTAAGCGTCTGACTCTTGATTTCAGCTCAGGTCATGATCTCATGGCTCATGGGATCTGTGCTGACAGTATGGAGCCTGCTTGGGATCCTCTCTCTCTTTCTCTCTCTCTCTCTGCTCCTCCCTCTCTCTCTCAAAATAAATAAATAACCTTTAAAAAATGAAATAAAGTAAAATAAAAGGGGGAAGGACGACCTTTGTTTCTGAGGTATCATAGTCTATAGTACCTGAAAAGAGTATGATTAACAAATCTGTATGCCTGACATACACAGGGAACAAGGAAATAGGAAAAATCTTCCACCTTTTAGTAGTCTCCAAGAGGAAGAAATGATCATTGAAGTGGTAAAATTTAGAATATTCATTGGACCTGCTTTTCTGCCTCTTCCTGTTGATATGAAAATGGTGCTTTCATTGGACATATATATAGCAATGTAGCACATCTCCCAAAATGTGGCAGCTTAAAACAATGAAGTTTTAACATCTCATGCAGTTTCTGAGAGCCAGGACTCTATTGTAGCTTAGGGGAATGGTTATAGTTCAGAGTCTCTCATGAGAGTGTGGTCAAGAGGTAGGACAAGATTCCAGCTATCTGAGGGCTCGACTGGGCTGGGGTGGGGGGATCCACTTCCAAGCTCCCTCATGCGGCTACTGTCAGGAAGCCTTAGCTTCTCATCACACAGGTGTCTCCAGAGGCCTACTCAACAACTGGTTTTCCCAAATTAAGTGATCTAAGATAGAGGGTGACCAAAATGTCTTCTACAATTTAATCTTGAAGGGGCTTACCATCCCTTCTGCTAGGTTTATTGTACAAATGAACTTGGTACAATGCAGGAGAAAACTAGACAAAGTTATAAATCCCAGAAAGAAGGGATCATGAGGGGCCATCTTGAAGACTGACTACCCCAGGTCTGTGTTCTCTCTATCGCGTGTGCACCGCCCCCCACCCCTGCCTCTAATATATGCTTGGTCTTGCTTCAAGTTCCTGTACCCTAAAGTTCAACCATAAGGGTTTGGTTACGGGTTTAGGGGAAGGAGATTGAGACTTGAGGTCAATCCACATGCTTTAAAACTATTTCAACAATACTAGGTTATTCTCATTCTCATTTTTGTATATAGCAACTTGATGGGAGGTTAATTATAGGACAGAACTGGGCATGTCTAGACCTTTTAGTTAAAACTCATCATAAACCATCAAAACTCTTGCCCTACACTATAAATTAATAGATATAATATATACATACATATTACATGCATATACATATATTTTTTTTTTTTTATTTTAACCAATGTTCACTGAGTAAGTTTTCATTGAACACCTACTATGTTTCAGCACTCTTCTGGACGCCTATGATACATCAGTAAATAAGCATCATACAAAAATCCCTGCCCTCATAGTGTTTACATCCTAGTGGGTAAGAAAGATACCACAAATAAATAAATAAATCAAATATTATGTTAGAGGATGATAAGTCTCATGAAAGAATACAGCAGTGGAAAGGGGATTGTAAATTCTAGGGTGGGGATTGTGATTTTTAAACAAAGCAGTAAGGATAGACCAGGTTTAACAGGTCACATTTGAGCAAACACTTGAAGAAAGTGATAAAGCCATGCACACAACTGGAGGAAGGGTTTTCCAGGAGAGGGATAAGCTATGCCAAAGGGCCTGGGTGGGAACGTCTTATGTTCTTCACTGGAGGAGAGTGGGAAGCAATAAAGAGTAGAAGGAGATGAGGTGTGAGAGGTTACAAAGGAAAGAATTTTAAGAGGCCACTGAAAATGTTGGCTTTTAGTCTGGGTGAAAAGTGGAGATACTGGATAGTTTGTTTTGACCAGAGAAGAGTAGATGAAAATTAATCCAACAAGGAAGTAAAGATATTCACTATACATAAGTAAGCATAGGGATATGCTTTCATCTTGTTTATGTCCAGTGCTATTTCCATGTCACGACTACTCCCTCAATTCAACCCTCCTCCACATTTTACCCTTTAAAATTCGGCTCGGGCCTTATCAACTGGCTCTCAGGGGAAAGGAATCCCTGAAAGGTAGCATGTGCAATTTCTGTGATATATATACTTCCCGCATGGCTGATTTCAAGGATGGTTGTGTTTAACAATCCGCTCCTGGAATTTTAATAGATCGACCTGAGAGCCTATATGAAACAGCTCCAGCATGCCATGTTTGTGCCCCACAGGGCAAACACCAAACACAGTGACTTTTACAGTCGTTGTTACACAAATGTTTAACGTATTCATAACAATTATCACTTCTGAGTACCTATTATATGTCAAACATATAACTCACTCTTTATCAAGTATTCCCTGAAAAGCCTTGCAATTATATAGGCAGGAAGCCATTTTTCCCTCATATATATTCCTCCATTTACCTGGAGGTAAAATAACTTTTCCAAGTTCACTAGCTAATTAATAAGCGACAGTCATGATGTGAACCATGAACTGCTTATGCCCTTCAGGTTGTGCTGAATAAATGACTCTAACCTGAAATTCAAAATATCAGGTGTCTACAACGTACCCATTGTGTACATTTTTCATCACTGTGGAATTGTTGAAGAAAGATAGCATTATTATCAACTCAACTGAAATCCACTAAATATCATACGTTCAATTTGCACCATGCGATGCATACAAATCGAGATTCCGCTCTCTGCAACAATTTTACCTTCTCTCCTAAAGAAAGACATCTAAATCAAATCAACAGCACCACACTCTCCACCATCCCAACCCTTCACGCTGCGTTCTTTAAAATGGCGCTTGGGGGGGCGCCTGGGTGGCGCAGTCGGTTAAGCGTCGGACTTCAGCCAGGTCACGATCTCGCGGTCCGTGAGTTCCAGCCCCGCGTCAGGCTCTGGGCTGATGGCTCGGAGCCTGGAGCCTGTTTCGGATTCTGTGTCTCCCTCTCTCTCTCTGCCCCTCCCCCGTTCATGCTCTGTCTCTCTCTGTCCCAAAAATAAATAAAAAAAAAAAGTTGAAAAAAAAAATTTTTTTTTTTTTAAATAAAAAAATAAATAATAAATAAAATGGCGCTTGGGGCGCCTGGGTGGCTCAGTCGGTTAGGCGGCCGACTTCGGCTCAGGTCATGATCTCGCACTCCGTGAGTTCGAGCCCCACGTTGGGCTCTGTGCCGACAGCTCAGAGCCTGGGGCCTGTTTCCGATTCTGTGTCTCCCTCTCTCTGACCCTCCCCCGTTCATGCTCTGTCTCTCTCTGTCTCAAAAATAAATAAATGTTAAAAAAAAAAAAAATTAAAATGGCGCTTAAGCACCAACTGTCCCGGGAAACTTTTTTCTGCACAATCTTTCTCTTCCTGGCTCCCCGCAGAATGAAATACATGCCCAAAAGTTGTGTTTTCAAGTATCTTGTGAATATATACAGCACACTAAAACACATGGTTATGTGACAAGCATGTGTTTTATTTCTCTTTTCTCCATTAGGACGAGAACTCTTTTTTAAGACACGGGATTGTGTCTTATTCACCTTTACATCTCCACCACATGGTATGAGATGTAATTTTTATTTTATCTTTTTGTTTGACTAAACGAATGATTAAACAGATAAATGCAAGATTCCGGGCAAATATCATCATTTTATATCTGGTATTTCTATTTATATAAGTAGTTCCATAATGTCACAAAGTTATGATGGTATTTCAGCTATCATCTATTTCAAAACCCAGAATGAAGCGCTGGTTAGATGCTTGAGCTCTAGAGTCATACTGCCTGCGTTCCACTTTGTTCTCCCACTTTACCAGCTGGGAATTTACTTTCTCTTTCAAGGCTCTTTCCTTAACTCTAAAATAGAAATGATTTTTATAAGAGTTAAATACATTAATACATATAAAACACATAGAAGAAGCTTGGCAAATAGTAAGCTCCTGAACAGGTGTGCCAGGGGGGCTCAGTCAGTTGAGCATCTGACTCTTGATTTTGGCTCAGGTCATGATCTCACGGGTCGGTTCCTGGGACAGAGCACAGTGTGGGGCTCCCCGCTGGGTGTGGAGCCTGCTTGGGATTCAATTTCTCTCTCTACCCCCCTCTCTCTCCCTCTGCCTCTACCTCTCTCCCTCTCTCTCTCTCTCTTTCTCTCAAAAAAAAGAAAAGAAAAGAAAAGAAAAGAAAAGAGAAAAAAGAAAAAAGGTAAGTTCCCAAATAAAACTGAATTATCCTTTCACTGGTAAACCTATTGGTAAACATAAAATACATTTATTTGAGGGGCTCCTGGGTGGCTCAGTCAGTTAAGCATCCAACTTCTCACAGCCTGTGAGTTCAAGCCCTGCATCAGGCTCTGTGCCAACAGCTCAGAGCCTGGAGCCTGCTTCAGATTCCGTGTCTTCCTCTCTCTCTGCCCCTCCCCTGCTGGCACTCTCTCTCTCTCTCGCTCTCTCTCAAAAATAAAATTAAAAAAAATACATTTAGTTGATTAAAGAAAGCATGGTTTTTGTTCAATGCCAGGGCAGTGATTAATTTTTTCTTAATAAGACATTATCATTTACCATAATAAAAACAATAACAATTTCCACTACTAATTTTCCCACAAAGGTACATATATTAACACCAAAACCAAACTTCACATTCTTTTAACTATTTTCTCCAAGAAAGCTAACAAGAATAATTTGATGCGGATCTCACATTGAGTTTGTTCTCTTACCTGTCTACTCTTCACCAACATGGGAGATGTATGAGAACTGGCAATACCTTTTCAGCCCTGGGTTATACCACAGTGAAATCCAAAACTGGCATAAACAGTCTGGGAGGAACAACAGGGGCTGTTTTAACACAGAAGAATAAGCTGGTGATGACCCACCACATCTGACCTCTCACTGAAATTATTAGGCTAATAGCTATTGTTAACAAAAATTATGTTTCCTAAATTCTCTTATGTCTATCCTCTCCTTTATTCCATCCAGGTAAACTTGAGCTTAAAAATATAATTATAAAGACCCTTTTAATAAATCCTATTTCTGGAGTGTCTGGGTGGCTCAGTCAGTTAAGCTTGTGACTCTTAATTTCAGCTCAAGTCATGAGCGAGCCCCGAGGTTCAGGAGATCAAGCCCCTCCCCCCTCCCCTCCCCCCACACCGGGGCTCTTCAATGACAGTGCAAAGCCTGCTTGGGATTCTCTCTCTCCTTTTTTCTCTGCCCCTCCCCCAATCCTACTCACTCACTCTCTCTCTCTCTCAAAATAAATAAATAAACTTTATAATAAATAAATAAACCTTATTCCCTATTCCCATAATGGATTTCCTTATTTCTACAGATTAAACTCATTTTGTCCAATCTGGTTTTGTTTCCACATGGTGCTAACTAGAATATAGCTTTAGTATAGGATGCTCTTTTCTTCATTCTTTTACTTTCCTTAATGAGATTTCACATTTTCTTATGAATCTGAATTCCAAAGTATGGTTAGCATGATATATGTCCACAATTCTTAGGGCTGTATAATACACACAAAAATTTTTGTGAGCGAATTTTGCCAAATAGTCACCAAAACTGGCTGTGTCATGAAGACGGATGATTGGTGAAAATCCCTCAAAAATAATTCAGAAAATCATCACAAATTCTATATTATTTTTCCTTTTGTGATGATATATCTCTACATGAACTACCCAGATAATTAACCTGACTCTGTACACACATGAAACTTTGGATAGTGTAAG
The DNA here is from genome assembly GCF_028018385.1 of Neofelis nebulosa. Classification (NCBI taxonomy): domain Eukaryota; kingdom Metazoa; phylum Chordata; class Mammalia; order Carnivora; family Felidae; genus Neofelis; species Neofelis nebulosa. The sequence continues at coordinate 79,229,715 of NC_080793.1, read as the reverse complement.
ATACTTTTTACATCCAAAAATATAGCTCAAATATAGTATTGAGGCTTACTTATTTCTCCAACTATGGAGTCTCAAGACCAGCTTTGATGGTGATTTATTACAAAATAATGTCAGAAATCAGAAATACAAAATGAGTGATTAAAAAGCTCTGGGCTTTTACTTGAATATGGCCTTCTTTTTCCCTACTTTACCACTTCGAACTCTATGCAATACACTCTCCTGGTTCTTCTTATGCTCCTTTTATAAAAACATTCAAATAAAACATCAGATTGCTTCTTGCCTGACCTATAGGCCCCAGGCACATTAATCTCATTCCCCATTCATCTACTACTCCTTTTACCATATGTGGTGTCAACTTCTGTGTTAATGGCCAACTGAAAGGGTGTGATGAGAAGTAGAAAAAGGGAAAATTTGCTTCCATTCACCTCTAGAAAAGGAGAACTATTTGGGGGGTGGGGGGGGGGGAGGGGGAGGGCTCTGCTATTCTCCAGCTTCATGGGAATTCTATAGGTAGGTCCACTTAAAATAAACACTATTTAATAGAATTTACCTTTATTGAGACCTGTTTTCAAATGGGAAAATTTATCTAAAAGGTCACTTTTAGCACATGGCCCTAAAGAACACCCTGCCCTTTCTACTATCCCCAACACCGTGGCTCTGCATGGGATGTGTGCAGTCACATTAATAGAGGACATCAAGTCTGATGGAGACGTGCTGGGGTTCCGCAGAGTGTGAATTATTAACTCAGGTATATGGGAGTGTATTAAACAATCCTGCAAGGCAGAAGGCATTGTTTAATGCTCTGTTTGTGTCTGATTCCTTTTTGTTTTCACACACCGATGGAAACCAGGTAGGAATGCTAACAAGAAATTTCAAACAGATAAGAGAGAATTTTAAGCTGTTGTCATCAGTCTCAGCTTCTGTCAGTGCATGAAGTAAACAACTTCAGATGAATTAGGCAACAATGAGAGAGACGAAGGATATGGCAGAGAGATGTCAGCATCAACACTATTCCTGCACAATCATTACCAAAGCTCAATTAACTAAGCTTTAAATTCAAGAGAGACAGAGGTCCAGTCCTTCTCTTTTGTTTCTGTAGCTCTTGAGATCCTATTAGAGAAACTGGACTAAACAATGCTAGCCAATTTTGTATCACATCGCTTTTCCACTGAAATACAGACTTCTTTAGAAAGTATCTCATTCTGATAGTAAAAACAGAGAGTAAACGAAAACGGCAACACAGGAAGAACACTCTTGCTGGGGAAATTAGGGCCAGTCTGGGTGTTTTAATCAAAAAGTTGTTGAAAACAAAAAATCATGAAAGTGATACATGCTTACCCAAATACCTTGATCATTTCATCTTACATCATATAAGACGTACCTGCACTTGCCAAGCTTCTGACGTAGAACCAAGGCTTTTCCCTTTTGATAGTAGGGGCCCTCCCGTAGTACATCTTCCATGGTTTTCAGGCTCCAGGATTAGCTGCGTTTTGTTTGTTTATTTTTTAGTGGGATGAGGATTCAAAGGCTGTGCACAGCCCTTATAATGAGTACAGCAACTATCCTAATTAGCTACTACTCATGCCCTGCTAGTCATTAAATATTCTGAACATCATCTTTGCTTGTAAAGCAAAGTGAGTAAACAATTCCTCTAGATTTTTAAGATTTTTTTCTCAAATATTTTATCATTTTTTCATCCACACTGAACAGCATTTTCAGCAACTTGCCTTTATCAAGTCTTTCTGAAATAGTCACCTGCTTTCATAAAAACAACTCTTTTTCTCTGCACCTCCAACTGATACATTTATAAAATAGTTAATTAAATAATAAAGTAGTTAATATTAAATAATACAAATATAGTCACATGTACAACCACCAGAGGAAGTTTGGGAAGAAACCACTGGCTCTTGGAAAGCATGTAAATAAACACAGAAGTATGTGAATCTCCTAGAAAGCGTCTACAAGATGCAAGCACTCAGTGAGTCACACACGGTAATCAACATGTTAGAACACACTGGAACAGAAGAATGAGAAAACGTCAAATAATCCAGAAGATCAGTTACCTGGGAGTTAATTAAGAGACCATATACTATACTGTTATATTACTAATTACAAACATAAAACTATACGCATATTGTCATATCCCAGAACATAACAAAAGTATATGTAATATAAATGAGCTGTAACAGAAAATTTGAAAAATGTGCTCAACTTGCCCAAAAGTATTTCCTTAACTCAAAATTACTTGACTCAAAAATTTGACTCAGAGTATGTGTTTCATTCATGTAAGGAAACTAAATTACAATTTGATTACCACTTAAGATCCACTTAGAAAAGCAAAGACCATGTATTTCATGTTCATTGGAACATAGCTAAGGTGGTTCCCTGTGTTAAGTGGGCTACATACATTTGCACCAGAAATGATTTTGGCTGTGGACACAGAGATCCAAAATAAAATGGCTATTTGAGTAATCCTCAGTGACATTTTTCAACATGTGTAAGAAAACACTGGTAAATCAGAATGCACCTGTGGTAGGAAGAATTCTAAGATGCACTCCCCCGCAGGATCTCAGACCTAGAGGTTAAGTACATTTTCTCCGGAGTATTCATTCACATACTGATCTAGGTCCTTCTCTGAAGTCATTTTGTAGCTATAACTAATGTCTAAAATCAGTTGGCCTTACAATTAGAGAGATTGTCCTATTTGGGTGGGCGTAACCTAAGCATACAAACCCTTTAAAAGTGGAACATTTTCTTTTGCTGGCAAAAGAAGAAATCAAAAACAGGAAAAAAGTACAGCAAATTTTATTTTGTAAAAATCTGCAGTGCAGTGGTGGATTGCAGTTGCTTTTCTGGGGATACAGTGAATACTGAGTGTTGTTTTATGGGTGGGCTAAGAAAAAACCAAAGGATGTTTATGCATGGTTCATCACGTGTGGCATATAGTTGTGCACAGACATCAAATTACCCTCTGAAATCCAACTTTAGCAATTGAGTCTTAATACCTATTATCCATTTTTCTACATTCTACTGAAATCACAGAAAATAAAACTGAACATAATAGCTGGTCATCTATTCAGACAGGTGCAAGAGAAAGGTGACTCTCAAAGTGTGGTCCCCAGACTAGCAACATCAGCATCGCCTGGGAACTTGGAAATGCAAACTCTAAAGCTCTATCCCAGACCCACTAAATCAGAATCTCTGAGAGTAAGCCCAATTATATGTGTTTTAACAAGCCTTCCAGGTGATTCTGAACCATGATCAAGTTTGACAACTGCTGCTAAAAAGACCCTATTATTACTTTAATCTCAATGCCTGCTGCTGGTCTCCACTAGGGACATTATAAGCCTCTGTGAGAATCTTTGTCCGTCCATTTTATGTTATACACATTCCTTTCCTTACAATCTTCTACTTCTCTGTGGGTCTCTCTCCTCTAGAATTTAGATGCGATATTATTATAGAATAAACCTATTTAGAATACTGTTTAAAGTGGTATTTTTGCAAAAGTCCATTATGTAATAATACAATTTAACAATTTGAAAAGCCAGAATATGTGATCAGGCTTGTGAATGCCCAAATGTCCCATTCTGTTTGGATATGTATATGCAAGCAAGTAGCTTTCAAGAGAACAATGGTAACACTCCCCTTAAGTAAATCCATACATAAATAGCATGGGATTTCTAAGGCCATTTCACTTGTGCATTGGCATAGATTTGTTGCTATACTTCTGCAAAAATGGAGACTATTGTAATAAAATATATTCTACCAGAACTTAAAGTATCTCATATCACCCTAAGTGTCTTATGGACCCATTAATTATAAGGGGGGGGGGGGAAAGGATAGAAGATAAAATGTGTAGGGGACATAAATGTTTAACCACCACATAGAGTCTGAATAATTAATGGAATGATACCCTTTAGTGCAGAGCCCCATATCTTTAAACTATAAGAGAATATGAGTGCACTATTTCAATATTTAAGCCAAAGTAAGTGATGTAGTTTCTGCATGTGAACTATACGTCCGGGCAATGGATTGAACAAATGCTTCATAATAATAAAATGGCTTTTAAACGTGAATTGGTCTCCTAAGGTATAAGGATTTCCCTAACCAACACAATTTATTCAGAGTAAGATTAGCAAAGACAATTTTTGAAGCAATAATATTCATTACCTCCACATTTTATAATATTGCTAGTTTAGTGTATCTGAAGTGCTCCAGTGTGTTTAGACTGAACTTTCATCACGTCTAAACAGCTTAACTGATAGTTACTTGATAACTCTTTTATGAAGCAGTTTTTTTAATAATGCTTTCATATTTCTGGTTTATGATGCCATTAAAGTCATCATTTGTCACATTAGTAATAGAGAGATTCTTAAAATATCCCTAGCAGCAATTCAGGATGGCTTTTAATGTCAGCATAAATTCCTGTATTACTAAACTAGCTATTTGAAATATTAACAGTGTTGTTTGCAATTTCAAAATATATGTGACAACATAAGTACAGAACGTAGATCCCTGGTTTAGGGAAAACCAGAAAACCTAAAGGAATAAAGCTAAAGTAGGTTGGCTTGACCTTGTGATAGGATTTAAAAGCAAAGAAAAAAACGTTCCTTTCGTTGTGGAACAGATCGGTGAAGTCGCTGCTACAGAATTATTTATTCTCCACAAACTAAGCAATTTAAAGTGGGGAGTAGTGGAGGAGGGGGGAAATCTAACTTGCCCAGAATTCTATTCTATAGTGAATCTATCTCAATTCAAACGCTCATGGATGTGGTTTCCATTTTTTTCTTAAAAGTTAAAACACTGCATGGCATGCTTCCCCCCCGCCCCCCACTCCCATTGCCTCTTGATATGGTGAATTTCTCTAGGGGGCCATGGATGAGGCCCCAGGGCTCTAAAATTCAATTGGACATAATTGGTTCGGTGGCACAGGCTTGTGTGCTTACGTAACACCATCCCATCGCACTGTCAGCTGCTCCATTCTTGGACAAAAATGGAGTATTAATGTCCAAGAACCCCACTGTTGGGCTGCTTTGGAGATGGGCTTCACACACTCTACGGCTCTGCTCTATGTCTGCAACATCACAGGTGTGTGAAGACTACAGACCTGATCTTCTAAGAGAAGTTTCTCTTCACAGAGGTGTAGTTAGCTCTTATGTTTGGTAGGTACGTACATAATGAAAGCTACCTCAAGGGCCAAACCATGGGCTTAGGTCTATGAGGTAGGGTTGTGTTTGCAAAATGGAGACACTAACAGAAAAGGACCATTTGTTATGGATGGTGGGTTATGGTGGAACTGCACTCTCCTTTCTTGAACCATAGAACACCTTTTTCCTGCTCTTGATGCTCCTATTATTTAGTCACACAGAACATGTTAGTTATAAAGTAAAAAGGGGGGCGCCTGGGTGGCTCAGTCGGTTAAGCGTCCGACTTCAGCTCAGGTCACGATCTCGCGGTCCGTGAGTTCGAGCCCCGCGTCAGGCTCTGGGCTGATGGCTCAGAGCCTGGAGCCTGTTTCCGATTCTGTGTCTCCCTCTCTCTCTGTCCCTCCCCCGTTCATGCTCTGTCTCTCTCTGTCCCAAAAAATAAATAAACGTTGAAAAAAAAATTTTTTAAAATAAAGTAAAAAGAGCACTGAAATATAAACCATAAAATTCTTGTTTCTAAACCCTTTTAGTGTTAATGTGCACTTGGCCAATCTTATAATCTTGCTGACCTCATTCTCCTCATTTCCATAATTATTAACTATATTTGTTTTATCAACTGCAAAGTGTGAATACAGGGTTATTAATTAAGCTATAGTTGACACTTCAAAATGTTATTTATTAATATAGTTATTTTGCCTTGAAATTATCTATTTGTCAACTGTAACACTGGTCTACATATTACCATTATTAAAACTTTTTTTTTTTAACTCTACCTTTGGACATGAGAGGAAAACAGGAAGAGAATGTCACAGTCAAAATTTTCATGCCTGACTATACCAAGTTATTCCTCTTTCTAAAAGAACTACATTCAAATAAACTGTTGACTGTTGTCACTATGAATGGATGGTGAAATAATTTTGTTACTGAAGACGTCATTTATCCACTGGAAATGTATCTTAATTCTCTCTGGCATAAGCCTTTCTCTAGTTCCAAATGTTAACTGGGCCCATGAGGAGTAGGGCTTTCATGAAAAAGAGACCAAGTAACTTTCAACAAGTGAGAATAGGGAATGGCCACCACGATTTCCCATCTATCTGCATTTGTTAGGCTTCTCCAGAGAAAAAGAGCCAATAAAGTGTGTGTGTGTGTGTGTGTGTGTGTGTGTGTGTGTATGTGTGTGTGTGTGTTTGAATAGAAGTACTATATATATATAGGGAGGGAGAGAGAGAGAGAGAGAAAGAGAGAGAGAGAGAGAGAGAGAGAGAGAGAATGAATGAAACTTATTATAAAGAATTACCTCACAAGATTGATTAAAGAGGCTGACAAATCCCAAGACCTGCGATGGCAAACTGGAGAACCAGTACCTGAAGGTGCCAATTCTATTCTGAAAGCTATCTGGCTCAAGTCTCAAGAAAACCCTGTTTCAGTTGGAGTCTGATGGCCGAGAAAAACCAAGATCCCCTCTTAAGACAGTAAGGTAGGAGTTCCCTCTTATTTGTGGGAGGGTCAGCCTTTTTGTTCTGTTCAGGTCTTTAATGGATTGGGTGAAGCCCGCTAATCTGCTTTATTCTGCCTACTGATTCAAATGTTAATCTCACCCATATACCCTAAAGGACATTCCGAGAATAATAAGTGACCAAATATCTGGGCATCAGTGGCCCAAACAAGTTGCTCCATAAAATAAACCATCACATAATCAAAGCTCAGAGGATGGGAAATGTCTTATCACATCCTAAGACTCCTTGGTAGATGGGTACCTAATACCCAAAGTAGAGTGGGGTCATTTTGACTAATCTAATTGATTTAGGACCTAGTTAACTATATTACAAAGTAGTAAAATTGGGACCAAATGCATGGATAAACCTATACAGTCCAGAACAAAAGGTTCTGTTCCAACAGCAGATGGGTTGAAGGTTTTTGGGTTGCATCCATCTTCTGCCCTGAACCTTGTAGACCATGTTTCTTTAAATCTGAATCCTGCACCAGGCATCACAGTGGCTCAGTTGGTTAAGCACCAGACTTCAGCTCAGGTCATGATCTCGTGGTCTGTGGGTTTGAGTCCTGCACGGGGCTCTATACCAACAACTCAGAACCTGAGTCTGCCTCGTATTCTGTGTCTCCCTCCCTTTCTCTGCTCCTCCCCCACTTGCACCTGTCTCTCTCTCTCTATCAAAAATACGTGAACATTAAAAAAAAAAACAACTGAATCCTGCACCAACTCCCCTCCCCCCCAACCCCCGCCCCATAATCCTCTAAGTTTACTATAAGTGTTCTGAGGACTACTGGACAACACACCCACAATTCACATTTTACTCCATATACTTAGCAAAATATAGACTCTATTTTCTCTGGATTGCAGGACTTATTCCTAGTTAATTAGCAATTTTCTAACTCATGATTATCTGTCCACATAAGAGTATTAATTATTAATTAAGTCTTCCATGGAAGACTTGTTTTGTTATATAAGCTTAATGATTCTTATTAGATATTACAATAAAAACTTCATTAAATACCATTTGAAAAGCAACAACTTAACTAAAGTTGTTCTTATTGGCTGCTACAATGAAAACCTGAGATTTTAACAACTGTATTACTATTTAGTGAAATGCATAAAGAAAATTGTCATATTCGGTAAACACTTAAAATTACCTTTAACTTCTAACTAATAAAAAAATGAAATCAATAGAGATGTAAACCTAGGTAACAAATACAGATGTGTTTGTGTGTAGGTGTGTGTGTATTGTACTAGGAAAAATGATACGAACGTTTGCTATCTTCATGAAAAGAAATAATAACATTCCCATTGTGTATATTTAATCCAGAGCAATAAAACAGAATTAAAAAAAAAAAAAACAACACCTGTGGTGTGTATAGTTTTCTACTGCTTATATCCAAATGTTAACAACCTAGGTAACTTCATACAAATTGACTACCTTGCAGTTCTCTGAGCCAGAATTCTGACAAGGTTCTCATTGGGCTGAAATCAAGATTTCGGCAGGGCTGCATTCAGTTCTGGAGGCTCTGGAAAAGACCCCGTTTCCTTGTCTTTTCCAGTTTACAGGGCTGCCTGCTTTCCTAGGCTTGTGGCCGTTCCATCTACCTTCAGTGAAAACACTGTGGCACCTCCCTGTCCCTTTTCCATCCTCAAGTTCTCTCTCACCATTGTTGGGAAAGGTTCTCTACTTTTAAGGACTCCTGTCCTTGAAAAGATTGAGCCCATGCAGATACTCCAAGACGACACTTCAGCTGGAGGTCCTTAACCTTAATCACACCTGCAGAGTCCCTCTTGCCATGTAAGGCAACAAAGATTTTGCCATTCACAGGTTCCATGGATTAAGACGTGGGCACCTTTGAGGGCCATTATTCTGCCAACCATATGTGATAAAATTGCCTTAGAAATATACGTTAATAGACAAAGATCTCTTAGGTTTTATTTTTCTTTTCAGCAAGGTAATTTGCATAATATTAGCTCCTTCAATTAGAAAAACTAGAAAATGCTTTCATATGATAACTTGGAACCAAGAACATATTTAAAGAAAAAAATTTACAGAATTAACTATATATCCTAATTAATAGTCCTTCTCAATTACTAATAAAGCAGTCTGTATTATAACTGAAATCCATTTATCTTCATTTTTAAAATATCTTCTGCACAGTTGTGGCTTGATAATTAAAACATTATGTCCAGGAACCATCTCCTTCTAACTCAGAGTCATTATTGTCTGGTGAAGTCATTAACTTGGATTAATTGGGTAAGAGTGGTGTAATAATCTGTGGATGACTTCCAGCTCTTAGGAGAGCACTGAGAAACTCTGTTATCTTTAGGGTAGCATATAAATTTAAGCTCCATTAAGTCAGGTGCTGTGTCTCCTTTGGTTCACTTCTAGGGCAGTGCCTATCACACAGTAAATGGTGAGTAAATATTTTTGAGAGAACAATGAAAAATTGAATGAGTCTGTATATTGACCAAGAGGTATTAAAGTGTAAGAGGACCTAGAAAAAGGTAAGAATAAATGTAAGTTATAATTTGAATGTTTCACTTTAGATCAATTTTCAGAGACTAGTGATGATTTTTGCATCATTCCTTACCTAAAAGCCAGTTTGGAATATTTAATTTGCAATATATGTGAATCTGTTGCATATATAGAACTTCTAGATATGTTAGGTCATTGATCTTCCTTCACATACTTTGTTCACATACTTACTAAGTAAAAGATTAGGCTTTATGAGGGAGGCTTCAGAAATAATAAAGCAAATAAACATATTAAGATAAAAAAAAATGGGGCACCTGAGTGTCTCAGTCGGTTGAGCGTCGGACTTCGGCTCAGGTCATGATCTCACTGTCCGTGAGTTCAAGCCCCACGTCAGGCTCTGTGCTGACAGCTCGGAGCCTGGAGCCTGTTTCGGATTCTGTGTCTCCCTCTCTCTCTGCCCCTCCCCAGTCATACTCTGTCTCTCTTTCTCTGTCAAAAACAAATAAACATTAAAAATATTTCTTTTAAAAAGATAATTTTTTTTTCTGATGCTCTTGTGTTAGATGTTGCAAGAAATGCAGTTTGCCCTCGTTGGAGAGAGCAGTGGCACATGAGGGAAAGAAAGTTCTCCGAAGTTCACTGAAGCTAAATGCCTGCTGACTTTGAGAAGCATTAACTACCAAAGCAGACCAATCACACTCTCAGAAAGAGGTTTTCCAGTCCCTAACACCTGCCATTCTTTCCATTCAGGCACCACCTATCCCTTCCTCTGAAGCAAGTCTTATGAAGAACAAATTCTTAGAAGAGAGGAAATAAATGCTACCAAGGTCTTTAGGAGAACTTGTGGTAGAAATACCCTGCAAAGCACTTTGCTTGGTACCAACTCATTAGGTAGCAGCATTTGCAGTGGCGTGGCCCTTTTCTCCCTCCCAAAGGTGTTTTTGTTCATTTTTCTTAATGACATTCTGATTGAACAGCATGCCCCCTTAGGACGGGCTTGTCTACAGAAAGAATAGGAATAGTTATTTAATGCCATACCCCAACATGATTAAATTGTACCCTAACTTAATGTAAAGTTCTACCAACATAGCTGGTCAGGTTTTCACCTAAATATTTTTGTTTGTTTGTTTATGATCAAATATTTCTTCTAGTGGCTAGAATAATGCCTAGCTCATAGAAGTGGCTAAATATACACTTAAGTGACTAAAATGATATTTCTTTCCAAACAGAATTGTCCTTTTGCATTCCTAATGGGTTTAATATTTTTAAAAACATATTTTGATATTTTTGTCATATCAGTATCTTTTTTTTCCTCCCTCTAGAAACCCTCTGCTATCTATAGTAAGCCAGATATATCATTGTTCCAGTGACAGAGAGGATTAGAATAGAATAAAAAGTCTCAGCAATTCTGTGTCAAGATGCTAGTCTTACAAACACAATTTAAAAATGGGCAAAAGGAAAAAAATAAATACATACATTCATATATACATATGGGCAAAGGATTTGAACAGACATTTCTCCAAAGAAGATATACAAGTGGCCAATGAATACATGAAAGAATGTTCAACATCACTAATTATTAGGGAAATACAAGTCAAAACCACAATGGCATACCACTTCACACCCAACATAACTATTATCAAAAAAAAAGAAAAAGAAAAAGAAAAAAACAGGGGCACCTGGGTGGCTGAGTCGTGTAAGCATCCGACTTCAGTTCAGGTCATGATCTCGCGGTTAATGGGTTCGAGTCCTGAGCCGGGCTCTGTGCTGACAGCTCAGAGCCTGGAGCCTGCTTCAGATTCTGTGTCTCCCTGCCCCTCTGACCCTCCCCTGCTCGCACTCTGTCTCTGTCTCTGTCTCTGTCTCTCTCTCTCAAAAATAAATAAAACGTTTAAAAAAAATTTTTAAAGCATTGGGAAAGGTATGGAGAAATTGAAACTACACTGTGAAAAGAAGTATGGTGGCTCCTCAAAAAATTAAAAACATAATAACCATTTGATCCAGCAATTCCACCTCTAAGGATATACCTAGAGAATTGAAACCAGGGACTCAAACAGATTTGTACACCAACAGCCAATGTGCATAGCAGTATTATCAACAATAGCCAAAAGGTGGACACCATCCAATGTCCATAAACAGATGAATGGATTAAAAATTGTTCTACATACACAATGGAATATTATACAACCTTAATAAAGGGGTGGTGTGCTTTGAAGATGGAGGGGAGGGACCAAAAGCCAAAAAATACAAGCCACCATGAGAAGCTGAAAAAGTCAAGGCAACGAATTCTCCCCTCAAAATCTCCAGGCTTGCCAACACCTTGATTTCAGAATTCTGACTTCCAGAAATGTAAGAGAATAATTCATTCTGTTTTAAGCCAGTCAGTTTGTGGTAATTTGTTACAACAGCAATAGAGAACTAATACGACAATCAGAGAAAGACTGAATAACTGTTCCAAGGAAAGGAGACTATAGAGTCAGGATAAGAACAGTCTGTGATAAAAATTCAGTTCATTTACTATAAAGAATATTATTGAGGCAATTATAAAACTTGAATGGTAATCTAAGGATTATGGTTAATGTGAATTTCTTTACTTTTTATGATTGTTTCCTGTGGTTGTGTAGGAGAATGGTCTTGTTTGTGGGAAATACACAGTGAAGATTTTGTGGGTGATGGGGCATCAGGTTAACAACTTACTTGGAAATGGTTCAGAAAAAAATTAGACCTTTAAAATGAGGAAATAGGTTAGTGTGCCACAGATGCTCACATCTGCCTTACATAAGTTCTTTGAAAACCAGACCCTGAAATACACGTGTGTGTGCCAAAGGCTTATTGGGAGTACTTTCTGAATCACCTGTAAAGAAGTGAGGGCAGCAGAACTGGGCACAGGGAGAATCTCAACACCGATACCGCAGCAATAGTGATATTCAGGGTTACATCGAGCTCTGGACCTGGGATGGTTCTTAAGAGTTGCCTTGAATTGAGCCCCCTAGACTCAATTCAAGTCCCCTTGTAATAAATTTCTTTCTCTCTGCCTCTATGTCTTTAAATTTCCACATCAAGCAGTCACTGGATGCCAGCTGCCCCAAAGTGCTGGTGCAAGCTTGGGTAACACAGCTCCCTTCCACCAAAGGCAAACTGTACAAACCATCAGCAGCCAAGACTCTCAGCAGCAGGAATGATTGGCACAGACCTCAAAGGGGAAACCGGTCAGTGCAACATCGTGTTGTCTACACCCTCTTAGGGAAATGTATGTCCTTTTAGGAGGAGGAACAGAAAATAAGGAAAAAGGTCATAGCATAATATGGCTGGAGTCCATTGGTGATCCAGGACCCTCCCCAAGGTCAGCCCAAAAATTGAGACTAAGAGAATAATACAACTCAACTCAGATAGACTGAATGAGAGCCTAAGAAACCCAGCCTGAAGCCACGCTGCCCTTCTGGATATAGTTGAGGATATGTGAGGGCAGCCTCACAGAGTTTTATGCTGTGACATAAATGGAGTAGTTGAGGGTTGGGGGAGCTCCCAGAATGAACAGTTTGGGGGATAATGTGAACAAGTGATAAACTAGAAGAGGCCTGGGGCTTGCAGAGCCCCCAGAATCAACAGTTGTGGGGCTAACGTGAACAAATGATGGACCAGAAGAGGCCTGGAATCATAATAAAAGGCTAGACTTGGGAGAGACCTCACGACCAGAGAGCATGTTCAAGACTAATGACTTCAGTGATGGGTACCAATTGGTGCCCAAAAGGATGATTCAAGCTAGTCATACTCAGCAAGGATAAGCACTGGAAGGCCAAGGACAAGATCAGAGCATCCACACCACACAGCAGACTAGCTGAGACCCAGAGACAGTCCCCAGATCAAAATGTGACTGATATCTCATAACTCCATGTGGATTATTTATGTCCTGCAGCATTGGGTAATTTACTCATTCTCTCAGCAAATAATTACTGAATGTCAGTTTTAGGTTCTGGGAATACATCAATGAGCAAAACTTATTTTTTAAAAAATTGTTCTCATGGAGCTTACGTTCTATTAAGGAGAAATAATCAGTTAAGTAACTGAACTCTGTATATGTTTCAAAAACTAAGGATTTACTGATGAATTGGATGTGGAATATGTAAAAGAGATTAAGAATGACTAATACAAAAGAATAATGCTTGGTACTAAAAAAATAAATGAACTCTTAATATAACAACATGGATGAATCTCAAACAACTGTGTGTAATGAAAGCCAGATAAAAAGGAACATACTCTATAATTCCATTTATATAAAATTCTAGAAAATGCAAATAGTCTATAGTGACAGAAAGCAAATCTGTGGTTATTCGGAGGTGGGGGAGAGGTAAAGAGGGAAGAATTACAAGGACATTTTTAAAGGTGATAACATATCCATTATCTTGCTTATAGTGATGTTTTTGCAGGTATGGTAATTAATTTTATGTGTCAACTTGACTGGGCCACACAGGGTGTCCACATATTTGATGAAACATTATTCTGTTTCTGGATGATGTTAGCACTGGAATTGGAAGACTAAGTATTGCAGATTGACCTCCCCAAAGTGGACAGACCTCATCCAATCCACTGAAGATCTGAACAGAACAAGAAGGCTGAATAGGAGAGAATTGGAACTGACTGCCTGTCTTTGGCTGCATCAATGTTCTGCCTTCAATACTGGGCTCAGACGAACTGTATTATTGGCTCTCCTGGGTCTCCAGCTTGCTGACTGCAGATTTGGGGACTTCTTAGTCTCCATAAGCAGATGAACCAATTCCTCATAATAAAACTCTCTACCTTCCCTAGTCCTGTCTACTTTGTCTCTCCCTCTCCCTCTCTTTCCCTCTCTCTCTCTTTCTGATTTGTCTGTTTTTCTGTCTCTTGGGATCCTGTGTAGAGTTGTTCGCATTAAACACCAGTCAAGTCCATTCACTGTTCTATCTACAAATTTAGTTTCATTTTCTACTTAACAATTTAAATAAACTGAAATACTTCATATATACACATAAATATACATACATATATATAACACAAATATATGTGTATGTTTTATATATATTATATACATACATATATTTATATATTATTTATTTATTTATATATACACACATATATCCTATTGGTTCTGTTTCTCTGGAGAACCCAAAATAATGTAACAGGAATGGGGGTGCCTGGGGGGCTCAGCCTGTTAAGCATCCACCTTCAGTTCAGGTCATGATTTCATGGTTCATGAATTCAAGCCCTGCATCAGGCTCTGAGCTGACAGTGCAGAGCCTACTTAGGGTTTTCTCTCTCCCTCGCTCTCTGCCCCTCCCCCACTTGTGCTTTCTCTTTTCCAAAATAAATAAATAAAATTTTAAAAATATACAACAGGTATATGCATATGTCAAAATTTATATAGATAGATAGATAGATAGATAGATAGATAGATTTTAAATGTGCACAGTTTTAAGGAACTAAAAGCATAGATTTCTTTTTTATTTGCCAGGATGGAAAGACTACTCATCAGAATGACTCATGAAGAAGGGTTCAGTTTGGAACTAAAAGAAAAAAACTCTATTCTCTTTATATTCTACACACTCTACTCAAAGTGGTTCACTTCTGACATCAGATATGTGTGGGTTTTCCACACCAACCAATTCTCCAACTTCATATGCTACAATTCAGTCATGACACTAAATACCCAGAGTTAGCATAGACCCCACAAGTTGGGGGCTCACTCCCACAAGACTGCCACTCATTTCAGAGGCCAATCACAAGAAGTAGGTATCCAGGTTACCTACACTTCTGTCTGATTTGGCTATAAATCAAGGGTCCCCACAATTCCCTCCTCAAGTGGGATCATTTGCCATAATAACTCACAAAACTCAGGGAAACATTTAGTTATGTTTACAAGTTTATCATGTAATAAAGGGTATGATAAAGGATACAGATAAATAGCCATATAAAGAGATACCTAGGGGAGGTCCAGAAAGGTCCCAAGCCCAGGAGTTTCTGTCCCTGTGGAATCTGGGTGTGCGACCCTCCTGGAATGTGAATGTGTTCACTAACCTAGAAATTGTTCTCCAAAGCCCATACTTTAGGGATTTTATGAAGGCTTCATCATGTAGGCAAGAATTATTATTAACTCAACTTCTTCCTCTCTCAGGTCCGAGGATAGGGGATAGAGATATAAGTTCTAAGTTTCTAATCATGGCTTGGACTTTCCGGTTACCAGCCCCATGCAGGAGTCCACCAAGAATCACCTCATTAGAGCAAAAAAATATTCCTATCACCCAAGAACTTCCAAGAGATTTAGGAACTCTGTGTCAGAAACCAGGGTGAAAAACCAAGTATTACAACAAAATATGCTCCTAGCACTAACTGCTTAAGAAATTACAAAGGTTTTAAGAGTTCTGGCTTGGAGCTAGGGATAAAAAACAAAATATATATTTCTTATTACATCACAATATCACAGATACATGCTATGTTAGAGATATCTACCAAACAACCAAGTGAATTGTTTTGTTGGGGACTGTATATTCAAGTCTAGAGTTTAGGACTGAGACAGAACATGAGATATAAATTTGGAAATCATGGCACTGAATAACATTCCTAAGAAAGTAAGTGTTCTTAAAGAACAGAAGTCTGAGAACTGGGAATTCTTTCATTTAGAGCTTGAGAAAAGGAGTAGAAGAACAGTCATTCAAAAGTACTGTCAATAAGGGAAAGAAAAACCAGGATAATATGCTCTATGCCATTGAAAGATATTGCCTCAAATATAAAAGAGTAATCTAAATGGATGATGGCAAAAAGTTGCCTATTAAACTTAACAAAGCAGACGCCCTCATTATGAGTAATTTTTTTAGGGTGAGGTAGGGCAAATATTGGACTGTTGTGGATTAAAGAGAATGAGGAGGGAGACACTGAAGATGGAAAGTACTGATGACTCTTTCTTTAGAGATGTAATACAAAATAGAATAAATAAATGAGGAGCTAGCCAGAGACTGAGATAAAGTCAAAAAATCATTTTCTTTTTAATATGGGAGCAACATATTTGGTGCTGATGGAAATGATCCAGTAAAGAGAAAAGCATGATAATGAAGGAGAGAAGGAGAGAATTTCAAGTGATATAGTTTAAGTAGGTGAAGGGAGACGGTGTCTAGTGGACAAAGAGAGGAATTAATCATAGACAGGAACAAAATGATCCACACACAGTAACAGGAAGCAGGGTGAAGTAGATGGGCAGAGAAGTGCATGGCCAATGGCCAATGTGGTGGTGAGAGTTTGTGGAAGTTCTCTTCCGTTTGCCCCATTTTCTTCCAGAAAAAATAAGAAAGCAGTGTCTTTAGCAGAGAGTGACACATGAGGGGAGATGCTAAAGATTTATGCAGAGAAGAGAGTATGACATGGTCATGAACAGATATGAACAAATCAGAACAATGCATCACGAGTTCAGGGCAGTAAGATGGGCCTAGGTGAGATCAGCGCCCAAGAACAGAAGCCCTGACAACACGGCTGTGTGTTTTCCCATAGCAAAACGTGGCTGTGCTGATGTAGACATAGAGCAGTCAGAGGATTATATTTTACAAGGTTTGGTGTTTTGCCAGAGAAGTACCACACAGCATGCAAGGACAAAACACCTGAAAATGTATCCAAAGGAGGGACTGAAATGAGAGATCATGAAATTAAAATGCGTAAGAAAGTAATTGAAGACCAGGCAGTGAATGAAGGATGATAGGGATGAAAACGAAGTAAGACAATAGATTATATATCCCAAAAAAGTGGAAGACCTACAGACAGACCTACAGAGTGAGCCAAAAAGATAGGGTATGGTGGTCAGAGGTAGCACATTTGAAGCTGAGATTCTGGAGAACTGGAGTTATCAATAGAATAAGCTCTAGTGTCTGCCATGGGAGTGGTTAGTGAATCAGATGGGGTCGAGCACAAGACCCATTAGTGCAGAACAGATAAATAAATTGAAGGAGGAAGATGTAGAGAGGATACATATAGGCAGAAGCAGTACTGGAGACAGTGACCATGAAACGAATCAACATTTTCAGCAATGATGAGAAATGCCATGGGAATCAATAGATGACTCTAACAAGGTGTGGTAGAGAGTAGTACAGTCTAATAGTGTGAGGTTGTAAATTGTGTCTTTTTAGAGGAAAGAGAGGAAGAATGGTCCAGAAGTGAGGATCAGGATCTGGGTTCCTTTGCTTACAGTGAACCAATAAAATGAAAGGAGATGAAGAGAAAAAACACTCCACTGGAGATCATTTGCAGAGAACGATGTCCTCTAGAATCAATTTCACCTAGAGGAAAGGAAAAGATAAATGAACAAAGCAACCATCAGATGAGAGACTGAGTACACAATGGATTTCGATGATAAGGATTCGAGTTTCAGAGGCACATCAGAAATGTTTTAGGATCTGATGAGGGGTGAGAAATGCTATCATAATGAGCCATATGTGGATGACAGGTATAAAAACTGCTGGTGACTGGTACAAACAAGGATATTAACTTAGTTTCAGGAGCCAGCAGCAAGGCAAGGAGTTTCAGTGGAAAGAAGAGCTATGAGGAACTCACTAAGGCCAAATGGAGTTCTGGGGCCCCTTCTGTAACCAGGGAAGGGGGCTTTGCAAGGAGGAGGGAGATACAGACATCAAAGAATGGGGAACTAAAAGAGAAAGAAAAGAAAAAAAAGAAAGAAAAGAATCCTCATAGGGAGTTCAAACTTTGAGTTGACTGAATACTTACCTGGAAGTGACCTACAAAGCAGGAAAAATAAAAATTACCCTCATAATTTTTAAATTTCTGCTTTATTTGGTCAACGATAGAAATCAGGGCACAGAAAAAGTTTATTTCAGCTATAATATAATATAGAATGCTTCTTCTCTTAATGAACACATGAAAAGTAATGGATGTATTTTGATCACATTACATGTGAGGGCTCATGTAAGATTCTTAAAATTCTGTTTGCAGCAAAATATCTGCATATCACATGGTTGCAAACCTTGGCAAGAATAGAAACAGGGTACCAGTTAGAAGCCTATGACATTAATCTAGCAAGAAATTATTGTGGATATGATCACAAGTTTCACATCAGAAACAGTTGCATCAGATTCTAGATATATTTTGATGGTAGGGACAATAGAATGTACTGACAGATGATTATATGAAGGAGGGCTTATGACAGACAGGAATCTGGATACTCCAAGACTGTTGTCCTGAAGAATTAGGTAGCAAATCTATCTTAAAGAAAGGTGTGGGCTGAAGATAAAAATTTGCGTGTCCCTGGTATACAGAAAGAAATAGAAAGACAGATACAGGGACAGATATAGATGTAGTCTTAAGGAAACTGAAATAATGCAAAGAATGAGTATATACAGGAAAGAAAGAAGACCAAGTTTTCGGCCTAAGGCATAGTCTGGGATCTGATAATCCCAACACTTCTCAGTGGTGAAAAACCTAACTAGTGATCATGCTATTTCCTGGCCCTAAAATGAAGTATAGAGGGGAGATAGAAAGGGAGGGGGAAAGAGAGAGAGAGAGAGAGAGAGAGAGAGAGAGAATCTGAGTGGTATGTTCAAACACCATACAGACTTTAAACATAAGTTTCTAGAGAGGGATACCTTGTTGGCTCAGTCGGCTAAGCATCCAAGTTCAGCTCACGTCATGATCTCGTGGTTCATGAGTTCAAGCCCCGCATCAGGCTCTGTGCTGACAGGTCAGAGCCTGGAGCCTGCTTCAGATTCTCTGTCTTCCTTTCTGTCTGCCCCTACCCTGCTTGTGTGAGCTTGCTCTCTCTCTCTCAAAAATAAACATTAAAAAAATAATAACGTTCTATAGAGAATTTAATTGGCATGAGAATATTTTCCTATTATAATGTGAAGATGTAATATAAAGTGAAGAAAGCAGGATAAAGAACTGTATGTGCATTGTGATCCCATGTATTTTTATGTGTAGATGAACATGAATTGGAGTGTGTATATGTAAATATTATGACTTAGACACATCCAAACCACATGTGTTGAAAACGGATTCTTAATTATGCTATCAGAAATCACTTCTTTCGTGAACTCTCTTTAGCAGTAGCAGAAAAATTAAATTGTGTTGTATCCTGACATTTTAGACTCTTTTAATTTAAAATTTTGTCTACTCCAAGTAAATATTCATTACAACTCAAGTATTATTATTTTCTCAGCCATTATTTAGTCATCCTTCTTGAACATTCCTCCCACTGCCAAAGGTAACTTTCCCCAATTCTCCTGGGAATTTTTTTCTGACACAATAACATATAATTTTAATAATCAAAAGAAATTTTAAATGGGTCAGAATACTTGTCCCATCTTCCAAAGTTCTAATCGCAATCAAACAAGGTGATGTGTTAACATTTTAGAAAACTATAATGTGTGCTATAAATATATTCTATTTTCAGCTCATTGGGATGCACTAAACAATTGTTTCAATTTCTGGTTACATTTTAAAGACTGTGATAATGAATCCTATACATGTCTGAGTCCATGTGTGAAACCTGCTTACTAAAGAAAAGTGCATCTCTCTATATACAATCAATCAGAAAAATGTGGAACTTCTCTCTAGAAAGGTTGTATTAGAAATTATCTAGAGAAAGGAGTCAGGGCAGCATGTATAGTTTGAAAATGATCTCAAGATAATACTGATATATGCCTTATCTCCCCTACCACGCAGATTATGAATCACTTCTCTCTGTTATCTATACACTGTATTAGTGTAGCAAAGTAAGTCACCTGAAAGAAACATGAGTGAGCTGTACTATCTCAGACCCTGTAGAAGTGTCTTTACTAGTCTATGATTTCATTCTATATTAGTGTTTGCTCTAGTAAAGAGCCATACAGAGGTATTTCTGCATCTGCTGTAAAACGACTAAATACATTGCCATTAACTTTATTTAATGTTTTTTAGCATAAAAGTACAAGTGGTAGAGTTTAATGCCAAAGATGTTTACTTCTGTAGAGTCAGTCTTCTATTTATCAGACATTAATAGATAGACAACCTGTCATCTTCCCCTCTTTGGCTTCCAGGAAACAGATTAAATTTCAGGTTTAATTATGGAAATGGCTCACAATTCCTTTTCTTCTCTTTCTGTATATGTTTCCTCATATCTTTTACATCATTTTTAATTTTTTAGCTTCATTTAGCTAAATAGTATTATATGCATTTTTAAGGGAATTTTAAAGTAGAAAAAGTGAGAAAAGATTGAGGTCCAGAGAAATCTCAAATGAATGAAGTAAGGGGGAAAAAATAGAGGTTCTGTTAGGGCAACAGTAGTTTAGGGGTCACTTAAAGAATGAGGCAGGAAAAAAAAAAAGAATGAGGCAGGGATGGGGACTGGACCTCTATCAATGAAGAGCAATGAGGAATATAGGAGAGAAGGTGAGCAAGGGGACAGTGGTGGGAGTTACAGAGCATTTTGATTCAACAACCTAAGCGACTCCATAACTCCTGATAAACTGTGATTGAAAGCAAGGAATGCAAGAGGACAGTAAGTTTAAAAACGATGCCTGAAATTTTCTCAGGGAGAAAAGTGATTTTAGCCAAGTGTGGCTGTCCTGTGAAATTCGTCATGTCCCACACGATGTTCGCTGGAGGGTAAGAAAGCCTACCTAATACAGTAGGGGGCCTGTCCCAGACACCCCACCTGGCCCGCATCCTTAGAAGGCAGACCACTCAAATGCAAGTTAGTTGTTAGTTGCATATACCATGCCATCAGATATTTTGAAACTATCTTTACAAAAGTCCATTTAGACAACTTAGCAATGTATGGAAAGGAAGCAGATGAGTTATTAGAGATCAGTCTGTTCCTTCTTGAATCCTGAATTAATTGTAAATTTATATCATCACCAGACATACTACACAAGGTGTTGACACTATAGTTTCTTTTGCATTGACCTAATAGCTCTCTGAGTCTGGAAGATCCCTCTGTCTGCAATACCTGTGGCCTTAACATGGCAATGGGGCCCTCAGTCAAGCGACCGCAACTTAGTTCCAATTGTGGAGTCACCATCAGAAGAGGAGGGACGTGCAGTTTGCACATCTCCTAAATTCCTGGTGATGACCTTTAAAATACAATAAAGGCTTCAGGCAATGCTCCAGTAATGAATATATTGACAATAAACTCTCACCATGTTACCATGCTTATTGTGGAGAGAGCTTCTAGTTCTAAAGTCTCAGTGTCCTTTCTCACCCCTCCAGAGCACCGAGAGTCCTCAGAGCACTACACTACTCATTTTAATGATTTTTCTTTCGCATGATAGATGAAGCTTCGTACATTAATTTGCTGCTAAAATTATTTACATGGCATGTTCTACCTTAAGAAAAAGAAAGGTTCTTTTCTCTCCCAGACCACTGGAAAAGACGGCACCAAGGCAGTTATGCACAGGATATATTTAGAAATTTCCTGTCTCAAACAAAAACAAAAACAAAAAAAAAGGCAAAGAAGAAAAGAAATTATCTGTCTCTAATTTTTTTTAAAAAATGACAGGTTTTAGAGGTGGCGAGGGGCACTGTCTTTTTTAGTATGTTGTTTGGATAGATTCTAGTGTGAGTAAATAAAACCAAGAGAGGTAGT
Source organism: Neofelis nebulosa (assembly GCF_028018385.1). NCBI lineage: Eukaryota > Metazoa > Chordata > Mammalia > Carnivora > Felidae > Neofelis > Neofelis nebulosa. The sequence continues at coordinate 79,208,002 of NC_080793.1, read as the reverse complement.
AGCAGTGCTAGAACACAAAATATTTGTTTGAAAATCACAAAACTAACACACTAAATAGATCCCATAACCTTATGTACATGCATATCTTGTCTTGTTTTAAAGTTTGGTAGAACTATTGTTGCAATTACGGAATTCAGAAATAACTCAATGAAACTGCATAGGAAACCCTTATTCAACACTTTGCTTTGCTCTCCCCTTTCTTTGAGTAAATCTGACGTTATAAGCATAACTGGTTCTCTGTGGACCTCTTAAATAATTTAAAGATGCTGAGCCTTATATTCTACAGCCCAAAGATGCTGACATTATTTTAAATTAGGTTTTTACACTTAAAACGTATTGAAGTGCATTTGGGGGAGATGAAGTTTTGCTACCTGTGCTTTTTTTCTTTTTTTCCTGCGAGAACAGTGTGTAGCAGAAAGAGACAGAATAAAATAATATCTCCATGGTTTATGCTTAATTCTTTAGCTCCAGTCAGATGACATGGGCTAGGGTAACACACATATGACAGCCTGGTAATTTCAAAACAATGGTTTGGTTTTAATTCTTTACCTCCAGTCAAATGACATGAGCAACACACCCATGGCAACCTGAAAATTTGAGAATAAATTCTGAATGCAAAAAAAGAGTTGTTTATATCAACTGAAAGAAGCAAAACCTAAATATTTTCTAAGAAAATCGGGGCGCCTGGGTGGCGCAGTCGGTTAAGCGTCCGACTTCAGCCAGGTCACGATCTCGCGGTCCGTGAGTTCGAGCCCCGCGTCAGGCTCTGGGCTGATGGCTCGGAGCCTGGAGCCTGTTTCCGATTCTGTGTCTCCCTCTCTCTCTGCCCCTCCCCCGTTCATGCTCTGTCTCTCTCTGTCCCAAAAATAAATAAAAAATGTTGAAAAAAAAAAATTCAAAAAAAAAAAGAAAAGCAATAGAGCACTCATAACATTCAATGGATCTGAATTTTGCCATAATTCAAAAGATGTCTGTCACACACAAAGCCGTATATAAGGGACCAGGGAAATGCTTGAAATGTGGTCCATTACTCTCCCCTGTGGCACTAATTTCAATGGAGTTCAGCTATGTCTGAATAATCCCAAACCTAAGAAGTGCACTCTTCTTTGTCAGCACCTTTCTCTGTCTTTATATGGAGGCAGAAACTCAGCCCCATCCTGTTCCCGCATACAACTGCCACATGTGGTTTTCAAGTCCCTGCGCTGAATGTATCTGGGCCAGAGGCAAAGCTCAAAGATGAACGAGGACTTCATACACTGCTTGGCCTCAATCAGAATTTTCCTTATGTGATCAGGCATATTCCCGGTTGCCGTGCAATGCAAGTTGGCAAGGAAGAAGAGGAGTTAAAAAAAAAAAAAAAATCAAGAAATGGGCACCTCGCCAAGTTTTCACAGAGTGAAAAATTGGAGCCCCTGAGAGAAACAAATGTTTGGAACTGCTAACCCTTCTGCCCTATCGCATTCCAACTCAGTCAGATGGTCACACCCGTCTCTGCCAGAACATGCCATGCCGTGTTATTGAGCATGGGGACAGGTTTCTAGCCTCACAGGATATGGTATAATGTGCTGGGGAGTCATATGAATTCACATGAAAGATTCTTTTTTTGCTTGTACCTGATGCTTAAGTTTCTCATGTCTCCCTTTTTCCTTTTCCTTGCCCTGCCCCTCTTCTAGATTCATTTCCCACTGGAACCTTAGATCCTGTACTCAAATGATTCTAGTTATTACCTTTTACTTGCATGAGTCAGGTTCATGGTCACTAATCATAGATTTAATATCCAATGAGCAAAACTGACTGAGTGCAGAAAAGATAGGCATCCCGCTCAACAACAACAACAACAACAACAACAACAACAACAACAACAAAAGAATTAAGCCAGAAGATCTCAAATCTGCTCAGATGGACTGTTTTGACCTTAGTGGGTATAGCAACAAAAAACCCTGGCTAGCAATCATCTTGGGAAAAAAAACTCCAAGTCAGCCAAAAATAAGGAAGAAACATTGGACTTAGATTTTCCATTCGGTGGAGATATGACTTTGGGAAAACCACTTAATATCTCAGACTTGTCTTTCCTCATCTGCCAATGTGTACAATAATGACTGACAGTTCACATCACAAGATTATTAGAAGAGGCAAGTAAGATGGCATGTAAGCAAGCTTGTTTTAGAAATGCAGACCACTGTGTCGGTCAGGAACTATCATCTGGTTTTTCCCATGAGTACTACAAAGATGTAAAGTTGTCATTCCTTCCAGGGGCGGTTCTCCACAAAGCAGTAGTTAGTTCTTGACTTAAAGCCTTCCACTATAGCTTTGTTTTGTTCTATTTTGGATCTGTTTGTTTTTTTTTTTTTAATTTTTTTTTTTCAACTTTTTTTTTTTTTTTTTTTTTTATTTTTGGGACAGAGAGACAGAGCATGAACGGGGGAGGGGCAGAGAGAGAGAGAGACACAGAATCGGAAACAGGCTCCAGGCTCCGAGCCATCAGCCCAGAGCCTGACGCGGGGCTCGAACTCACGGACCGCGAGATCGTGACCTGGCTGAAGTCGGACGCTTAACCGACTGCGCCACCCAGGCGCCCCCTATTTTGGATCTGTTTGAACAGCTTTATCGACACATAATTCATATACTATACAATCCACCCACTTAAGATACATAATTCCTTTTTCACATGTGCACAGGGTTGTACAACCATCACAATCTAATTTTAGAACATTTTTGTCCACACACACACATAAAAATACCCATCTGCAACCACTCCCTATCCCCTCCTGACAAACCCTCACTCCTCAGCCCTAGGAAGCCTTTAATCAATTTTCAGTCTCTATGGATTTGCCTATTCTGGACATTTAATATAGATGGAATTACATGATATGTGGTATTTGGGGATTGGCTTCTTTCATTTAACATAATGCTTTCAAGGTTTCAAGTTGTAGCATGTATCAGTACTTTATTCCTTTTTATGGCTGAATAATGTTCCATGGTATGGATATACCACTTTTCTTTGTCCATTCATCAGTTGTTGGACATTTGGGCTGTTATAATTTCTTGAATACCATGAATAATGTTACTATGAGTATTTATATACAAGTTTTTGGGTGGACATACTTCTATTTTCTTGAGTATGCCCCTAGAAGCAAAACTGTTGGGTCATGTGATAACTCTACTAAGCTGTTGAGGAACTTCCAGACTGGTTTTCAATTGACTGCATTATTTAACATCCCCACCAGTAGTGAATGAGGGTTCCAGTTTCTCCACACCTTCTACAATATTTGTTACTGTCTTTTTTATTATAGCCATCCTTGTGTGTGTAAAATAGTATAGCATCATAATTTTGATATGCATTTCCTAATAACATTGAGCATGTTTGCATGGGCTTATCAGCAATCTGTAAATCTTCTTGAGAGAAACACCTATTCAGATCTTTTGGCTATTTGCTAATCAAGTTGTCTTTCTTTTTTTTTTTTTTTTTTTTTTTAATTTAGCTGTAAGATTTCTTTTTTTTTTTTTTTCAATAAATTCCCTTACCAAATATATTACTGGCAAATATGTTTCATTATGTGGGTTGCTCTTTTAATTTCTTTATAGTGTCATTTGCAGCACAAAAGTTGCGGTAAATTATTTTTGCAATCCAAGTTATTTTGATGTAGTCTAGATTTTTTTTTCTTTTGTTACTCGTGCTTATTAATTGTGTTGAATCTAGAAAACTACTACCTAACACAAGGTCAAGATTTATTCTTGGGTTTTTTTCTGAGTTTAATAACCCTAATATTTAGGTTCATGATACATTTTGAGTTCATTTTTGGTGTGATTTGAGACAGGCATCCAACTTCATTATTTTGCATGGAGGTAATCTAGGTCTCCCTCTTCTATTTGTCAAAAAGATCATCTTTCCTCATGAAATTATCCTGGTACCTTGTCAAAAATCAATTAAGTATATATTTATGGATTTATTTGTGGAACCTCCAATCTATTGATTTTTCTGCCAGTTTTAAAATCAGAAAGTGTGAGTTCTCCAACTTCATTCTTCTTTTTCAAAACTCTTTCATCTATTCTGGGTCTCTTAAATGTCCATATGAATTTTAGAACCAATTTGTAAATTATATTATTAAAATTGGCACTGAATCTGCACATCAATTTGGAGATATTTCCAAATTAACAATATCAAATCTTTTAATTCATGAACACTGAATGTCTACCCATTTATTTAAATGTTCTCTAATTTCTTTTTTTTTTTATTTCCATGTTCTATAGCTTTGAATGTACAAGTCTTGCATGTTTTCATTAAATCCATACCGAAATACTGTATTACTTCAGTGCTGTTGTAAATGGAATTGTTGGCTCAATTTCATTCTTGGAATGTTCACTGGTAGTGTGTAGAAATGCAACTGATTTTTGTATACTCACCTTGCATAGTAAAAAACCCATCTGAATTCATTTATTAGTTCTTAATAGTTTTTTAGTGGATTCCTTAGGATTTTCTATATACAAACTCATGTCATCTGCAAATAGAGATAGATTCACTTTTACCTTTCCAATCTTAGATGCCTTTTACTTCTGTTCCTTCCCTAATTACCCTGGCTAGAGCCTGTACGATTGGTGTTTAATATAAGTAAAAGGTTACAGCTTTCTATTTTAAGAGAAAATAGCCGTAGAAAAAAGGACAGTAATGACAAGCACAGAGCAGTAAGCATATTTACTTATTTCCATATTTGTTTTTGTTATGATTGTTTTAGTGGGTTTGGGGTTTTAGTTGTTCATTGTGGATCTGTATTACATTTAAATATGTAGTCCACCTGGAATTTGTGCCCTTGTTTGTTGTTTCTCTTTGTTTGCTTATACCTGACTTTATCTCCACAGGGATATTAGAGGACCTATTAAGCTAACTGTGGAAGAGAAGAAAGCAATGCCACAGCCCCTGTCAGACTTTCAGTTTGTTCAGGTTGTCAAAACCTGTCCTTCCAGGACCACTCTTGTATCACACCCAGCTTAATTAAATGGTCAGTTAAAATCTGATGCCCACCTTTTTCAACACAGAAACTGTATCAAGAAAGCTAGATCTCATTAATTTCACAACTTTACAGAAATAGTGATAAGTAGAAAACAATAGGTAATCAAGTCTACTGAGCTGAGTGATCACAATATGTACAAATAGCCATATATGCATCATGAATTTTGAATGAATAAGAGAATCTAAATGTGTTTATTTTTTTTTGTTTCCTAATCATGTAGCATGTTGCTAGTTTTCCACTCTGCTTTCACCAGCTCATCTATGCAGACAATTCAATTTTTATAACTGCATGTTTCCTTCAAACAAGTCTTCCAATGTATCTTAATTTATAGACTCCATTTAATTGCTGTTAACTAATCAAACACCACTGAAATAGGAGTCTGTGTTTATTTTATTTTTCTTTAATATATGTACATTTAGAAAATAAATATATTTTCTAATCATTGTAATACATGAAACAAAACTAATATGCATGGAATAGTATTATTTTCACCCTGCTCTCTCCTTCCAATCACTGACCTCCTCCTCCCGTCACAGGGACAAGTAACCTCTGAGAGCATCCTAGTTTGTAATCAAACTTACCAAAATATCTACACATATATAAATTTTTTAGTTTATAGATTTGGGATTTTATAAACACTGGACTCATCCAATACACATTATTCAAACTGTTCTCATTTAACAATATAACATGAACATTATTCCACTTCAAAACAACTAGCTTTAACTGACTGTTTTTCTTGCTTTTTTAAAAAAAACTAATTATTTATTTAATAGCATGCCATTCCCCAATGATGAAAATATAAGTTGTTTTCAGTTTTTAGCCACTGAAAAAATCATCTTTGTACATACATCTTTTTGGGTTTCCTTTTTTTTCTAAGTTGTTTTGTCATGTATTCTGTCCATCATTATTTTGTTCCCCCCTCCAATAATCAATTTGCAGTGGTTTTTTGCATAATATTTATATTGTCTCTAACATATGCGTCCCATTTTTTTCCAGTTCTCTAGTCAGCTTTTGACATTATAAAATGATAATTTAATCCAGACAATTTTTTGCAACTGTTTACATATTTATTTATTATTATTTTTTTTAAGTTTCATTTACTTTGAGAGAGACAGAGACAGCACCAGTTGGGGAGGGGCAGAGAGAGATGGAAGAGAGGGAATCCCATGTAGGCTCCACACTATCAGCACAGATCCCAATGCGGGGCTCGAACTCATGAACCCATGATATGATGATCTGAGCCGAGACCAAGAGTTTGAAGCTTAACCAAATGCGCCACCCAGGCGTCCCGCCACTGTTTACATAAATGTATCTTTTCCTTTATGCATTCTATGTTTTCCACCTATGATAAAAAGATATATAACAGATGATAGGGAGATAGACTGATGTAGACAGATGGATGAATATACATTATGTTGATGAGGCAAATACAGTTTTTGGAAGGACACACTGGTATTTGGAAATAATGGTTGCCTGGGAGAAGAAGTGAAAGAAAGCTGCTTTTCCCTATGTGTCTCCATTCACTATTTGAATTCCTAGCATATTTAATTAGAATTGTATAATGGCAAAGGGCGTAATCTCAGAAGTGAGTAGGCCGTATTCAAATCTCTGCTCTGACACTAACTGTGGGAAATAGATCCATTTGCCTCTCTAAATTCAGACACTCCCCCAGAATTTTTCCTGAAAATCCATTACTCTCTTCATCACTTTCAGTGCTTGTAAGCATTTTTAACATTTTCTATTCATTGTAGTTGTTTTTCAGCTGTATATTTTGCCCAAATAATCAAACTCATTATTACTTGAAAAGTCTTGCTTCTGACTTGAATAGCAATGATTCTAAGTAGTGCTTTCAGAGTGAGCTCAGTACACACACACACACATATTCATTAAATGTCTACTTATTCATGTTCTATGAAAGGTTTTTATGATGAATAAATATTAAACTTAATTCAGTATCTTTTCAATATCCATGAAAATAGTCATAGAATTCTACTTTGACTTATTGTTCTGGGTAATTATAGTAACATATTTCATAATATTTATTTAACTTTAAATCACTTGGCCTGGACTTCACATGGCAACCTGCTAATATTTTTATTTAGAAGTTTGCACTAACATTCATAAGTGGGAAAGTCTGCATTAACATTCGTAAGTGGGATTGGTCTGCAGCTTTTATTGCCTAGTTTCAGTTTCAAGGTTATGTTGATTTCATAAAAAGATTTTGAAAAAAAAAAAGCAAAGATTTTGAATCTTTAATCATTCTCTATGCTCTGGAACAAGCTGAACACATTAGACATTTCTATTTGTTAATGGCTGGGTAGAATTCACCTATTAAACTCTGTGGTTTAAAGCTTTATCAAAGGAGGTAGCCCTTTGAAAACTATTAATTTTTTTCTACAGTAAATGGCTTACTTCAATTTTTATAAACTATCATCAATTTCTTATATTATCAATTTCTTTCAGATAATATACATAAATATACATATGCATATAATTAACCAAAGTGTTATCTTACTCCATGCTAATCATTTCTTAAAACTTTTTGCTATCTATCCTTCTTTTTCATATTTGGTCACTTAAAGCCAAATCTATTTATTTTTAATTTCTATAAGAGAATTGGTTCTTGGATTCACATAATAGTTCTCTCTTTCTCTTTCCTTTTTTTCCTTCTGTATTTTAGAGCACTGACTTCTTCCTAAAGGCTTTTAACATTCTGAGTCGAATATAATTTATTTTTTAGGTCTTAGCAATATTAGCTATATAAAGGCTATGGGTATGATGAACTGTCTGTCATTCTTCCATAGGTTCTGATACAGGGTACTGTATCATTTATTTTTTGAAATATTTTATAACTATTTTAATTTCTTCTGTGGCATAGGAGTTGTTTAGAAAGATTTTTTTAACCTATTCTTTAATTTCTGGGGCAGTGCTTTACTTTTCCTATAAAAAGTTATATAGAATCATTAATTGGCCTTATGAAATTAGGTAGGTTTCCATTTCTCTCTCTCCCTCTCTCTCTTTTTAACCTGATTAATCAAACTCAGAAAAAAGTAAAAGTCTCAAGACATGTGTTTTTATTTCTCGTATATCATATCTTGTTGTGTTTTGTTTGCAATTACATGGGATTTTTTTTCAATATCATTATTTTAGAATTGGGTTTATTTCCCTCATGTTATTTGACAGAACAGAAAGGTGTTAGTCCATATCATCTCATTGTATCATTTCTTTTTTAATGCAAATGAGACGGCACCGCGATTGACTGAAAGGTTCCATCAGATAGAACGAGAGGGTGTAAAATACCGTTAATGGCAAAGAATAACAAAATTCACAGAGAAAGTTATGTGAAGCAGGGGCAACCGCAGCAGAACCCCCAGTCTCGAAGGTCCTCATGTCCCCAGTTAGGGGCATAAAGTTGCTCTGAAGATCAAGGGCCAGGAGTGAGAATTTCTCTGTGTTTTTGTTTTGTTTGTTTTGTTTTGTTTTAAGAGAGGAGTTTCCCTTTGCCATAGTTTAGAAAATCTGTCTCCTTTCCTGCCTGCTCACCAGATACACAAAACTGGTACAACACAGCCTTTAGCACATCCCTCAGTATTTAGGAGGAGGTAAGTAGAGCAAAGATCAGTCTCCCAGGTGTATCATTCCTCAGCCGAACCAAACGGAAGGCCTGCCTGAAGTCTATTTCGGCCGTCCCCTTTAATGATTGTAACCTTGAATTCTGCTTTGTCTGAATTCTTGCCTTCCTTCCTTGCTTCTTTTTCACTTTTACATTTGCCTGTTACATCTCTATCAATATTTTCACATGTTCAACTTTTATCTGTCACTTTGCTTTATGGGTCTTGCTTAAAAACAACAAAATATTGAATTTTCTTTTTTTTTACACCATTCTGATTATTTGATATAAAAATATAGGCAAGTTTCCTGATGTAACTAACATACAAGGCATTATTCACTCCATCTTATTTACTTTTTAACAGTTACTTACTATTTAACGCATTTTATCATTAGTTTCCCTTACTTTCATTAATTTTTCAGCTGAATCCGCTTTCTGTTCACTTCTTCTATCTCTTTCCTTCCTGTTAATTTTACAGTACTTCTGTGCACTTCAGTTTTACTAACAGCGATAATGAAGCCTATGTTAGTCCATTATTTCATCAAAATTAAATAAAAACTGTGGTCTTTCTCTAATATCTGATGCTTAATTTTCCCACCTCCCGCAATTTCACTGAGCCCTTTGGAATAGAGACTTCTTGTGAATAGAGCAAATCCAAGATAGCAGAAAAGGATCTCCTCCTTTTCCAAAAATATGCAAATGCTACAAACAAAATCACCCACCACTTTAAAAAAAAAAAAAAAAAAAAAAAAAACTAGAAAAAGTTGACATCAAGGGAACTACCAGAAATGAAGAGAGACCAAGGAATCAGGTTATTTTGTTTGGCAAAGCTGGGGGTGGCTTACAGGGGTGTCGAAATTGAGGTTTCAAAGCCTGCCTGGGGAGCCTGGCCAGGACACAGGTTCACCACAGGGGATGAGCTGACAGGACAAAGGGCAGCGCTGTTTCTGTTTCTGAAACTGGGAATTGAGAACTCTCTCTACCTGCTTGAAGAAGGAAGCTGAATGCTTCTTTCTTCTTAAGGCCGCGAGCAAAAATAGATCCATCCGTTAAAAATCAGAAACCCAAGAAGGTTCCTTTACTGCAGAGCTTCTCAAACTGGATACAAATCACCTAGGAATCTTACTAATAAAATCCAGGCCCTACTTTGGTAAGGCTCAAGATTCTGCATTTCTAACAGGGTGCCCACACTTGAAGCAGCAAGTGTCAGTCTGAATAAACACTACCCCTGGGAAATGTGGAGATGCAAGTTACTATAAAAGCTGACCTACTGTGAAACCTGCACTAACAACTGTAAAAACACACTATAGGGCACAAAGGACATCCATTGCAATCTCCTCTTCCAAGTTGAGTTCAGAGTCAAAAATTTTAAATTTACAACAGAAACCGGTCAGTAGACCTAACAAATGAAAAATGGGTATTTCAAGCCAGGCCAACCAGCAAATCAAAAACTGCTTATTTGTCAATAGGGATACTTTTATCTATAAGTAACAGAGAAAAACAAAGACTAGCAGCTTAAACAATCAGTACATTGATTATTTCATATAACAAAAGTATAAAATTAGGCAGCTCAGGTTAACTTAGCAGAATGGCGGCCATAGGATTCTGGCCATAGGATTCTCTGTGCTGTTATCCTCAGCAAGTGGGCTTTTCACCCTCCAAGTTTTCCTTGAATACCCCCCAAATAATTACCACCATTCCAAGCAACACATCCTTACTTGACTCTGTCCAAAACAGAAAAAGTAGGGAAGGGGCAGTTTTTCTCCTAGGTCCCTCTCTTTCCATCAGGGCAAGAGCTCTTTCCCCAAAGTCCCTGAAACTACTAGGGAAGTCTTACCCTGAGTCTTGTGAGAATGTGTCAATACCTCCCTCTCTACAACAATTACTGGCAAAGTATGACTTTGCTTGGCCCAGACTAGTCAATGGTTCATCTCCTGCCGTTAGAGAGGGGTTGGCCTTCTGGAAATACATTTCTCATTCTCTGATCAATCTCTCAACATAATTGGCATTCTGTTCACTAAAAAGGGAATGGCTATTGGTTAGGAAACCAACATTGTCCAATCTTTTTTTTTTTTTTTAAGTTTATTAATTTGAGAGAGAGAGAGAGAGAGAGAGAGAGAACATTCAAGAGCATGAGCGGAGGAGGGGCAGAGAGAGAGAGGGAAAGAGAGAGTCCCAAGCAGGCTCCACCCTGTCAGCAGAGAGCCCGACATGGGGCTGGATCTCACGAACCATGAGATCATGACTGGGCCTGAAACAAAGAGTTGGACCCTTAACCAAGCCTGAGCTATCCAGGCACCCTTGTCTGTCTCATCTGCTGCTCATTTTAAAATTTTCAATTTCTGAATTTCTCTGATGTCTATTTTGGCTATCTGGGGTGAACATGGGGTTATTTCAGGGTGCCAATGAACATAAAACCTAGGATTTGGATGACAGCCACATTCCTATCTGATGTCCCAATATGTCTTATATCACTGTTTAAGATTTGTATATAATCAACTTACAGCATAGAAATGAAAAAAGCATTTTATATTTGGGGAGTGACACAGGAAAAAAAAAGAAAGAAATATACTTTAGAACATTTTTAGGACAAATGCCAAAGTGTACATATGATATTACTTAAATTTTAGATAATCCTTTTTACATATATACATGTTATATGACTTTTTATCCTTTCGATGAGATAAATTTTTAAAAAAGGAATTTAGTAACAGTATTTCAAGTTTTGACAGCAACCTGATAACTGTTCAAATCATAATGCTTGAGAGTTAATCAAACAAGAAATAAAATTCCAGTGACAAATCATAAGACTACTAAAGACAATCCTTTTATTGGAAGTAATAATTCAAAGAAGGTTGCCTGTCTTCTACTCCCAACATACAATCTACAGGAAAGTGTAATATTAAGAAACTTAAGGCAGTTGATCTGGCAGGTCACAGACAGGTGTCAGTGAGATTTGTTTTCTTTGTTTTTCAGAGAAAACTAGTTTTCAGAACTGGAACGTACAATCAGGGAAAACTAAAATGCTTTAGGCTAACTACAATCTCTACCCTCTTAAGATTTTTTTAGCTGTTTTTTTGTTTTGTTTTGTTTTTCCGTTTTTTGCTTTTTGTTTTGTTTTGTTTTCCATTTTGTTCCGGGCTAAGTCACATGTTTCCTCTCAAAGGTCATGATGCCTCGGAGATAGAACAAGATTAAAATACCTCCAAACTCTATTTGCGACTTGGATAGAAATGCCAGGTACTCCCCATTCTTCTCAAATTCGACCTCCTCCACAATTCAAATGATCAACAGCAAGCATTTGTTCCATTTCTCACAAATACTGTGTGAATTAAAGATAGAAATCCAAATTCCAGGCCTGCCCTCAGCATTCTGTCTTTTTTGAGTCCCATCACAAATTTAGAGTTGGCTAATTTCTTTTTTTTTTCTTTTTTTTTTTTTTTTTTGCTTTGTTGGGGTATGTAATAATAAGGACACAGACCTTCAGATGGGGAAAAAACAGGTGGCTGATGTTTCTAAAGCTAGCATATGTGTAGGCTGGAGATGGGACTTCAAGCAGAGGATGCCACTTGGAATGTGAGGTAGGATTTGGGGAAAGCTACAGGGGTACCTATATATATGGCAATTAGTCAAGAGCATTTTGTCAAGGTCATGTAGCAGTAATTCCATCTTGTCAAGGACCTGTGTGTTTAGTTCTGTAAAAATATTAGATGAGGAATAATGCTCTTGGTCTTTCTGAAAGATCCAAACTTGGATGTTTTCATTTATTAGCGCAATCAAACAAGTAATTCATTGTAAACTCATTCTGAATGTGTTCCATAGGAGCGCATACATCATTTAAAACTGAAAAGCTCCCTGATTATGGAGAAACATTGGAGAAATGAAAGAATGCTTTAGATTTATATAGTACTTAATAGTTTGGGAAAGACTTTTTAAAAAGCTGAAAAGAGAGCACACCCATCACAAAACCTTGTGAAAAGAAGAAAGCGGGACTCAGAATGGCTGACTTTCCCAAAGTTGGCCACCTAAGAAATTTTCTAGACAAGGGCGCCTGGGTTGCTCAGTCGGTTGAGCATCTGACCTCAGCTCAGGTCATGATCTCACAGTTTGTGAGTTCAAGCCCCGCATCAGGCTCTGTGCTGACAGTTTGGAGCCTGGAGCCTGCTTCGGATTCTATGTCTCCCCCTCTCTCTGCCCCTCCCATGCTCATGCTCTGTCTCTCTCTGTCTCTCAATAATAAATAAACATTAAAAAAAAATTTTTTTTAAAGAAATTTTCCAGACAGGAGCTAGACCTTCAGTCTACTCTTCAGGTTAAAGATCTTCTGACCCCAGCTCCAAAGCACTTTCTAGTTTACATAACACTGTGAGGTTGATATTTAAAAATAACACATTTTGGAAAAGCGCACTCATTAAAAAGAACAGGGCTGGAAAAAGGGCACCAAGGGTTTTCTGAGTTGGATTTCCTTTCTCCAGAATGAAGTGGGCAAATAGAGTAGGAAGAGTATTCCTGTCTTCCTCTCTGTCCCTCTATCTCCTTTCTCTCCTCTTTGCACTATTTATTTTACCTTTTTCAAGAAAAACGTTTACACTAAACTGAATTTCCTCATGCAGATATCAGTATTCTGTAAGATAATTACTTCTATTCACATTAAAGTGGCACATATTATCATTTGTTTCTTCTCAAATTTCTACACTTCACCTCATCTCATCAGGGTGAGCTTAAAACTCAACATTGATGGCCTCATGTCTTTGGAAACATTTCATATTTTAGAAAAGGAAGACTATAATTAAAATTTGCTGCTGTTTTTTTTTTTAAAGGAAAACTGTAATCAAAGATTTCTGTCATTTTAAATACCCAAACCAATGAATTAACTTCCAAAATTGCAAACAAGATGGCAATCAGAAATCTTAAAACCGCGTTGATGTTGACACTCTATTTCAAAGATAAACTGGTTACTAAACTATAAAACACTTAGGTAAGTTATAATCCCACTTAGTTGTTTTTTTGTTTTTATTTTACCCTTTTTCAACAATTGGGGTTCATTAATTGTGTCATACACCAATATAGGCTGTATGCTCAAACAGAAGAGAATTTCAATGAAGAATGTACTATAATCATGCAAATTTCCCACTTCTCATATTCATACGCCTTACACTCAACAAACCCCATTTCCTAGTGTCAGGGACACACCTCAAGAATATCTGGTAGGAGAAGAAGATAGCAGAGTCTGCAAACCCTTCAAACTGAAATGTTAAAGAAAATTAGGAAACATGGCAAAATTGTACAAGCAAATACGGTGCTGTCTCTCTGAGACTAGAGGGCACACCTCACTGGGGTCAGTAAAAACAATGATGTCACCTGACCACAGAGCCCAGAAACAAACTGATAAAAAGTGAATCCAGGATCCCCCTGACAGCTCCCTTGACTTAATTAGGGGCAGCATGTTCTGACTGTACAGAGAACAGCAGAGTGATGACATGCTCCTTCAGGTGCAACCGGACAGGTTCCTGTGCTGTGTTGAGAACTCTGGGGTCTTAGGGAAGCCTAGGGGATCAGGGACCGACTACAGAGCTACCAAGGAGCAGAGGTGGCTACATGTCAGTGTGCAACAGAGGGTGTTGACGCTGCTGTGGGAAATGACACACATCCCTGGAACTGTTTTACCTTTCTAAAATAAAATACAGCTTTTGATGTTTTATATATATATATATATATATGTGTGTGTGTGTATATATATATATATATATGTGTGTGTGTGCATATATACACGTATATATATAAAACGCATATATATGTATATATATGTGGGCGTGTATATATATGTGTGCGCGTGTGTGTGTGTATATATACGTTTGTGTGTGTGTGTGTGTGTGTGTGTGTGTGTGTGTATGGTTCTCTCCCTCCCTCTCGTATTTCAGTTAGCTTTCCAAACAGGCACAGACATAGGTGGAACAAGAGCCAGCCTCCTGGAAGTTTCTGTGGTTGGGAACTTTTACTACCTCTGCTGCTGCTGGCACACCCCTGCAGAGAACACCCCACAACCAAGGCCATTTGAGACAATATTTGAGACAATAAAGCTCAAGGTATTCTCCTTTAATTAAAAAAGGAGGAACAAGAGGAAAGTCTCAATGCTATGATTTCAAGAAAGCCAAGGGACCCACTGCTTCCATATTTCTTCCACTACCACTCCCATGTGGAGGTACGCAACATCATATCTGAAATTCTCATAAGTAACAAACTATAGCAAACCCTAGGACTTGAAGGTGGATGAAGAGAGAAGAAAGGTGAAAGTATTCCAAAGATATCACAGGGCTGGGGGAGGAGGGGCAAGGAGGGATGAGTCTGGAAGGGCAGGATGTTAGCACCTGACCCTGGGGAGACAGGGGCCTGGTCTAGGGAGAAGTCTGTTTTGTGCAGAATTTTCACTTATATTAGAGTCATCTGCACCTCATTAGGAGAGCAAGGAGAGGGTGGTGACCATTACTGGAATGAAAATATACAGACAGTAAGCCCTCCAAACTCCAAACGGGGAAAATCTGAATGAACAATATCTTGATCAAACCAATAATAACTGAGAAAAAGGAAAATGAATCAAACAACCGAAAACATCAAAAATAGGAAGAGATGAAACCCAAAACACTAAAAAAATCGACTGGACTCATGTATTCAAAATACAGTTAGGTTAAAAAGCAAAAACCAACTTAAACACTCAAATCAATATAAATAAAGGGATGAGAAGAAAGATACTAGACGAAAGTAAATTTTAAAAAAGTATTCTGGGGGCGCCTGGGTGGCGCAGTCGGTTAAGCGTCCGACTTCAGCCAGGTCACGATCTCGCGGTCTGTGAGTTCGAGTCCCGCATCAGGCTCTGGGCTGATGGCTCGGAGCCTGGAGCCTGTTTCCGATTCTGTGTCTCCCTCTCTCTCTGCCCCTCCCCCATTCATGCTCTGTCTCTCTCTGTCCCAAAAATAAATAAAAAACGTTGAAAAAAAAAATTTAAAATAAAAAAGTATTCTGTTTATCTTACAATTTTTAAATGAGTTTTTTATTCTTTGATATGATACAACCACATTTGTTTTCATAGTAACATTGAACACTAATAATTAATTAAAATGGAGACTCTAAGAAGGGAGTTCTCAAAAGTGTGATTCCAACACCTTGGAACTCTTTAGAAATGCAAATTCTAGGAAGCCACCCCAGACCTCTAAAATCATAGATTCTGGAAAAAAGGACCAGGAATCTGTTTTTAACAAGCCCTCCTGGTGATTCTGTCTTTTTTAGGATTTGAATGAGCCTATGGATGTAATACTGGTTTTAGTAGCCTGAAGGCAGCCCTCTACCAAAGAGACACTGATATTGGATGTAGTGAGGGAAAACATAACAGGGCTGATAGGCAGGAAATGGTAAAGAAATTTGAGGGAATATGGATGAGCCACTACTATATGCTCTAGCTCCCCAAACAAACCTGATTTTTTTTAATAGCTTTAGAGAGAGAGAACAAAACACTGTAGTCTTCATATTCTCAAGAAAGTTGTCTAAGACTTTCAGTTCAAGCAGTCTTGGATTTGAATCCCATTTCTGTTATTTACAAATTGGGATGCCACTGGGGCACCCGGGTGGCTCAGTCAGTTAAGCGTCTGACTTCAGCTCAGGTCATAATCATCACAGTTCCTGAGTTCAAGCCCTGCGTTGGGCTCTGTGCTGACAGCTCAGAGCCTGAAGCCTGCTTCAGATTCTGTGCCTCCCTCTCTCCCTGCCGCTCCCTGACTTGTACTCTGTCTCTCTCTGTCTCTCAAAAATAAAAACATTACAAAAAACATTTATAAATTGAGATGACATTGGGCAAATGACTTAATTTCACCAAGCCTCAGTTCTTTCATCTATAAAACACAGAAATTTTTTGTGAGAATTAAATGAGCTAAAGTAATAAAGTATCACATTGCCACACTTAAGAAACTTAAATCATGGTAGTTATGGTAATAATAAACATACGATGATGGCTAGCCCAAACTCAGTGTCTAGAAGTTCCTTGATATATTGACTTTGTAGTCCTCATCGGAGTCTTATGAGGTACATACTATTAGCATCCCCCTTTTACAGATGAGTGAACGAAGGCATAGAAATACTGGCTGAAGGGTACCAGCTGGCGAGTGACAAATAGGAGATCTCTCACAAGCAGGCTGCCCATCCATCATCAGGGATGATGATGCTAAAGACGACTACATGGCCCCTCCTAGGATGACCAGTCAAGACATTCTAACTTAATTTATCTTTCCACTTGGTTTTCTACCTCAGAAGTTTATTTATAAAGAGTGGACTGCCTACCTAGCAGGGTAATAAACCAGTAACGCCAAGCCAAGTCTCTTCCGTTAATACACAGGATGTCTGAAGATTTTGTCCCATCAATTGTCCTCTTATTTACGGTCCACTCAGCCAGTGTTTTGGTGCAAAAATCTGTCCTTAGCACTACACAGCACATTCAACTGTGCATACTCTTTTACCACTTCTCCTGTCTAGCTGAGAGGCATAATCTCTCCCCTCAGCCTCTCTCAGGCTAGATCATCAATTTCCTCTCATCATCGCCCTTCCATTACACTCTTCTGGCAAACACCCAGACTGGATAATTTTTTTTTTACTCTGCCTAAACTGGTGCTGCAGAGGGTTGGTGAATAATTATACAACTATTATGTGACAGAGCGCAAAAAACACTTACCAAATCAGAAGCACATAGTCAGCGCACACAAGAAAATGACACCTCTTATTACTTGCCAATTTTCTTTCATTCCTACCAGTAGCTATCTCAGGCATACTCTGTTCTCCTCTCAGCAAATGACTTTCAATCACGTAAGGATTCCCTCAGCTTCCTGTCACCAAGAAGGCTTACTTGCACCCACACTTAACAATTGTGATTCCCCTATAATTGGGTAACTTATCTTGAAGAAATGACCCAAAATATGGGAAACACAATGATCACAAGATTTTCACTGAAACATATTTTATAATTCAAGAGGTTAAAAGTAAATTAGGTGAGCACAGGTAAAAGATTGATGAAATCAATTAATAGTGTATCTGCCTGATTGAAAACAACACAAGTTTTAAAATAAATTAATTATGAGGCAATACGGCAACACATAAAAAAATCCTTCTTAAGCTGACTTTAATAAGAAGGAACAAAATTGTTATAAGTACATCATGATTCCAACAATGGAAAATGTACCATGTGAATAAAAAACAAAAGGAATAAAACCCACAAACGTTATACTCGATTTAATATCTGAGTGTTGGGATTATGATTGATATCTTCCTCTCTCTTTGCCAAACTCCCTGTAATGTTGTGACATTGTTTTCACAATTAAAAAAAAGAGAGAGACTTTTTTTTTCCATAGACCAGACAATTCTTACATAAGTTATGACATATCAGTAAACCTGCCAAGTTTTTGCAGCCTTTCTCACATTTAACGAATGTATTGAGGGACTGTGCATCTTTAGCCTGAAGATGGCTGGGGGGTAAATAATTTTTTCATTTCCAGCTGACATCTCCTAAGTTTCTTCTGTTTGCAGAACCTTCTATTAAGCTTGAGACTAGTCAACGAGTGAATTAGTGTTGACTTTGATTGGCATAAATGCCGTATTTATCTTCTCAGATATATAATCAGGAGACAGCTGTCTGGCCACACTGATTACTAGGCATATCTAAGGTTAATGTAATATCCAAGTTTGAAATCTTGCGTATTAGAGATAAAATCTGAAGCCCTCTGAAATAGCAGGTCTCATTTATTCTACCCTCAGCTTTCAGAAATAGGCTGCAATTCATTAGCATACACATCAGAGCAAATTTAAACTAAAATATATATTATATTTATCAATGTAATTAAAGAAGTCTTTCTAAAAGTTACACTGTCACGTGGTATTAGCAATAGTCTGATCAATGAAAGGGTGAAGAGGAATCCAAAAGATTGACTACATCAACTACGGTACTCATCAAAAGCAAATACACACAAAAAAGTGTTGTATACAACATAGCTTCCACATCTGCTAATCAAAACAGCCTTTTTTTTTTGTTTACAAGTTTTGTTTCATGTTCTTTCCAAGGGTGGATGGATTATAGGACAAAGTGACTCTCAGTGACTCACATTCCTGAATGTCATCGTTCTTTTTTAACATCCACCCATGCAAAGGGGGTGCAAAAACTATTCAGGATTATCTAGGGCCTGTCATCTTGATGAGGTTTTACAATTCAACTGTAGATTGGTGTTGTTGGAGTCAAAGGGACAGTGTGAGGGGTAAACAAGAGTGAATCAGATTTTTCTCTGGGCCTTTTCAAATAACATCCATCCACTGGATGTTCCTATTTACCCCAATTTCCCCAGTTCGCAGTGCCCTCCGCCACTCCAACGCCAGCCCTACTCCATCAACATCACTGTGATGATGGTATGATTTCATATTGGTCCAGTGTGCTGGCAACAGATAAACAGTTGGGAACTCCTAATTTAAAAGACCAGAAGAATATTAACTCCTTATAGAGCACACAGCTTAGAGCTTTGAAGATACCAACAAGATGGAACTATGTATGAAGCATACAAGGCTATAAAAGGAGATTCTAAAACAGTCTGAGGAAGACTCCAATTAGAATAAGCTGTTATTGATGTTAGAACAGAGGTGTCTGTTCCTTTAGAAGCCTGTCCTGTATCTATTGTATGTTTGCTTCAGTCTGAGAAGTGTAGACTGGGAAAACAGACAAAGAAGTGTGTTCACAGGACAGTAGAGACTCACAGGACAGATGAGAAGGGTGGAGTTTCAGATTAAGAGCTAAACTTCCAGGAAAGATGTATAAATTTCCCAGAAACCAGTCTTATGATCATCTGATAGAACTGCCATCATCAACTATATGCTAAAATTTATACAGCCACCAAGAACATGACTCCACTGCCATCACCTTGGTCCCACACCGGTACCACTTCTACACCAGATACTTGACATTGGTCACAAATGCTTCAGGCATCTGACAAAGCTTCCTCTTGAAAGGAGACTCACACTACTTAACCTCCCAACCCAACTAATCAGTAAATGCATCTGATTTGTAAAGCCATAGTGACGTACTTGTATCCTACCTGCAAGAAATTTTCTGGCTTCTACATCAGGGTGCTCTGACTCACAAGTAGAGAAATACTCTAGTAATCAAAAAGGTGCTTAATAGTTGGTAGATGGAAGTGGTGGGGGGCCCCTGGGTGGCTCAGTTGGTTGAGCATCCAGCTCTTGATTTCAGCTCAGGTCATGATCTCACGGTTTGTGGGATCAAGACCCATGTTGGGCTCCATGCTGAACGTGGAGTCTGCTTAAGATTCTCTCTTTCCCTTTGCCCAATAATATATCATTATTATTGTGGGGTTGTATAGTATAATAGCTGTTATTCAGCCCATGTGGGGGATTGAGGAGTATGCTATGATTTTTCGTAGCTGTGTTTGGTTAAGTCCTCCTCACCCTCAGACTAGGACTGATATGATAGCTATTGTTAGTAGTAAGTTGGGGTTAACGGCAGGTGAGATTTGGTAGAGGATTGACAGCGGTGCAATTTTTTGCCATTTAATAGGATTAGGCCTGAGGATATAGAGATTCCTTGTGTGACTTCAGGCACTCAGTGCTGTTTGGGGAAAGATCTGTTTTGCTTAAAAGAGCCAAGGGACAGCAGAATAAGTGATAAGCTCTATAAACTCACCTACTTCTGAAGGGACTGGTTGCCTTGAGAGTAACTACTGTTTCTTGAATTCTTTCTGTGTACCACACAGTGCAAAGTAACCCCTACCCAGAACCTACACAAACCATCAGTTATTTACAGATGAATAGATGAGGCACAGAGAAGTTGGATGACTTGCCCAAGGCCACACAGCTAGGATGAAATGGGATCGTGACCCAGGAGGAAGCCTGGTAGATGTTAGGTATTTCATCTGAACTACCTCCACCTTCAACCCCAGGCCTCTCTCTCTCTCTTTTTTTTTTTTTTTAATGTTTATTTATTTTTGAGAGAAAAAGACAGAGTGTGAGAAGCAGAGGGGCAGAGAGAAGGAGACACAGAATCGAAGCAGGCTCCAGGCTCTGAGCCTTCAGCACAGAGCCTGATGCGGGGCTCAAACTCGTGAACCACGAGATCATGACCTGACCTGAAGTCAGATGCCCAACTGACTGAGCCACCCAGGTGCCCCTCCCTGGAGTCCTCTTAAGGGTTAGCAATACTTCACTCATGGGGACTGCTGGCCACAAGCTCTGTGCTGACACCAGCCACAAGGTAAGACACTGGTGTCTAAATAGAGGGAAGAGCAGCAAAAAGAAACACAAATTCAGAGGAACAGCATCCAAAGAGATGATTCCAGAAAAACTGTGAGACAAATAATATGCCAGAGGAGTGCTCTTCAAATTTTTGTTTTTGCTCATATATTCCCTAAAATAAGTTTGAATATCTATGTACCACTCCTACATTTTCTAAGTTGATGTTCAAATTTGTTCATTATAAGCTGAAATAACTGAAAAGCATACAACTTCCAGTACATTGTAAATATTGATATTTCAAAATAAAGCTCTCATCAATTTTCAATGCATCCAATGGAAACTATAAACATTGCGATCTATTTTAAACTTACACAAACATGCTACTCTTCACCATTTGGAATTTTACCTTTTCCTTTTGAAAAGGCACCATACTTATCCATGCCAAAAGTATGTTGTATGTATTAACTGGAATTTAAAGTTTATTTTATGCCCCATGACCCTAAATCTCTAATATTAACTTCTTTTGAACTGCCATTTTTTAGTAATAAAAACTGATTAAAAACTACGCAAACATATAAATAAGTTTGAAATGTCGAAATTATTAAATATGGCTAAGATTTTATTGGAAATGCATGAATCCTTAATGAGATAAATGGAGATTTTTAAAAAACTGTCTATACATCTGTAGAACAGACTGCTTCATATTCTGTGGTTTCAAATAGAACTTATCACCCTTTACTTTCAGTTTTGCTCCTCTGGCTCTCACATTTCCTCTGTCTTTTTTTTTTTTTCTTTTTTTTTAAGTTTACTTATTTTTGAGAGACAGTACAAGCAGGGGAGGGGCAGACAGAGAAGGAGAGAGAGAATCCCAAGTAGGCTCTGAGCTGTCAGCCCAGAGCCTGATGGGGGGCTCAATCAAGTGAGATCATGAACTGAGCCAGAATCAAGAGTCAGACACTTAACCAACAGAGCCACCCAGGCAAGCCCACCCTGCCCATGTCTTTTAATGAACCTTTGGACTGTCCAACTCACAATTATCACAGTCATGAAAAGTATGTTCTTCTCCCACCATTGTCCACCAACATCCAATTAATTTTCAAGCTCCATCTGTTCTGGGTCTATGTTGAATTTCTTCTTTTGTGTTACCTTATCTCTGCCACTACCCTGGATTTCACTGGCAGTTACCGACTGGTCTTCTTCCTTCCTTTTTCCTTCCCCTAATCTAATACACATATTGCTACCAAGCCAATCCTGCTTGTCCAAAGTAAACTCAAGCCTTGTGACTGCTGTGCTTTAAAACCTTCTATCATGTCACCATTTCATAAAGAATTCCCTCCAAGTAGTTTGTCTCAGAACTGCTTGCTCAAGGCCAACCACAATGTGGTGTTAATCTTCCTCTCCGTTCTTAGTTTCTGCTGTTCATATCTGAGCAAGTACATACCAATGCTTCTCAAACCCAGAGCACATATACCCAGGGCTATGACATACTCACTATATCAAGGTGTATGTGTAGCCCTAGGATCGTGGCATCTTCCTGAAAACAATTTAAGATACTATTTATATCAAAAACAAAGGTACTTGTATTATAGAATAAAATGCAAACTTTGTATGAATTATTAGGAAAAAAGGTCAGGCTTCAAAGAAATGTCAATCCTGTAGCTGGCCATCTCTGGCTACACTACCATATAAACTACATGTTATTTTTAAAACGTAATTATCTAATTATCACAGCAAGATATGAGTTTATAGATACTTTGACCCACTTGTGAGAAATAGATTTATAGACACCCATTTCCTCTGATGTCAGGAAACTTAATGTTACCAATTCAAAGTAAATTTAGCTCCTTCTGCTTTTAATTCCATTCCCTCTAGATAAATATGCTGTCAATTCAATATGTCATGTTCCTCTTGGTTATTTGTATACTCCCAGGGAAGTTTTAAGGATCACTCTTAAGGGGCGCCTGGGTGGCTCAGTTGGTTAAGCACCTGACTCTTGATTATCGGCTCAGGTCACGAACCTGTGATCATGAGATTGAGCCCTACATCGAGCTCCACACTGCATGTGAAGCCTGCTTGGGATTCTCTCTCCCTCTCTCTCTCTTTCTCTCTCTCTCTTTCTCTCTCTCTCTTTCTCTCTACCCCTCCCATCTGCCCCTCTTCCCTACTCATACACTCTCTCTCTCGCTCTCAAAATACAAACATTAAAAAAAATCACTCTTGGGGCGCCTGGGTGGCTCAGTCGGTTAAGCGTCCGACTTCGGCTCAGGTCACGATCTCGCGGTCTGTGAGTTCGAGCCCCGCGTCAGGCTCTGGGCTGATGGCTCAGAGTCTGGAGCCTCTTTCCGATTCTGTGTCTCCCTCTCTCTCTGCCCCTCCCCCGTTCATGCTCTGTCTCTCTCTGTCTCAAAAATAAATAAATGTTAAAAAAAATTTTAAAAAAAATCACTCTTCATAAACTGTTACCAGCTATAATACTATTTTTTAATCATCTCTTACTTCATTGTACCACTCACTCCCCCTGAATATGCCCTCTACCTTCCTGCCTCTGTTGAAGGAACCCATGCTGTTCCTCTCCCCTAAAATACATGTATTATATAAATACATTATAAAGTTTCATCTATCCTTCAAGGGTCAGATTTAAAACTCTTCCATGGAAGCCTGAAGAACCACACAGCCTCCCCTCTCACCCTCTTTAAGAAGTAACCCTCTGACTGCGCCTTCTCAGGTGACACATGTGACATCATCCCTACTAAGGGATTCTCTAAGCATTAATGTACTTGAGAACAGGATCTGCTTCTACACAAGTGCCCCCCGGTCCTCCAATAGGGCATAGAATAGGTGCTCAGTAAATAGTTGAAGGACTGAATGAATGAATGAGGCCCCACTTTATTTCCAGTTGTTATCATCATGTTACTTTGGCTTTGCCTTATAATCTCGTAGTCCTTTTGTTGAGAACACACAAAGTATGTGCTTTCCTCTACTCAGAGGAGCAGACCCACTTGGAGTTACTGAAAACTGTCCCCTCGTACAATTTGACACTTTGTTCTGAGCCAGAAGACGCTCCCAAATCTTCTCATTGGTCAATGATACAGCTAGAGGACTCACTTCAATTGCTAATATGCCACCTTCAAAGGAAAACATAGAACTTTCAATGGCATTTTTAAAAGGTGACTCTACCTGATGTAAATAAAATACTGAAATATTTACTAAAACTTGAGTCTTATATGTGCATAAAAGAGCACATTAGTGTAAGGTGTCTTTGCATCACAGCTGCTAGGTCATTTCAGAAAATATGGGTCTGACAGATGGAGAGAAACTAGAATTAAACCTTCAGGTATTTCTTGTTCTTTCTCAAGTCATGTTTATTTTAATTAAATTAGGGAAAAGAGAGTCTCATTTCTTAAAAGGAGAAGTCTTAAAGGACTTTCATCTCCCTACCATTTCTTCCCCTATAGAATTCTGAATGGGGGCAGGGTGACATGGGGGGAGGAGAAAGCCTGTGGCACTTTATGATTGGAATGAATAACTTTCAAGGGAATGATACATTTCTACTTCCAGAAATGTTTAACAGACTATGCTGTATGAGCTGTTAAGGTAAAGAGTCTTCTATCTGAAGGTAAAATGTAGAGAGAAACATAAAACCAAATTAGGTATCAAACTAATTAGAATCAATTAGTTCTTGCCAATAAATCCTGCATTTGTGTCTGATGCAGTATAAACCACATGTTATTTTTAAAAGGTAATTATCTAATTATCATAGCAAGATATGAATTTATAGACACTTTGACCCACTTGTGAAAAATAGATTTATAGACACCCATTTCCTCTGATGTCAGGAAACTTAATCTTACCAATTCAAAGTAAATTTAGTTCCTTCCGCTTTTAATTCCATTCCATCTAGATAAATACTCTGTCAATTCAGTATTCCCCCCCCCCCCCCCCCCGCTCCATTATTCTCTCCTTCCTGCCATGGGGGAGGGGAGGAGAGGGTGACCTACATTTCTAACAGTCCTGGTATTTTCTTCAACAATCAGTGTCATGACAGTCACTTCAGTAAAAATTGCCCCATTTTACAGATTAGAAAACTGAAGGACAGGGATTGAGCAGCATGCCCAGATCTCACAGCTAGTAAGGATTTACACACAGGTGTCAGGAGAAAGACCTCTGGTTCCCCATGACTGAGCATCCCTGTATCGTATTATGGCCAAGACCAACCATCTTTGACCACTGGGACCCAGGCCGGCTATACTTGCACTGAGAACTCAAAAGTTCTCTCTGCTGGCTGGTCCTAAATTCTGCACAAGTCACCTGCATCCTCCTTCATGTACCTGACCACAATGAAAACACTTGTCAATAAATGGCTGCTAAGATTTGTGGGTGAAGATATCTTGAGATATTCAAATACATGTGGTTCCCCCACACACAGTATTGCCACTACTATTGTTATTATTAATTAAAGGAAGTAATCTGCTCTTGAGGACATTACAGGATTTCTGAACCTCAAGCAATGGTGAAGACAGAAATTGTCTACCTATAAGTCTGTCTGAATTTTCCTTCACAAATGCGTATACTATTAAGGACTTTGAAGTGCTGGGAAAAGAGGCAGGGAACCCAGCAGAAGTACACTGAACATTCAGGTCTCAAGAGAAAGAGAACCTGTGCACTGCTCAGAATGAGGTAACAAAATTCTAGAGAGGTGCTGCATGATACAAATAAAGGAGACCGCAGATGCCAGGTCACAAGCACGGCACAGAACGAGGAAAAACATGCCACCCTTGGAAAGGCCATGTGGAAAGAAGTAAGGACCATCTCAGCAGCCTTCAATGTGGACAGATTGTACTAGTCAGTTCAGGCTGCTATAACAAAATACATAGACTGAGAGCTTAAGCAACAGATAATTATTTCTCACATTTCTAGAGTCTGTGAAGGCCAGGATTCAAGTGCCAGCAGAATCAGTTCCTGGTGGGAGATTCTCTTCCTGGCTTGCAGATGCCGACGTGTCCTCACATGGCAGAGAAAGAGGGACAGCTCTGGTCTCTCTTCCTCTTCTTGTAAGAACACAATTCTCATCATGGGGGCTGCAGCCCCATGACTTAATCTAAACCTCTAATCTAAATGACCTCTCAAAGTACCTCCCCATACCATCACAGTGGGGGTGGGGGGGGTGGGGGGGACTTCAACGTATGAATTTGGAGGGGACACGAACATTCAGTCCAGGACCCAGATATCATATGATGAAAGACAAGAGGCCTCCTTTCTAATACTTTCTCTTTGCAAAAGGTCCAAGATTTGTGTCCCAACTCAGGGAAGAAAGCACAACTCTAATGAAAGAAGAAAAGAAATCAAGCTGCCCATCACCACAGCAGGAAAGGTCCTCAGAATTTGGCTTTTAGTTCACTCACTGAAAAATAAAGACATGGAACATTGTGTGGACAGCTGAATGTACAGATTGAAAGTCATTTCTATTAATTATTATCATTTTTTTAATTTAAAGGTGAGCATGTTTTATGCCAAGGAAAAGAGAAAAAAGACTTAGGAAGATGGGTCTCTTCCAAAGATAAAAGCTCATTTTCTCCAATATTTACTAATCACAGTGAACTAGGAAAAGATATTTAAAGAGGTGTATTATCTTTTTTGCATCATGCAACACATCACTTATTAGCTAGAGTCCTGGTTAACCAAGTTCTGTGTCAGTGATCCAAAAACCATAATGGGAGATTTGCTACACTGAGAGGAAGTTCTGACTCGATAATCAATAAACATACCAGGAATACTTTGAAATTGGTTTTGGTATGGCAAAAAATTGTCTCTTGGTAAACGTATCTTTATATTGTGAATTTCCTCCAATATGAACAATAAATAAATTAATTCAACTGGTACAGGCACCATTTGGCCTGAACACACAGATGCTAGAATTCTACTATGCCAGGCAGAGATGGCTGGCTCACTCCTATAAGATGAGCTCTGAGTTGTTCTTTAGACAGGTGTTTCCTGAAAACTGACACTGAGGGTGTCAAAATAAAACCACAATAACAGGTTTAATCAGGCACACTGAAAACATACATAGAAAAACCAACTTAAGCTTACAAATGATAGAAATTGCAAAACAAGATGCAAAATAACAAATTCAGGGGAAATATTTTAAATACTATTCTTTACACATAACAGAAATGACAAAACATTTCCTGGCTCCTAACATGATGATGCTTTCAACATCTGGGATCCAGAGAAGTATCCTCTGGAAAACAGAATAGGTGTATAACACTGTTTATATGTGAATTCATATACCCAAATAGGCCATGTAGCCCAAAAGACCAGGATGATGCTGATGGATTTTGGTCATGGTTCAAGTTCAGTGGAAATTATCTCAGATGCTTTGAATCTAAATACAGAGGTGGAGGAGGGATGGGGATCTTTCTCAAGGTAGTTAGAACGGAATACAGGAACGTCTTAGGGTTTGTTACAATCACAGAGGTTGACTTAGTGCATATGGCTAAAGGACAACCCAGGCGAAGTATAAGAGGGTAGGCTGGCTACCACACCTCCCAGGTCAGGCTACACTACAGGCCCTAGACTGCAGATGTGAGACATAAAAGCAGCCAGGAGTAGCCCTTTCATTTGTACACACGGAGGCTGCTGCCAGTAAGGTTTCCTGGGAAACTGACTCAGAAGGGATGAGTGTGCAGGAGGCTGTTGGGAGCTACTGTGTGATCAACATCTGTGAAAGAGAAAGAAGAGACACAGGGCTGAGCAGAGAGAGAAACTGAGCTGTGACATGGTCAAGAAAGCCTTGGACAAATTCTCGAAAAGTTCTCAAGACAGAATTGATTTTGGTGCTGTCCCAAGTTGGGATGAGAGGTCAGGCCTTTGTAAGTGCCCTCTTCTCACACCTCACCAATGTCCAGCCCTAGAAAGGGCCATGACCTTGGATGTGTCAGCTAAGACAGGGGGTTCTTTAAAGGGGTTCACAGCTGAGTGCTGCTGCCCTGCCTGTCAACCACAGAGGCAGAATTCTATCCATGGTCACGAATGACTCTTTTGGCCCATTTTTTTAAGCTAATTTTACATATTTTCAAAGACTCATCTTTGAGTGACTTTTTTATAGTCCAGTATCAGCAGGGGCCCATTTACATAATTTAACCAATCACATAACAGCCCTACTTGGCCAATCTTGGTCTTTGAGGTGCCCATTTAACATCACCAGCACAAAGACTGCATCATTCCCAATCAAAAGCAATTCCACTCTATTCACTGGAAGTTATCTAACACATGTTCCATTGGTCATCTTATTAAAACATTATCTGTGTCACTGCCTACAGAAGACTCACTGTGACCAAATTCCAACAACCCCCTCCCAAACAATAACCAAGATTATGGGAGAATTAATTCAATACCTTAGACAAAGGAATCAAGGATCAAAAGATCAAATATTGTCTCCAAATAGAATTTACTACATTCAGAAGGAATGGCATTCTCCACTTCCCACTCTATGCCCCAAGTCAATATGTTGCTTTCGCATAGAATTTGCATCCCCACTTAGAGACAAGAAAAAAATGTAGACAACGATAATCGTAAGAAAATAAATGTTAGGTGTGCCTCGGTGGCTCAGTCGGTTAGGCGTCCGACTTCGGCTCAGGTCATGATCTCACGCTTCGTGAGTTCGAGCCCCGTGTCGGGCTCTGTGCTGACAGCTCAGAGACTGGAGCCTGCTTCGGATTCTGGGTCTCCCTCTCTCTCTGCCCTTCCCCTGCTCGCACTCTGTCTCTGTATCTCTCAAAAGTAAATAAACATGAAAAAAAATGTAAAAAAAAAAAAAAAAGAATATAAATGTTAGAGGTTATATCTTTGTATCCCAGATATTTTACCATGAAAGGTTTTTTATTATTTTCCACCATGGACAATGAAATTCTACATCATCATCTACAGTCAATCAGCCAGGATGATATAATTATGGCAAACAAGAAAAAAATATATTCCATTAACCTTACAGCTCTCTCATGGTAGTAAATATATGACTTCTGTTAGGCTTTTGACATATTAAGAAAACAACAACAACAACAACAACTCAGGTCTTGCCCTACTACTTTCAAGAACCTGAGAATGAAAAACACTGTATCAGACACATTTAAGAAGAAATCTCTTTTATGGCAAGATCAGATCAGCCTTACATCTTTCTTTTTAGTTTATGTGAGTATCCTTCATGAGTCCCTCATAAGTAAATTAACCTAGTCAGCTGTTATAAAAAAATAATAATAATAAATCTTTGAACATCTATTAATCTAAGAATTTTCTCAGCCAGTCCAGTTCTAACATGACTATTGGAGAAAACCCATTAAAATAATGGTAAATTTTCCAATAAAATAATTCAAGTTTTCGTTCACTCCTTGGTCCCCGGAATCTAAACATCTGCTAAGTTCTGTGTGTACGTGAGGGTTTCGGATGGAGGGAGTTTTGTGCACCAACCTATGGATGAAGAGAACAACAGGAACGGGCAGAGATAACATGTTTTGCTCAAATTGCTTCAATTACAGTTAGACCCTATGTCCAGAGGCTCAGCAGCTTTGTTCCGCGTTATAAAAATGTCCTTTTGACATCGGCATTTTGTTTCTTAGCCAAAGCACTCCACGGAGACTTGATGCATCTCATCAACACCATCCCATCACCTATGCTAACTGTGCCATTAAGAAAGGTTTGCAGTGCCTGGAAACTGGAAGGGGCTGTGCACAGGCTATCCCAGCAGCTTAGCTATTGCGCTGGCACAGCTCCAGCTTCTCTGCTAAATACATAATTAAATCTCACGGTCGACATGGTGTGATTCATTCCCATAAAGTGTGAAAACAAACAACTGTGCATGCGCTGTCCCCAATTTCAAATTCAAAACAAAAATATCCTGGAATCTTCTATTTCCCTTAAGTTTCAAGTGTAATTAGACCGTTTTTTAAAGACAAGTAGTCTTCCAGTTTCCATGTGTTAAATCCAATCTGTCGGTTACAAATGGGGGGGGGAGAGACAAACGACTGCAAAATGTAACATCTTGGTTTCCTCTCTTTATAATCAAGTGCTCAAATTGACTTTTTTTCCCCTAGAATTACCAAAATGCCATTGCTCTCTCATGCAGAGCCTTTGTTTATTTACCAGTTTACAGCCAAGAGCAAATGTTCACAAGTAAGTAATCAGCCCCTCCAAGTGCTGTTGACTAATGCAAACTTACAAACGGCAGCAATGTGACAAAGGGCAGCCAGGATGCTGGCTTTGGCTCCATTCCATAGCCCTAAGTCACAAGGAATTTAAAGGAGATGTCCAGCACCTCTCCATAGACGTCACTACCAAGTTCTTCTGGAGGGCAACAATTCTTTTCATTCTTCCAAATAAACTTCACAAGTAATAAACCAGATTTGCCCAGCTGCTACTTAGGAGAAATTCAGTGCATGAGGGCTTAGAGTAAAAATTTTAATCCACAAATACATTTTTACAGTACATTTGTATTAACAGAGCTCAAAATAAATCAGTAAATATTTCTGGAAGAGAGGGAAGTCATAATGGTATTTTTCTTCTCAATAAATATCAATTTTGTGGCGTAAGTCTAAAATTAATAGCCCGAGTAACCTGAATAATGATTTTAGTTAATACATATACATAAATTTATTCAGGCTAAGCATATTTTATGCAAATGTGTGTCATCTATAAGCATAGCACATATATACACCTCTTCAATGACCAATAATTTCCTATCACATTAAGTTTTCCATATTTCACACCTGATTCTATTCTACCATATCTCCATACGTCTTTATACTATATTTTACATATATACTTTTACATATATACTTCCTTACACCATAATAATCTACTTCTTTTACACTTGAGCCATATAGAATTTATTTTCTCAAACATGTTCTGTACATCCTTAGTTCTATAATTCTAATTCTATTCTCTCAGCTAAGAATGCTATTCCACAAATTGTCAAAACACCTCCCATATTTCATAGCCCAACTCAAATGCCACCAACAGCTAAATACTGTCGCCTCATGGGGCTCCTGGGTGGCTCAGTCAGTTAAGTGTCTGACTTTGGCTCAGGACATGATCTTGCAGTTTGTGAGTGTGAGCCCCACATCGGGCTCTCTGCTGACAGTTCAGAGCCCAGAGCCTGCTTTGGACTCTGTGTCTCCCTTTCTCTCTGCCCCTCCCCCACTCACGCTCTGTTTCTGTCTCTCAAGAATAAATAAACATTAAAAAAAATAATAAGTAAGTAAATATTTGTCACCTTATAACCCCTCATAGCATTTTGTGTGTGCTTCTCTAATTGCATTGGCATAATTTTGTGATATCTTGGTAATGTGTACTGGCATGTTTTTTTTTTTCTCTCCACCTATAAAATTGTAAAGACTGATGACAAGAACTATGTGTCACCCATTCTTAAATCTTTTTCAAAGCCAACAGCAGAATTTTAAATTTAATCCCCACTCAAAAAAAAAAAAAACTGATTGAACAAAGGAATGAGCTAATATCTGTAAGCATATTCATTGTAGAAAAAAAGCAAGTGAAGAAAAGCAACACTAAAAACATTTTAAAACAGCCATAATCCATGTGTATGTTATTATATGCTTCCTATCATTTTTTATATTGTATGTACATGTAACAGATTTGTATCTTGTATTTGTGAAAATAAAATTTGTCTATTTTATGACCTACTACATTTAACACTACCATATATCCTGACTGAATATACCATTATGAGTTTTTTCTACATATTATATGCATTTTATATAATATTAACTATATGCACGCATCATTCAGATAATCCTCTACCCTTAAATATTGTTACTGTTTTTCATTTTTCTGTCTTCATCTTTCCTGCAAACATCAAACATTTTGAGGTTAAAAAACAAACCTCAACTGAGTAAATTCTAAATATCCTATAGACTTTATTCAGCAATTTATGAATCTGATAGCATCCAATTTGGCAGAAAGAAAGCTGCTCCGAGGAGCTGTGCAAAATGAAAAACTTTTATAGGCAGAAGGGAGAGAGAACAAGGAAGTTACATTAGATCAAAAAAAAAAAAAAAAGGTTGGTTAATGAAAGGTCACTTTCCTTTAGGGGATGACAGGAGTCTATCAAGCATATTATCTAACCTGGGCTGATCAGGTAA
This sequence comes from Neofelis nebulosa, assembly GCF_028018385.1. Taxonomy (NCBI): domain Eukaryota; kingdom Metazoa; phylum Chordata; class Mammalia; order Carnivora; family Felidae; genus Neofelis; species Neofelis nebulosa. The sequence continues at coordinate 79,175,963 of NC_080793.1, read as the reverse complement.
GTTTCTGATTGGTTTAATTTCCATTTCCAAGAGAGCCAAAACTGCAATGAAGTTAGGTCCTGATTTGGAGGCTTGAGGTTTAGCATAAGCAACTCCATTTTGAGCCTGTTGTTTTATTTTTAACAATAATGTAAAAAAAAAAAAAAAAAAAAATTACCTCCACTGCTAATTCCATTGCTTAAAATTGCAACCCCACCATGGTCTCTCTCACATGGACATTGCAGTAATCTACCGACGGGTCTGCCTGTTTTCTTTCTCGTTCTCCTTCTTCGGAATATTCTCAGCTGAGCACACAGAATGATCTGTCACCTGTCAGATCATGTCCCCTATCTTCTCAAATCCTCCAAAGTCTTTGTTTGACTCAAAGTAAAAATCAAAGTCCTAATAAGAGGCCAGACGACGCTTTGCAACAGCACCCTTACGCTTCCTCCTCACTATTTTTCTGGCCCAATTTATTATCTTTCCCCTCTCCCACCCTTCTCTGCCATCCCTCAAATATCCCAGTTCTTCCAACTTAGAACCTTTGCACCTGTTGTTCCCCCAGCTGGTCTACCCATCCCCAGACTTACCTACATAAAAACTGTCTCCTTTGAACTGCATCACATCTTGTTTGTATTAATGCCAAGGAGGTGCATTCGCCCTCTCCCCTCTTCTACATCTTTACTGAAACACCAATTCTCAGGGAGGCCTGAAAAATCAATCTCTGTCGCAAATCCCACTCTATCTTTTCCATACACTCTTCACCAACTCACACATTTAATTTAATGTCCTTCTCCCCTCTATTTTATAAGAGAGTCTACAGCTCCTAGAACTGTGTATCTGACACACACTTGTTACTTACTAAATACTGGTTTAGTAAGTAGATACTATGACGAACAGACGTTAGCTAAATCTTTGCCTGCATTCAAGTTCCCTTCTTCCCCATTGTTCTTCCCTCAACTATGCATAATCAGAATACATGGAGGCTTGTCTTTCCATCTCTGAAAACATCTTCATTCTTTGGCACAGTGAATGCTCACAGAGAGTGGACCACTCACAAGTGCACCTCCACACTTCTGCCCCCACTCGTCGCATTGTATGTTTAAGAATCAGTTGTCTCTTTTGCGCCAAAACTGTTTATGTCCGTTTCCCTTGTTATAATTATACGACTTGATTAAAGCTTCATATGGCTATGGACTATGGATCTGAAAATAGAGTGGGTCACGATGAAAATGTGATTGAAGTATTTAGTAAGACTCAGTAAAGGCAAACTGCTCCAAAAAAAAAGATGCCAGGTTTGACAACAAAATATTTTTAAATGAACTATAAAAATATAGAAAGAGCTGCACCCATAGCTTTCAAAAATGTTTTTAAATGCTTAACAACCCCCGACCCTACAAAAAAAAAAAAACAAAAACAAAAATAAAAACAGAAACCTCTGGAAATTATAGATGATTCAATATGGGGATAATTTATGAAAGAGAAATAAATTATAGAAGACTTCAATCACCAAAAACATGACCTTACCCCCGGTCAAAATGTACATTTGTACCTTTAAGTTAAAATAAAGTGGGCATAGTTATAGACGTATATAGATATAGATACACTTTTTAAAAATAATCGACTTTATGGTTTGACTTATCCCATCAGTAGTTATAGTAATAATAGATTTATATAATCTTTCTGCCTCTTACTTTTATTATCAACAAAATGGAGAAAATACTAATTGTGTTGCCTACAGTGAAGGTCTATCGTGAGAATAAAATAAAGTTACATATCACAAAGTGCCCTGGAAAGCTATTAAAGATGTAAGCTGCTGTTATAATTAAATGGATTTAAGGAAAAGCTGAAAGTAATAAAAGACACCTTTCCTTCCTCATTCCCCTTAGACATATTCTTTTCTGGAATTATCGAGGCATTTTCACATAATACTGTTCTAAACTTGAAAATTCAAATGCATCAGGCATTCCAAGCATAACTGGAACAAATTCAAATGAACATCAGATTTCCATTTAAATCCAATTTCACTCACTTTCTCCTTCCTCTGTTTCAAGTCTCAGAACGCTCTTTCCTCTTATAACCAAGCCCCTGTCTCAAGAGTCAAGGAACTCACTTGGGTCAACTTCCTACCTGGGGCAGCAGCCATTTTCCAGGGGCTTCTTCTGAGCCTGCACACCAAGGAGATTCCCACAGCAGAGCCCTGGCAGTTTGCTGAGACGGGAGTCCTGGAGTGCTCCATGAATGTAAATGATCTGAGACAATAGGACTGCAGATAAGGAAGGGGCCCAGGTTTCTACCAGTCCGATCATTCCCACCCTTCCCTCCATCGCCTGAACTGAACAGGTGGCAATCGGACCCCACCTGGCTGGGAGGCAGCTCGTCCATCCTTCTGTGCGTGTGGGAGCCACTTCAACAGTGTGTCAGCAACGCACAAGGTGCTTTTAGGTTCTGGTCTGAGAAAGCGGAAAGGGTTCCACAATTTTGCCAAGGACTCCCAACAGGACAGGCAACAGGCTTTGTAGGCTGGACGAGGGCTTTGGATCCAGATCTTTACTACTCAGCACGCTGTGATTTTGTGCAAATTACTTCAGTTTTCTTCGTCTCCGTTTCCTCGCTTCTAAAACATATACAAAAATGCCTACCTTACAGTGAGGGGCTTATTTTTTGTTTGTTGTTTGTTTTTATTGTTAAAAATAATATAGATATGCTTGTCTACATTTGCCAGGATGAGATCTTTATCATTATCATTATCATTATCATGTTATTATTAATTATGATGATGGCGTTTTAAGACTCTGTAACTTAAAGGTAAAACAGAACTTTGTGACAATTCAGACTTCACATAGAGAAGTTTCTCTTCTTTCAAATAAGGAGAAAAGATGTTTGTGTAATGTGAAGAAAGCTTCGTACATTCTCTTTTTACACTATGTCACATGCAGGGGTTTGCTTCTGTATAAATACAGCACCCTTCCTGCCCGTTCAGGTAGGCAGAATGCAGCTGTTACAGAAATATTTTAAATAATAGATCAACAGCAAATATGAGTAGCAGACTTACAGTTTTCACGTTCTTAACCTTAACTCTGTTCTCTGCATTCCACAAGCCCCAGATGTTCAATTAAGACTCGGGGGCGGGGGAGAGGGGTTCACTTTCTAGTTCTTTATTTGAACTAAAGACATCTAAATAAATAAAGGTTTGAATAAAACAATCCCTAAAAAATATTTCATAATATGTCAGGACATCCCGTATAGTTTGTATACTGTAAATAACATACTTCCCAATAATTACAACAGAACATCTTCTAAATAATGTACTTTTTTTAAATTACCTAAATAGATACCAATGAAAGTAATTTAAAAAATAGAAACAAATCATTGTAACAATGTATGGTAAGTATATATAATACAATTATTATATGTACAATATTGATAGATATGTTTTCTAAGCAGCTTTCAAAGATAATCTGCCAAAAAAACAGTTATTCACCTTCTATTTTTAAGTACCTGATCAAATACAAAAACTTATTACCTTTCCCCAGAGACAAAAACTGTTTCCAAAAATGTTTTCCAAGAAGAAGAAATATCTTTTTTTGCAGTAGAAATTTAATTAAAAAAAGACTCAAGCAAATCACACACCAAGTGAGAAATAAAAAAAGGTTGATTCAAAGGACTTTTGTGTTTGCATCTGATATTTAATAGATTTTTGTATTACCGCAAAGCTGAAAATAATCATTTCTCAGCATCTTTATCAGAAACTCCAGAAGGCCAAGCCCCATGCAGAACTGGTAATTGAGTGTTAAATTGGGGGGTGGTCGTCGCTTCAGGGGAACTCATCTATTGTCAAATCCTCAAATCTTTCCCTCCTAGGTTCCTAAGTTCCCTCTGTGACACATTTCTTTTTTGTATCTAGTGTGTTGAGAATTTTAAGAGCAGCCTTGCTTCTCAACTTGCTATCAACCGCATTATAGCCTTGGACAGGCACAAGAGGACATTCAATAAATATTCTATAAATACACGTGATATATAAAAGGAAACTAAAGAGTTTGGGGAGTTAGAACTTTAAACATACTTTCAAAGCATTTTTGTGTTTCGAACGGGAAAGAACTCAGACCTGGGTAATGCTAACTGTAAAGCTAATGAGAAGAGCCTTCATCCTCAAGAAGAAATTTATAGCTACCTTCTAGGTTTAACAATTAAAATGCCTTCCAGTCATTTTGCATAATACTTTACAGAAATTCTGAAGCTTTCTTTTAGGGAGTTAACAGTTAAGTTGCTTCAGAGCAAAGATACAATCAGCCTCCAATCTTACAATGGATAATGCTAAACAGTGACTGTTTGAACTGCTGTTTTCTGGGAAATACTACTGAGAAAAATAGAGTGGTTAACATCAGTGCTTGCAGCCTCGACCTTAAAGATCATCGCATCATCACCGAATAGTACAATACTTCATACAATGTGTTTAGACAAAATTATTGTTTTTCTAAACAATTTAATTGTTTAATGTCTAAAGAAGAATGTCTGCAATTTTCCCCATTCATTTCAAACTGTTTTATCTTAAAAAAAAACAAATTATTTTTTAAGCGCATAAAGCCTTTTATTTTGAGGACACGATGTGTGCTGAATTTCTTCAATAGATGTGATCTGAATGATGCTTCGAATATTATCTATTCTTTTAAAGTCCAATTCAAATTCTATTTCCTTCAAAAAGCTTTTTTTCTGAAAGAAATCATTTCTATCCCTATATATTGTATATCTCTTTCACTCATTTGCATGCTATTATTTCTTGATCATTTGCTAAGTGATTTCATATGGACTGCTGCCTATAAAAACCAAGTATACACTAACATTAATGAAATTGTAACAGAAGTATATACTTTAGCTTATGCACACATTTTTAGTAATATACAGAGAAAGCATTTTGCAGCATATCGAGCAGCAAACATTAGGTCCTTACATTTATCTCAAAATAGAGATGTATCACTGTTTTTGAGTCCAAGAAAAAGCCCCCAATCTTGCAGTGAAAGCATTCATTTCCTTAGTAATTCTCTCTGAGTATTCAAAGACCCCACAAGACTTCATGAAGAATGACGTCATTTTCTTAAGTGCTGCCCTATCCCCATTATCTCCTACAGAGCCAGGTCATAGGTGCAAAATGATATTTATTCAAAGTGAAACTACTGTATTATCTCATTTAAACTTCAAAAATATTAAAAGGATAAATTATTTTCATTGTCATTTATTTTGCAGACAAAGCAAGAGAAATAAACAAGTAACTTGTTTTGAGAAAATGCAGGTAGGAGTTTAGAAGATTCTAAAGGTCTTCCTGGCTCTAAACCTTGCTTTAAACTACTCCACTATGTTTCCCATTATAATAATTATCACATCCTTCTTTTATTCTTTGTATTAGGTAACATAAGAGCAGGAGTCTTGTCTTTATACCGCTATCGTATGAGACCTTACATGTGCAAGCATCAGTAAATATTGCTAAATTAATGTTTGAATTAATGACTCAATGGACTCTAATGCGTTCAGTAACAAATTTACTAATATCATAAAGCAAATAATCTGAAAAATAACTAATATTTGGTAAGTTCTATGTGCCAGGCTTTTTATCTTTACTTACTTTTATTTTGAGATTATTATAGATGCACATGCAGTCGTATAAAATAATAGAAAGTTCCTATTACCCGTTATCCAGTTGCCCACAATGGTAACATCCTGAAAAATTATAGTATGATGTCACAACTAGGATATCGACATTGATATAGCCAAGGTACAGTGTCTTTCCATCACAAGAGTTGCCCTTTTATAGCCATACACATCCCATCAACATCACCAACACCCCATCCTATGTTTAAGTGGAATCCATCCAATTTGTTCATGCATTGATAGTTTCTTCCTTTTTGTTACTGAGAAGTATCCCATGGTACAGGTTTACCACAGTTCATTGAACGATGTGAGTTTGTATTGAACATGTCTTTTTATTATGATGTTTTGACATCTGGGGCCTTATGGATCCTGGGGAAACTTCTCCCCACCCTCTAAGGCTAATCAATTCCTACAGATAGTGAACATCTACCTATCTGCCCATACTCCCACGTGGACACTTCCTCTATCAGGCCCTTACACTCCAAACCAATATTCCCCCTGCTCTGATCACCCCAGGGCCAGGTACCAGGCAACTCAGGACAGCCCCTAGGTCCCAGAACCTGCTGAATTTATTCAAATCAACCAATCTTAAACCTGTTTGCACTGACTTTCTTGTTGCTTCCTGCAAGAACCACAACAAAGCCTTGCTCATTTTCCTCCCATGCACTTTGCTTCATGACAAACCCAGGGGAGCCTGAGTCAGAGATCCTGCTTCTCATGACCTTTGAACTGTCCCACCTCGCTGGCTACCCTCAACAGCACAGCACACACATACAAAGTACTCACCCATTCAGCAGGCCTCGGTCAGCTTGGGCCCTCCAGGCCTTTGGATCCATGGCCCGGCCAAACCACCTGGATTATCTTCCTGTCGGAGGGCTCCCACCCGCAGAAATACGATGCCATCCTGCTGTGCACAAGCGGCGACAGGCAGTCCCCATTTGGTCATGCTGCTGATCTGGCCTTCCACAGGAATGCAGGCTCCCACTGTCTCTCAAGCCAAGACAACAGGTCCCAACAAGCAAAGCCTCCGAGTTCCGGCAAGAAGCGGCTTCACGCGCATTAGAAGCCTCTGCGCAGTGCGGGTTTAGAAAGCAGCAGACGCCTGACTTCACCCAACAGCAGGCAACCGTGACCAGGGCACTTCCGACCCGGGTCCTGGCCAAGTACGGGTCCCCGCTGGTCCATAAGCCCCCTGGTTCCAGAACACTAAGCGGAACCGCATGCGCAATGCACTCTCGGGCTCGAGGCTCGAGGCTGCGCCACCGCCTGGATCAACCGTGCCTCCCACGCGTCTCTCCTGGAGGATTCCCGACAGCAGCTCCGCCCTACCTAGCGGAGGAGGCTAGATGTTCAAGCTCTCCCCAGATCTACCTTCGGGGTGAACAGGCTGCATTGGTGAGGGTATGGCTTGGAATTAGTTAGATCCTTGGGTCCACAACAGCCTCACCAGTTTTGTCTCTCACAACCTTTGAACTGTTGGAGATCCGGGCTCGGAACCCTGGGAACACGCGTGCGCAGTACGTGCCTGTTCAGCCGCCCTGGGGGCCGTGGACGGTCTAACCACCTGAATATCCTCCTGGGTGCAGGGGGCCTCCCTCCCAATATGACCTGATGATGCACCTGCAAAGGCACTATGGCAAGGCAGTGTATGCCTCCTCTTCTTGGGAAGTGTGAGTAACAAACTCTCTTTTCAGTGGCAGCCACCTCCTGATCTGTTGGCCTCGCCCATACCAGAATAATAACAAGATTGTTTTACTTTGGGGCTATTATGGATAACGTTTCTATGAGCATTTGTGTCTAGGTTTTAGTGAACCTAAGCTGCCATTTCTCTAGGATAAATGCCTAGGAGTGCAGTTTCTGAGTTACATGCTGGTTGCGTGTCTAGAGTTTCATCTAAATCCGTATATAACCCTAACAGCAACTCTGTGATGTTGGTGTTATTTTTTTCCATTTCACAAATGAGGGAATTGAGGCACAGAGAAGGTCAGCAACTTACTTAAAGGTCTTGGTAGCTTACTTAATTAAGATCCTTCATAAACTGGTATCAACTATAACAAATATTTTTTAATCATCTTTTACTTCATTTGTACCACTCACTGCCCCTGAATATGCCTTCTACCTTCCTGCAGAGTACAGACTCAAACTCAGGCAAGATACGTATATATTCCAATGCTACCAAAAAGAATAAACATTTTACTATGTGATGTAATACGCTAATACCATACAGATACTTCATCCCTTCCTGGCGTCTCTTTTAACATAATTAAAAAAAAAAAAAATGATTGGAGCACCTAGGTGGCTCAGTTGTTAAACATCTGACTTCAGCTCAGGTCATGATCTCATGGTTCAGGAGATCAAGTCCCACATCCACTGGGTGAGCTCAAGCCCTGCCTTGGGTGAGCTTGAGCCCAGCTTCTGGTGAACAGGAGCCCAGCTTCAGGTGAGCCCTTCTTTCCTCTCTCTCCTTCTTTCTCTTCTCTGCCCCTTATGGGATTTTCTCTCTCTCTCTCTATCTCTATCTCTTTCTCTTCCCCTCCCTCACTAGTGCCCTCTTGTTCTCTTAAAAAAAAAAAAAAAAAAAAAAAAAGGTTAAAAAAAAGTTCTTAAGGATCTCATGCAACCAATCTGTGTCTTGGGAGATAGCACATGATAAATTAAAGAGTCCATTTGGATGAAGTTTATGTAGAATTTACATCCCTTCTTCATATTGCAAAGTTTTGGGTTTTTTTTCAGATCCCTCTGCCATGTCCATAATAATCCTATAATGAATGCCAGGGCACTATCCTGAAAGATGAGAGCAGTGGAGACATTTGTCCTCATGGAGTGCCCTTAACAGTCTCTTGGTATCATGTCTCATGCAACAGTAAAAATGTCCCCAGCTGTATTCAAGCAAGAAGTTGGCAGCAGGGCTCTGACTTAAATCCGTACTTGTTCTTCCCAAGTTTAACGTCCAGAACAAATAGCTGAAAGATGAAGGATTTCCACTCTAACCAAAACTGCACAGATGTTACAAAAGGGTATATAGAATATCACCAGGTGGCCTTTTCCTTAGGTAATTAAGCAGGATTTTAGAAAACTGTAATAACATTGTCTGTGGGGGCAAAAGCAGGGAAAAACAGGTCAAGTCAAGTAACTCAAGCATCCTCTACCGTCTCAAAAAATAAAACATAAAGCTTCAACTGAACTGACCTCTATGCATCTCTAAACAATCCCATTCTTTCCTAGAGATAATCACTGCCCTTAATTTTAGTTTATCATACTGATGTATACTTTTATTCCTATTATATTCCTATGTTTTTATTTGTATGTATATTTAAGGAAGTATATGTATAGTTGTTAAACAAAAAATGTCATTGTATAGGTATTAGTTTTTATATACCTGGCTTCTTTCTGTCCATATACTTCTCAAACTTAACTTTACCTACTCGAAATTATACTTTTCAGTTTTATCCATGTTAGTACATTGTTACTATACTTTTTTCCCTTTTCACTGCTGAGTAATGCTACATTGTATTATTATACTTAAAAGTATTCATCTATTTTTCTGTTTTTAGACACTTAGATTGCTTTTTTGATACAAACAATGTTTCAATAAATATTCATGTATAACATTGGGCTAATGCACAGGAGTATCTCAAGGAGATATATATATATATATATATATATATATATATATATATATATATACACCTAATAATTGTTATTGCTGTATCATAAGTATATACTTATTAAACTTCACCAGAGGTATCCTTTGGGATCCTAGCAAAAATCAGATGACACATTCAAAGTGGACACTTTCCGGGGAATGTAAAAAAAAAAAAAAAAAAAAACTATTTAATATGCATTTTTAGAGTTTAGGGACATAGGAAATAGTGCAATACTCTGGGATTAGCAAGAGCAGATACTACTCTTAAGGCTTAAATAGCAAAGGGAGGAAGCAGTGAGAAGGATCAAGAAAATGTAACTCCATGGAGAGTTCTATGACAGGATCTTTGGTATAAGAGATAGAATGCAACAAAAACACGTGAGAAGAGCAACAAAATAAATACCATGAACTCACTTCCCTTCCACTGAACCCATCAGGAAGCCAAAGAACCTGGGAGACTGTTAATATAAGGTCCACCTCCTAGGGCAAAATGCTGAGCAAAGAAAGACATTGGATCTGGAGGGATAACCAGGAAGTATCCAGCATAATAAATGCAGCAAAATTGCTTTACAAAGGAATTGTATTGTTTTACACTCCCACCAATAGTGTATGAAATTCCACGTTCTCATCAATGCTTTACTTTTAGGCATTTTACTTTTTGCTAATCTGATGGGTATGGAATGATATATGATTTAAATATTCATTATCCTTACATCTTTTGTAGGTAAGCATCTTTTCTTGTTTGTTAACTATTAATATTTCCTCCTCTCAAATTTCTTCCCTCAGATGTGTTCTCATTGTTTTTCTTATATTAACTTTTTCTTTTTCTTTTCTTTCTTTCTTTCTTTCTTTCTTTCTTTCTTTCTTTCTTTCTTTCTTTCTTTCTTTCTTTTAACATACCTCCAATGACTTCTTCCAGGTTTTACTCCACTTTGGTTTGAATGAACAGAATTCCCTTTCTTTCTCTCTCGAATGCACTTGGTTCAACTTCCGGCATCTGGAGTGGTAACTGCATAACTGCCACATAGTATCCATTTTTCCTGGTCCTTGTGACAGGATCTGCATAGGAATACTATGTGTTACTAAAGCAACAGCATTGACATTAACATTGCTTTCTATCCTTGTCCCAATTCAATTATGCAAAAATGAAAACTTCTGTGTGCCTTTTTTTCATATGTATATTCTCTGCGGGAAAGTGCACTCTTTTCCATGTAAGAAATAGGAATTTAGTTGAAGGAAGAGGAAGAAGAGAAGGGGAAGGAGGAGGAGAGAATAGAAGAGAAGGAGAAGGTAGAGAAAAGGGAGAAATTTGAGAACTTGGATCACCTCATTGATATGCAAGGACATATTCTTTTTTACTGGCCTTGATTCTATTGGTACTCACTAAATAGTGACTGGTTGCTTCTCTTGAGAGATTTACATTTAAATGTTCAAACAGATAAGCTCTAAAATCCAGAGAGGTGGAAAAGAGTAGTTAATACCTTTAGTGAGGAGTTCTCAAATAGTATAAGAAATTACTTTGCCTGCATTAAACATGTTCTTGTTTATTCTACAAAGGAGCAGTGAATCACAAGATGTTGAACAATAACTATGAAATAATTGAAGATAAAGTTTGAAAACAAAAAGTGCCTTACATTTGGGGCACCTGGGTGGCTCAGTCAGTTAAGCATCTGACTTCAGCTCAGGTCTTAATCTCAAGATTCACGAGTTCAAAAAGATTCATGGTTCAAAAAGTTTGCATGTAACTTAGTGACTTGTTATTTTCAAATGCACAATTTTCTTTTTAATTCGGTGGGGAAAAAATGTGATCATTTTCTTGCAAAGAAATCTTTATCAGAAAAATGCAAGAAGTGTTTCAGATGATTTTAAAAGAGCTATTTGCCTGTTTCTTGAAAGCATCACCACATTATGTGTTTTAAATATCAATGCTACAATTAAAGCCAGAGAATGAAATATTTGATCAGGAAATCCAGGAAAATAGCTATGATAAAGACAAAAGCTATGAGAATAATACAATTGATGCGGCTGAAGCATCTAGTGTAGCTAAAGCATCGTTAGAGGGAAATACCTGTAATTAAAAATAAAACAGGAGTCCATTAAGTAACAAACAAATAATATTGAAAATCAATGTGGTCAACAATTGATTCCTTAATAGGGCTAATAAAATTGATATAAACCTTCATAATATTCATCAAGGAAAAGAGAAAAAAAAGCACAGATTTCCTATACCAGGATTGAATGAAGGGTTGTAACTATAGATTTTATAGGCCTTTAAAAGGTTATATCATGAATACTTTATGCTAATAAATTTAGCAATTTTTATGAAATAGAATTTTTTTGAAAAATCAATTTACCAAAACTGATACAGTAAGCCTAGATTATCAGAATATGTCTATGCACCAAAAAAAAGTGAAAAGAAAAAGCCTTTTGTAAAACAGTGCATACTTTATGATTTCACCTATATGAAGAGTTACAATAGGTGAAATTAAGCTATGATAAGAATGTGAAAAACCAGAAGAACAGGCCAAAAAGGGAGTTGTTTATACTAAGCCCCATATCACCAAACTGAGACTGACTTGACTTAAAAAACAAATTTATTTTCTCACAATTCTGGAGGGTAGAGTCGGAGTTCAAGGTGTCAAAGGAATGGAAACTTAAACCATCAATCAGGAATTGCCTGGTCAGCTATAGATGGATAATCTGTCTGAGATACTCCTACCATCTTCTAAAGGAAAGTGACCTCACAGTAACTAACCTGCTTTTTTGCCTAGTATTACTTCCTTGTTCCACTTCTTTCTGCCGGCAAGTCTTTCATTTTGTACAGCTCCCCAGAGCTCCTTTTTTTTTTTTTAAATGTTTATTTCGAGAGGGAGAGAGCACAAGTGGGACAGGGGAAGAGGGAAGAGAGAGAGAGAATCTCAAGCAGCTCCGTGCTATCAGCAGGGAGCCTGATGTGGGGCTTAATCTCATGAACCAAGCAATCATGACCTGAGCTGAAATCAGGAGTCAGACGCTTAACCAACTGAGCCACCCACACACGGCCCTCAGAGCTCCTTTCTATGTGCTAGATTGGATGCTGCCCAATTCTTGAATCATGGAATAAAGCCAAGGAGATCTTTAACATTTACTCAAATCTACTTGAATTCTGTTTCTTTAACAGTCTCATGGCAGTGATGGGACTTGAAGAAGACATCTGACAGCTTCAGGGACAAGGAGAAACACAGACATCATTACCTGCAGACCCCTTGAGTTTTCTTCCAGTTTCTGAGGGCTGTGGGTAAGTTCTCGCATCTGAGCTCTGCTCTCTTTACATTGAGCTTCTGATCAAATTGGCTTTCGAGTCCAGGGTTAACGGGTCAACCTAGACTAACAAAAGACTTTAACAGATCACTAGCCCTTAATCCTAAATTAGTCCAGATTCCAGTCCAAGACCTAGCAGGTCAGCTCGAGCTGGCAAACAGTTCCACCCGGAACCCTGGGAATTTGGCTTGACGACCATCAGATCAGGGACACAAAAAATATGGCTGGAGAGAAATGTGTGTTGTTATACCATTTAGAGCTAGGATCCTACCAACTGTTGCATTTTCAAGAAAATTATCTTTTTTCCTTTGGGCTATCTTTGGGAGTGGCTCTGGATCTCAGGAGAATAGTATCCTTAGTCTCCTGTCATTGGAGAAGCTTCTTGAGTCCTAGGAGTTGTTCAATACTGCCATAAATATTTGCTGTTTGTTCTGGATGAACCTGACAAGATACTTGAAAGGATTTTCTTTAGTATCTCTATGACCAGAAGTTGGGCAAATTGGAAGCTGATATTTAGAGCCTCATAGGAACTATTTTTTGGGCCTTTACTCCTAAGCAACATGGAAGTATATACCCAAAGGGAGAAAAAAAATATTCCTAAGACAAACAGCTCTAAATCTATAATATAGGAATCTTTTGATTTCCATTTTTGTTGAAGATCTTCTGCCAGATATAAAGAAGCAAACTGAGGGTAATGTAGTTGGATGAATGGATCAGCCTATGGTGCCATTTAAGTTGCAACCCAATCCTTGAGGACTTAAGAACAACGGTCCACATCTTATAAATTGAGTCTTTACGAGACCAAAAATACAGCTCCAGAAGCAGTTCAAAGTCCACCTATCCCTTTTACCAATCCCCAAACGTCCCCTATTTGTCTCAAAAGTCTTGTGAGTATTTTAAAACTCTGGTCTTGGAAAATGGAATTCCCTCTTGGAAGAACTTGCATTCTTTCACTAAGACCTTGAGATGTAAATATTCTAACCACTTCTGTCCAGGAACTCTCATCTAGGCCATCGTCTTTGAAGTGCAAACTTCAAGGAGGTAATTCTTATCAGAGGGCAAAAAAAAAAAAAAAAAAAAAAAAAGCAGGGGGGCATGTTTTGGAAAATAAATAAATGAAAAATGTTAAATGTCTTGTCACAAATATTAACAAAAAGATGGGGCGCCTGGGTGACTCAGTCGGTTAAGCCTCCAACTTCAGCTCAGGTCATGATCTCGTGGTCCGTGAGTTCGCGCCCCACGTTGGGCTCTGTGCTGACAGCTCAGAGCCTGGAGCCTGTTTCGAATTCTGTGTCTCCCTCTCTCTCTGACCCTCCCCCATTCATGCTCTGTCTCTCTCTGTCTCAAAGATAAATAAACGTTAAAAAAAATTTAAAAAAAAACAAATATTAACAAAAAGCTTTAGCCATCTGAACAGATAACTTTAACTTATTCCAACTGCCAGAAACACAATTTGGATTTAAGTATCATTTATAAACTATTGAGTTTTGTATTATTATACCTGACACATGGCTAAAACTTTAAAAACAAAAGTTATAAATCTCTGTTTGTGTCTATCTGTATAGACACATCTGTTATGTATGTACATTATAGATATGTGATATTTTTCTACCTCTGGATGGTATCGTCAAAATCAAATTATAAAGGAGCTCTGTTTAGTTGGCTAAAGGAAAAATAAGCACTTAGCAAATTAAGTATTTTCAGACTCTCAGAGTAATGAAATTGACCCAGATGGTTTTCAGGTTCATGTGATCTGGGGTAATCTTTGGTAAATAAATGCTAGTTTCAGTTTATTGACTTAATTAAAATAGGTATGTCTTCACAGTTGTCAGCATTAGATATATTGTAAAACTACGACTTTTAATTTACTTGGGTTTAATAAGTTTGTATTATCCCTGTTACAAAATTTGTCAGCAAGAAGAATAACTTAGTATATCCCTTAGTATATGCCTACCTTTTTTGTGAAATTTTCATGCACAATCTGAATATTTAAAAATAAGCAATTTAGATAGATACAAGTGAGATAACAGTTTTTAGGTGAACTTTTCAGCAATGGTTATGTTTTATGGTGTATCTACTTAAATAGCTTCCAAAATTGTTGGCAACCCAGAATCTTAAAGTTACGCTGCGATAAGTTAAATAATGGATATTCATTGAATGTCTAGATCGTTTCCAAATAATATAAAACACTGACTGAAACATTAATTACTGAACATAGATTTACCTACTGTGGCTTCCATTTACAGAGGAAGTAAAGATATTTGGGTCTATTAAAACATATCTTGTGTCACATTGAAAACTTTACTATGAAGAAGAATATACTTCTAGAAATTATGAAATAAGTTTGTCAGTCCACAGAATGATAGTGTAAAAGACAGTCCACAATTGCTTACTTCTTACTTTTCTCTTGGAATTAAGGATTCGAAGGGTTAAGAATTCTAATTGATACATATAATTAAAACTGCTTAGAAATAATAAGGGTGAAAGGAAACAGCTGTGTAATGGAGAATAAAATTACTGGTTGTTCCAGAATTAAAAAAAAAAAAGGGACCCAATCCGAATGGATATAAAAAAGTTGTAAAGGTTTATGGAAAAGCAACCTGGGGAAGGGAATTTTATGTGTAGTCAAACTGGCTAAAATTCGAATGGATTTAAATTTGTTTTTTGTTGTTGCCATTGTTTTAATGAGTTTTAATATCAAAAGGACACTGATGCAAAATTAGAATTTGGCTTTGTGTCTACTAAAAGGACAAAATTTTCTTAGACTTTTGGTCTGCTTTAGATAAGACATTATAAAAGCTTCTTTACCTTGTGGGTAATTCACCGAGATAGCAAAGATTTTGTGTTTTAGCAAAATAATTTACTGTGTTTCACATTGTCTTTATCAGGTCTTTGATTACTTAAGAAAACCCAGTCTTCTCAATATTGAGAGAGTTAAGTTTTGCTCACAATGATGTAATTTTTTGTATTTGACTTTAATATCTTCTGTTGTCACTTTGATCAAATAGATAATTAAGTTTTTTTTTCATAATGATCTATGATCCTATTTATTCAAACGTTCAGACCTTAGGATGTTTTGACGACTTCCCCAAATCAAATTCTATATAGAGTTTTTTTTTTACCTCAAAGTAACTTTGAGATTTCCCAAAGGGTCGTGCAAAAAGATCCTCAAAACACTTAATATAAATGTCCCAGAAATTATATACAATTCCCATAAACCTGAAATGTCCTGGCATAATGTTACAAGTCATAATTTTAGTTATGACCTTAAAATGTTGTATGTCACAGGGGAGCCTGGGTGGCTCAGTTGGTTAAGCATCCAACTCTTGGTTTCAGCTCAGGTCACAATCTTACTGTTAGTGAGTTCAAGCACTCCATCAGGTTCTTTGCTGTCATCGAGGAGCCAGCTTCAGATCCTCTGTCCCCTTCTCCCACTGCCCCTCCCCACTCACGCATGCTCTCTCTCTCTCTCTCTCTGTCTCAAAAATAAATAAAAACATTTATAAAAAAAATGTCGGGGCACCTGAGTGGCTCAGTCAATTAAGGGTCTGACTTCGGCTCAGGTCATGATCTCGCAGTTCATGAGTTCGAGCCCCGCGTCTGGCTCTGTGCTGACAGCTCCGACCCTGGAGCCTGCTTCGGGTTCTGTGTCTCCCCTTCTCTCTGCCCCTCCGCCACTTGCAGTCTCTCTGTCACTCCCTCTCAAAAATAAATAAACATTTTTTTAAAATGTTGTATGTCACAGAAATAACCAAATTTCCTTGTCAATTTCATTATAGTAAATTCCCAGGATATTTAACCATGGGCATAAGTCTTTTGTCATTTATAAATAGTTATCGTTTTTCTCTAATGGCTTTGCAACAGTGAGATTTGTGGAAAGGACCTTACCAAGTGATACTTGACCACTGACCCCCCTGCCAAACTACAAGGTGCCAAACCTTGGGTGTATATTTTACAACTAAAGAAGACTCCACCTGCATCTAGTTCTGTGAAAGAATCTGGAGACCTCAAATCATATTGACTAGTAAGGGAACTATCCAACATCAGGGTAGACTGGTTCCTGCCAAGACATTGGATCAAGAACATTTCTTTTGATTCCTTCTTTCATGTTTGTTTGTATGTATGTATGTATGTATGTATGTATGTATGTATTTTGAGAGATGGGGAGGGTGGAAGAGAGACTGAGGAAGAGAGAGAATCCCAAGCAGCTGATGGTGCAGAGCTCGACACGGGGCTTGAACCCATGTGTGAGATTATGACCTGAGCCAAAATCGAGAGTCAGATGCTCAACTGACTGAGCTACACAGGTGCTCCTCTTCTTCCCTCTTTGATTATCCTTTCCCCAATTTGTATACCATGAATGTCTTTATGATCTTTTGTTTCCCTTTTTTCCTTGCTCTGGCCTGGAAACGTAATGAAAATGTATCTCAAGACAGTGCAAACAGGAGTGATCCAGGCTCTAAATGATTGTTGGATTTGCTATGGTTCTGGTGACTGTAGTTCTGACTGTCACAAACTTCCCCCTGATTTTGAACATTTCAGTCTCTGTAGCACACACTCAGCTCCCTCTCTATTGTGTCAGGTTCCCTAGTTCTCTGGGTCCATTGCCCTGTCTCTGGTTACCCAGAGAAACTTGCAGGCAGGCTCTATGCAAAGAAAGGGACACAACGTAAGGTTAACCAGAATCAAACCACCTGTGTGGTCTACAGACCATTCCATTTCACTGGCCTCCATGGCTATCAACTTTCTAGTCCCAAGCCACAGTCTCAAACAGGAACTACCAGGAGACATTTAGGATTCAAACTTTGTTTTCCCTGGCAGATCCCCACACCCCTGTCAAATGAGGCTGTGACCAGTAACCTCTCTGTAACTTTTTTTTTTTTTAATTTTCTTAATGTTTATTTATTTTTGAGAGAGAGAGACTGTTAGCAGAGTCTGACGTGGGGCTCAAACCCAGGAACTGTAAGATCATGACCTAAGTCAAAGTCGGACTTTAGCAGAGTCTGACGTGGGGCTGTTAGCAGAGTCTGACGTGGGGCTCAAACCCAGGAACTGTAAGATCATGACCTAAGTCAAAGTCGGACTTTGACTGACTGAGCCACCTAGGCACCCCTCTATCTGCAACTCTTGAAAGTATTGTAGAATCTTCTGCTGAAGGAAAAATACCTAGACTCTGGCCAAAATTGTTCTTGATTATAGCATAGCCATTGGTTGTCTTTTAGCAGAACAAGGAGGTGCTTGTGCTATGGCCAACACCATTTGCTGCACTCATATGGACACCTCTGGGGACACTGAGACTCAGATACATAAGATCATTGAACAAGCCAGTTGGCTTAAGAAAGTAACTCTTTCAATGTGGTCTTTCTCTGACTTACTGATTCTGATTGGTTTGGGTCTTGGGCATCATGTCTCTGAAGGGCACTCTAGATATTGGGAATTATCCTGTTCATTATAATAATCATAGTAATCTCCTTGATGTTCTTTATTCTCTTAAAAGCTTTAAGTGCGTGCTTGAAGCTGCTAATCACCAAGCAATTGGTGTCCCTAAGACTAGAACATCAAAAAAATCGATCCAAATGGGAACCCAATGTTATGACCTGTGAATGCCATAAAGAAATTAAGTTGAAAATACATCATGACCTGTGAATATCACACAGAGAATCAGGAAAACAAACAACTGTGTGAGAACTCCAGAGCAGTCACTGGGGGTAGCACTAATGCCTTAAATTTTTATCTCCTCTCTCAGTTAAGCTGAGAATCTGATCAAAAGGGAGGAAATTGTTAAAAACAAGACAACAGCTCCAAAATGAAACTGTTTATGCTAAGCTCATGTCACCAAACTGATATGGAATCTTTAAAAAGTCCATCGGGAATTGCCTGATCAGTGCTACTGAGGTTATGTGCCCGATAGACTTCTACTATCTCCTAAAGGAAAGTGACCTTGTGTAGCCAACCTGTTGTGGGTTTTTTTGTTTGTTTTTTGTTTTTTTGTCTAATACAACTTCCTTCTTCCTGCTCCTTTCTGCCGGCAAAAGTCTTTCATTATATATGGCTCCTCTGAGCTTTCTTCTATCTGCTAGATGAATGCTGTCTGATTCATGAATCATTGAGTAAGCCAATAAGATCTTTAGAATTCACTCAGTTGAATTTTTTTTCTTTTAACAGAATTAAAACAGTGATTGTTTCTAGGGGCTGGAGATTAACTGGGAAAGATCATGAAGGAGCTTTATGGGATGATGGAAATATTTTGTTTTTTGTTTCCTGATAATGGCTATGTGTTAAATGAATAAGTGCATTTATCAACATACTGTATGTTACGTATTTAAATTGAACTTCTGTTTTAAAAATGTATTTATTTGAAATGGTGATCAGTTGCCATTCAAAAAAAAAAAAAGAATGAGTTAAAACTAGTTATAATGGTGTACCTTAGTCTATAAACTTATATTTATTGGAAGAAAATCAGGCTTCTTAGGTTAGTGTTCTGTTTTTGTTATTTTTGTTTTGTTTTATTGTGCATGTGTGTGTGTGTGTATGTGTGTGTTGGGTTTTTGTGGGGTTTTTTTTTTGTTTTGTTTTAGTATTTGGACACCCAGTTTAATTCAAAGTCTTTTGAATTGACCTTAGTATACTTAATCATAATACATGAAAAATAATTTTCAGAATCAAGCTCAACAATATCACAAGAAATGATCCCAAACCTTGAAACTAAAATGCAAATACTCCAGCCATAGAGATCTCTACAGTTCCTACATTTGATTTAAATTGGGTTTTGAAATTCTTGATCACCCAGGTGAAACAAGAAACGTGATAAATTACATAACCTTCAGTATCTAGTTTTTAAAAAGTCCAGTTCCACGTGGGAAGCAAAGTTTTTTCTAGCATGTAATCTTGTTAGATGAAGGAAAAATAACAAAATAACCAAAGATACAGGACTCCTGTAACTTCCAAGAAACTTAGCAGTTAGCTAATCTAGACTTGCTCTAAAATTATAAGACAGGTAAGCACACTAATTTCCCAGTAGGGAAAGATACCATGCAAATACAGTCTGATTAGGAAAAGAGAGAGAGAGAGAGAGAGAGAGAGAGAGAGAGAGAGAAATGAAAGGAGTTCCAGGAATGCACAGGGAAATGCTCAGCAACTCCACCTTTTCTAGATCCTGTTTTGTCCAATAATTCAGCAAATTCATGTGTCTTCTATACCAACAGAGAACACTTAGGGGGAAAGTATGTTTAATATCTTCTTGGTTTAAATACTATATTTAGAGAAACGATCTTTTTTCTGAGTTTAGAAATTCAAACAGTGCAGATGGGAAGAGACAGGTATTGGGTCAGGGATCTGGGCCTTGCAGTTTGTAAGGGAAATCACCAAATGACTCACATATCTACCTCTAGAAAATACCCAGTGAACTCTGTGAGCAGTTTGCAAATTTTGCATTATCTTAGGTGCCTCTGGAGAACTTGTTAACATGTAGATTTCCCACCATAACAAAGATTCAGATTCAGTAAAAGCCCAAAAATTTGAGGCCCACAAATCTTCAAGCTTAGTGAGCATACCAGGTGACTCTGATATAATGGTTCTAAGACCACACTTAGAACAAGAATAACTTGGGTTAGAGGATCACAAATCCCAGTGCTACAGAGGCAGGTCCCTCATGCCAAAGAGAGAAGCAGGTCTGACAAGACAACTGAGAGATGGGAATATGGCTGTCTCTCAGAGATGAACACGTGCCTCATGTGCAGACCCTGGGCACTTAGAGCTGAATGAAGGCAATGTAGGTCCAGTGTTGGAGGAGCTTCTGATTTCTGAAGAGACACTTACATCTGGACCTTTTACATAAAATATCCTGGCTTGGTTTGTTGTTGTTGCTGTTTTTGTGGTGGTTTTTGTTTTCTTTTGTTTTTTTTTTTAAATGTTTTATTTATTTTTGAGACAGAGAGAGAGCATGAGCGGGGGGGGGGGGGGGGAGAGGGGCGGGGGGAGCGGGGGGGGGGGGCAGAGAGAGAGGGAGACACAGAATCAGAAGCAGGCTCCAGTCTCCGAGCTGTCAGCACAGAACCCGACGCGGGGCTCAAACTCACAGACCGCGAAATCATGACCTGAGCCGAAGTCGGATGCTTAACCGACTGAGCCACCCAGGTGCCCCGGTAGTGGTGGTTTTGAGTTCCATACCCAAAGCAGGGCTTGAACTCAGAATCCCAAGATCAAGAGTAGCATGATCTACCAACTGAACTATCCAGGCACCCATTTTCTGTTTTGTTTTTGATGTAGGCAATTAATAAAGGCAAAACCCAGCATTGGGATGTGGCCAAAACACAACTTCTAGCCTATCGGAGCCTACCTACCTGCCATCAGTTTGCAATTTCTGCTCTTGATTATGGTGGTTTTCCCTACAGTCAGTCTTTCAGATATTAATCAATCTAAGTAAGTATCCAGAAATTGCTAACGCTTAGTCGAAAAGATTTTCCTATCTGATGAGGGAGAATTAGCCCTGTGATATAGTTAAGGAAGAAGATCCATAGTCATCTTATGCTTGAGAATTTAGCGGTATGTCTGGCATTTTCTGTACAAACTATAATCCTCACTGTTTTCCGAGCGGAAGGATGACCAGCCTCTGCACAGGGATGGGCAACACGGATGCCAAAAGTCAGAGCCAATTTTTCAAAAGGGAAAGAAAGGAAAGAAAATCTGCTCAAATATGTAAACAAGGACTTGGTGGGGACCCAAGGCTTCTATTGTACAGGGTTTGAAAGAGAGGATTTGACTGGGACAAATTTCAGGGCAGTGAAGGTATTTGTATTCAGCCCTTGACATTTTTTGCAGGAAGGTCAGTGTGAATCCATGGAATGCCTGACTTTACATAGGCTGTTTCCTATGAGTCTATTTGCATAATCAGTGGCAAAAATATAATCTTGCTACCCTCTTGAATTCTAACAATAATATTTTGATACAAACTTTTAAAACGCATTAATAGCTTATACTTAAGTCTGCATATGATAGAATAATATGACAAAAATTATATTGCTCTAATCTTATAAAATAAAACACGATCATCACATGGTTTTGTTGTCCTAATCTGTAATATGTTCTTACGGAAAACATCTTCATTGGTACACGTACTTCACTTTATAAAGCTTACGGAAGATAGGGCAAGAAAGATTGAGAGAGGATTTGCAACACACTGGTTTAATTAGGTTTTTCTTTAATTAATTTCTTTGTTTATATCCCATGAATCTAAAATTAAATGGTGCCTTTATTACTTGACTTGGAGTCCTCTAATGTCCATTACAAGTATAGCAAAATACCATTATAATATTAGTATTAAAAAATATTTTGGGGGGTACCTCGGTGGCTCAGTCAGCTAAGCATCTGACTTCAGCTCAAGTCATGATCTCTTGGTTCAAAAGTTCAAGCCCCGCCTCAGGCTCTATGCTGACAGCTCAGAGCTTGGAGCCTGCTTCAGATTCTGTGTCTCCCTCTCTCTCTTTCCCTCCCCGACTCACACTCTGTCTCTCTCAAAAATAAATAAACATTAAAAAAAATTTTTAATTAGAAAAATATTTTGGTATTCTAGGCTTTTGATGATGCAGGGTCCCCTTCATTATGTATCAATAGTAAAAAGAGAAAATAAGCAGGTCATAAACTCATTCTCAGGATAAAATTAAAAGGCAGTTTTATAATTTATACATCAAAAATTTTTGAAGTCTTCTTTTTTTAAATGTTTATTTATTTTTGAGAGAGAAAGAGTGAGCAAGGGAGGGGCAGAGAGAGGGGGACAGAGGGTCCAAAGCTGGCTCTGCACTGATAGCAGAGAGCCCAGTGTGGGACTCAAATTCACGAACTGCGAGTTCATGACCTGAGCCGAAGTTGGACGCCTAACTGACTGAGCCACCTAGGCGCCCCAATACATGGTGGGAAAGATTGTAAAAGCTCACCAGATATTCCATGTGCTCCCCTATGTTTCCCAGACTCACTACGGTTAAGTTGGGCCCACAGACCAGTTTTGACCAGTACACATGCCACTTTTGGGCTAAGGTAGTTAAGAGTCAGCATGTCTCCATCATCATCTTCTCCTACCATGGAGGTCTTGGATACCACCTACTCTTGAGAGTAAGGCTGAAAGAGAGGGGGAGGGCTTTTATTGTGTTAAGACACTGAAATTTCGGGGTATATCCATTACCATAGCATAAACTATTAAGTCATGTATAATGTGTAATAATCTCATGTAATATATATAAACCGAGGAAGATAAGAGAAAGAAAAAAATATAAGATCAAGAGCAAAAAAAAAAAAAAAAAATGAAGAGATGAGTGTAAAAGCCACGGTCTGTGGAGGAACTGGGGACAACATCAAAGAAGCCAAATCTATCAGGAGCTAACTAGCGGGGAAGAGATACTTAAGATGATAAATAGAAGGGTTGAAGAAATTTTCTGAAACTGCCTGCAGTGATGGCATTTTGCACTAGTACCTGCTTTAGGATTATAAAAATGAGTTGGGTTCCTTTCAGGGCACGAGATTAAAAAGAATTCAGTCATGGGCTGAAGAGGGATTAGGAGATTATTCCATTATGGAAGTCAAGAAGCATGCCCAAATGTGTAGGAAGTGGATCAACAGGAGAACACAGTCACTGAGATGTAGTTCATCAACAAGGCAGTATGGTGGAATAAAGACAGGCGGGGACTCTGGTGCCACATCGTCTAGGATTGAATCTCAGTTCCACTATTAATTCTATGTGACCTTGAACGAGTTGTTTAAACTCTCTGAGTCTCATGTTCCTCACCTGTGAAGTGAGATTTCTTTTTTTTTTTAATTGTTTTTGAATGTTTATTTATTTTTTGAGAGAGAGAGACAGAGTGTGAGCAGGGGAGTTGCAGAGACGGAGGGAGACACAGAATCTGAAGCAGGCTCCAGGCTCTGAGCCCTCAGCACAGAGCCCGACGCGGGGCTGGAACCCACGAGCCATGAGATCATGACCTGAGCCCAAGTCAAACACTTAACCTACTGAGCCACCCAGGTGCCCCGAGATTTCTAATGCAACAGCATTAAAAGGCCATTTTGAGGACTATTAAATAATTAACTGCATAGAGCACTAGAACAGTGCCTCACATACACCAAGTGCTGTGTGAACACTCCTATTCATTTCACTATCAAGCTTGATAACAAAAATCATTTTTAATAAGTCAGCAGAATAAAAATACTAAACATCAAGTTTCATGATACCCTATATAAGTAGAGAATTAAAATTTAAGACAATTCACTGTATTGAAGGCCATGATTTAGTTTTTCAAGTTGAGTGAAATACTTTTATAGGCACTAAGATCCCAGAACATTTCATGTTCTTTATTTGGTTCTCAGTGGACTGCCTACTTACAAAAGTCTTTTTTTTTTTTAATGTTTATTTATTTATTTTTGGGAGAAAGAGAGCCAGCAGGGGAGGGGCAGAGAGAGGGAGAGAATCCCAAGCAGGTTCAGTGCTGTCAGCGCAGAGACCAGTGTGGGACTTGAACTCCCAAACCATGAGATCATGACCTGAGCCAAAAGAAGGAGTTGGACACTTATGAGTCACCCAGGTGCCCCTGCAAGTCTTTATATTTTAAGTGGAGAAGAGAAATGTCTAATTCATTCAGATATCATGGCTTAAATATCCTAAGATCAAAAGTTAAATCATTGTACTATTAGTAACAATTGCTTGGAATGAAATATTACTCAGATTTGGAAGCTATTATTCAACCTTAGCTCAGTAATGCTGGATGTTTTCATTCCAGATATGGAAAATATGACAGTGATAGATGATTATTCCATCTGATTTCTCTCCCAAATTTGTAAAATAATTTGACAACAATGAGTCCAACAAGAATAAAGCATACATCAAATAAGGAAGTCTACAATATGTATTCCATTTTTCATGCACATCAAATTATCCTTGACATAAGAAATTTGAATTGGTTATATTTTCCCTTCTGCCATGATGATTATTCTATCGTGGCATTGTTTGTCTTAAAAATAATAACTGTTAGACAATTCAAGAAGCTAAAGGAGGAGGGGGGCACACAAGCGTTCCCTCAATTATTACAGATTTTATCACCCTTTCCATTAATTAATAATGAGGATATTTAGACTCCCAGTTAACAACCACTAGAAACAGCAGTATCTTATTTAGAAGATGCATCATTCAAATTACAAATTGATGTAATGAATTCTAATGAATCCTTTCCTTCTACACTGAAGCTTAATCCCTATTCAAAGTGGATTAGTTAGTATTTAAATTTATCATAGGATCAAGAGTGATTAGTGGCCCATCATAAAAAAAAAAAGAATCCCATGAAATTCATGGTTCTTTATCACATGCAAGACGGAGGGCGAGCTGTTTGAAAGGTTCCAAGGATGGTGCATTGTACTGAAAATCTTGCCAGTGATGCCTGTTCCTGAGGTGTTCTGCAGTAAAATGCAGCCCAGCAAGAATGAGGTCCACTGGTACAAAAAATTATTCTCTAAGGAATGAAGCAGCTGCATGCTAATGGTCTGCTAAGTTCTTATTATCTGCATTCTCATTGACTGCTCAGCTTTGGAATGTGTGACTCTAAGTCTCCTTTGCCTGAAAGATTTTCTAAGGAGCTTTTGAAAACATTAAAGCTCCTGAAAGACTTAGCTAAGTTTGAAGTTTGACTGAAATGAATATACCAGAGATATGGTTTAGTAATTGAAATTGCCATTTTCCTGTGGTTGTGTTTATGTCCTCTCAGGACATAAAGGTGTAGGAGTGAATTAGATTTGAAGGTATTGCAAACTCAGAGATACCGGAAAAATCAGAGTAATAATGACAACCAAATGCCATACTTGCTTAGAACTACATTCTTCTTATAGAACTGTAACTGATAAACATAATGAGGTATATCAGAGTTGCCTTTCAATGTGTCATAATAAAAAAGTCAAAGGTCTTTTCTAAATCATCCTAGCTTTCCATTAATAAGCAGAATAGCAGTGTCTTCCCCTGAACTCACATAAACCCATTTCCACGGTTTACAATGCATTTAGTAGTTTTTTAAAACCACACCAAATTTTTCTAGAAAGACACGAAATGTTAACAGTAGTTAATTTTAGGAAGTATGATTGGTAACATGACATGGCAGAAGTTAGCTTTTTCAAGTATCTCCCCCATGGTGTTTGCTTCAGGTACATGTCCATTTGCCCTTTGAACTGGAGAAGCTCTACTGTTCAGATTGAGAAAATACCCATCTTCTTCATAACTGAATCCCCTGATTTGAGCAGAGACAAATAGGTCGTATAGTTTCCTTTAATGTATTTATGAATCTTTTTTTAATTTTCACTTCTAATTTTACGTATGTCTTTAGGATGAAAATCTAAACCCATGCCTTCTTTTTCTCCCCAGTGTCTTTACTATTATGGTCCTAGTTATTCTGGGAAAAAATGGGGGACCTGGAATTTTTATTTTGTGTACGTAACTTGTTTAATTAACATTATACATATAATGTCAAACCCACTCAGTATATACATTTTTTCAGCTGCTTGTTTGAGTGTCTCATGGATATATCCTTCTTCAAGGCATTAATGACTTGAGACCAAGGTTAACATCCCCTTATCCACACTATCCATGATTTTGTAAGCAACACTTAACATCTTTTCTTAGCCTTTATTCTGCAAAAGCTAGATCACTCATGTATAACATAGGATTTCTTAACAGTGGAACTGTTGACAGAGAGCTCTCCTGTGCCTTGTGAGATATTGAGCACCAACACTGACCTCTACCCACTGTCTGTATCACTTCCCAAGTTGTGATGATCAAAAATGTCTTCAGACATTGCCAGATACCACACGAGGGCAAAATTGCCCCCAGTTGAGGATCAATATTGTAGCAGTCTTATGTAATTACAGAATGTTTTTATGTATTTTCTCAGGTACAATCGAAACATTATCCATTCAAAACAAACAGTACAAAGATTGGTATTACATTTTAAAGATGGGAATACTAAGGTTCAAGAGTTTTGAATTAAATAATATTTTATTACCCTTGAGAAACTGTAAGGACACGCTGTGATCACAACTCAATGAGGTTATCATCCGCAGCAATTTCTTACTTGCCACATCCCCAAAGGCAAGGGAATTAAAAGCAAAAATGAACTATTGGGACCTCATGAAGATAAAAAGCTTCTGCACAGCAAAGGAAACAATCAACAAAACTAAAAGGCAACCAACGGAATGGGAAAAGATGTTTGCAAATGACATATCGGACAAAGGGCTAGTATCCAAAATCTATAAAGAGCTCACCAAACTCCACACCCAAAAAACAAATAATCCAGTGAAGAAATGGGCAGAAAACATGAATAGACACTTTTCTAAAGAAGACATCCAGATGGCCAACAGGCACATGAAAAGATGCTCAACATCGCTCCTCATCGGGGAAATACAAATCAAAACCACACTCAGATATCACCTCACGCCAGTCAGAGTGGCCAAAATGAATAAATCAGGACACTATAGATGCTGGAGAGGATGTGGAGAAACGGGAACCCTCTTGCACTGTTGGTAGGAATGCAAATTGGTGCAGCCACTCTGGAAAACAGTGTGGAGGTTCCTCAAAAAATTAAAAATAGACCTACCCTATGACCCAGCAATAGCACTGCTAAGAATTTACCCAAGGGATACAGGAGTAGTGATGCATAGGGGCACTTGTACCCCAATGTTTATAGCAGCACTCTCAAAAATAGCCAAATTGTGTAAAAAGCCTAAATGTCCATCAACTGATGAATGGATAAAGAAATTGTGGTTTATATACACAATGGAGTACTACGTGGCAATGAGAAAGAATGAAATATGGCCCTTTGTAGCAACGTGGATGGAACTGGAGAGTGTGATGCTCAGTGAAATAAGCCATACAGAGAAAGACAGATACCCTATGTTTTCACTCTTATGTGGATCCTGAGAAACTTAACAGAAACCCATGGGGGAGGGGAAGGAAAAAAATGAGGTTAGAGTGGGAGAGAGCCAAAGCATAAGAGACTCTTAAAAACTGAGAACAAACTGAGGGTTGATGGGGGGGTGGGAGGGAGGGATGGGTAGGTGATGGGCATTGAAGAGGGCATCTTTTGGGACGAGCACTGGGTGTTGTATGGAAACCAGTTTGACAACAAATTTCATATATTAAAAAAAACAATGAGGTTATGATAGAGCTGGGAATATTCTAAGGAATATTAGAATATTAAGATTAATAATTAATATTTAGAAACTTAAGTCAAAAATGGATGGTTTCCACTTTCAAAAATAGATAGAACTGGAGAAAAAAAAGCAACAAGGAAAAAGAAGACTTGAACAACACTGTAAACCAACTGAAGTTAACAGACATTTCTAGAACACTCTACCCAATACAGCAGAGTATGCATTTTTCTCAGGAGCATATGGAACATTCTCTAAGATATGTGAGGCCATAAAACAAACCTTAATGAATTTTAAAAGATAAAAAAAAAAATACAAAGTATATTACCTGACCACAAAGGAATGAAATGAAAAGCCAATACCTGGAAAACTAACAAATACACGGAAATTAAACAACACACATAATTAACCAAGGGGTCAAGGAATAAATCAAAAAGGAAGTCAGAAAATACTGTGAAGTGAATGAAAATGAAAAATACAACATATGCAAAGTTATGAGATGCAGCTAATGCAGTGCTTAGAATGAATCTATAGCTATAAATGTCTATAGTAAGAAAGAAGAAAGATCACAAGTCGGTAACATGAACTAATATGGGAAAAAGAAGAGTAAACTAAACCAAAAGCAAGAGAAGGAATGATATAATAAAGATTAAAATGAAAATTCATCAAATAGAAGAGAGGAAATATTTGAGAAAAACAATAAGGCCAAAAACTAGTTCTTTGAAAAGATCAACGAAATGTATAAACTTTTAGTTAGATTGTTGGGGGGCGGGAGGAGAGGGGAGAAGGAGGTTAGTAGAGGAATAGAGCACAGACTCATATCATTAGAATCAGAAATAGAAGAGGTGGAAAAGAAAGAAAAGAGGTGACATTAGTATGACCTTATAGAAATTAAATGGATCATTAATGAATACTATGAACAATTGTGTGCCAACGAATTAAATAACTTAGATGAAATGGAAAAACTCTTTTTTTTCCAGACAAATAAAAACCCAAAATACTAAAATTCACTTGAGAAGAAATCTGAATGAACCTGTAACAAAAGAGAGGACACTGAATTAGTAATCAAAAATAAAAAATTAAATTAAATTAAATTAAAAAGCCACCAAGAAAAGCTCCGTCCCAAATGGCTTCTGTGGTAAGTTCCAAAAAAGACCCTAAAGAATTAATATGAATTCTTCACAGACTCTTCCAAAAAATAGAAAAGGAGGGAACACTTCCCAAAGTTCACCCTGCCATGAGAACAAAAACATTCCTTTGCTACGAGAACATAAAACCCATAGCCATCATGTTTTCTTTTTATTTTTTAATGTTTATTTGTACACTTTTGGGAGAGAGAGAGATCGCGAACAGGGGAGGGACAGAGAGAAAGGGAGAGAGAAAATCCCAAGCGGACTCTGTGCCATGAGCACAGAGCCCAGTGCAGGGCTCGAACCTACGAATCGTGAGATCATAACCTGAACCAACATCAAGAGTCAGACGCTTAACCGACCGAGCCACCCAGGCACCCCACCATCATGTTTCTAAAAGTAGGGATGCTGGAAAAATATTTAACATAAGTTGAATCTACGAGCAAAAATGAGTTGCAGGTATCTCTCCCAACTGATTTACCTCTACTGAGATATACCAGCAATATAGTTCAAAGGAGTCCTTAAGTGGCTCCTTCAAGATTAAAGCCTAATTTACTCAAGACAGTTATTCTGACCCTTAAATGTTACTGTCCTGTTCCAAGATGAATACCCCAGTTTCCTCAGCCATTGTTCCCATGGTGTAATTTCCAGGTCCATCACGTCCCCCCTCTCTATATGCTTTCATTTATCATTCTCACACAAATTTGGGCAGATAAGCCTGGAGTATAATAGGGCATTTATCATCATTGGTTTGGTCACTGTGCATCTAAATAATGAGGAAGATTATGATCCAATTACAAAGTGTGTTGCAAATACCTCTCTATTATGGAGGTTCTACCACCTAAACCAAGTTAGTTATAAATCCAGTGTAATCAACTAATATGTGTATGTTTCCTCCTAAATAAAATTTTGGAAAGCTTAGAGAGACACATAGAATATGTTTAAGGGAGTAAATTTGATTCATCAAGGAGAGTGAAGGGTCTGTTGTCTCATAAGCAAACAGACTGACTTGTATATTATCTGTCAACTAAATGCAACATGGAGCCAGATCACTTCAGGGTGCTAGACTTTGGTCTGTTGCTATATCCTAGTTATTAGGAGCCACTGCAGAAATTTAAATGGAGATGATGACCTGAACTACATTAGGGACTCTCTATTGCATTCCAAAATATAAGCAAACATGGTATTGTAAATTGCATCAACTCATAATACAGTTAAAACTATTCGCTGCGTAACTCTGTCTGCCAAAAAGAAAGTCCTTGCAAACGGCAAAGTACTGTGTCAAATTTTCATTAAGCTTCTAGTTCCCCTAATTAACACATTCTCTTCTCATTTGTCCACATTCCTCTGTGGAGCTGGAGATGGGCCATTCATGGGAGGGAGAGTGATAGTAGGTGGCCAGGAGACAGACTGAATGTCAGCACGCGGGGAAGTGAGAGGAAAACTGAGATCACAAAGGGAAGATATATATATATATTTTTTTAACAAAGAAGTCATTATTGAGGACCAGGTCTGAGGGACAGTGACTGTACATTAACTATGGAAAGAATGAAGACGTCCAAATCAGGCAGCTCCAAAAGAAGTCGAAATACAGAGTGGAAACCAGGCCTGTAAAGGCAGAGAAGCATTAGAGACCTGCCTTTGTGTGTCTCTTGTTCTGAAATAATGGGGTGGATTTTGTAGCTGAAAACGGCTGAAAAAAAGCATTATCTTTCTATATGCAACTTAATCTGTACCCAATCTTCACTATACCTCAGTAACTCAATAAAATGAAAAAAAAAATGGATTATACGTGCAGGTGTCCTTAATCCAAGATAGAATTTAAGGAGTTCAGATATTTAGGGGTGCCTGGGTGACTCAGTTGGTTAAGCATCCAACTTCGACTCAGGTCACGATCTCACAGTTCGTGGGTTCGAGCCCCACATCAGGCTCTGTTCTGACAGCTGGGAGCCTGGAGCCTGCTTCAGATTCTGTGTCTCCTTCTCTCTCTCTGCCCTTCCTCCAGTTGTGCTGTCTCTCTCTCCTTCAAAAATAAATAAATATTTAAAAAAAAAAAGGAGTCCAGACATTTAGATGGGGGAAAAATTGTATCCTTATTTTCATTAAACACTAATTTCTTTCGATCATGCCTCTGTAAAGCAAAATCACAGTGGTGCTGCGAATTCACGGCCTTCATCAGGCTGCCACAGTAGTCTATGGCACACCAAAGTTGAAGCACACCGAATCTAGTAAATTTCAGTTTAGTGAAAAAAATTTAATTTTTTTAAATGAATGTATAGCCCGGGAACTTGATCTAACTGGCTTCCAGCTACTCTACTCACTTGAATCCAACCTTAAACCTTAATCCTTACGAGTCTCTTTACTTAAGATCTCAGTCACAGTCCCTTTAGTAACAATACACGTCATTTGTCGAACTTCCCAAAACGAAAGCTCTTCACTGTTAGAACCACATGTTTGATTCTGTGGGAAATGGGAAGCCTAGGCCACCTCAGCTAAGAGCTGCATCTATTCTAGAGATCCATGGGGCAACTCACGAGGATCCCCAAGCTATTTTCAATACTCAGAAAGATCGAGTGTGTCTGTTCTATTCCCCCGCTGAGAAGTTTATAAAAATTAAAATGACAGGATCCTTTGCTTTTGGCTGAAATTGCATCAGTTCAGTGTGTCGATCTCCTGCATCAGATAATCTGCGTAGCAGTTATATTATGTCTGTGATTTAAAAGAAAACGGTAAAATGTATTAGTTGACGCTCAACACATGGAACTTTTTGTGAGAGTCATGGAAGGTTTTGGTGATGAAAACGGTTGGGGAGCAGCAGCCCATATTGGTTTTCAGGAGTTTCAAGTAAACTAATACGATTTCGCCATCAAATTCCAACATCTTAACTAAAAATGTAGTCACAAAGAAATTTGCTGTAGCGATGATACTTAAAAATAAATAAATAAGAATGAAAAATTGGAGAGAGCACTTAGTGGGGTAGAGGCAGGCTAGAACAGGGTTCTGGAGAACTCTTAGGATCCTGTAGTGCCAGAGCAGTAAGAAAGGAGAGAAGACCCAGAAATATTCTGAGAGCAAAACTAACTTTGATCATATTAGCAGAGGGCCAGTCGTGCAAGGGAGAGTTACAGTAATCATCTCTCTTCTGATTTGAGCAAGCAGGTTTCCTTTAGAGATGCATCATATTACTTTGCATAAATTACTTCAGCCTGGTTATGTACACACTGGCCACAGCTGGCTTTGCTTCTGCTAGAAGATGTTATGGATTATCCTGTCTTGTGACCAGGTATTAATAGAGCTCTCCTCAGCAACTCACAAGTGATTAATGAGATGAAAATAATAAAATCCCCCACCTGCTGCAGCAGCCCTGAAAACTAAATTAATGAGAGAGTAAGAGAGCTAAAGAACAAGAAAGCAAGAGAGAGGGAGGGAGGGAGGAAGAAAGACAGAGAGAGAGAGAGAGAGAGAGAGGATTCCTAAAACAGCTTACCTTTACTAGACCCGGCAAATCGGCTGCCTATTTGACTTGGCTTCTAATGATCATCTTTGTGAATGAGTTAGTGCCTTCTGAATGAGTGCACCAGGAGCAGCCAATTTAGGAGAAATTACATATTCCTAAAATGATTGCCACGTACACCACAAAAGTTTTACCTGACTATAGGGCTGTAATCCTAGAGGGATGAAAACCATATTGTCATTTCTCCATTTTTAAGCAAAATAAATTGACTATACAAATTAAAAAGAGAGGGGCTCCTGGGTGGCTCACTCAGTTATGTGTCTGACTTCAGCTCAGGTCATGATCTCGCCGTCCGTGAGTTCAAGCCCCATGTCAGGCTCTGTGCTGACAGCTCAGAGCCTGGAGCCTGCTTCAGATTCTGCATCTCTCTCTCTCTCTCTCTCTCTCTCTCTCTCTCTCTCTCTCTCTCTCTGCCCCTCCCCTGCTCACACTCTGTCTCTGTCACTCTCAAAAACGAATAAATGTTTAAAATTTTTTTTAATTAAAAAGAGAAACCCCAACTATGAAAATGCGCTGAAGGGAGGTTTTCTTGATGTAGAACATAGACAAACTATCCCAGACAGTGGGCATTCACGCTTCCATCAGTTACATTTCCAGAGAATGAATCCAATGAACACTACTAGACTCCAGTTACTAGTTCTGTGTTTGTTGGGGAGGGCAGTGAAAACAGGAGGAATTCTTTTGTTACATGGGTAAGAAGCCGTTGCATGAGAACCACGGTGCATGGGTTCTTGTGTAACAGGGAAAGGATGGGGGTAGGGGCTTGCTCTCCCTGCTTTGCTTCTAACTCAGGGGTCTCTTCCTCTCCAATACACCAGTCCTATCCCAAGAAGGAATTGAAAACTCAGTTGGCCCAATTATGATGTTCTAGGGCCTGTTCAGTACTGAGCAAGATCACTGCTGTAAAACCAGTCTGCTTTTCCTCCCTCATGTGCTGGGGGTAGAATGCAATCATCACTGTGAGCACGGCGCAAGCTGGGGGTACAATGAAAGTAAGGATAAAGGATAAACCTAAGCCACATACTTTAAGCCAGTTCTAAGACAGAGATCTGCTTTGGAATAAGAAATGCAAGAAATATTCTAGATTGTTGCTATTATTGTTTTAAGTCAATCTGATGTATTCCATGCTTTAGTGACTTGCTTACTAGATTGTAACCTCTCAAACAAGGCATATCTGTCACTTTTGCTCACTGCAGTAGCACCTGGGAAAGTGTCTGGCATAAAGTGTACGCTCAATGAAAAGTTTTGACAGAATGACCCTTTGATTCCCACTCACATTAAACCTTATATGTACAACTACCTTATAAGTCTCACAGCAGAGGCAGCATTGACAAAGGAGGGTTTAGATATATCTCGATTGCCTTGCTATAATGACACTTTGAGACAACCAAAACCTCATGGTGTGTCACTTATACTGGTTTTTTACTAAAGTTGGGTAAGGTGGAAAATCCCAGCTATGTTGTGATGTTCAAAGGTGGGAGGAAATCTTTAACATACACTAAAGGTAAAAAATTTTATATTTGGCCCAATCGTATTTTGATCCAGTGAACAAAGCCTTAATAAAACCTAAGATGGTATATCACAATCCAAGTGAAGATAGATGGAGTACACATACCTCCATGGAAGCCCAGCACCTTTCAACAAAACTTCTCCAAAGACCTTTCCTCTAGTTGATTTCTTCAAGTATTATAATATAGTCAGCTTACGTTCATGATTTTTAAGGGACGTGTGAGATTTATAGAGACTAGAATATGTTTCCATTATGCAAGAGAAAAATGGATGGATCTCCTGCTATATTTCATTCCTCAAGGGAATTCTGTCCTTTACCAAAAATACATAGGAGAAAAAAATTCTTTTCTTTTATAAAAATATCACTTGTTTAAATTGTAAATCAAATTCCTTCAATTATAATCTAAAAATAAAATATTCAGCTTAGCATCAATCAGCAATTCTTTGTTTGGCTTTGTGTGTGTGTGTGTGTGTGTGTGTGTGTGTGTGTGTGTGTATGTGTGTGTGTGTGTGTGTGTGTTTTGAAATGCATAGCCATTGGAGCCAGAAAAGGATCCTTCTACTGATGTTTCTACTTGTTTTCTTTTTAAATAAGACAATTATAAACTAATTTTACAATAAAAATGCTTTTATTTTGTTAATTTCGCAAACAACG
Organism: Neofelis nebulosa; assembly: GCF_028018385.1. Lineage (NCBI taxonomy): Eukaryota > Metazoa > Chordata > Mammalia > Carnivora > Felidae > Neofelis > Neofelis nebulosa. Next base: position 79,141,416 of record NC_080793.1, on the reverse strand, counting down.
AGGAGTTAATTTTGCCAAATAAAGGCTAAAAATGTAGTGCATCTTCCCCTGGACTTCTAGTAGAATAGGAAAAACTTACTTTTTTTTTTTTCTGGTATTATATCATAGTGCTTCTGAGATCCGACACACTTCCCTAAGTATTGTATATTTTAATTGTTAGATCAATCCAAAGTATTCCTTGGACCACATCCTTTGGTCTCCAGGTATTTGCAGTTACTCAATCTTACTCTAGCTTGATGTGGCCAAAATGTATTGAAGGATTCATAAGATTCAGCATACAAAACTCACTGCCAGCTATATTGTATAGAAGATATTACAGATATATTTATCTCTATTTGAATGTCTACTTTGTGTAAAAGTCCCTCGGAGACATCTATCTGAGTTCCCAGTACCAAAGAAACTTCAACTTCTTCTGAACAACTGACATTCTTTGCTACTTAGGACTTTTGTCTTTTAATACCAGTAACACCATTCCTATGAATGCTAAGAAACTTAGAGCCAAATTTTGACTATATTAGTACAGATAACTTGTGGTCTGCATTTATGTACTGACTCAAATTGTGTATTCCACACAGGACTGTGGAAAAGAAGGGACTCAAAATTATTTGTAATTGAAATGAAAAATGTGATGTTTTAAATAGTTAAGATAGTCTCGAAACATTCCTAGTTGGCTATAATTTAATAATTATCAAAGTTTCATCCACAAGGGCAAAATGCAATGATCTTCAATTCCAGGGGTCAATGATGAACCTCAATTAAGGAAACAGAAATAAATGAGAAAAAAAAATTAGTAAGAGATAAGCGATACTCTGATCATTTGAAAACCAGGTCCCATTTCCTCTGAATGGGTACCTTTTAGAGTTTTCAGGCTCACATTTTGCAGAGACTCTCAAGAGAAAATATAAAAGCTGTGATTTAAATAATAAATGCAATAAATAATGGAGAGCTCAGTGGACCTCATGGTCCTTGTACCTCCAGGGGCATTTCTCTGCCTATTCTCCACTCATTCTTTCTTTGTGCAACACCACTGAGTTCTCCAAAATTTGGTCCTTTTTTTCCTTTTAATAATTAAAACTGCCATTCATTCTGTCTTCTAGGGAGAAATGGGGGTGATGGTAAGAGTGGTTCCCATCACTCTTAAAAGAGATGCAAAATGTGAGTAAATCTCTCAAATTCTTCACCCTTTCCTCATGGTCCTCAAAAGACCCAGACACGTGTACTCAAATTAAAGCCATGGAGATATCTTCTTGCATAATTTTTGTTCCTCATCTTTTATTTCCTATTTCTATATTCTTAATGATCCTGGGAAAGCTGCACCATTAAAAAAATAAAAATAAAAAATGGGCAAAATTCTAAAAGCTAAATAAACTTTAAATTTGTAGTTGACTCTACGAGCTCTTATCTAGAAGCAGCCAAAGCATGTCAGGGAAAACTCACTGTCTATGGCTGCATGTCAGTGGTCTTTCTGCTCTTATTTCCATGGAAACTGAAGAAGCTTTGATAGAATAAAGCAAGGAGAAGTTTTCATATAGTTCTTTATCTCCTCATGTTAACAGAAGCACAGTATCCAACCTCTGCCCAGCCCCTAGAATTGCAGGCCAAGGAGAATAATATATTTCTGTTGCCCCTCAAGCATCCTTACCTCTATTCAATTTCCACTTCATGAGAAAAGAGACAGACAATTCAAAGTAGAGTTTGTCTTGGTTTCTCCCCAATACTTTCAATAATACCAAACATTTCAGCCCTCTGTTATAAAACAGAGTGATGCAAAACCCAGAATTCTGTGAATGTAAATGAGCTACATGCAAAAGCTAACACATTTTAAGAAAAACTAGTAATCCTATTAGACACTTGCCAACAGTTTCATGATACTATATCCTCGGGAGCAATTAACTTCAAAGTCTGTTCATCATTGGGCTAAAAAACAACTTCTTCTGTGGGGACAAGATTGATATTGGTCACAGATGATGAATGTCCAAATCTTGGTGGAAAAATCTTATTTTCTTCTATTTAATCTTCGAAACCAAACAATTTTCTATCCAGCCTTCTTGTTAGAGCTTGACAGATGGAAATTCAAACAATCACACAACTTTACTAAGATCTACCTACAATTCCATTTAGATATCTTCATGCTTTCATTCTTCTAGCAAATGTTGTTAAATATCTATTATGTGCCAGGTACTGGACTTACTGTCATTAAATGGAATTGACAAAGTTCTTGCCCTGTGCTGCTTACAACATAGAAAGTGATGCAATCAACCAATAAAGCCAAAATCACATAATCACAAATTAAAATGGGTGTGAAGATGAAAAGAAAATGAATACTGTAAGAGGGTACTGGTAGGAGCTAAGTAAAACAATGAGGAAACATCATTGACCAGATAAGAAGGACAAGTAAATAGAAGCATTTAAAGTATCAGAGGAAGAGAGCTCCAGAAAGAAAAGACAGAAGGACAAAGGATCCTAAAACAGAGAAGAGACTGATGTATTTGAGGAACCAAAAGGCGTCCCAGGGTGCTGAGAGGCAGTAAATGAGAAGAGTAAAGTCAGAGAGATATATCAAGGTTGTATCATGTACTGCTTTGTAGAGCAGGGTAAGAGGGTGGCTTTGAATCTATTTGGGAGGTGATGGAAACTTGGCTAAGTTGAGTAACAATGAAAATGGAGAGAAATGGGTTTGTGTGGAATTCACAGCTCGTACTGGTGAAATGAATGAAGAAGATAAAAAAGGAATAAATAAGGATGACTCTCAAATGTCTGTTTTTGCAAGTTGGTAGGGTCATTTTCTGAGAGGGGGAAGGCTGTGAAAGAAATAGATTTAGAAGAGAAAGCCTTGAACTGAGTTTTAGAGATTTATTAGTTTGAGATGCCTGAGGGACATTTAAATGGAGTTGTGAAGAACTTGGTTATGTATTAGAGCTCAGAGGCTTGCTCTTGGCTGGACATGGGGATTTTGGAGACATCACGAGCCTTGGGAACGAATAAAACCATTTAGGAAAAGAGTATAGAGAAAGAAAACATCCTCGATCATCAGCATACAGAAGTGCTTTTTCAGAGAGAAGCTATATTGGGAAGCAAACAACAAAAAAAGAATAAATTTCAAGATGAAGGAAGTAGCCAACGGTGCCAGGTAAGATAAACATGAAAGCGTCTGTCTTCTGAATTTCCTTAAATGGAGTTCACTGGGTACTTGGCATAAGAGTCTCAAGAGGGTGTTGGTAACAGAAACCAAGGTTGCATCCACAGAAGAGTAACCCGAAAATGAGGAAACAGAGGCAGTACAGTTAGGCAACTTGTACAGTGTACCAGAGAAAGTAGCTAAAAGGTAATGAAAGACTCCATAATGGAGGGTTGTTTTGCTTGATTTTGTGATTTAAAATTTTATATCAGGTTTATCTGGTGATGGGGATAATGCAGAGGCAGAGATCGAAATAGTGGTGTGAATTGTTTAAAGCAGAGATCTTGAGAAACAGAGATTTAAGCCATTAGCCTTAAAGAGGATGAAGGATGCTTTCTTCTTTGTGGCAGAGGGATGGAAGGGGAATTAGGTAAAGATGTAGATTCATCTAAGACTTTGAGGTGGGGGGTGGGGGAAGACAACAGAACTTACAGCTGATGGTTTCTTTTCTTCCCAAGATGATTGGATGAATGTGAGGAAGGGAGCAGAGATTTTGAAATAATCATTGAACGTAGTAGAGGAAGAGCTTTGGAGAGAAGTCCTGGGCAATACTGAATGCTCACTTAAGGCTGCTGATTTTAATTTATTCTAATACAAGTCGGCTACTTTACATGATTTTTCTCTAGTAAGACTTACCTGCAAAGGGAGCAGGCATAGACAGAATTAGTGTGGGAGCTCACGTAGGGTTGAGTTGTGTCAAAGAGAATAGGCAAGACCTGGGAAGTAGAGAAAATTTGTAAGGAAACGATTACCATGATGAACCTTAGAATGCGGATGTAAACTACATAAAAAGGCCAATGTAAGTCAGCAGAGGCTTTTACACAGAGGGCCCATGTAGCAGATAATTTTATAAACTCTTAAGAATTTTACCAATGCTGAAAGTTAGGGTCTCTGTTTGTAAAAGTGATAGTTTATCTGTCAGGTAGAGGTTCATTGCTTCTCGTTCTTGTGTAAAAGCTTCGGTATGAATGGAAAGGCGGTTCTGGATGTCAAGAGCCCAAAGAAGTGGACGGTGCACAGTGTCCATGGTTCATCTCCATCCCTGCCTTTCTGTAATCTCCGGCATGCATACCTCTGACTGAAAGCCTGCATGCCTCATCTCTAAAACCCCTTTGCCAGTTGAGTTTCTGATGGGTCTGTCCACGGAAAGCAAATAGTAGCAGATGTGAAATTAGGGAGAAGGGAGATGCCATTTTCTTTCCTTCTTCTGGCCAACTCTCCAGCAGAGGCTGTACCCTCCATGGGCAACCGAGAGTAACTCTAGGTGACTGTGGGCTCTAGCAGTGATGATGGCAGTTTCAACATTGTCAGTGGGAGTCCAGCCTCCCAGATGAGTCCAACTCAGTGATGCTCAGTGGGGTTCCATTTCCAGCAGAGGCAGCAGCAGCCCCTCCGGCAACTCAAGATGGAGGGCAGGGTCGCTCCAGCCTAGGATCATTTAGCAGCTTTAGATCCTGAATTCTTGAATTTAAACAAACAAACAGGGGCACCTGGGTGGCTCAGTCGGTTAAGCGTCTGACTTCAGCTCAGGTCCTGATCTCACGGTTCGTGGGTTCAAGCCCCGCGTAAGGCTCTGTGCTGACAGCTCGGAACCTGGACCCTGCTTTGGATTCTGTGTCTCTCTCTTTCTCTGCCCCTCCCACACTCACGCTCTGTCTCTCTCTCTGTCTCTCTCTCTCAAAAATAAACATTAATTTAAAAAATAATAATAATAAAGTAAACAAACAACGTCCCTAATTTTTTTTTCAGTTTCCTTCTACTTCTATTTGCTTTCTAAGACTTTCCAAAACCTTTTAATCAAGTCCCCAAATTAAGTTTTCTCCACTTGAAATATCTTGAGACATTTCAGATTTCCTAGTCAGATACTACCTGATAAAGAATAGGGAAGTATGGAGACCGAGAAGTCGAATGGAATCAATCAGTACTGTGGTCAAAAGCCAGATGTCAAATCAAATCCAGAAAAATTACACATGTATCCCAGAATTCAGGACAGGCTCAGCTCTCCCAAATATGCCAGATCCATAAAATGATGAATTCATCAAATGTGGCACAGTCAGACAGGGAGTATCACAATCAGACAGAAGTGTGCCCCCTAGTTACCATATAGTTACCAATAATCCAACAATTCCCTGAGGTTCTTTAGGGCAGTCGTTCTTGAAAATGTTTTCAAACTGTAAAATTTCATGAATAAATAAATCTGAGAAATGCTAGATATTATACGTGTAATTTCTGTTTATTTTCAATTAATTATATACGTATTATACACACATGCGTGCATATATATAAATCCCTCTCTCTCTTTTATCTCTGTCTCTGTTCCTTTTCTCATAACACCTAGTAACATCCCATTTAACACCCCATGAAACAAGTGTTCTGCTGAATGCACTTTGGGAAACTCTGCTGTGAGGGAAGCTGCCCATCTGGTCCGTCTATTCTGGACTCTTAAATCTCAACTACAGTTGGCACTGCAGCACACTTTGACCAGATATCTATATATAAAAATGTTCCAGAAACTTTGAAGGCAACAGAGAGATTAGTGGGAATGATTAAACCAACACTGTGAAATGAATAATTTCCAGTTTAATAGTTAATTTCATTCTAAGTATATATGGGTGGATTTACATGCACGCACACACATCTATACACAAACAGCAAACTCTGTGTAGTAAACAGTGAGTTCTGATGTTATCAACCTCTTCCAAAACACAATTAGTGAAACTGTTCTCTAATGAACGACTGAATGAGTAAATGACCTAGAAACTGAGACTGTTCGTTCTCCACCTAACTAGATAAGATGTTTATTGCACTTCCATTCATCTTTTTCACTTGGTAAACATCTCTTTGTGTCCTTGCTATGCGGTAGGTCTAGCTAGATGTTGGGGAAATAAAGATACAGAGGACATAGCTCCTGCTTTCAAGGAGTTCAGGTTCAGACAGTGGGAAAGACAAACATTCAAAACGAGGTATGTATGAAAGTGGTGTACCTAGGTAAGTGCATTTTGTACACCAAGGAACAATGGTAACAGTAACACCGGATGCCTAACACAGCCCTGTATGTGTGAGTATGCAAATGTGAAAGGGAAGGAGAGCTGTGGACAATGTGTGTATGGGCAGGGATGTGAGAGCAAAGGAATGCTCTCCTTCGGTGCTGTTTGTGGTGGCAAAGCGAAAGCAGGTAGGAGCAAGCAAACCATCTCTGGGAGCTGCTATCTTAGCACACAAGGTTGGAGTAGAAATCAGGAAGTTACGGTGAGAAGAGATCCCGAGTGTTACACAGAGGTGACTCTGAGTTTTGAGAAGGGGCACATTTCTTATGCAATCTCTACCTTAATCACAACTTAATTCAAACAAATAAGTGCTTTCTGAAAGAGTCTCAGAACTCAGCATTAGGCACTTTCGTACCTGCATCCACTCTGCTTAAGACACACCTGACTGACCCTGACTTACCTCCTGTGCCTCCTGCTCAACATGGTTGTCATCTTCCGGGTTCCCAGGGTAAGAACAGAACACTGAAAAGATAAGGAACCTGTGAGAAGAAAGGAAGAGGTTTGTAAATTATTTTCTGAAAGTCATAGCCACCTTTTGTGTTTCTCGTACAAGGCATTCTTCCTTCTCTACCCCCTAGATCCTCAGTGGGCTAGTTCAGATATTTCTGATGTCATCCGACATTCCCCTCTTACCTCTTGCTCATGGAGCAGAAAGCATTTGCCATTCTACTTAAGGGGAAAAAGAGAAAATTTAGAAGTTTATAAAAACTCCTTTTATAGGCAAGTTAGTATGAATATTAATATTCACATTGAATCTTGCAACAAGGAGACACAAAATTTCTCATCATTGAATAGTGATCCTTGAATTCCCCCAAATCCTAGACAGGTTCCTAGAATCATGTCGTTAGGAACTGACTTGTGCCCAGATGGACAGAGGCAGGTGGCCAAAATCTTTCCTTGTATCTCTGTTACAATATAGTGTCTCAGATATTAGTTACGATATATCTCTGTTACAATATAGTGTCTCAGAGATGACAGAGATCATCTCAGACATAAAGAGGAAGAAACAGGCAGATTTCATAAGAGTAACGCCACAAAATGCTTAACAACTGTGTTGACCTTCATTAAGGCAGTTGGCGGAAGGCCTATGAAATTTAGAGTCTTGACAACTGAAGAATTTTTCCAAAAAGGAGCGATTTTCTATAATATGGTCCTTATAAAGATGGCGGTGATTGACCATGAGTAACCATGCAAACAGGTTGTGATTTAGAGACTGTCTAATTCAGCTTTTTTTTTTTTTTTGACGTATGAACCACTAAGCCTCTGAGAGATGAGTCCCCTCCTCAAGATCATTAGCAGAATACAAACTAGAACTCATGTTTCAGCCCCTTTCTGGGTTATAATGGGCTGTCTCGTATGTTCTTTGGAGGTGTCATACTGTTGATGTGACATATCACTCTGAGTAGAGAGCAACAATCAAACCCCCTAATCCCATTTCTTTTCTACACAGATATTACCATTTCAATGCGTGGCTTCTCATTTTGCTGTGAGTTTTTTCTTCCCCACCCACCCCCTCCTTAAATCAGGCAAAGAGACAAGTAACTGACTTCAGTTTTCAAAAATGTAACCCGCAAGTGCATAATTCTTCCTGTCAGATTTCCTTTTCTGTAAGTTGGTGAGTTTATTGTGGTAGCACTCAAAAGGCTGAGCCTGAAAAGTTCTATAACATATGGCATACATTTAACATGGCTTGTGAATTAAAAATAACAGCCTGCCATCTGCCTCTGCAAGTTGATTTTATCAAAGTCTAAATGAGAAGCTCAAAGATGTGAATGTTGTCAAGTGAAATAAGAAATACTCAGGTTCAATACAGAGTGACCGATCTATGCACCCCCCACCCCCAGCCACCACTGGACTAAAGTTATCCATTTCCTCCTCCCTCCACCAAAAAAACCCAAAAACCAAAAACCAAAACAAAACAAAAAAACCCAAAAAACAAAACAAAACAAAAAACCCTTGTCACAATTTAGCTTCCAGAGTTACCTTCCTATAGGAATATGTTGTGTGGTTTTCTTTTCTGAGGGTTAGTACCCTCCTAAACAATTGATTACAGCTTATAAAACCTTCCCTATAATATTTTATTCTCTACTAAACTTGAGAGTCTATTAAGTAATTGATGTTGGAAGGAGGAATGTGATGATTTTTCACTATCCTGTAGGAATTTCTGGAAACGATATAAAATACTGAACTCTAAGTCAGAAGCCCAGACATCAGTTGTTGGATCAGCATTTATTGAGCAACTACACTGGGAATATCCCTAGGGAGGCAGTGCTCAGGTGCAGGGTTTAAGGAGATTGCTGCTTTCAGAAAGTTTGTGTCATAGTTGAGATAAGATTTATACCCAAGAAGCAATTTGAAATGAAGCCCATCTCTGTATATCCAAGTGCTCACCTGAGTATCCTGACAGTAAGTACAGTAAGTGTTCTGAGAAGAGAGAGTTCTCTTCCTAAGTCTCTGTTATTCTTTATTTAAGGACTAGAGGCTTAACTTGTAGATGTTTACATTTTATTATTGCAAATACTGATTTTGTGTGAAGGACAATAAAAAATGCAATTATATGAAGTGCTAAATTTGTAAGCATTGTGTAAAAGCTAAAGAGACAACCAAAGAAAACATCAAGGGAGCTAGTAAGTAATCTAAGTAAAGTGTCCAAGCCTCAGGACTCATTTGATTGAAATTTCAGAAGGAAATATTTATAAGGACCTGTGATAATTTTTTTTTTTTTACTAAGCTTAAAAAATAAAATAAAAGTACAATACAGAGATTTCATGAATCAGGTATCCTGGATGCCAACTTCGGGAAGTAACTTTTGCAACAGACAAGTGGATATTTTCTAAGCATGAAGATCAGGGTCAAGCCATGCAGGTAGCAAATGGCACAGATATTAGGAGGAGCCATTCACATAGACAATGATATGAGTGCTGTAGTTCTCTAGGGCTGTTGCAACAAATCACCACAAACCTGAAAATAAGTGTCACTGTTCTGGAAGCCAGAAGTCCAAAATCCAGCTGTTGGCAGAGACGAGTCCCCTGCTGAGGATCTTTCACCTTCTCTGAAGGCCCTAGTTGGGGTGGGGGTGGGGACCCTTACCTTACCTCTTGCAGCTTCTGGTGACTCCTGCCATTCTGGTTCCTCACTCCAAGTGTCCTGGCTTGTGGCAACATCCATCAATGCCTGCCTCCATCTTCCCTTGGCATTCTTCCCTCTGTGTCAAATTTCTTTCTTTCATACGGATACCAATTACTGGATTTAGGGCCCTCCCTAAATCTTAAATGACCTCATTTCTAGATCCTTAACTTAAATGTGTCTGCAAAGATCACATTTCCAAAGAAAGTCACATTCATAGGTACTTGGATTAGAACATAGATATATCATTGAGTGGGGCAGGGCAGGGGGTTGCAGGGGACACAATACAAGTCACTATAAGGAAATAAGTTTCTCTTGTGTCCAAATTACAATTTATTAGCTTACAAATCTAGCTTACAATTCCAAGTTACTACATTAACAATTTAGTAAGGATTCTAAAAATCTGTACCAGACAAGGAGAATCTTATTCACCAAAAAGTTTTCTTGAAAACTTTCAATAAGTGTACCTGCTTGACTACATTACTCCCTCTCGCTATTCCATTTCTAGGAGCAGATATCTAAATAAACTGGCAATCAATGACATCAAGTTGAGAAGCATGTAGAAGTTAAGAATAATAATGCTCACTAAGTGTCCCCCTCTCCAACTTAGAAAAACATTCAGTGATTCATATCTTATTCCTTCAAAGCAATACATTTTTGTCTAATCAGGAAAAGCCTTTTGGAAGAAGGTATGCTCAAAATTCCATTAAGAGCAATGCAAGAGAAGAGCCCAAATGATGAACTGTGTACATTTTAAAATGAAAACTCACACCACAGGAATGCCCACATATCAAATAAATCAATGCAAGCAATCAGTCATCTTAATGAAAGCCTATGGTTAGCAGGTGTAAATGCCACTGTGATCTCTTACAATTACAAGAAAAAACCCTGATTCTGGACATGAACAATTCACTGTGGTTACATACAAATCAACCTCAATAGCATGAACTAAATGGAAACATAATTGAAGTTAGTTAAACATCTACTGTCTTCATTTATCTTTCAAAAGAGGAGGAGAGCTAGAGGGATTTTCCCACCAGTAATTAGATGCTTTTACCCTAAAAACCCATCAATAGCTATTTCAAACAAAACACTGCCTTCCATTCAAATCACATTTGAGTGAGAAAGGAAAACAGAAAAGACGGGTAACAAAATGGTACTTTAGATAGAAAGATGTCCAAGTTTAAGCCCAAACTCTAAGTCACCCACATCTAATAAAAATAAAAATCCATTCAGTGGTCAAGAGGAAATGGTCAATTGTGTGAATAATATGGCAACTGTCACTTGTGGTGGGTCATACTTGAAACATTTTATCTATGTAGACTTGGGTTGTGGCTAGCCTACACTGGACTAACTAGTGTGGTGATCTCCATTATGTAGGCATTCACCCCTTTACTTGAAATTAGTGTGAAACATCATCACCAAATTCAGTTGGACTGAAGTGTTATCAGTAATAAATCCCTTTAGTTAACCTGAACCTGTGGTTTTGCATAATTGACTATGATGAGTGTTGGCAATATCATCTATTAGAATTTCACATGGTGAATCATATTTGAGGTTTTAGGTCATCAATAGTGCTTAAGTATGCATCTACAAAGAAACATCAGGAGATATCACTGTAACCCCCTCTATATATATTGAGTATATCAAGGAGAAAACCGACAAGAATGGACAGCATGTTAAGTGCACATTACAAGTTAGACAGTCAGCTTGGCCAAATAGTGAGGGAATTCATCAGGCTAATATTTGACTTTATGGTGACAAAACAGTTTGTTCACACAATGAATTTTATTTTTATCCAGTTATTTCAGATGTATTATCTCACTCACCTAATGAGAACTGCTACACTGAAAATGAATTTCTTCCTTTGGGTTTTAGATTTCTCCTTCTTCATCCATTCATATTTTTTTTTATGTCATTTGAGGAACTTTAGGTTGGGAACTTTAGGAATCTATGCTGCATATATTTAAGTGTAACATTGGCACCACAGAAATACATTCTGTAAATCTATCCTCTACATTTTCTTTTTTTTTTTCAATTGAGATCTTTCTCTTTCTCTCTCTCACTCATTCATTCCCACTATATATATATATATCCTCTACATTTTCAAAACTATTCTGCTGCCTCCTCAATCTCAGTCCATAGACTTTCAGTGTATTCAAAGAGTAATGAACCTCTGTCAACAATTAATCTTTTCTTAATGGCTTCTGCAATTACTGACACAAAGAACCAAAATAAGTACCAAGTACTACAAAACATAAGACAGATCAAAACCCCACAGAGCAATTCAAATCAAAGACCCAGAGCTTTTAAAATTCTCTTAAAATAGGAGTACAGGTGGGGGAGAATAAACGGCCCTACCACTAAAGGAGGACCATAAAAATGAGGGGATGGTAGAGAAGAAGATACCAGAAAGGAAAGAATTAAGAGTTTGAAAAGCTGTTCTTGTTGAGAACTCTAAACTGACAAGTACAGAAATTATAATTGGCTGTTTTGAGCCTTCCTTTCCTCCTGGGAATACTCCATTTGGCCTTTGGGAATCCTCTGGTGCTCCCTAAAAGATGGTCCTTGAGAAGTAAAGTATCCCAGATATAAAAGTGATTGTTTTCCCCTACTGAGCCTTCTCACTCCAAAATTGGAAACAATTCAATTTTTTTATTCAGTTATAATCTCAGCCAGATCAAGTGTGCTCATGACAGGAAAATATGCAATAACAAAGGGCATAAGAATTTTGCAGGGAGATAGAAGACCATGCCAGTTGCAAACAAAATGAATCTTGTTGTAAGTTCAGTGCAAGCAATAATAATCATTTAAGATTCCAACCACAGTCTTAAGTCCTCACACCTGAACCAGCAAGGAAAAACAGTTTTAAAATAGCCTTAAAAGAGGAAATGTTTTAATTCTTGGAAAAAAGAGGAAATGTTCTAATTCTTGGAGAAATTTCAGAATTTTCCATTAACCAAAATTATTCAGTCTCTCAAAGAAGCAATGATGGCCTAAAACAATACTGAAAGTATAAAAAGTGTTGAGAAATTATTTCTGTAATACAGCATTTTAATAAATACATTTGGCTTTGTAGGCCATACAAACTCTGTTGCAACTATGCTATTGTAACAATATATAAAGGAATGAATGTGTCTGCGTTCCAATAAAGCTTTGTTTATAAAAACAGCCTATAGGCCAGATTTGGCCCTTGGCTATCATTTGCCAAATCCTGAACTAGAATGTATGACCATACTCTGACATGTTTCTCTAATAATTCAGTGGGTTGGTTATGTGTTTCCTATAAAACTGTGAGCTCTATCAGATAAAAGACTATACTTTGCCTTTTATTATCGGTATTGTAAGTAATTATTATAATTATTACAGCATCTAAAGCATAGTTCTACCCTCTGTTTATAGTAAGCACTTCATAAATATTTTATTTAACTTCAGTTTTCCCACCACTAAAATACTAAAATAACAACTTTTTTTAACTTCTAGTGACTTTCTTGATTGAGTCTTGCAGCAAAGATTAATATAATATTAATTTTGAAGTAGGGGGCAGGGTTCATCTCCAGATAAGATAGAGTAGCTTTTAACAGGCCAATACTTCCATTGAAAATATTTTTAAAATCTGGATTTAAAAAAAAGTATGCTGGGGGGCTCAGTCAGCTAAGCATCTAACTCTTGATCAGCTCGGGTCATGATCGTGAGTTTGAGCCCCAAGTCTAACTCTGTGCTGACAGCATGGAGCCTGCTTGGGATTCTCTGTCTCTCTCTTTCTTCCCCTGCCTCCTTTCTCTCTCAAAAATAAACAAGCATTAAAAAAAATACAGCTATCCCAAAAGTTAGGACTTAAAGGGCATGCATTTCAGAGAGAAGGAAATGGTAGAGTAGGAAAGCGGTGGGTTGATATTTTCTGTGAGCTACTTTTCTGCTCAAGACATTTTTACATTTTTTTGTGCAGGTGAGAGGGTGAGAATCTGGGAAGCAGGACGCACCTAAGAGGCAGAAAAGCCAGAAGAGCTTTTGATATTTTCATAGGGCTGAGGAGATAAAACTTAAACTTCAGGACTTTCACAGCACCTAGGACGTATGGAGCAAAAATTCAAAAGGGAAGGGAGATGCAGTGAATTGGGCCCAGCGCTCAACAGTGTATCGCTAGAGTGTTGACCTCTTTAACTGCACCAGGAAAGAAGCTAAGAAACCAACTAGAAAGGCTCTGAAAAGCAGAGATAATTTTCAGCAGTCTCACAGTGATGGGAAAACAAAGAAAAAATTAAATTTAGGAATAGAGATCCTATTAGGGGCACGTGGGTGGCTCAGTTGGTTGAGCGTCTGACTTCTGCCAGATCTGATCTCATGGTTCACGGGTTTGAGCCCTGCATTGGGCTCTGTGCTGACAGCTCAGAGACTGGAGTCTGCTTCGGATTCTGTGTCTCCCTCTCTCTTTCTCTGCCCCTATCTTGCTCTCTCTCTCTCTCTCTCTCTCTCTCTTTTTCTCAAAAATAAACAAACATTTAAAAAAATGAAAAAAAAAAAAAAAAAAAGAAAAGAATAGAGATCCTAGGGGCACCTGGGTGACTAAGTAGGTTAAGTGCCTGACTCTTGATTTCAGCTCAGATCATGATCTCACGGCTCATGGGATCGAGCCCTGAATCAGGCTCTGCGCTGATAGGGCAGAGCCTGCTTGGGATTCTCTCTCTCCCTCTCTCTCTGCTCCTCCCCTGTTCATTCTCTATCCTTCTCTCTCTCAAAATAAATAAATAAACATTAAAAAAAAAAGAATAGACATCCTATTAAATATGCCAGTCCCAAAGTTAGGAATTCAAAATGATTACATTTTAACAGTGGAGACAAACCAGAAGTAAATCAAAGCTTGTAAGACTATAATTGAGATTCCACTCAGTCCCAGAGTGAAATAAAGTGATCTGACTTCATACAAGCTCTATGAGTTAATAGAGTGAATGGCCTTCAGGGGAAAATATTATCATCCATAACTACTTTAATTTGTGTACAAAATATCCAGTATTTATTAAAAATTATGAGATATATCAAGACAAAGGGCCAAGAGAAAAAACAGACAATAGAAACAGGCACATAGCAAAATTCAAATTTTAGAGTTATGAAACATGGACCTTAAATGTGATTAATATGTACAAGGACATAAACAAGATATAAAATTCATAAGCAATGATAAACTATACAGTGGAATCAAATATAAACACAACTGAATTTAAGAAATAAATCAATGGGGTTACTAATAAAAGGGACACATCACACATGAGTGTAATCTAGAAAGCAGAATAGCAAAAAATAACCAAGCTAAAGTATAGAGAGCAAAGGATGAAGAATATATGTAAAAAGAATGTCAGTGACATATAGGATATGGTGAAAAGATCTAAGATAGTTGTAACTAGAAACACAAAATATGAGAAGACAGAATAAGAGGCTGAAGCAAATTTGAAGAAATAATGAAGAGCAGTAGCCCAGAACTTACGAATAAAGACACATATTTAAAAAATAAAAACACTGAAGAGGATAAATGGCAAAAAAAAAATCACAACTAGGCACAACATAAACTCTTGAAAATTAAATACAAGGAGAAAATGTTGCCAGAGTAAAAAAGGCATATTACCTTCAAATAAAGAAATTATAAAACTAACAGCTGAGCTCCCAGGAGAAACACAGCATAAGTGAGTGGTATCTTTTAAGTCTTGAAAAAATAACTGTAGGCATATAGCTCTAGTCTCTGTTAAAAAAAAAAAAACATTTAAATGTGAGGTGAATAAAAAAAACTTGTGGGATATAAAGAAAGCAGTTAGTAAGATGTTTGATATAATCCTGCATCTAGCAATAATCACATTTTAATAATTATGCTTATAAATTAATCATTACTATTAGAAGATTTGGATTTCAAGATGGAGGTAGACAACCAAACATGATTATATGCTGTTTAATATAGACAAATCTTAATATAGGAAGACAGAAAGATTGAAGGTTAAAGAATGGCAAAAGGCTATGCTGTGCAAACACTACACAAAGAAATCAATGTAATTATACTAAAAAAAAGTACCATTAATTAAAGTAGACTTTGATGAAAGAAGTATTGTTAAAGAAATAGAGAAGTATTTCATAATGATAAAAAGCCAATGCTAAGGAATATGTTAAAATGCTATCTTTACATGCACTAAAAATATAGCTGTAAACATAAACCAAAAAAAAATGACACAACTAAAAGAAATGAATACACAATCATAGTAAAAATGCTAACATACCTTTCTTGATAACTGAGAAACCAAGTAGACATAAAATCAGTCAAGATACAGAAGATATGAACAATATAAATTCAGCTCATTGGCATGTTTGAATATATATGGAATACTTCACACAATTGCAGATTTCTTTTTGTGAACCAGATCTGACCATATGTTGGCCCATAAAGCATTGCTAACCAAATTTTAAAAGATTAAAATAATATGTAATATGTTATCTGACCACAGTGGAATTAAGCTAGACATAAATAAAAAGGTAGGTAGAAAATATCTACATATTTAAAAATAAGGCAACACATTTTTAACTAATCTGTAGTACAAAACAGAAACCACAACAAAAATTAGAAGATATTTTTAAGTGAATGATAATGAAAATACAACGTACCAGAATCTGTGGGATGCAACAAAAGCAAGGCGTATAAAAGAGTTTATAGTCTTAAATGCATATATTAAGTAAGAAGAAAAGCTAAAAATAAATGATTTAAATGGTAGTCTCCAAAATTAGAAAAAATCACAGTAGATTATACCAAATAAAATAGAAAGAATGAAGTAATAAAAATGAGTAAAAATAATGAAATAGAAAACAAATGTACAGTAAAGAATAATCAATGAAGCCAAAATTTAACTCAGAAAAGATTACCAAAGTTAATAGATTGCTAGCAATACTGATAAGGGGGAAAAACAGAGAAGGAAGGAAGGAAACAGGGAAGGAAAGAAGGAGGGGAAAAAGGGAAGAAAGGGAAGGAGGAAGAAAAAAGTTGCGAATATCAGAAATGAAAAGGCCTACAGTTGGTGTCAGTAGTAAATTTTTCTAAATGTACAAGATAGAAACCATGTAAATCTTACATAATTTTTCTAACAGAAAAATAGTGATCACTTCCCAGTTCATTCTTTAAAGCCAATATAATAAAACCTAATTAGGATATAATTTGCAAAGGGTAATTATAGGCAAGTTTTCTTCACAAATACAAACTTAAAAAATATTAAACAATGTATCAGCAAATTGAATCTAGTGATATATTAAAAAAGTATGATTAAGCTATATTTATTCCATATAGTAAGGTTGATTTAATCTTCAAAAAAGAACCAACATTTCACCAAATAAATCAATATATAAGATGAAGTGTTGGACATCTCAATAAATGTAAAAACTGGATGTGATAAAATTCAACAACCACTTATAATTTTAAGTTTAGCAAATTAAAAACAGAAAGGAACTTCTTTAATCTGATTTTAATTTTTAAACCTACTGTAAACATTATTTATAATTATGAAATATGAAAAGATTTCTCAAGATTGGGAATGAGGCAATGATAACCTCAGTAACTACTTTTATTTCAAACTTTACTGCAATAGATGCTCCCTGGACACATTAATTCATGCCATTCAACTCTACCATATCCCACACTCTACTTCCTGGATTCAGAAATACATCTGAATGGAGATCTGTAAACTATTTTATACAAAGGCTACACAATAGCAATAGTAGAACAGAAACATTGAAGGAGCTTGTATGGAAGTTAATCGTCACTACACAGGTCTGACCTGCAGAACTCTGGACCTGTTTTATATGAAAAAAATTACATGTCTGTCTGCTTCAAGTCATTATTATTAAGGGTTTACTACTGTTTGTGGCAAATATAGAAGTTAACTGACATGTCAGCCGTTTGTGAAAATATGGTTCAAGATTTATTATTTACCCACAGAGTAAAAAAACACTAATTCAGAAAGATATATGCACCCCTATGTTTATTACAGCATTACTTACAATACCCAAATTATGGAAACAGCCCAAGTGTCTATCAATAGATGAATGAATAAAGAAGAGTGGTGTATATATATGTGTACACACACACACACACACACACACACACACACACACTAGAATATTATTCAGCCATAAAAAGAATGCAGTAATGCCATTTGCAACACAATGGATGGATCCAGTGGGTATAATACTAAGTAAAAGAAATCAAAGAAGTGCCATATGATTTCACTTATATGTGGAATTTAAGAAGCAAAACAAACAAAAGAAAGGGGAGAAAAAAAACAGACTCAGACTTGGAGAACAAACTGGTGCTCGCCAGAGGGGAGGTAGGTGGAGAGATACGTGAAATAGATAAAATGGATTAAGAGTACACTTACGGTCATGAACACTGAGCAATGTATAGAATTGTTGAGTCACGGTATTATACACCTGAAACTAATATAACACTCTATATTAATTATACTAGAATTATTTTTTCAGATTTCTATGAGCAAGCTTTAAAAAATACTTTCTTAAAAAAAATTTTTTTTTAACATTTATTTGGGAGACAGAGACAGAGCATGAGCGGGGGAGGGGCAGAGAGAGAGAGAAGGAGACACAGAATCTGAAGCAGGCTGCAGGCTCTGAGCAAGCTGTCAGCACAGAGCCTGGTGCAGGGCTCGAACCCACAAACCGTGAGATCATGACCTGAGCTAAAGTCAGATGCTCAACCGACTGAGCCACCCAGGCGCCCCTAAAACATACTTTTTAACCAAGGTTGGTGGGCAGCACCACTGTCTTTTATGGTGCTACATAAACTACATAAACTACCTAAACTACATACACTACACTGTCTTTTATGGTGCTAATAATTTCAGTTATTGCATTTAAATTATTTGCATGTAAGTGATTCTATCTGTCTTTAAAAGTTTTCCCTCATGGAAGCAGTCCTCTTTTTCAGACGTTCCAGATGGGACTCCTTCCAGGCAATTCAAATACTACAAGTGATTACCTCTGCCAGAGGGTATGTAGAATAAATAAAGGTTAAAAGATCACAAAAATGCGACCATATGTCCAAACATACTGCATACGCTTTGGCAGAGAGAATATAAATGTTAAGGCAGATCATAGTCTGCTTGCCAGGAAATTATATTAAAAAATGAATAAAATAGCTCTTCTCATTTGATAAGGGCAGCTTGACAAAAGTTCCCCTGAACCTTAAAGAGTAAATTTGGCCACCGCACCAAAGTACCTCCCTATTTCTATCCTTCCTCCTTTAACAGCATGACCAGAAAGAAAAAACTCCTAAAACCTTGAAAACAAGAAACTAACATGTGTTTACAAGCATAGAATTCTAAAATCCCTGCAAAATAAAATAAATAAAATTCCTTTCTTTTGACACTGATGGACCAGTTTTCTAAAATAATCCTTGGTGACTGTGGAGCATGATCCAAGGGATTCTATCAGACCTAAAAATATTCTTCCATAGCTCTTTTTGACTCATCATCAGCCAAGGTTATTGCTTCCCATAGGCCTGAGGACACCCTGTGTGGTGTGTCCCAATCTGGCAGATCAGTTGGGCCAGTAGAGCTTAACCAATCAGTTCCTGATAGAAGATGAATGTATAGCCTTTTTAAACCAAGGCATTAGCAGTGGCGCTGTGAGAAAATTTAGATTTCCCAAGAATTTTAGTAAGAGAAAGAGAAGTGAGGAAATTCCTAGGTCAAGAATTCAGTTTGGGGAGGGAGGGTAAAAAGTCACTTTGGAGTTCTACCTTTCATTGAGTGAAGAGCCAAAGAAGAAATTACTTTTGAAAATGAGTGGATGTGCAGTGTAACGGATGTTTTGATAGGGTAATAGCGTTCCTAAAGAAGGAATGCACTCTCAGTGATAACGTACAGATGGTCAAACAAGAGGAAACTGGCATAATATAAAGAGAATTATAAAGGTAGTTTGAAGTTGCAACTGTTTGCTATGACTCTAATCCCAAGGATGGCAGATAAAGATGTTCATGAATAACTGTTGCCCTAATTCATACTTTCTTGGGAGATGTAAGACTATAATTTGAGAGGAGATCAGCCTCTTTACTGATGACCTTGTCTTCTAAGAAAGTCAAATATGCTAAGCAGAACATCTAGCAAATTAAAACTGACCTTGTGTAAGTATATGTGTGTACATACACACACACACGCCATAAAGTGTGTGTGTGTGTGTGTGTGTGTGTGTGTGTGTAGCCAGCTTTTCAGCCCTCCTAATCAGAGAAACTATATCTTCAGAAAACCTTTTGTTGATCTTTCCAGAAAAGTGAGATGAAATATGCCAGAAATAGCTTGTAAATTGACTCTTTTAAAATTGATGCTAGGATTTTGACTATTATTTACAGAGCTATTTTCTTGTATAACATTAAGGTCAAATACCTCCTGATTCCTCAGAAGGCTTATGTTGGGTACTTAATGTAAAGAGTCCCATACCAACCCCTGGCTCATCTGCTTTTGCCTTATGGCATACAACTGGCATAATTTATTCAAAGTCCAGTTATATACTCTGAAGATAATTAACTTTTTAAATTATATTTATTGTGAAAATAGCACATGTAGAGATTTAAAATATAAATTAAAATCTCTTTCCCAGTCCCTAGTCCATTCTCTAGAGATCCAATAGTCTATTAATCACTATTAAAAAATTCTATTTCTGGATCTTCTGTCAGTTTCTAATATAATTTACATAATATATTTGTGCCCTCATATCATGACTTGGCCACTTTGGATATTATCTCTTGATAGTCCTTTAAAAGATAAAATGTCTAGTATATTTAGACTGTTCTTCTACGTCCCAATTTTTGTTTATAATTGATGTTTAAATTTAAACTTAACAAATTCAAGTATTACTTGACTTAGTAAGATTGGACAGTCTCTATTGACTTCCCACTTGGAAAAATTAGGTTTTTAACACCCTTAAACTTCCTTCCACCAATCTTGCTTTTTTCCAAATATGCCACTTGTAATATTATTTTTAAATTGTCAAGATTCATATGTTTGTATTCTGCTCTAACAATAATTGTCTTCCATGCTTTGTAAATGGTAAAATTAAAACTTAAACACTAGCATCATTTATAGCATTATGATTATAGAAGCATTTCGTATATGTACAGACTCAACCATATAAATAATAAACCTGCAATAATTATATAAAAAAGCTAAAATTTTGAAATAATATGGTAGTTCATGGAATCCAAGATATAGATCAAAGTAACAGGAGACAAAATCAAGACACATACCCAAATATTTTTAGTACATTTCATGTTACACATATGGTTTTGAAACCAGTAAACCTTAAAAAAAAAAAAAGTAAATTACACCCTGACATCATACTGCATACTAAAACAAAATTCAGGTAGTTTAAAAATATAAATGTGAAAAATAAAAATGTAAAATTATTCTAACATGTAAAAACATGGATAAATTTCAACTTTATTATGTTGACTAAGAGAATGAAATTGTATGGGGCGCCTGGGTGTCTCAGTCAGTTAAGCGTCCAACTTCGGCCCAGGTCACGATCTTGCAGTCTGTGAGTTTGAGACCCATGTCAGGCTCTGTGCTGACAGCTCAGAGCCTGAAGCCTGCTTCTTCGGATTCTGTGTCTCCCTCTCTCTCTGCCCCTCCCCCGCTCGTGCTCTGCATCTCTTGCTCCCAAAAATAAATAAAACATTAAAAGAAAAATAGAAAATGAAGTTGCATAATAATGTTTACAGTGTTCCATTTATGTAAAATTTAAAATTCAAAAAAGTTCATTTTTATAAATGTAAAAATGTATAGTATAACTTTATAGAAAAGAAAACTACACACCAGTTTCAGTAAGGTGATTATATATAGACAGGGGAAAGATTGGAATCAAGAAGCACAAAAAGAAATTCAGTTGCCTTTAAAGAAAGGACATCTGAAGCAAATTTGGCAGAATGTTAGAGATTTGACAAAACTGGATAGTGGCGGCACAGTTTGTGTTATCTCTGTACTATTCTTAATGTTTGTAGTGGCTCAAACAATAAGCACTCTGAAAATACGATCATCAAAAAAGCTAGTATTAAGGCTTTTAATGCATGTCATTAGTATTCTAACTAACTTACCTATATTTTGTCACTGTCTACCATTTAAGGTAGAAACGATAGTTTTCCACAGATTTTAAAATGAGGAAACTACGAGTTAGAGATTAATTTGCCCAAGTGTAAACAGTCTTTGGTGGCTATCTGATGCCAAAATCTGCATTATAAAACATTCAGTCAAATAGCCTCTCTATGAAATATGCAAGAAAAGCTTTTCTAGACAGGACACAAAACTAAAAACCCGTTCAGAGAAAGATTGATATATTTTGACTGGGTAAAAATTTAAATCTCTTTGTGCCAAAATTACCACAAACAAATGACTAAAGGAAAAGTTGTTTTCTGGGGTTATTTTTAAGTCAACTTCTTTTTTTTTTTTTTTTTTTTTTGAGGTTTATATGTTTCAAATGCTGTAAATTTTTTAAAGTTTTTTTTTTTCTTTTAGAGAGAGAGAGAGCATGAGTGGAGGAGAGGGGCAGAGAGAGACAGAGAATCCTAAGGAGACTCCACACCCAGTGCCAAGCCCTATCCCTTGACCCCAAGATTACTACCTGAACCAAAATTGAGTCAGACATTTAACCAGCTGAGCCACCCAGGCACCTCCTGATGGATTTTGTCAGCTGTAAACCTTATAACCACCACCACATTCAAGATCTATTTCCATTATTCCAGAGAGTTTCATTGTTTCATTGTTTCATTCAAATGAAAGTTTCATTCTCAGTTAATCATTTCCCCATCTTGACATCAGCCCCCCACCCTAGGCCTAAGCAACTATTTATCTGCTGTCTTTTACTATAAATTGGATTAATCTTTTCTAGATGTACATGTAAACGGAACCATATAATGCTTTTGTGTTTGGCTTTTTGCCTTAACATTTTTGAGATTGATCCATGTTTATATCATGTGTGTATCAGTAGTTCATTTATTATTGTTGTTTTTATTGCAGATAGCATTTCACTATTATATCATGATTTGTTCATTCGCTTGATAATGAACAATTGGGTTGTTTGAAGTTTTCAGCTATTACAAAGACATCTATTAGGAAGATTGCTATACAAGTCTTTGTGTGAACATTTCTTTTCTTTTTCTTTTTTTTTTTGTTTTTGTTTTTGTTTTTGTTTTAGGTAAATATCTGGGGAATAGAATGGTAGAATGATATGTTAGGAGTATGTTTAGCTTTATAAGAAATGCCCAAACTGTTTAACAAATTGAGCGTATTTTCGAATACGTTGCACATATTTTTTTTTTGCTTTTTTTTTAATTTTTTTTTATTTTTTAATATATGAAATTTACTGTCAAATTGGTTTCCATACAACACCCAGTGCTCATCCCAAAAGGTGCCCTCCTCAATACCCATCACCCACCCTGCCCTCCCTCCCACCCTACGTTGCACATATTTTCATTGGCCATTCAAACATCTCTTTTGTGAAAGGCTTATTCAAAATTTTACCCATTTTTTTTAACTGGGTTATTTGTCATCTTATTTTTCTAAGTTGCCAGTTCTTTCTTCCAGATAGAATTCTTCTGTCATTATACACAGTGAATATTTTCTCCCATTTGGGGGATGTTCTTTTCATTTTCTTAATTATTCTAATGCCAAAACCATTACTGCAGTTTCATAGTAGGTCTTGAAATCCAAGTTTGTTCTTTTGAAAATTGGTTGGGCTCCTCTAAATTCTTTAACATAAATTTTATAATCAGGTTTTTATTTTATATATTTTTCAAAAGCTTGCCAAGATTTTGAGCTTTCTGATCCATTACAAATATGTATCACTCCATTTATTTAGACTTTCTTTTATTTCTCTCAGCAATGGTGTATACTTTTCAGTGTAGAGGTATGACACATACTTTGCTAAATTATTCCTAAGACTTTCTTCTTTTCGTTGTAAATGATTTTTTTTTATATTTCAATTTCCAATTATCTGTTGATAGTATGCAGCTAATTTTTATTGATTGACCTGTGTCTGCAAGTTTACACAATTCACTTATCACTTTCAGTAGGTTTTTATAGATTTCTTAGGATGACATTCAGTACAAGATTATAGAGAAGAGTGAGCATCTTTGCCCCATCCCCAGTATTAGGGAGAAATTGTTCAGTATCTCACCTTTAAATGCAATGTTAGCTATAAATTTTATAGCTGCCCCTTACAATAGTGAGGAGGTTTTCTAATTCGACTTACCTGAGAGTTTTTATCATTAATGGATGTTAAGTTTTGTCAAGTACCTTTCCTTTATCTTTTGTAGTAAGCATATAGGTTTTGTCTCTTTTTTTGTTAATGTGGTTAATTACATTGACTTACTTCATGAATGTTAAAACAATCTTACATTCCTGGGTTAAACTTTTCTGGTCCTAACATAGTTAGCAGCCTTTGATCTAGTTGGAGCTTATTATGGTTCTTAAGTTTGGATGTCTGTTTTCTTCCTCAGATTTTGGAAGTTTGTAACCATCATTGCCTCAAATAAGCTTTCTGCCTGTTTCTCTATCTTCTTTTACTGAGACTCCCATAATAAGTATGTTGATCCACTTTATTGTCACCTTATTTCACTTTCCTCATTTTTTTCCTTTGTTTCTCTGACTTATTAATTTTCAATGACCTATCATTTATTTCAGGATTTTTTTTCTAACTAATCACAGCCTTTTGTTGAACCTGTGAGTTTTTAATTCAGTCATTGTATTCCTCAGCTTCAGAATCTGTTTGTTTCTTTTTTACAGTTTCTATATTTTTTGTTGATATTCTGAATTTGTTCATTTATTTTGTGTGTGTGTGTGTATTTAAGTTGTTTATCTTTTAGCTCACTGAGCATTTTAAGATGGCTATCTTCAGTTCTTCATCAGGTAATTCATATATCTTTCTTTAGGGTAAGTTTCTGGGGACTAATTTTGCTCCTTTGATTGAGCTATTTTTTCATTTCTCTATATGCCTCTTTTTTGTGTGTTTGCTTGCATTTTGGTTTGGTTTGTGGGGGGATTTTTTTTATTGTTTTGTTTTGTTTTGTTTTGTTTTTTGTTTGTTTTGCTGAAATTTAGACATTTGAAGAAACAGCCACTTGGCTTTGTACAATACTGGCTTTGTACAAGGAACATTGTCATTGTCAGCCTGGATAGAGATTTGGGAGACTCTCAGACCTTTCTGGGGGATTCACCTTTGCTTGTCTTGGGTATGTTATTTCCCAATTAGAGAGGTTTGCCAGTTTCTTGTCTTTTTTTTCCTTTTTTTTTTTTTTTTAGGTTTATTCTCTTGCTCCCTCTGGTGTCGGTCCATGGTAGTACAGGTTCTTTGGTGCCCCTACAAGCTGCTGAGTCCTTCTTTGTTCTCAGTGGCGCCCCCAAGCATCTGAAATACGCTGGTAGGGTATCAGCACTCTAAGTTAAGCAAGACAGAAACTAGTCAGTCCCTCAAAAGTTGGAATATTGGGTATATATTCTACTTTTCTCTTTCCTTCCCAAGTCTGTGTTTTCTCCTGATTGCCCCGAGCTGCTCTGGCTTGGGGAAGAGGCTGTAGGGGGTAAAATACAACTTTTTCTTTTTTACCTGTTTCAGTGGAATTGTTCTTGTTTTTGTGCTTGCCTGGAGTGCTGTGATATCTTAACTTATTTCTTGAGTTTTCATAAAAGCTTTTTGCACCATATATTGCTGTTAACTCAGTGTCTCAGTGGGGGAACAAGATCTGGGTCTTCTTACTGTACCATCTTGCTGACCACTCCTATTGTCATCTTTTTGGATATTTTCCCTGGTTATAGAATCGTAGGCTGACAAGTTTGTCTTTTAGCATTTTAAAGGTGTCATATTTACTTCTGGATTCAAGTTTCTGATAAGGAATATTCAGTTCCTCTTAGGTTTGTTCCTCTGTACACAACGTGTCTCTTTTTTTTTTCTGCGTAATGTTTTCTTCTTCATTGGCTCTCAGCAATTTTATTTTTAAATTTGTCCACTTACCATTTCTATCAGATTTAGAAATTATTTTAGCCATTACTTCTTCAAAATTTTCCCTGCCTTATTCTGTCTCGTCTCTCTGTCTAAGGTTCCAATTGCAGGTGATTCTTCTAGACACGGCCCAACAGGTCACTGAGTTCTGTTTTTAGTCTTTTTCGGTATGTGCTTCAGTTTGGATGGTTTCTTTTGCTCTGACTCCAAATTCATTGATGTTTGGTCTTCTACAATATCTAATATGTTGTTATCCTCATTCAGAAAAATTGTCATTTCAAGTTGATTTTTTCTTTATAATTTCTAAGGTTTCATTAGGTTCTTATGTATCCCACTTGTTCTTCAATTTGTTCATATTTTCCTTTAAATATTTGAGCATACAAGCATATTTTAATAGTTGTTTTAAGGTCTGCATAGTAATTTTAATTTGTCTGTTATTTCTGGGTCTCTTTATATTTTCTGATTGTTTAATTAAATGCTGTTTGGCATGTCTAGCGGTTTTTCCTTGGGTGGTAGAATTTGCAGTCATGCTGTGTATTAAACTGTGTTGTCTTTCTATAAATGCAGTTGAAATTTGTTTTAGAAAACAGATAAACTACTTACAAATCAGGGTTTTTTTCAGGTTTGTTTTTCAACTTAATTAGCGTGATCTGAAGTAACCTTCCTTTTAGGGATAATTGAGCTCTACTAAAGTATGACTTCATTGAGGTCACTAATTCTCTGAGCATAAAATGAGGAGTCTCTACTCTAAAACATTGAAAATTAATCAACATGCCACTCTGTGTTAGCTCTGGGAATTGTTCAGCTTATAGTTTCCCAGTCATCCTTTGTCCAGCTTCATGAAGTTTCATCCTACTCATGCACAAATTTGTATTCAGGAAAGACTTAAAAAGAGCTCCCTATCCAGATTACTGAATTTTTTTTTACTCAGTAGCTTCTTCTTTTCCAAAACTTCAACTTCCAATCTCTCAGCCATCCTCAATTCCAGTCTCTACCTCTTTAATTTAGCAAGACTGCAATGCTCAGCTTGGAACTTCCTTTTCTAGAACAGGGTCCAGAACCAGACTGAAAATCAGGGTGATCGTTAGGCTCACCTCACTTATTTTCCTTACTGTAGGAATCACAGCTACCCAATAGTTGATAATAGTTGTTTCATATACTTTTTCCAGTTATCTAGTTGTTCATGGAGGAGAGAGTAAGTCAAGACCCTCTTATTCCACATCATGGACACAAGCTGATGACTTTTTTTTTTTAACCAATGAACAAAAAAAAAATGTGACCATACATCCCCCACCCAATAAGCTAAGTATATGAACAAGTAATAGATTTATTTCTCCTTAAGAAAAGCAAATATCCAATAGATTTATTATGCTCTTATTAGTAATGAAGTACATTTTATAATACATAGGATAATCTTTCCACTTATCAGGTTAATAAAGATTTTTAATGTAATACCTAATGTATTAAGTATTATAAACACTACTCCTTCATGATAAAACTCTCAGTAAGCTAGGAATAGAAGAGAATTTTCTCAACTTGATAAAGACTATATACTAAAAAACCTATAGCCAACACCATACTTAGTGAGTACTGCTATAAAGCAGGAAAAGAAAATAAATGGCATACAGTTTGAGAAAACAGTAGTAAGTCTGCCTTTGTTCTTACATGATCTGTGTAGAAAATCCAAAAGAACTGACCAAAAAACTTCTACCAATAAATGATTATAGCAAGGTCAGAGGATACAAATTAATGTACAAGATCAATCTGTTTCCTATAGAAACTAATAGAGTTTGATGGAATTTTATACAAATGGAGTTTGATGTTAAAAAAAAAATACCATTTATACTAGCATCTAAACAAATGAAATATCTAAGTATAAATCTAACAAAATAGATAGAGGATCTATATGAGGAGAACTGCAAAACTCCAATGAAACCAATGAAAGAAGAACTGGATAAATTGCAAGGTATTCTGTGTTCATGAACAGGAAGACTCAGTATTGTCAAGATATCAGTTCTTCCCAGCTTGATTCAAAACAATTGAAATCAAAATCCCAGCAAGTGGTTTTATAAATATAAACAAACTGATTCTGAAGTTTATATGGAGAGGCAAGAGACCCAGAGTAGCCAATACAGTGTTGAAGAAGAACAGCATTAGAGGAATGATGCCACCATCTTTAAGACTTCTGATTGAGTGGGGCACTTGGGTAGCTCAGTCGGTTAAGCGTCTGACTTTGGCTCAGGTCATGATCTCATGATTCCTAGTTTTGAGCCCCACATCAGGCTCTGCTGACAGTTCAGAGCCTGTAGCCTGCTTCAGATTCTGCATCTCTTTCTATCTCTGCCCCTCCCTCACTCACACTCTGTCTCTCAAAAATGAATAAATGTTTTAAAAAATTTAAAAAAATAGACATTATCAAGCTACAGTAATTAAGACAGTGTAGTATTGGTGAAAGAATAGACAAACGGATCAATGGAATGGAATAGAGAGCCAAAAAATAATCCCATAAAAATAAAGGCGACTGAATTTTAACAAAGGAGCAAAGGCAATACAATGAAGCAAAAATAGTGTATTTGACAAATGGTGCTGGAACAGCTGGACATCCACGTGTAAAAAAATGAATCTAAACACATACCTTACACTCTACAAAAACGAACACAAAATGGATCACAGACTTTCAATGTAAAGCACAAGACTAAATAATTCCTAGAATATAACATAAGAATAAACCCTAGATGACTTTGGGCATAATGATATCTTTTTTATTTTATTTTTTATTGTTGACATACAATGTTACACTCGTTTCAGGTGTACAAGGTAATGATTTCACAAACCTATACATTATGCTCTCCTTTCCATTAGCGTAGCTACCATCTGATGGTGATGCCTATGTAGATACAACACCAAATACAGGATCTATGAAAGAAATAATTGGTAAGTTAGACTTCATTAAAATTTAAAACCTCTGCTCTGTGAAAGGCAATGTTAAGAGAAAACAAGCCACAGACTGGGAGGAAATATTTGCAAAAGACACATCTGATAAAAGACTGTTATCCAAAATATGTGAAGAATACTTTAAAGCTCAACTATAAGAAAAACAATCCAATTAAAAAGTAGGCTAGAGGGGAAGGGCCAAGATGGCGGAGGAGCATGGAAGTTCTCGGCTTCTCTCATCCCTGAAATGCAGCTAGATCAGCACCAAACCATTTTGCACACCTAGGAAATTGATCTGAGGATTAACACAACAATCTGCATAACTTGGTAGGTTTCCAGTGCAGAGAAGTGAACTGGGGGAGAGAGAAGCTGTAAAGGGTAAGGAGCTGTTTTTGTGGAAAGAGTACAGAGAAAGGCGGGGGGGGGGGGGGCGGGGGGAGGGCGTGCAGGAAAAGCACTCCCCCTGAAAGTAGCTGGAGAGAAAGAGAAAGAGAAGAAACACAAGGGACTGAACAAGAAATCTGTTACTCAAAACCAGTGACGGGGAGAAAGGAGAGAGTTTCAATACCATTAGAACGCTATAAAGAGAGGAGTGAGGAGTTGGAAATTCGGGAGCTCAATACCAGGTGGTGCTCTGGTGGGGGGGAAAGGCCAATCCCCAGTAGGGGGCAGTGAGGTCCAAGGGGTCTGTGAACCACACAAGGAGAAGTGTTTCCCCTGCCCAGAGGGCATTTGGTAGAGGCCATACAGCCTCCCTACAAGCAGAGGTCTCAGTGGACCCCAAAGAACAGCCACATTTGCTGGTATTGGAACACAGACTCCAGAGTGCAGTGAAACCTGGCACCTGCTGTGTGTTGTGGTTTGCCATAATCTCTGAACCTCTGCCACCGTGCGATCACACAAACTTTTTCTGGGGCAAGCCAGCACGAGTCCACAGTTTCTGAACCTCTGCCACAGTGCAATCGCACAAACATTCTCAGGGGCAAGCCAGCACCTGGCTATTACTCAACGAGACCCTCCCCCAAAGGATCCAAGCTGCAGGAGTCTCTGAAGTGAGGGGTTTGGAAACACAGCCCCATCTGGGATAAAATTCAGGAGGAAGGTGCCACCTGGCAGGCTGACACCTTAGACCTGGACAGTGTAAAAGCGAGGAGTGGACTAAAGCCTAAGACAACAGAGGGGTGCTTGATTGTGGGTTGGGGAGACTGCAGAGTTCCTGTGCCAGAGACTAGGAAGCTAGGTGAGGCCATTTTCACATCTACCACACATGCACATAAACGTGCACATGTGCCACACCAATCCACCCCAATAAGCTAAGCAGTGCAACCTAGTGGAAACAGAGCCATTACACCAAGCCCCTCCCAACTGCGCCCTCCTAACACATGCCTAGAGGACCACCACAAGTCTCACTACCTGCTTAGTGTATGGACTATGAAGTGCTTCATTGTCGAGTTCTAGGGAAAACTGGATGTAACTTCATTCAGATTTCATACCGTTTGCTAGTCCATCTGTACGTTTTGTTTTGTTGCTTTTGTTTAAGGTTTTTTTTCTTTCTCTTTTCTTTTTCTTTGATACAGAAAGAGAAATTTTTATTTTTATTTCCATTTTTTAATTTAAATTATTTTTGTTATGTTTTTTAATTTTTTTGTAACTTTTTATTCTATTTCACTTTCTTCATTTCATTTTATTCTATTTTATTGTGTACATTTTTTTTAATTTTTAAAACTTTTTCTTACTTTTTTTTCTTCTTTCCCTTTTTTCTCTATTCTGTCAAGCTTCTTTCAACAACCAGATCAAAACACACCTAGGATCTAGGTTTCTTTATTTCAAATTTTGTGTGTTTTTTAAATTTTTTAATTCTTATTTTGTATTTTATTAATGCTTTTTCTTCCTCCAAAATGACAAAATGAAGGAATTCACCCCAAAAGAAAGAACAGGAAGACATGAAATCCAGCAGCTAATCAATACACATATAAGTAAGATGTCTGAACTAGAATTTAGAGCCACAATAATTGAATTAAAGAAAAATTAATTAAGTTTAATTTAATTTTAAAAATTACATCACATTAGTAAGACAAAGCATAAGAACCACATGATCCTCTCAATAGATACAGAGAAAGCATTTCACAAAATACAGCATCCTTTCTTGATAAAAACCCTCAAGAAAGTAGGGATAGAAGGCTCACACCTGAAGATCATAAAAGCCATGTATGAAAGACCCACCGCTAATATCATCCTCAATGGGGAAAAACTGAGAGCTTTCCCCCTAAGGTCAGGAACATGACAAGGATGTCCACTCTCACCACTGTTATTCAGCATACTGTTGGAAGTCCTAGCTTCTGGAATCAGACAACATAAAGAAATAAAGCCATCCAAATCAGCAAGGAGGAAGTCCAACTTTCACTCTTTGCAGACGACATGATACTCTAGGTGGAAAACCCAAAAGATTCCACTAAAAAACTACTAGAACTAATCTATGAATTCAGCAAAGTCTCAGGATATAAAATCAGTGCACTGAAATCACTTGCATTTCTATACACCAATAATAAACCAGCAGAAAGAGAAATCAAGGAATCGATCCCATTTACAATTATACCCAAAACCATAAAATACCTAAGAATAAACCTAACCAAGAAGGTGAAAAATCTATTCACTATAAACTATAGAAAGCTTATGAAAGAAATTGGAGAAGACACCAAAAAAAAAAAAAAAAGAAAGAAAGAAAATGGGAAAACATTCCATGCTCATGGATTAGAAGATGTCGATTACTTAAAATGTCGATACTACCCAAATCAATCTACATATTCAGTGCAATCCCTATCAAAATAGCACCAGCACTCTTCACAGAACTAAAACAAAGAATCCTAAAATTTGTATGGAACCAGAAAAGACCCCGAATAGACAGAGCAATACTGAAAAAGAAAACCAAAGCAGGAGGCATCACAATCCCAGACTTCAAACTATACTACAAAGCTGGAATCATCGAGGTAGTATAGTACTGGCACAAAAACAGACACTCAGATCAATGGAACAGAATAGAGAACCCAGAAATGGACCCACAAATGTATGGCCAGCTAATCTTTGACAAAGTAGGAAAGAAGATCCAATGGGATAAAGACAGTGTCTTCAGCAAATGTTGTTGGGAAAACTGGACAGCAACATACAGAAGAATGAGAATGGACCACTTTCTTACACCATACACAAAAATAAACTCAAAATGGATGAAAGGCCTCAATGGAAGACAGGAAGCCATCAAATCCTAGAGGAGAAAGCAGTCAAAAACCTCTTTGACCTCAGTCACAGCAACTTCTTATTCCACATGTCTCCAGAGGCAAGAGAAACAAAAGCAAAAATGAACTATTGGGACCTCATCAACATAAAAAGCTTCTGCACAGTGAAGGAAACAATCAGTAAAACTAAAAGGCAACTGAAAGAATGTGAGAAGATATTTACAAATGACATAACAGATAAAGGGTTAGTATCCAAAATCTATAATGAACTTATCAACACCCAAAAAACAAATAATCCAATGAATAAATGGGCAAAAGACATGAATAGACACTGTGTTAAGAAGACATCCAGATGGCTAACAGACACATGAAAAAATGCTCAACATCACTCATCATCAGAGAAATACAAATCAAAACCCCCATGAGATACCACCTCACACCTGTCAGAATGGCGAAAATTAACAACTCAAGCAATGATAGATGTTGGCGAGAATGAGGAGAAAGAGGAACCCTTTTGCACTGTTGGTGGGAATGCAAACTGGTTCAGCCACTCTGGAAAACAATATGGAGTTTCCTCAAAAAACAAAAAATAGAACTACCCTATGACCCACAAATTGCACTGCTAGGTATTTATCCAAAAGATATAGGAATACATTTTTGAAGGAGCTCATGCATCCCAATGTATATAGCAGCCAAAGTATGGAAAGAACCCAAATGTCCATCAACTGATGAACGGATAAAGAAGATGTGGTACATATATACAATGTAATAGTACTCGGCAGACAAGAAGAATGAAATCTTGCCATTTGCAACAACGTGGATGGAACTAGAGTATATTACGCTAAGTGAAATTAGTCAGACAGAGAAAGACAAATACCATATAACTTCACTCATATGTGGAATTTAAGATACAAAACACATCAACATAAGGGAAGAGGGGGAAAAATAATAGAAAAACAGGAAGGGGGACAAAACATAAGAGACTCAAATACAGAGAACAAACTGAGGGTTGCTGGAGTTGTTTGGTGTGGGGGGATCAGCTAAATGGGCAAGGGGCACTGAGGAGGGCACTTGCTGGGGTGAGCACTAGGTGTTATATGTAGGTGATTAATTACTGGATCCTATTCCTGAAATGACTATTGCACTGTATGCTAACAAACTTGGATGTTAATTTTTAAAAAATAAATTAGAAACAAAAAAAAGTAGGCTAAAGAATTTTTTTCAGTTTACTTATTTACTTTTGAGAGAAACAGAGAGAGAGAGCAAGCAGAGGAAGGGCCGAGAGAGGGAGATTGAGAATCCTAAGCAGGCCCTGCACTGTCAGCACAGATAGGCCAAAAACTTTAACGAACACTTCGCCAAAAAAGACATATAGATGACCAATAAGCATTTGAAAAGGTGCCCCACATCATGTGTCCTCAAAGAAATGCAAATTAAAATAACAATGAGATATCACTACAAGTCTATTAAAATGTCCAAGATCTGGAATACTGACAACAGCAAATGCTGATGAGGATGTGAAGCAACAGGAACTCTTAGTTTGCTGTTGGGATTGCAAAATGGTACAGCCACTTTGGAAGACAGTTTGGCAGTTTCTTACAAAACTAAACATATTCCTACCATATGATCCAGCAATTTACCTTGGCATTTACCCAAAAGATTTGAAAACTTATGTCCACACAAAAACCTGCACCCAGCTGTTTATAGCAGCTTTATTTACAACTGCCAAAACTTAGAAGCAACCAAGATGTTCTTCAGTAGGGGAATAGATAAATAAACTGTGGTACATCCAGACAATGGAATATTATTCAGTGTTAAAAAGAAATGAACTATCAAGCCACAAAAAGACATGGAGAAACCTTAAATACATATTACTAAGTGAAAGAAGCCAATTTGAAAAGGCAACATAGTGTATGACACTAACTATATAACACTTGGAAAAGACAAAAACATGGAGGTAATAAAAAAAATCAGTGGTTGGAGATGGGAGGGGAATAAATAAGCAGAATAAAGAGGATATTTAAGGCTGTGAAAATGGATATATATCATTACACATATGTCCAAACCCATAGAATGTACAAAACCAACAGTGGACCCTAATGTAAGCTATGGGTGATTATTATGTGTCAGTTTAACTTCATCAATTAAAAAAAAAGGTTTAAAAGTATTTTTAGTTTGCAGTCAGGAAAACTTTATTGTTCTCTTTGAAAGTCATTTTTTCACTAGACACAATTTTCTCAAGTTCTATTCCCTGTTATTTGCAAAGATTAAAATTTTGACTCCACTGAAAATATAATGTTGTTACATATTTATGCATTGAACTTTTGTAGCAGTCTATTTATTTTAAGGATTTCTGTCATTAATGGTAGGTAGTTCGTAAGAATGCAGGATTTACACGCATACTAGAGTGGCCATACTAGTCTTGATTTTGTCCTTACCCATGAAAATCATGAGTCCAAACATAGCTAACAACTGGAGGGGACAGGAATCATGGCTCCTCTTGGGTGTTTTATGCCTGACAGAAACCAAATTGCAAGTATTATTTCCTTCTTTCTCCTCTACTCTTCCAATAAACATGTTGAAATCTATGCCACTGGAACATAATTTACCGTGGTCACTCCATCTTGCTTACTCTTTAGAACTGTTCTATCAAGGAAAATCACCACCCTGGGACTACGACTGGGACTGGGATTGTAAAGCAATCTAAACCATAATACGATTGTCTCAATTTGGGACTTAGAGACAAAATAGGTCTCCTTCTTCTTATCTGAGTCTGCCATTTGTTCCCTACATCATTCGTGAACATTTCTATCTCCCCTACCAGGCTCTAATTTTCTTTAAGTTTAGGGACAATTTATAATGGGTTTCCACACTCTGAAGGCATATAACTTCCTAAAAGAGGGAAGGGAAACTAGAAGTCCATGAACAAATTTCTTTTGCCAATGATGTTTTACCAAAGTTTTTATAAGACTTCCAGAGAAGTCAGTTCTCCTATAAGTCTTAAATAGTATCACTTGATTGGATGACAGATAGTAAATATTTTGAACCAGGGATACTTGCTAAAGTGATGAATCAGTCAAAGCAACATATTCCAAATTCCAGATCAATTATAACCAAACTGAAGTTTTGCTCAGAACCAACCTCTACAGATTTGAAGTGATTATAAAAGATCACTGTATGGGGGCGCCTGGGTGGCACAGTCGGTTAAGCGTCCGACTTCAGCCAGGTCACGATCTCGCGGTCCGTGAGTTTGAGCCCCGCGTCAGGCTCTGGGCTGATGGCTCGGAGCCTGGAGCCTGTTTCCGATTCTGTGTCTCCCTCTCTCTCTGCCCCTCCCCCGTTCATGCTCTGTCTCTCTCTGTCCCAAAAATAAATAAAAAACGTTGAAAAAAAAAAAAAAGATCACTGTATGATAATTATTAGGTTTTTCTGATTTATTTAACTTCTCCCATCCCACATAGGTGTTGGAGTAGTATTTAAAATCTGAATAAGGTGAAATACATCAAAAATTATTTCCATTATACCAAAGCAGTATTCAGCCACTTACTGAACCCATCTTTATAGGTTACTAAGAACTGGGAATCACCAACAGCACTTTATTTTTATAGAAAAGAGCCTTAAGTAAAGTAGATCAACCCAAGTTTTTTTTCTAAATATTTCAAATTAAATCAGAGTGTATTTATTAGGCTAAGTTTGTTGGGCTACTTATATTGCCCTAATATCTTATTAAATCTGTTGTTTTCCCATTGCAATTGAAAAGTACTCCCCAGGACAAGGAACAATCACTCGTTTTGGAGAACAGAGCTGATGTTTTCTGTAAGCACATGATTTACCAGAGAAGGCTTTATAGCTTCACAGGTCCCACAATATATGGAACCAAGGTATTTTCATCAAGAAGGAAAGTGATGAGATAAGGAAGGTCTATAAAATAGAAAAACCAATTTTATATAAATTCTTAGAAAGCAATTTTCTGAGTTTCTGATTCTAAGATTCTGTTGTGTCTTTGTAAAGATAGTTATGATCCCATAACCAAAGAGCTTAAACGGGAAAAATTTCCAAAAGATGAGACAAATTATAAGATCAGACTGAAAACAACATACAACTATAGAAGACCAGAATTAAGGGTAAGTGGAAGAGTAGAATAAGCAGATAAACAGAGACCTGAGACAAAGTCCTAACACAATAGCTCTGTTGAAAGCAGACCACAACGATGTGATCTTAATGAATAAGGGAATTAATTACTTACTCACTCCAGTTTTGATTATGTCTGTCAGGAAGAATTACTTCAAACTGAAACGTGTAGAGCACACTTACATTTTTTAATCATTGTTCCTGCTGAAAATAACTTATGTTGCATAAGGCATAGAAACTTACGTTTACAAATGTATCGCTAACCTGACTAAGGTAAAAACTAAGAGCAAACAAGAACTAGAGAGATAAGCAAATCCCATAGAAGCCCACTTGCTGGCTGAAATGTGAGCATCTGCTGAACTCCGATGAACTTTTTCACAGTCCTCAAGGCATGAAAATAAAGTAGATAAAGGCAAGCTGCCAAGGTGGGAGGTCAAATAGGACACACACACACACACACACACACACACACACACACAATTAAATCTGCATTTCCCAAAATGGAAAGCCCTCAAACAAAATTGTAAACAAGAACTGACCTCTGGTACTCCATCCAATGGGAACCAAAAGGAAAATTGCCTATCTTGGCATCAGATGAAGCAGGAAAACACCATGAGAGAGAGCCTGCAGACAAAACAGAGTCACAGAGAAGCAAAAATGAGAAGCAAAAAGGAATTAACATAGCACTCTTTTTTTTCCTGGTGTGGAGGGAAAGACGTGGAATTAAGACCAAGCACCCAAAGGACTTTACAGTTAATTAGAAATGTTCTAATTATAAACTGTGTATATATACATGGTTATTTTTATATCATTTTCTCCATAAGTGATAAATATTCTTAGCAATTTTCTAAAAATCTTAAAAATGGAAACACTAATAATGTATTTATGAGTATGTGAAGGCCAGAAAAAGTCAGGAATTTCAGAAACTTTTTAAAAAAGTCAAAGATTTACAAAACTTTTCATCAATTCCTGGCAAAATGCTAGAGTCAGTTACTGAACAAATTTGTGAGCTCATAGAAAAGAAAGAAGAGCTCTCCAAGCCACAGGAAGAATTTAAGACTAAATCATTTCACAGTAAGCTCTTTTTTCAATAGAGTTATCAGATCTTAAACAATGTCTTACTTCCAGTATAGTATCTGTAAATCGGCCTTCATAAAATGTAAGCAAGGAATAAAACCATAACATGATGAGTACACATCATAAGCATAAACATGAACATGAAAATGTCTTGATTAATGCATTAT
Source organism: Neofelis nebulosa (assembly GCF_028018385.1). Classification (NCBI taxonomy): domain Eukaryota; kingdom Metazoa; phylum Chordata; class Mammalia; order Carnivora; family Felidae; genus Neofelis; species Neofelis nebulosa. The sequence continues at coordinate 79,104,500 of NC_080793.1, read as the reverse complement.
CAATGGATCCCAATATCATGGCATAGGGCTGTATTTTTGTTTGTTTGTTTGTTTTTGCTTGCTTGTTTATCTGTCCCACTTTTGTTGGATATTTCTAACAATAATCTGAACAAGGACATAGAAAATGCTCTCCCAGTTGCACAAGTCAAAAAGGATAGATGGTTTATTGATTGAAAGGATTCAAAAATATCTTGAGAAGCTTGCACCCTGATTAAATGTCAAAAGATAAAACATAAGGGAAAACATAATTGTATAGGACCTGATTTAAGTGTGGTCCATGTAAATGATATAAAACAAACCACCAAATAATATGGTTGTTAATAAAGTGAAAGCATATGATCCCCAGGTCTGGGCTCATCAGATAATATCTAAAGTATTATATTTAATTAATAAGAGGCTAACTTTAGTGGGGGAAAGGTGAAATGATAATTGTTCTGGGGAAGAGGAGACCATTTGTGTGATATTGGACAAGTTGTCCAACTTCTCTGGGTCCCATTTCTACTTTTAAAATATTTGAATGTTCCTTTCAGTCTGGAAATCCTTTAGTTCTATCAACCCCATTCTGTTGTGTCCTTCACATGACACGCTTTAAAATAAACCTAGAGCCCCTTGGCTGTGTCCACAGGAAGGATGCCAGGACAGAGAAGGATCTAGAAACATAAAGTCATGTAAGGCATCATCACAGAGGAATTCCCTCTTGATAGTCCTGAAAAATTGCTTCAAGTGTGGGGAAATGAAATACTTAAGTTTTCTCTTCTCTTGTTTTGTTTTGTTTTTCCCATTTATCTCAGGGGATGATCTATAGAAGAGAGGTTCAATTTTTTTCTTTTACTGAAGAAATTACCTGGAGGCAGATTTTGGCTTTTCCCTACCACTGTTGAAAAACTTATATACAATAACGAGAAGTATACAACCAAGAATGATGATTTTCTCCCAAGAGTATTGCGAAAGGATTCGTAGATAGAACTGGCCTTGATGACCTCTAGGTTCTTTTAAGTTCTTTGATTGCACTCTAGAATTAGGTAACATAAAGTAACCTAAAATGCCAGGCCAGGAACTGCTGTTCCCAAGTTAGCCATGAGTATCAACAGAAAGATATTTTTCTTTGCTGTTTCACCTTAAATGACAACAGAAAGAAAGCAAAGTGAACTGCTGTGGATCCCCGCAAAATAGAACAGCCATAAAATCCCCAGGTATATGACATAAAGTCATATTCTATCATGTCAATGGCCCAAGACAGATTTCAAGGGAAAGACCTTTCGGGGTGCCTGGGTGGCTCAGTCCGTTAAGCATCCAACTTACGCTCAAGTCATGATCTTGTGGTTTGTGAGTTCGAGGCCCGCGTCGGGCTCTGTGCTGACAGCTCGGAGCCTGGAGCCTGCTTCCGATTCTGCGTCACCCTCTCTCTCTGCCCCTCCCCCACTCATGCTCTGTCTCTCTCCCTCTCTCTCTCTCTCCCAAAAATAAGTAAACGCTAAAAAAAATAAATAAATAAAAATAAATAAATAAAGGGAAAGACCTTTACCTGTAAAGCATGGTGGTTCCCTGCCCCCATATCCCTTCTCTGCCCGCAGACATTTTGGTCAGGAAGCGGGTATCTACCATCGTATAATCAAAACAAACGGCTGGTACAGTCTCAGTAAAGGTGGACTTACTGAAGAGAAAAAAGAGATGGTTCCCTCAAACTGACAAATGGAAGTCGAAATGAAGACGCACCAGAGCATTACTCTTGCAGAGCAGGTGCCAAACAAATCAGATCACCCTCATCTCACCTGACTGATCTGTTGCTCCTCCCTGTTCTATGTGTTCCCTCTACCTTGTCTTAGCAAATTGCATTTAAAACAAAAAGGTAAAATATCATTTTGGCATTCAGTCTGCATGATATTGTTGAAGCTGGCTTCTTGAGGAAAACTCGTGTTGTTCCAACAGCCCGCAGTCATTTTGATGTGAGTAGCTCATGATTAAGAGGTCAGTTCTTACCAAGAGGAGCAGATGTTGTTGGTGTTATCTGGGTAGACTGTTCACTGTCAGCAAACGAAGTTCCCATTAGGAGAAAAACTCTAAGTGTATCTCTCCTAGAGGATTACACTCATTTAATTTTCTTCTCCTGGCTTTTTTCCATGAGATTTGGGGTTGTTACAAAGATGTGCCATGGAAATTTTCTCTTCCCAGCAGATGCCATCATTAAGTTGGATAAGAATTTCAAGATTTAGGGAGAGATTGGATCATGGCACACAGTCGAGTCCTGTTACTTGACTCTGTAAGCAATCAGCCTTCTTTATTATTTAACCATCACGAGGAGCTTTTTCCTTTCGTGTAAACGAAGATGAACCTCAGAATAAAACATTGCACCTCTAGTAAGACTGAAAATGTCACCCTTGTATCCTTTGCAAAACGTAACCGAAATAAACCCTAACAGAGCCCCTTCAGCCTAAACAGCAGGAACCAGAAAATTAAAATACTGTGGTTTTGTAACACATGGGCCTTAATGAAAGTGTGTGCCGCATGCTTGATTACTTACTAGTTCTGTCCCCTGATTATGCTCTCTGACCTCTTCTGGAAATAAATGCCTCCCTCTGCTCCTTCAGTTTTCCATATGACATGAATGCCAAGATAGCTCGAAAAATTAAAAACAATTAACGTGCTGTGAGGGAAAATAGAAAAGTCTCATTAAGCATCACATATTTAGAAGATCTCTCCTTCTTCCATGTCTCTCTGTGTCTTTCCTAAGGGTAAAAGAAAGATAAAATTGTTACACCTAGAAGTTTATCATGTATCTCTGAAGATTTCTTAAAAACATTTTCTCTTACCTTGTCTGGAACCAAGAGATAGCATTTAGGAAAAAGTGACAACAGACAACTAGGCTAGGGTCCGACTGAAGGAAGAAGAATATTCTTAAAGTTGTTATTTGAAGACATGACAGGGGAGAAAGGATCAATTATTCAGGAAGTGCTTTTGTGACAGTTTTCCCCCATGCCCCTCTTTCCTCACCAACAAGCGATCATGAAAACGAAATCATGTTTTTTCAGAAAACTAGAGGATTCTATTCTCTGTCAAGCTTAGGGCAAAATTCAAATTTGAAAATTATCTGAGCCAGCATCTGATCTATATAAGGAAACTGTGTCTCTGAAATTAAAGTCACTAAAATAAGGGATTGTTTCTGAGTCAGGTAACATTGATAATATTTCTTGAGTCACACGACTGGTAGAACCACTCCTCTGGAGCAAATTAAAAAAAAAAAATTTGGAAAAAAATATTTTAAATTAAAATTATATTATTTAGCACATGGACATGTCCTTACTGATTAAAACACATTTATTGGCAGTTAAGCACGGCATTCACCCATAGACATTAAACTGAACTTTGCCTGCCACCAAGTTTCTCCTCTAAAACAGAAAATATTCTGATAAAGATGAAGGCTACCCATTCAGAGCTATTTTTTGAAAGTAAAAATTAAGCAGTGATGTTCCTTTAATTTTGGTAAATAATATCTTTATTATTATTTTCTACTTTATTATTTACTTACTATTATTATCACTGTTTTGCAGCTCCAAAAGCATGTGGTTCTGTACTGACAATTTCCACCATGTTTGAGGCCAAGTTAATAAATTGTTCCCAAAAGTCCTTACAAAAGATCATAACCAAATAAGATAAACTTATTCTTAAGCATTTATATTACCCAGCTTTTATCACACACTCTGCTGAAATCATTAATAATATTTTCACTCTCTTTGCATAGAGTGTAAATTAGGATGTTAATTTCTTATTTGAAAAAATTTTCTATTAAGAGCTCAAGTCTGATGGTGAAGAGGTTCCAATCTGATACTAATTAGCTGTATGACTTTAAGCAAATTATTTAATGGCCTTGTGCCTTGATTTCCTCATCTATAAAGTGAGCCATAGTAATACCCACCTGCTTATCTGTGAAAATCAAACGCATTATCAAGGTGAAACTGCTTTCTAGAATTAATAATAACTTTTTGGTTCATAACTTTTATTTTGAATTTAACCTTTTGAATGATTAAGTCTTTGATTGTGAAATGGTGACAACAGCAATGAGGTGATGATGATCATGAGTGCAGCAGGGTCTGTAGGCTCTGTGCTCAGATACTCAGCAAGAGCTACCAGATCTCTGAATGATGCCATTTCTCTAGTGAGGTAACAGAGCAACCTTGCCCCTACCAGGATTTGAGTCACATTTGGCTCACAAATGTGGGGGTTTATGTATTGCTTCCTGGTTGTTAAGGGCTAGAATCCTTCTTAACTGTTAGATTTCGGTTAATGACTGACATAGGGCTATAGTTTCTCACCCCTCCACGTCCCCTCACCCCCCAAAATCCTATGAATCCCTGTTTCCTGCTGCAGCCCAAGCAAAACTTAAGAATGGCCATCTAGAAATTTACCATGGATACAGGCAAATACATTATAGGAATCCATTTGCATTTCTCTGTTGGACAATCACGCGGGATTCACTGGGATGTGTGTTAACCTTCTCTTCCCGACCTCCTCCACAAAGGGTGCCGTGGTAAGAGATGACGTAAAGACAGGATGTTGTTCCATAGGACACTTAAATGTGCTTTGTTAAAAGACTTGAGTCATCTATTTATATTTGCTAAAATTACGAGCAAAAGTGTAAGCCACTTACAAGTTAGTAATGTTTGCAGGGGTAAAAGTTCCAGCAGGCAGGGACTGTCAGAAAAGTGGAACACCTCATGAGCAAAGAGAATTTTAGATCACAAATGCCAGTTCAAGGGCAAAGAGAAAATTCATCAGGCCTTGACCCTGGAAAGATGTATATTTTCCATTTTCTTCGCCCTTAATTTTATACCCATATAATGTGGCAATAACCATTCATTCAAATCCTTAATATCATCATAAAATGTAAAACAGACTAGCTGGATGGGTCAAATGGTGTTAGAATAAAGATGTGGGCTTCTTCCCAGAAGTTACTGATGAGTTCATGGCTGAATTTGGCTAAATAAGTAACCTCTTCTCCTTTCTGCACTTCAGAAGTCAAAAGTGATTTGATTAAGTGTCTTTCCTCCAACAATTCCCAGATTGAGAACATCAGCGAGTGTGTTGAGAGTGCTGTCCAGCAGTCGCCAGAATCAGTGAATCTTCAGCCTGATGTCATTTCCCCCTTTTCTCTGTAAATTCCCATCGTTGCGGAAGTTAAAAGTGCTCTTCTAAGACTTCCGCTCCACTCAAAGCTTTGAGGCCGTGTTTTTTTGGTACATTTTGGATCAGCAGGTGCAGGAAGCTTTGCAGCTCTCCCTGGAGCCCTTCTGCTTCTTTGGGTAATTCTGAAAGATTTCTAAGATCTTTAGGCCAATGAGCAATTCATAATTGCCACCACAATAACTGACCCATTATGGATTTCAGTAATACCTCTGAAGCCAGACAAGTTTTTCAGTTTGTTACTTTGCTCCCACATACTGAAAAATATCTTTATCATAGATTTTCTCCAAAGTACACTGGGCACGGCTTAAATTTATACTAACTTTCTAAATACATAGAACCAAAACAACTCGTCTTCTCCTTAAAATGAGTTCTTCACTTCAATTTATTGTTTTCAAATTCGATATTGAATGTTTTCACTTACCGGCTTCCTTCTCCCCACCCCCAGCCAAGAATTGCCAGCCCCTCTAGGGGAGAAATCAGCTTCCCTCTCATACTTATCACTTCCTACCACATGATTCCTGGATTAAAAACCCATCAACAATTGATCAGAAAAGTAAAACCTACCTGGCAGAGGCCTCTAAATTGCTTTTCTTCATAAATACAGTGAATTTCCAGGGTTAGTCACACTGCAGAGATTAATATAAATATGTATGTAGTGGCTTTCCTTAAAATGGAGGGTCTTGCTATATTTGTTCTGAGTTTCTTACAGATAATTAACTGTATCATTGTCTCATTAAGTAAATGTACTGCATCAACTAATAGTATTCACTCCAGGAGTTAAAATGCTTCATGGATATGAACTTAACCATATAAGAAGAGCATGCAATACTGGTTAAATTAAAATTTTCACCAAGGAGAGAAACTTTTTTAAAAGAAATGTGTAAAAAGGAAAAGACTAGAGTATGCCATTATAGCCTTTGTGTTTAAAAAACAGTTCATAAAATTGCTACATGTAATAAATACCTTGTACGAGTTATTAAAATAGCTCAGGCTTGTGGACAGAGATACAGATGGATGATAAAGTTTTAAAAAATTATTCTTCACATAAACAAAAGGTGAAGTCCATTAATTTTTGCTCATGACAAATTTTGTGTTTCTATCTAATTGGCTATAAATTACACGCTTGAACTACTATTTAACTTACAATATTACTTACTCTCAATTCAGCGAATTTTGACCGAATGGGATCATTACAAAATACACGGATTATAATAGTAAACAATTTATTTTCCTTATATTCAGGAGAACGTAATGATGTCCGAGTAGCACATATGTGTGCTTTCCCTAGTACAGGCACTAAGAAAGGCACAGGTATCACTGATCCTCAGATCTGGACTGGCCCTGTGGAATTTGTTGTTATTTTATCAATTAAGACATGCGAAATGCACTTTTCATCATAGGAGGCCTTTCACCTTTTTGGTCTTAGTCATAAATCTATCAGGGGCAATATTTCATAATATGTTAGTGTTTTCTGTCCTCTTCCATTCTGAAACCCACACGCTAAAGACACTGTTGCCAACAAAAGGTTCTTCCCTTGCCCTTGTTCCCGCATGAAGTGTAGTCTTTAGACAATGCTATATAAATATACCTGTCATCCTCGCTTACCTGATAAATGCTCAGGCATCCTTTTTCCTACCCTTATCCTTTCCAACTGTCTAAACCCTGTATATCACATACATCTTTCCTTTTTTGAACAGCATAGGGTAATTTTTTTAATGTCTGGTACGATTTCATTGGTCCTTTCATTGGAGCATTACATTCAATTATATTTTGTCGAATTCTTAACTTACTCAAGTCTAATAGCTGGTCATTTGACCCTTATCTAGGCAATGCAGACACTTTTGACTCCATTAATACTTTTTAGAAATGAAATGCCATTATTTTTACGTACTTTACGTATATACATAATATATAATATTAATTCTATGGTAATTATATATAATATTGATTGTGTATCAAGTATATATTATATAAGTATATATTATATAAGTATATATTTATATACTATATAGTCCTATTGTATATTATAATACATAAGCTATAATAATAAATGTAATAGTAATGTTAGTATTATTACATTATGTTATTCATTTATTTATTTATTTATTTATTTATTTATTTTTAACATTTTTTTATTTATTTTTGGGACAGAGAGAGACAGAGCATGAACGGGGGAGGGGCAGAGAGAGAGGGAGACACAGAATCGGAAACAGGCTCCAGGCTCCGAGCCATCGGCCCAGAGCCTGACGCGGGGCTCGAACTCACGGACCGCAAGATCGTGACCTGAGCTGAAGTCGGCCGCTTAACCGACTGCGCCACCCAGGCGCCCCTATGTTATTCATTTAGATTAGCCAATCTGTATTCATATAGATTAGCCCATGAGAGGGGCGCCTGGGTGGCTCAGTCGGTTGAGTGTCCAACTTCAGCTCAGGTCAAGATTTCATGGTTCATGGGTTTGAGCCCCATGTCGGGCTCTGTGCTGATGGCTCAGAGCCTGGAGCCTGCTTCAGATTCTCTGTCCCCCTCTTTCTCTGCCCCTCCCCTGCTTACACGTTCTGTGTCCCTCTCAAAAATAAACATTTAAAAAAAATTTTTTTTTAGATTAGCCCGTGAGTATACAATTTTCTTTCCTCTTCATTTCTACCAACACCTTTTCATTTCCTTCTGGAATAATTTTACTTCTTCCTAAAATACACTCTAGTATTTCCTTCACTGTAAGACTATAGATGACAAAAACTTTAATATACTGCAACAAATAAAATATTTGAGATGTCTCTATTTCAGCTTCATTGTTGAAGAATACTTGTACTGACTATATAACTATATATTGGAAATAATTTTCTTTTAATATTGTAGGCTTCATTCAGTTTTCTTTTGGCTTCCATTCTTTCTGTGAACAAGTCAGCTGCCATATAAGAATCACTTCTTTGAAGGCAATCTTTCTCTCTTTTCTGGTTGCTCTTAAGATTTTTTTCCTTCATCTTTGACTTTGAGCAATTTTATTGTAAGCCTAATTGACAATTTTCTCCCCACCTTGGGGTTTAATAGTTTCTTGAATATCTACTGTAAGTTTGGGAAAATTCTTGGCCACTATTGTTCTCCCAAAAATGCATCTGACCCGTTCTCTTTATGTCCTTTTCTTGGGCTCTAAATAATATATGTAGTACCTTCCTTCTGTATCAGCTTATATTTTGTATTTTCCATCCTTGTCATCTCATTGCTTCAGTCTAGATATTTTCTTGTGACCTATATCTCAGATTACTAATTTTTTCTTCTTTTCAGTTGTATCTGATTTGCTAATAACTGTACTCATTGAGTTCATAATTTTGGTCATTAATTTTTTTTTCCGTTCAAGAATTTCCTTTTGTTTTCTGTTAAATTTCTGAATCTCTATCTCCTTTAACTCAGGAAGAGTGGTTATTTTTAAAATCCGTGTCTAAAATAGTTACACCTGGGTAATACACACCTTTACCACAAAAGATCGCTTCTGTCTCCCCAGAAAATCCCTTCATGACCCTTCCCAGGAAATACATCATTCCAGCTCCCCAAATGCGACCACTTTTCTGATTATTTTTTTCGTTTTATTTTTAAATTTTTTTTAACGTTTATTTATTTTTGAGACAGAGAGAGACAGAGCATGAATGGGGGAAGGTCAGAGAGCGAGGGAGGCACAGAATCTGAAACAGGCTCCAGGCTCTGAGCTGTCAGCACAGAGCCCGACGCGGGGCTTGAATGCACGGGCCGCAAGATCATGACCTGAGCCGAAGTCGGACGCTTAACCAACTGAGCCACCCAGGCGCCCCTATTTTTTTCATTTTATACTGTTGTTCTGGAACTTCATCAAAATGAAATCATATAGTGTGCACCCTTTTGTATATGGCCTTTTGTTGCTCGGCATAATGTCTGTAACATTTATTTGGTGGTTCACGGGAGCCAGCTCAAACCAGGGGATGAGAATCAGTTGTGGGCATGTCTTCTGAACTCTGCTTTCGGTGACTGCAAGTTGAAAAGAGAATATCGAAGTGGGAATAGTTAAAACATGGAGACTGGCAAACATGACAAATGAAGACTTCTCCTACCCCAAAGAATCAATTGTCAGCACATCACTGAATTCAATCATAGGCTTAGGTGAATCAGTAGTGCAGTCCTTTGTATCGCTGAATGGTATTTCTTTGTATAGATATGCCACAAATTGCTTATCAGTATTTTGTATAGATATGTTGCAGTTGGGGGCTTTGGGGAATAAAGTTGCTGTGAATGTTCCATAAATCAGTCAATCAGTCTGTGTCTAATAGCTCTGAAGGCCATTTCTTTCATCTGTTATCTGTTATGGGTTTTGAGCATGCTATTTTTCTCTTCCTGAATGCCTGATTATTTTTTAATTTTGGACTGCATATTTTATGTATACATTTTTTTATAAAAATAGTTTGAGAACTGGGATGATGTTATTTCTCCAGAGAGGAGTTCTCTCTGCATCTGCCAGGTCCTTCAGGGGCATTAACACTGTGGGATCATCTTCATACAAGTTTAGAAGCAGCATACTGTTTTACCTTTACTCCTGGGGTGCAGCCCTTTGAGGTTTCTACCCTAAGAGAAGGAGTTTTCCTGACCTTTGGCCCCAAAAGCCTGAGGATTGTCAAAAATAGTGCACAGTCCCTCATCCCCTCAGCTGTGCCTTCTGGAACTGACAAGTACCCCAAGTGGAAAGCAAACTCAAATGCCATGACTTCTTCCCTGGATCTTTGTCCTCCCCTGGATCCTACTTGATAAGGCTTCATAGTTTTTTGTTTGTTTGTTTTTGTTTTATTCTTATTTTTTAATTTTTTTTTTAGTGTTTATTTTTGAGAGAGACTGAGACAGTGTGAGTGGGGGAGGGACAGAGAGAGAGGGAGACACAGAATCCGAAGGAGGCTCCAGGCTCTGAGCTGTCAGCACACAGCCAAATGTGGGGTTCGAACCCACAAACCGTGAGATCGTGACCTGAGCTTAAGTCGGACGCCTAACCAACTGAGCCACCCAGGTGCCCCTGTTTGTTTTTGTTTCAATACTTTGATTTATTTAAGTTTTTTTTTTTAAGATTTTGAGTAGAGTTTTAAGTTATCCTTACGAGAAAGTTTAGCTCAGAACAAATATTGTTCAAGTGTCCATACTACCCAAACAAGCTATAGATTTAATGCAATCTCTATCAAAATACCAACAGCAGTTTTCACAGAACTAGAACAAATAATACTAAAATTTGCATGGGACCACAAAAGACCCCGAATAGCCAATAGTTTTTCTCTTGAAAAAGAAAAACAAAGCTGAAGGTATCAGAATCCCACATTTCAAGTTGTACTACAAAGCTGTAAAAATCAAAACAGTGTCGTACTGGCACAGAAATAGACATACATCAGTGGAACAGAATAGAAAGCCCAGAAACAAGCCCATGATTATATAGTCAATTACTTTTCTACAAAAGAGGCAAATATATGCAATAAGAAAAGACAGTCTGTTCAACAAATAGGGTTGGAAAAACTGGATAGCAAAAAGAATGAAACTGGACCACTTTCTTATATCATACACAAAAATAAACTCAAAAAAGGTTAAAGACCTAAATGTGAGACCTGAAGCAATAAAAATCCTAGAAGAGGGGCACCCGGGTGGCTCAGTCAGCTGAGCGTCCGGCTTTGGCTCAGGTCATGATCTCACCGTTCGTGAGTTCGAGCCCCGCATCGGGCTCTGTGCTGACAACTCGGAGCCTGGAGCCTGCTTCGGATTCTGTGTCTCCCCCCATCTCTCTCCATCCCCTGCTTGTGCTCTGTCTCTCTCTATCTCTCAAGAATAAATAAACTTAAAAAAAATTTTTTTAAAGAATCCTAGAAGAGAGCACAAGCAGTAGTTTCTCTGACATCGACCAGAGTGACATTTTTCTAGATATGTCTGTTGAGGCAAGGGAAATAAAAACAAAAATAAACTTTTGGGACTGCATCAAAATAAAAAGCTCCTGCACAGCAAAGGATACAATCAACAAAACTAAGAGAGAAGTTACAAAATGAGAGAAGATATTTGCAAATGACATATCCGATAAAGGTTTAGTATTCAAATTATATAAAGAACTTATAGATCTCAACACCAAAAAATACAAATAACCCAATTAAAAACGAGCAGAGGACATAAACAGATATTTCTCCAAAGAAGACGTCAGATGGCCACCAGATGCATGAAAAAATGCTCAACATCACTTATCATCAGGGAAATGCAAATCAAGACTACGATGAGATAATCACCTCACACCTGTCAGAACAGCTAATATCAAAAACACAAGAGGGGTGCCTGGGCGGTTCAGTTGGTTAAACGTCCAAGTCATGATCTTATGGTTCGTGATTTGAAATCCATGCTTGGGATTCTCTCTTCCTCTCTTTCTGCTCCTCTTGTGTGCTCTCTCTCTCTCTCTCTCTCAAAATAAATAAACTTAAACACACACACACACACACATGCGCGCGCACACATAAGAAACAAGTGTTGGCGAGGATGTGGAGGAGAAGGAACCCTCTTACACTGTTGGTAGAAATGCAAACTGGTGCAACCACTCTGAAAAACAGTATGGAGTTTCCTCAAATAGTTAAAAATAGAACTACACTGTGATCCAGTAATCACACTACTGAGTATTTACCCAAAATATACGAAAGGACTAATTCAAAGGGATATATGCACCCCTATGTTTATTGCAGAATTATTTACAAAGTCAAGATATGGAAGCAGCAAACAGACTCTTTAATTACAGAGAACAATTTGTAGGTTACCTGAGGGGAAGGGAGTGGAGGGATGGGTGAAATAGGTGATGGGGATTAAGGAGTGCACTTATCATGACAAGCACTGAATAATGTATAAAATTGTTGAATCACTGTATTGTACACCTGAAACCAATATAGCGCTGTATGTTAAGTATACTGAAATTAAATGATATATTTTTAAAGAGAAAGTTTAGTTCAAATTACCTAGTTCACCATCATTATATAGAAGTCCCAATTCTGACCATTTTCTAAGATACAGTTTAAATTTAACCTTCTCTAAAAAACACTTTCTGCCACCCTGTCTGCTAGGCAGAATTAAATCTCATTTCAACCACGTGCTCATGCCCACCATTGTAAACTACAGTTTTAGAATTTCTATCTGGCATTATGGGTATATACATATGTTCCTTTAAGAGGAAGAATGATGTATTTTTGATATATTTGCCAGGAGACCAAAAAACAACTTCTGGACAATGGACTTAGTTTCTTTCTCCTCTTCCTCCTTCTCCTCCCCTTCCTCCTCTTCCTCCCCCTCCTATTATTATTATGTTGTTGTTGTTGTTGTTGCTGCTGCTGCTGCTGCTGCTGCAGCACTTTGTGCTGACTTTGCATTATTTTAACATTCTCTCAACACGCATGCCCTAAGGATGAAATAAAATAATTTTAAATGGAAAATTATTGGGAAAAATTGTTATTCTCATTTTCATAAGAGTTTTCCAAATCACTTTTATCATATAAGAAGCGTCGTGTGGTATTCTAAACTGGATCGATATAATGATTCCATTGTAATGTTGCTCCGTAACTATCACTCCTGTGCTTGATTATTGGATGGACAGCTTTCATCAACAAAGTGAGAACGCATTCAGTAAATCCTGTGGAATATAAAGGTAAATCTTTTATTTTTTTTTTTAAGTGTATTTATTTTCAGAAAGAGAGAGAGAGAGCGTGCACAAGCAGGGGGAGGGGCAGACAGAGAGGGAGAGAGAGAATCCCAAGCAGGCTCCGTGCCATCAGCACAGAGCCCACTGCAGGGCTCGAACTCACAAACCATGAGGTCATGACCTGAGCTGAAACCAAAAGTCAGATGTTTAACGGTTTAAACCATCCTGGTGCCCCTACAGATTAATCTTTAAAGATAAGGGAAACAGACCGCTTTGTTTCAGAGATATGAGATTGTCTTATGGGACAAAAGTAATTACCTACATATTCTATTCCATCAGATATATATTTTTTTCTCCCTATTATAAATCTGAGATGTTGTGCCTTTTATAATTGAATCCTTTCCAATTCATTGTATCCTGGGTTCTATTCTTACTCTATTCTTACTCAGCCTAAGTTCATGATGTGCTCTCACAAATGTTCCTTGTTGTGCACGTTACTAGTTACCATCCGCTTTGAACAAAAACAAATCTCTCATGTATAGAGACAAATGAAAGTCTTTATTTGGGTGGTGTAGGATAGATACTCAGTGACACTTAAGATGCTATGGGGCAAAATGTGCTCCAGACCAGGGTGTTCTAACAGTAAACACCACTGTCCCTTGAATTGCATGACCCATGGTGTGGCCAACAGAGTGATCAATGAACTCAGACAGGTCTGTGTCACTGATACCCTGAATTGATGAATGGCTTGAAAAAATTAAGGTCTCCGTAAGCCCTGCCGGTTTGGCTTTCCATGTTCCTCCCTTACTTACATTATTTGACTTTAAAAGGCTACCCGTCCAGGAGTACATTGTAGCATTTTTTGTGCCCCCGTATTTCTGCTCAGTTGCATGTGACTGCTGCTAGGTAGGAAAGAAAACAGATGTGTGTGAATGTGTGTGACTGTGTGGTATGTTTGGCGTATGAGCTTTGTGTGTGCACGCGCGCACTCTTCCCGTGCCATCTGCGAAGTATGTGGGGGGGGGGGGGGCGGGGGGGGGTCTGAATGTTAGAATGAGGCATGAAGCTAGAGTTATAGCCTTGGAAGACACAGCTAAGAATTTAAAAATACAAGACAAAGTAAATAATTAAAAGTCAGTACACTTTAAAAATCCGTAAAACAAGAGTTCCATTTTAACATTATATCTGATTAGTCATGCCTAACATGGTGTCATCCAGCTTATCACTAACATACATAGGAAAGTAGAGAAAAAGGTGAAAAATAACAATGCTACCAACAACCAAATGCTGAAATGTAAGAGGGATGTTCATTTGCTATGGAACAGATGGAGCTAGATTGTGAAAAATCTTCTGAAAGCTTCACCTCACGACATTGCTAGGCTTTCTCTCATGAAGTGGACACCACTTGAGGAAAACAGAAACTTCGGACCTCCTTCGCTGTATGATCTTGAGCTCAAAGATCATGGGGTCTATGCCAAACTGAAATTCTGGGGAGTTCTGTTTCTTGTTTCCAAATTAACCTAGCCTACTTCTTGGACTCAGTAGATTCAAGCCTCCCTGTTATCCTTGATTCACCATTTAAAATTGTATGACTTGGGGCGTGCCTGGGTGACTCAGTCAGTTAAGCATCTGACTCTTGATTTCAGCTCAGGTCATGGTCTCGTGGTTCATGGGATGGAGCCCCACCTCGGGGTTTTTAGTGCAGAGCCTGCTTGGGATTCTCTCTTTCTTTCTCTCTCTCTCTCTCTCTCTCTCTCTCTCTGTCCCTCTCCTGCTCATGCTGTCTCTCAAAATAAATAAATAAACATTAAAAAAAAACTGCATGACTTGGACAAATCACTTAACTTTTCTAAGTCACTTAACATTTTGAAGGTAACATCTACTTCATTGGTATTGAGAGATTTAAGTAGGTAAACTACTCAATAAATGTTAGCTCATTTTGCTTTTAAGAAGAAAAAGACAAAGATTCTGTTGTATAAAGACAGGATAGTTTTATTATTTCATTTTAGTAATGGACTGAATCACCAATTCTATCTGCTGGTTATTGCCAAAGAGAAGCACAGAAAAATTATTCTAATACTAAAGTAGTTATTTTTGGAAGCCATTCTATTTCTTTTAATTGGTATATAAATAACAACCCATACAATGAATTACCTCATTTAGTTATTTTGGTGCTTACTCACTAACAGTTTATCTTAGAAGATACACCAGGAAATCGCACTACTGGAAGGTTAGCATTTTACAGGGATTTTATGGATATTTTACTTTTGTCCAGGCAAGCATCTGATTTCACCTGCCCTAAAATTCTTCAGGTATAACGATTCCTGCAATACAGTATGGAGTATATCTTGGGGGACTTTATTGCCCATTTGTGCAGGCACGGAAGCCAATTCAAAACTATTTTTGAGCACAATTCTGGCCCCCTGGCAAGATTACTTCCAAGCAGAGATAGCAAGCATATATTCACATTAGGTTTCTTAGCTTTCCCCCAAAGACAGGCAGCCACGCCCCTAACTAACACCTGGGGCTATATACAACTGGAAAAATTGAATAGCCATGCTCAGACGTTTGTCAGGGAGCATCATCTCAAGCTCAGTGCTATGTACATTAGCCTTGAAAATCTGGATAAAAGGAATAAAATTCAAGAACAGGTTTTCAGAACACTCAGTCTAAACACTGTCTCCCATATTGTAAAATATGCAAGTCAGATTAGGTGCATACATAGCGAGGCTGCACCCATTTGTACCCTCTCTGTCCTCACTGTGGTGAATTATTCCCATTGTGTCATATGGTAATATAATGCAGTCAGCATATATGGAGGGCACTTAAGGCATAGCCATGCAAAATATGTCATCTACATAGTATAACATATTTCTCAGGGTATTATTCACTATATCACAGTATTCTCTTTGTGAGAACTTATAAAAACACTGCTAGCTGCCTCTCCATCCATCTTTCTCTACCCCCTTCTCTATGCCAGGCTCCCACGTTCAAAAAAGGTAGATGCTTATAACTCCAGCCTCTCTTGCATGTTCCGGTGGCCACGATGACCCAGTTCTGGCCAATGTGACATAAACAGAGGTCGGGGTAGGGTAGGATGGGAGGTTTAGGAAATTTCCCCTGTCCCCATAAAAACTGAGAAACATGAGAGGAAAATTCTTCCTAGCCCTACATTTCCGTCCCCGCTTCCTACTTTGTGTGCTTGGAACACTGACATCGTGGCATTAAGACAAGCTAAAAGATCAAAGACCACGTAATGAGGATGGGGCAGCAAAGGATGACAAGAACCTGTTTTCCTAATGATATTGAAGGACCACTAAACTAAATAAAAAATAAGATGCTTACCTCCAGATTTCTTTAAAAAAATTTTTAGTTAAAAAAATTTTTTTAGGGGCGCCTGGGTGGCTCAGTCGGTTAAGCGTCCGACTTCGGCTCAGGTCACGATCTCACGGTCCGTGAGTTCGAGCCCCGCGTCGGGCTCTGCGCTGACGGTTCAGAGCCTGGAGCCTGCTTCCGATTCTGTGTCTCCCTCTCTCTCTGCCCCTCCCCCGTTCATGCTCTGTCTCTCTCTGTCTTAAAAATAAATAAACGTTAAAAAAAATTTTTTTTTAAATTTTTTTTTAAGTTTATTTATTTTTTAGAGAGAGACAGAGACAGAGTGTACGCAAGGGAGGGACAGAGAAAGGGAGACACAGAATCTGAAGTAGGCTCCGGGCTCTGAGCTGTCACCACAGAGCCCGATTCGGGACTCGAACCCATGAACTGCGAGATCGTGACCTGAGCCAAAGTTGACACTTAACCGACTGTACCACCCAGGTGCCCTGCTTACCTCCAGATTTCCTATTAAGTGAGGTCATCAAACATCTTCATTATGAAGTCACAATTGCTGGGATTTTTTTTGTTGTTACTTACCTCCAGTAGTATTAGCAACTAATCTAGGACTCAGGAGAAAATTCTACTGATCTTCATATCAAGAATGTGGCATTCTCCTAAGGATACAAGGGTTTTTTTCCCCCTCTATTTCCTAGATAACATAAACATAGGAATGAACAATGTTTTCTTTTTCAGGTTGTCTTCTATGAAAGTTAAAGCCAAACTGTAGTTCTTTTCTGCAAAGGTCTACATTATGTATTTTATTTTGTTTCAGTTAATTTGTTGGTATCATTCTTGACTTTATTTTGTTCCCCTTTGGCAAAAACTTCTCACTCCTCCCTAAGATCCATGTTTCATTGTGCTTGTTAAAGGAAATTCCTTGTCTCAAGTTTCATCTTAGAACAGGTCTGATCAGCTAGATGTAAATGGATATGTCTTATTGCAGTTACCCTAGAACATAAAGCCTGAAGCAAAGAAGAAAGTGATGATGCTTTTGGGGGGAGTTGTAAATTCAGGGGATCAAGGATGAGGATAGAGAGACGTGAAGTATGCAAGATGCAAAATGACGTTTCAGTGACACACAGCTAGTCACTGAAGGTTGCATCTGTTCAAGTGTAGAACTTCTCTAGATGGGCCAAGTAGAGGGCCCCAGTTTCCCAGGGCAAAAGAATGGTCAATCCTATGTGCCCGGCCACCTGCCCTGAGTCATCAGGCCACTGGTGGCCAACACGAAGCAAACACCTGAGGGTTCCAGAGGGGTCCAACATTGAAAGAATCTGGGAAGGTAGAGGTGTGTATCCAACCCAGAAAATGATGTGTGCAATCTCTTAGTCACTTCCTTAAGAGGAAGCTCCTTGCCCTCCACATTCTCCCTATAATTTGATCTCCCTACAGACTAAAACGCAAACACAATGGTTCTGGACAATACGAAAAGAGAGAATGAATCTAAGGCAGCGGATGCCCTCATGGAGCAGAGCAGCTACTTGCCTTTGAACACGTGTCCATCTCTGTACTAGGAGGGTTAAACAAATTTCCATCTGATCTGAGCAATAGTGTAAATGGGTCTTTTCGTTCCAATTGCATTTGTTTCTTCCTCTCTCCCTTCCTCCCTCCCTTCCTTTCTTTCACTGTATTTTAACCTATACTGTCTTGGGGCATCAGCACATCTCTATGAGAGTGCTTAAATCCTTTTTGGAAGAATGTACCTTGCACCATCTGTTTGCATCTCCAGATCCTTGCCCATAACTCTTCACCCAGCCTTCTTTCCAATTAATGGATGACATCAGTGGGCTTCCTTGCTCTCTAGCTTCCACTTACAATTAGGCGATGGAAACATTGGCAAGAAATGAGAGGTGAGGAGAGAATGATATTGGGGTATCTGTCCCCATGGGCCCCTCACCTCCAGCTGGCTGTGTTCCTCCACTGCAGGTCACTGGCCTCTCCAGGCAGCTCTGCAAAAATTCTCTTCTAGCTTCTAGTAACCACTCTCTCACCTCATTCCTTCAAGTCTAGAGGTGGTACCAGCTCTGCAGTTACTAACCCAGGGTTACTTCACATTCTTTATCGTTCTTCTGGCAAGCCCATGCTTCTGTAATTATGTCCTGTGTAAATAAACTTTCTTGCAATTGTCTTAATTTATGCTTGACATCTGTTTTCTTCGGGGATTCTGATTGAAACAAAAAGGACCATGTGTACGCACATAAAATGCCTAGATATGTCTGTCCTTATTCCTTCTCTGACCACCTTTGCTTCTCTTTCCTGACCTTTGATGAGTATCAGGCTTTGTTGTTACTAAAAAGAACACTAGCCTAGAAAGAGGATGGGTTTCTGCTGTTTTTCTGACTCTTCTCTGACTTCATATAATTTTTGTTTTCATTTAGTTAAAGATGGTCCACATTAAATATCCCCATAACATCTGCAAAGTTAATATTAACTGGTTTCCATTACATTTCTTCACAAAGGTTTTGTTTTGTTTTTCAAACAATGAAGGCCTATATAACAGATTTAGTTTGTATTCTGTCTGAGCTTCTATATAATCTTGAAGTTCAGTTAACCTTCCCAAGCCTTAGTTTATTCACTTGTAAAATAAGGTAACACACAAAAATACCTGCAAGGTTTTTTCAGCTCAAAATGTCTCTAAATTTATCATTACAATTAGGTTCTGAGTGAAAAATTGAATGTATGTTACAGACCATTGTTTTCTTACATGCTTTATAGAAACAAGATAGAGAGCAGTGTGCAAGTGTGCAAAATAAAATCTCTCTAATCGTGAATTCAGTATTCCAACAAACCATGTCCTTTAAAATACAATTTTATACCCTGAGGTAAGAACCTCAGTGTGTTTATCACAAAACCCCTGAATATCGTCACACAGGAACGGCATTCATTCAAAGACTATTCCAACCTTTCATTTTAACCAAACTATAATTTTATGAATCATACGTGTATTGTCTATTGCAGAATCCAGTGATTCCACAGAAATCACATAAACTATCTTAGTGATGCTGTGAATTTTAAAGAAAGCAAAATAGACTCAGAAATGATTTCCCCATTTTATTAGTCACTTCATCAGCTGGACATAATGGGGAATAAATGACAGTTGTCAACTTTCGACTTTGGTATGGCACATACTGGGACACAACTTGAGATTTACATGATTACAAATAATGCAGATTGCTTATTTTGAAACTATCAAACGATATACTACACATTGCTTTTCTCTTTAAACCCAACTGGACAGTGTTAAGACCCATGTTCTGGATTGTGGGCTGTTGGCTCATCATTGAAACTCTACCATCTAGCACAGCATCTGACCCACAGTGGCATTTAGGAAATATTTGTCAAATTAACAAATGACAGGATAAAAGAATGTTCCCCCCCAAACCCATTTAGACCATATGCAGCATATATTGCACTTTCTGCGGAAAAAAAAAAAACTGGAAATTTAAGTTCTAAGCTTTATATAAATGAACATAAAATTAGTGATCTAATTTTCTAACGTAAACACTTAATTGTCCCACAAAATGTATATCCAGATGCAAGCAAGTAATTGCATATGCAAAACAATAATTTGCAAGTACAATGACTTGCTTGCATGTGTGAGGACATATTTTACAGGTGCAATTTAGGTGCAAATTTCTGAAATTTTGAAACCAGACATTCAACCCATCTAACACATTTTTTACTGTGATGTGAAGAATAAAATAGAAAAGCTGCTTTGGTTCTGAAAGTGTACCAGCACCTCAAGTGCTATATCAAGCATCCTATGCCTTGGGGTATTTGGGCAAGGGGAATTAAAAATAATAACATTTGGGAATATAGTTCTTAACCCAGAAGTTACTTTGGGTTTAAATATTAAGTAAGTTTTCTCACCAGCTTATACATGCTTACACAGGGCTGCTTGTAGGCCAGATCAAGAAGGAAGGGGAAATTTGTCTCAGGAACCCATCTTTTGTTTCTCAGTTTTCTTCCTCTTTCCCCTTCCCCTACCCCAGGATCAAGGCCATTCCTTCATCTCCAAAGTTTTCAGTAGTTACCTGGCCTCAAAAACTGTAGCGTCTCGTATTTCAGACCTTTCTGACCCTCCATACCAATCAAAATAAATTTGTTTACACATGTTAAAACTCGGTTTGCCAGTTTGGCGTGAATAATAATTATGTGGCGAGTTTATTAACAATTCATATTTCATGGCTCAGCTACCAGAGACCCTGGTTCTGGAGGGCTGTGAGTGGGCCCAAGAATATGTCTTTTTAATAAACAGTCCAGGTAATCCTGATGTGGAATGTATCTTAGAAACACTGACTTCAAAGCTCTGGTCTTTATTTTCCAAAGGTAAGCTTAACTTAAAATTATGAATTAAACTAGATAGTACTAGATAATAGATTTTAGCATAGGGATTGAAAAGGCCTAATACTTTAACTCTGTAGCTCAGCTTCGTGGAAGGAACTCGAATTATGCAAATAGTTGGACCTTGCTTTGAAAATGTGCTCCCCTGCATGTGAAATATATAGTCACAGGCAAGTTCCTGAGGCTCTCTCAGACTCAGTTTCCTCACAAATGGGCTTAATGAAGTCATGCCTGTCAGGTTCCTGAGGATTGAAGGGCAGCATAGGAGGGAGCCCGCATACTTGGGATGCACGTGTAAGCAAACTCATTCCATGAGCGGTACAAGAGCAGTGAAATATGTCCTGAGAGACTTGAACTCACACTTAGAGATTTTGCAGGAAGGAATGAGAGAGGTCAGTGGGTGACCCGTGTAGACCAAACTCAAGACCAGACCCGCATGAAGATATTTCAGCAGACATCAGCACTGACAAATGAAGATACCTGGAATTTGTTCCATCTCCTGGTACCTAAAATCTGGGGCGGGAGAGCCCCCATTTGATTTACATTAAGTGAATGTAACTTAGTAAACTAGAGATGCAAATTAGATATTCAATTCAATTACCGGAAGCTTAAGAAAATCTCCTTTCCTACAAACCTAAGGTTGGGGTCTGAGCTGTCCGCCTTTATGTGCAGTGTACTAGGCATGATGCTTTAGCCAAAGCATGTGTTCAAGAGGTATTGGCTGGTTTCTCTAGTCACCAATGAGAAGCAGTTCAGAAAACAAAAGCAAAAGAGGAGTCGGGGTTAGGCTCATGTTTGGGTGCCCTGACATGGTAGCAGCAGGAAAATTATGTCATGAAGGAAAGGTGAAATTAGCATGATTCTGTGCTGGCTACTAAGACATTTTTTTTTTCTGAAACATTGGCCTTGTCCTCTGAAAATGAATAAGGAAGGCGGATAGGGCCATCAAAGAAGGTAGTTATTGATCAAGGAAGATTTCAGTGGCAAATGAGATCCTGGAGGGGGTGACTTTGTCAAAACTCAGGAAAGACTAATAGGAGATTGACCTTGTGCAATAGTTTGAGGACAATTAAATTTATCTAAAATCATCTGCCGCTGTCAGTGGAGCAAAGTAACGGAGCAAAGCTGCCATTTCTTTGCCTCTCCTAAATAGGTCAAAAGCATATAAGAAGATAATTTTGAACGAGCCGTCTCTGCCCTGTAGGTTGCCATCTATTGATTCTCCGCCATAGGCCTGGCACTGAACCAGAAACTTTGTATGTTGTTTTTTCTTTCCACAAGCCAGCTGTTATTGTGCCCATTTATCCAAGGAATTCAAGGCGGAGACAATTTAGGGGACTTGCCCAGTGTCACAGAGTAAACTGGGATCCATCCAGGTCTGTCTGACTCCAGAGCCTACTATGTTCTCTCACTTCCAGTGCACAAAGCAGTGCACCCTGTTACATCTGTTATATATCTGCTTAAAAAGAATAAAAGATCAAGGGGCGCCTGGGTGGCTCAGTTGGTTGAGCGACCAACTCGGCTCAGGTCATGATCTCACGGTTTGTGAGTTCGAGCCCTGCGTCAGATTCTGAGCTGACAGCTCAGAGCCTGGAGCCTGCTTCAGATTCTGTGTCTTCCTCTCTCTCTGCCCCTCCCCCACTCATGCTCTGTCTGTCTCTGTCTCAGAACATTAAAAAAAAATTTGTTTTTTTAAAGAATAAAATATCAATAAACTAAAAAATGAGGAAAAGTTCAGGAACATAACTCAATGCAAATGACAGGGTTTTTGTTCTTGATTGTTCTAAAGTTAACTGAAAAGTAGTCTGTGAAGAATACTCCCAATTTTACTCTCTTTCAGTTTCTTTCTCTTCTAGCCCTAAAACCCTAGAGAGGCTTATGTTTGCATTTTTTTCAAAAATATTTACTTTCTCACACTAGCAACACAATGCCAAATATTGGTCTCCAGCTGCGGGAAATAGAAGCTTAAAATGAAAACGGCATCTACCATACCTGTGTCCTCAGTGGTGTGGCACTTTCCTGTTGAAAATGTACTGTATTTCACTGAAAACACATCTTTCCTTTTAGGACATGATTTAAATAGGCTTTTTTCTACTAGCTTTACTGGGAGCGATACTGTAATCAAATGTTATATAACAATAGTCAAATATTACACACCATGTCTTTCATCCCCTTACGTTATCCAAGTGTTTGACTGTCCCAAGATGAAGCTACCTTTTACTAGTGAATAATTGATGCTTGGAGAGTGTTATCCACCTTGCCCGAGGCCACACAAAGCTAACAGTAGAACTACAAAGTTAATCGTGGAATCAAGTATTCCTCCTTCCCTTGAGTTTATCCTTAGATACCTCTACTCCTAAAACTTCTATCTTAAAACAATTCTTTATCTAGGGCGCAGTTCCTCACAAGTCTATAATTTGGTTGTAAAGTTCTTGAGGGCCGGAGTAATTCTATTGATTCTTGGTACCTAGCAATGTATATTAATGGAGACTTATTATAATCGTGTAATCAATTACATGCCTTTCCCCTTTTATTTGAGAAAGCATTTAGAGAAGCTTTCAAGGGAACATAAACTTCTACAACATAACATAAATTAACAGTGAAAGTGAAAAGATAACATAAGACATAGATGAAAATGTATAAGCAAGATGAGAGATGAAGCCAGGGATATGACAGGGATTTTACCATCCTGCAAAATATTATACTGGCTACAGTTGGATCCCATATTCATTTCTAAGCTTACTAACAGAGGATTAGAAAAGGGAAATCTGATCAGCTACACAGTTCAGTCTCCTCAAGAAACCAATAACTGCAGAAGAGAAAGAATATTCTTGATCCTACAAGCAGATCTTCTTGAATGCTACCAGTGCTTTGTTAAATATGTGCTAAGTAACTTACGGTGATTGCTTTGGGTTTGGATTGGTTTGCTTTGGTTTGGTTGTTTTCTACACATTTCTCTGTCTTTAGGAACTTACAAGCCAACTTGCTAATAAATTTATAGTCTAGTATTACCCTAAGCTACATGTTTTTTCCTATTCATGAATTTGAGTTTAACAATACCATACTGTGTCCTGTTATGCCTTGTGAAATATTAAAGATTGGCAGGATCCCATGATTAGTCATTCCCAGGACGTGATACACAAGGAAACTCTGATCTCTGTGTTATGTACCCATTTCTCTCCCAACCCATATAACTCTCCAACCTTCACCTTTTTCCTGCAAATTCTGGGTTTCTGGAATTATCCCTGACACAAGGAGGTGGTAGCTAGGAGAAAAGGCTGTAGTGCCGCCTGGTGCTCAGAGATGACAGCTCATAGGTACCTACTATCCCCACCTCCTCCCCCGCCACCACCACTTCTAATAAGATTGCCTATAAATAGTACCCCTCTTAGGCCTTCCACACCTAGCCTTCAATATGCATTTTTCAGTGCCTCCTCCCATTCATCTATTCCCCTTCCCAAACTGCCTTTGGTGTTCATTTTATGTTTTCACTTGTAAACACGTTGAATGGTAGGAGGAGAATCACGTGATGTGAGTAACCCCACGATTCTGGCTGGTACCAACTCCAATGTTAAAATAAGAATGTACCAAAGTAAAAATATTTATTGCGTTTTTGGGCATTGAACATTGAAAGTATTCCAAATATCGAGGACCAGGGAGGAAATAAGCACAGATGCCGCCATTTGGTGGGTTGTTGTTGTTGTACGTTTTAGAGACAAAATACAGTAAATGTTTTACAGACATAGTTGCATTGCCATGCGTCCCCTGACATATTGTGCTTGTCACTTTATTATTTAGCATTTATGTGGTATTTTAACTGTCCTATATTAGTTTTCAGAAGCGTATCAAGTAGACTAGTTTTATCCCTTTGCAGAAGCTGATGACAAATGACCAGAAATGTTAAATTTCTCATCACATGCAAAGTTCGTAGTTAAAGCAAAAAGGAAGTTCCATCCTTTGCCTTTGCCTTCCATTAGCTGATCTTATCCATGCACTCAATGGCCATTGAAGTCCTAATAGGCATGAGGAAAGGAAGCAGAGATGAAATATACAGGTCTGCCTTCATGGAACTTTCCACTCTGGTACGCACTTGGGATTGACAGAAGGTAAAACACAGATTTACATCACAGTGCAATTGAATGCTATACCTAAATTAATGAAGTACGATCAAGTTAGACACTGTACGGTATAAGAATTTACCCTGCTTGTATTAAACTATGGAAGCGTAGCAGGAGAGAAGAAAGAAGAAAGGAAAGGAGGAAGGGAGGATGGAAGGAAGGTGGCAGTGACAATTTAAACAGTGCAAGTAATTCCCCACACCGCTCCTTTCAATGAGCACGTAAACCACAGGGTGTGCGTGTGACAGAAAACGGTGGTCAACGGTCATCCTGGTCATCTTTGGCTAGACATGGCGCGCTTAATGAAAGCACCAACTGATCCAGTGTCTGAGGAAAAACCACTGTATCAGACTCACAGAGCAACAGCATATCATAATTTAAGGGATAGTATGTAGCCTTAATTTAAGGGATGGATGTTGGAGGGGGATTGTAATTCTTTGTGATTTTTACTTTGCATTCCAATTTCAGACTCTTAACACCCAAGGAAATGTAAGGGGGATGTGTAAGTTGCTCCGGGCGAAGGAAGAAGCAGTGGCTGCTTGTTTATGGGTCAAGGAAGGTCTGACAAAGGAGGTGGCCTTTGAGTCTTGAGGAGTGACTGGTATTTGTGTAGGCGAATGAGGATAGAGCATTTTCAACAGAGGAAACAGCAATGTACAAGGACAGAAATGTCTGAAATAATGCCATTTTCTAAAAGTTCTAGATAATTGGATATGGTCAAAGGTTAACATGCATGGAAGAGAATGATGTTGAACCTTTGGATTTTACACATTGTGACATTAGAGGTAACTGTTAAACAGGGAGGGAGGTGGCATAGTAATTGTGTCCTGAAAGGGGCTGTCTGGTGGCTGTGTAAAGATTACACTTGAAGTGACCAAAGCAGAAGCAGAGATAAGTTTGGAAGCTATTGCCAACGTTCATGTGGAAAACAATGAGAGATTGAACTAAGGCATTGGCAGAAAGAGGGAGTGGAGTACACAGTTTTTAAAGAATTTTGGAGTCAGAAATGACAAGAATTTGGTGACAGATAGGATGCAGAGATGGCATAGTTCCTAACTCAAAGATATCTAGAAAGTTGATGTATTCATACCATGAAGAAGTAAAAGTAGCCACATGTGTATAAATTTAACGTATGAGGGGAAATGATCTATATGAAGGAAGATATCTTCCTAACAAAGGACTACAAAAAAATGTGCTTCTCTTTTTTTCCCCCTTGGCTACTAGGAGACTCAGAATTAAATTTAAAATCAATCTTAGCATGGTGGCTAATTGTATATGTAAGCATAGCTAAGCCATAGTACCCAGATATTTGGTCAGATGTTACTCTGTAGGTTTCTGTGAAGGTCTTTTTAGATGAAATCAACATTTAAATCAGTAAGCTTTGAGTGAAACAAATCATCCTCTTTAATATGCATAAGCTACATCTAATCAGTTGAAGGCCTTAATAGAAAAAAAAAAACATGTATATATATGTGTATATATTATTTACTTTAATATACATATATTTTTCAGATGTGTACATATATACGTACATATATACACACATACATATACACCTGAAAAATATATTTTGTGCCCTGTTGATTTTTTTCTTCTTTTGTATAATCCTAGTCTTTTAAATTTGTTTGTTTTATTGCTCGGTATACTTGTTATATATCATGTTTGGGGGTTGTCTTTTTCAAAATTAGAATATGTGGTATGAAATTTCAATGTATTAAAATCAGACTGTGCTAGGTACTTTAGTTGTTTTATGCCGATTCTTAAAACCCTGCATGATAAATGGTATATTCTTTCAATAAATATGAGGAAACTGAGGCTTGGAAAATTTAAAGGATAAAGGACATTTCAAACTTCCAAAGCTTGCAGATAATGGAGTTATGATGGAAACCCAGATCGAAGTGACTTCGAGTGACCCCTCACCACATAATGCAGCTTCTACAAAGAAGAAAAGCTTAAATAATCCAATATAACACAAACTCTGGAGGCTTCTTCTAGACCCACGTTAAAAGAGAAATCTCTTATGACTAAATTTAACATTCTGTTTGGATGTGACAATTTCTAAAGGAAGCAGAATGTCTTTGCCAGCATTTTTTCTTACAAATAGCAGAAATCCATCACAAACCAGGTTAGGGCAAAAGTCTCATGCCTGCCTGATCTTCAGGATAGAAATCTAGCCAGGCCTCAGAAATTTCTGGAAGCAGGAACTCAAACACTATCAAGCCTCTCTCTCCTTTTCTGTCTCTCTCTTCATCTCTCCGTTTCTCTCTCCTCTGTCTCTCTCTCTCCCCTTCTCTCTCCCTCTCTCATTTCTGTTCCTCTCTAAAAATGTATTTCTTTCCCCTTCAGGCAAGGTTTTTGGATTTCCTAGGCCACATGACTAAAAGGCTAATGGTGACAGCTCCTGGGTTTGCATTCTATGAGTTTCAAGGAATAGGTAGAAAGAAACAGACTAGTAAAATTAATGGGGCCACAGGCTTTGAGTAAGGAATGGATACCATGTGTCGTGTGATGAGCAGAATTACCAAAATTGAACCTGAGAGATCCCTCTGACTGACCTAGACAATGAACCAGCTAGGAGAAAAGTAGGAGGGTGGCAGGATGATGGGAAAGAATCATCTCACAATTCTCACAATAGAAGGGGCTGTTCCTTATTACCCAAGCTCATTATTCCACAAAAGCAGTAACTCACTTGTTGGGTAGGGAATAACTCCCATGATCTGTTAAGTTCCCAAATGATAGTTAGGATTTCTAGGTTACTCTAGTAAAAAGCTGGCAACTAAATCCAGACCACCTAGCACCAAAGTAGATTTATTCTTCCTCGCTGATGGTCGCTCTCATAATTTCTCTATAAAAGAGACACCTACGAGAACACGTGGTCTCTCCACTGAACCATAGATAAATCCACACTGCTTGTCCAGAAGAGCAGCTGGGAATTCAGAAATTCCCAGTTGTATGCAAGTACAGCATACTTACAGAGAGCTGAGAAGAAAGCTTACTTCATCTGGGCGCAGGAAGGTCTAATAGAGTCAAGCCAAGAAGAAAGCTACCATGATCTGGGGACACTTAATAGTAATTTGGATCAACACCCATAATGAAAGTGAATCAGAAAGAAAAAAAAGGAAAGAAGAGGAAAGAAGATGAGATAGTCTTCCCTCTTTGGTCCAGAGAGAGAGAGAGAGAGAGAGAGAGAGGGAGAGAAAGAAAGGATCTCTTCAACATCTACCATGTTGGTAACTGTTACTCTACTAGACCTGAAAATATGCATTCTTTTTCCACATTCTCCTCTCACCATGATTTCTGCTTCTGAAGCTTTCCTTTTGGACACTTCTCCCACCAGTCCTGAATACTTGCCCAGTCTTCAGTCTTTCTAAGACCTACTCTGAGCCATCCACTTTTAGCAGATTTCAAGCAGCAGAAATCCATTTGCTTCAAAATGTTTGTAAAACACATGCATATATACTATCTCTGTGTAAGTGAAAACAAAAAAAAATACAATTTAGAACAAAAACAGCTGAATATTCCTGCTTTCTAAGCCGATCACTTTAATTCATAGGAGAGAGAAAGATAAACCTGTGGATGTCTATGTTTCACTTACATAGATGATGTAGAAAAAGGTCATACTCAAGAACATGGTCCTGAGAAAGAAAAGAGTCATTTCAAAGACTCTACCAGTCTCCCAGTGTGATGTGTGACTAAAAGGCCTGAGCTTGAGAGTAGAACCTTTGTTTAGAAGAATTTAATGAGGTTTTGGATAGGCAAAGGTAGAATGAGAGGGAGTTAAGAGAGGAGCATGGAGTTGGCCTTCATGAGGAAGCATGAAAGATTGAATATGAAGGTTTGGGCAAAGGTCACCTGGATGGCTCAATTGGTAAAGCATCTGACACTTGATCTCAGGATTGAGCAGAAGGGTAGAGGGCTATGGAGGAGAGAAGAGAAGGGGCCAGGAAGATATTTGACATCTGGAATGCAAAGGAACAGGAAAATTGCCTATGACAAATTTCTTTTGGGGGACTGGGGAACTTGGGGTAAGCATTAGGAGGTCTAATATTCAAAATTATGCTATAGAGTGTTCTGAAACATAACCTCCCTCTATTTCTTCCAAGTCTCCATGAAAAATGTCTGATACAACTGCCTTTCTGTATAATTCAGTGGGAAAAGAAAAGGTCCATATCTCCGACAACTGACTGGAACTAAGTAGCAGATATACCTCCCTCCTCTCACCTTTAGTTGGCCCCTGTCCTGAGGGTTCCCCACTGTCTGGTTCACATCTGGATTGATGAAGAGCTGAGAGGAGCAAGAGCCACAGGATACAAGACATGAGTGAAAGGAAGAAGCTCTCAGGGAAAAGGAGGTACTGATAAAATAAGCTGTGAGGATTTGTGGAAATCTTGGAGAAGGCTCTGGACCAGACTCCCGAGGGGAAAGAAGACAGGAAAAAGAAAAGAAGAAGAAGAAGAATAGAAAAATAAAGAATTTAACTCTTATTTTAAAAGATTTAAAGGATTATAAATAGTACTGGACCTCATAAGGATGAAAAAAATCAGGAAATCACCAACAGCCAACTCCTGAGTTATACTGATCCTAATTGGTGGCCCTTGAATCCTGAGGCTTCATTTCCTGAAGCACTGTGCAGATCTACAGAATCTACTTGAAATTTCCTCCCTCCTGTTCTATCTTTACATGGTTTTCTTTGAGAGAACTGCCTGGGGAAATGTTGGCAGCCTGTGTTTCTTTCCATACTAACAGATTTTGTTGGGAGAGTTGGTCCTTGGTCCTATATGGTTTATGCATATGTATAACTTAGTGCATACAATGACTTTACATCATAAGTTAATTGTAAATACTACTCATTCCTTAAGTGTGGTGACTTGATACCCCAGCTTAGTATTCTCACATCTTTCCAAACACTCAGTTCTGTGACAGGTCTACAGATGACAAGGCTACTAGGTATAAGAAATGGAGCTCAGAGACCAAAGTACATGGATCAAGCTATGTTCAAACCAAATAGATCTTGTTTAGTCCACGCAGTGTCAAAAAAAAAAAAAAAAATTAAGCCAACA
The DNA here is from genome assembly GCF_028018385.1 of Neofelis nebulosa. Taxonomy (NCBI): domain Eukaryota; kingdom Metazoa; phylum Chordata; class Mammalia; order Carnivora; family Felidae; genus Neofelis; species Neofelis nebulosa. The sequence goes on along the minus strand of NC_080793.1, from coordinate 79,074,768 downwards.
TGTATCAGAAAACTAACATAAAAATCCCAATTTCCTGCTTCCTTAGAAAAATCAGAAATCTGGCAAACTTCAGGTGGAATACACGCTGCTGATTTGCCCTCTGTGACCCACTTTGCTTATTTAGGTTATCTGCCTTAGAAAGCTATTTGAGTTTTCTCTACTGATTTGACCTCTGCTTGAACAATTCCCATTATGGAAAATGGTCTATCTCACAAGCCAACCCAACCTATTATTAGACTGTTGAAATTGTTAGAAAGTTTTTCCTCGTATTGAATAAAGCTCTATTTCCATGAAACTTAAATTGAATTTACCAAATGTCCATCTTCAATCTCAGTTTTACCTCCCAAATCTAAATAGCATCACTTTGATTACTAACAGATAGTCGTAAGTTTCCCCCAAGACTTCTCAATCCAGGCTAAAAATCCTAATTATCTTAACCTTTCACCCATGTCAGTAATTCTCAACCTTTTCTTCTGTCTGGTCATTTTCTTCTAGATAGTATCTAGACATTAATGACCAAAAGAAAATTGTCACAATCTTCTTTGCCATGATGAAATTAATATCCACAGCAGAGTGTAGCCAAAGTCATAACTTTCCCTCTTTTCATATTAATCCTTTTTCTTATTTTGATACATTTGAGTATTATTTGATGCCCTGCCAGAGTAATACAGATATGCCTTAGAAATTACGAATCTCAGAAACAGGATCCATAATATATTCATTCTGTCCATTCTGCATCCATAATGGATTCACTATGATATGCCCACTGCCCTCTGAGTGTAATATATAAGTAATTGAGCAAGTAAGCACTTCTTGTATACTGTTATTTCAAATGAGGTGAGTTGACAGAGCTAATAATTGACATGAGGTAAGTTCAAATAGGAAGGGGTGTGCGTGTGTGTGCGTCTGTGTGTGTGTGTGTGTGTGTGTGTGTGTTTTGCACAATTTTTGTATACATGTAGGAAAATAAAATTCAAGAGGGCTTCATCTGGCCTAGATCAATTAGGAAAATGACAGCTTGAAAGTAGGAGTGACCTGCCTACGGTCACAGAGATAATTGTTGATAGAGCAGACCTAGGATCCAGGTTTCTTGACTCCATTTGCCTCTCTCCAACATACAAATATCTGCTCCTAATATATTTCCAGTAGTTTCTCAAGATCAGTGTATAATTAATGTATTTTAAAGTACATTACACAGTTTGTGGGTTCAAGCCCCGCATCAGGCTCTGTGCTGACTGCTTGCTCAGAGCCTGGAGCCTGCTTCAGATTCTGTCTCCTTCTCTCTCTGCCCCTCCCCCGCTCACGCTTTGTCTCACTCTGTTTCTCAAAAATAAATAAAATGTAAAAAAAAAAAATTTTAAAGTACATTACAGGTCTAGAGAAGGTAATTAAGTTGAAACTACTAAGAATCGTGCTATGTACGTGTACAGATGCTATTCAAAATCTTACAAATTATCTTCATTCATCCAGGGTTCAAAAGTTCAGGAGAGCAGGTACCCCGTTGCTTTTGGAGGGTGGCGGAATGTGTGAAATTTTTAATTTCTGGTAATAATTTTTGTTCACTGATGCCCCGAAATGTATATATTAAGCTTACTTCAAATATTGCTCACGTGTAAAAAGGTCGAGATTTTGCCCAAGGGTTAGTGAGTTTTAAACTTCCATAGGACCTTCCTGTTATTTTACTAAACTCCAACATAGAATTTTCATGCTGATTTCTACCTAACTGAAAGAGAATATATTTTCTAACTGGAAGTATGAATTGAACATAAATCTTTATTTAAAACATCTGTGCTAAAGCAAGCATAGTGGAGATTTATGGATACCTCGATAGAGAAGACTTTGAGTGATCAATTAAAACAGACTGTGAGGTATGTAATTACAAGGCAAGACCAAAAATAAGTAAACTAAATTCCTTAAAAGGAAAGAAAAGCTGATCTCCCTTCTATGCAGCAATACCTGAAGCCAAAATATGATCAATAACTACTACACTAGGTCCCTGCGTATGCCTCAAGGGCTACAACATTGACTCTAGAGGTTTTCCATCAACAAGTTGCAAGGCATGGTGGATAGAAGTCAGTGTAATGGCCTCTGTGAATTACAGTGAAGGTACCAATGTAGCACTTGATGGATACTCTACATTTCACTGGGATTGACTCTGACTAACAAAATCCCAATGACTGAGGAATATTCCTTTACCCTTGAAAATAAGTCATATTCCTTTGATTACTTGACTGTCTCATCAAAACTATCCATTCTGTGACTCTCAAAGTGAAGCCTGATTTAAAATAAGAACCATCCCTGATTCAAGGTTAATTTTACTATGATATTTACATTTATGATGATTCATTTTTAAAATTTGGTTTTGACTGAATTAATAATATATCAAGATATTTTCTAAAAAGCAACCATAACTATTACACAGTTAACAGAGTGAAAAGCAATCCTCAGAATGGGAGAAAATATTTGCAAATCATATATCTGGTGAGGGGGTTAATACACAGAATATATAAAGAACACTTATAAACAAACAATATTCAAAAATATAAAATTTTTGATTGGGAAAAGACTTCAAAAGACATTTCCCCAAAGAACTTTTACAAATGGCCAAAAAGCACATTAAAAGATATTTAACATCAGTAATCATTAGGGGAATGCAAACCAAAACCACAGTGAAATACTGCCTTATACCTATTTGAATGACTACTACCAGGAAAAAAAAGAAAGAGAGAGAGAGAGAGAGAGAAAAGAGAAAAAAAACAAACAAACAAAAAAAAAAAACAGAAAATAGCTAGTGTTAGTGAGGACACTAATGGGAATTGCTTAATGTGTAAAGAGTTTCAGTTTTGTAAGATGAAAAGAGTTCTGGAAATTAGTAACACTATTGAACTTACACTCAAAAATGGCTAAGAAGGTAAATTTTACACTATGTGTATTTTACCATATTTTTTTAAAAAGCAACCATTAACCTCACTAAAATAAAAAGAATGTTTATTATTCTTATTGCCTGTAATGGTAATAATGGCCAGCATTTATTGAGGCCTTATTCCTCAGACACTGTTACATACATTCTCCTGTAAAATTATCCCCCCCAAATGCCAACAATAAAAGGCATCATTACTGTTTTCTTTTTAGATGAAGAAACTGAAAATTAGAAATTAAATAGTCTAGTCACGTCCGATGCTCAGAATTGTTGTAGTACAGAAAAGCACCCCATCTGACCAAATCTGATGCTCATTCATGGTTAACTAGGAATATACAGGAACTTTCTCATTTTCATAAAGACTATCTATAAAAAAAGCTGTAGCTAACATCGTACTTAATAGTGAGAAACTCAACGCCTCCTTAGTAAGATCAGGTACAAGACAAGGATTAGTCCTTGCTAATGCAATAGGACAAGGAAATAAAAGATACACAGATTTGAAAGGAAGTAATAAAACTGGTTAGCAGATGACATGATCATCTATATGAAAATCTGGAAAACCCTCCTGGAACTAATAAATGATTATAGCAAAGTTGTTGGACACCAAAGTTAATGTGCAAAAGTCAATTGCTTTTTCTGTATGACAAAATGAACAAGTGGAATTTAAGGTTAAAAACATAATACCATTTACATTAGCACCAAAAACAATGAATTACTTAGGTGTGAATCTAACAAAATGTGTGCAGTATGTATGTGAGAAAAACTACAAGGGGCACCTGGGTGGCTCAGTCGGTTAAACATCCGACTTCGGCTCGGGTCGTGATCTTGCAGCTCCTGGGTTCGAGCCCTGCATTGGGCTCTCTGCTGACAGCTCTTATCTTAAAGCCTGCTTCGCATTCTGTGTCTCCCTCTCTCTGCCTCCCCCACTGGTGCTCTGTTTCTCAAAATTAAATAAACGTTAAAAAAATTATATGAGAGAAACTACAGAACTGTGATCAACAAAATCAAAGAAGAGCTAAATAAATGGAGAGAGTCCTTGTTCATGGATAGGAACACTTGATATAAATATGTCCGTTCTTCCCAACTGCATGTATAGATTCAATGTAGTTATGATCAAAATCCCAGGAATTTACTTCATGCATATCAACATACCAAAGAGATCTAGTTTTTTCCCGTGTTATCTTCTAGGAGTTTTGTAGTTGTAGTTGTGGGCGTTACATTTAGGTCTATGATTTATTTTGAGCAAATTTTTGTGAGGGAGGTAAAGTCTGTCTATATTCAGTTTTTTTCTTTTTACATATGGATGTCCAGTTAGTCCAGCATCATTTGTGGAAGAGACAATCTCTGCTCCGTTGTACTGCCTTTCTTATTTTGTTAAATAGAACAAAATTTATTTTGTTTCTGTGGGTCTATTTCTTGACTCTCTATTCTGTTCCATGGATCTATTTGCCTGTTCTTTCACCAATACCACACTGTTTGATTACTATAGCTTGACAATAATCTTGAAGGTGGAGCATCAGTCCTCCCCCTTTGTTCTCCTTCAATAGTATTTTGGCTATTTGGGAGGTTTTGCCTCTCCATATAAACTTTAAATTTTTAAAATATTTATTTATTTTTGAGAGAGAGAGGGAGACAGAGCACAAGTGGGGGAGGAGCAGAGAGAGAGGGAGACACAGAATCTGAAGCAGGTTCCAGGCTCTAAGCTGTCAGCACAGAGCCCGATGCGGGGCTCGAACTCACAAACCATGAGATCATGACCTGAACTGAAGTCGGACGCTGAGCTGACTAAGCCACCCGGGCACCCCGTCCATATAAACTTCAGAATTAGTTTTTTTGATATCCATAAAACAAGTACTGGGATTTTTATTCTCTTTGGCCAAAAGAGTCACAACTCTACCTAAATTCAAGGAGAGGGAACCTAGACCACATCTCTCGATGGCAGAAGTGTCAAAGTAGTTATAGTCATGTTTTAAATCGATCACAGATTCAGAGGCCCTATTCCAGGTCAATATGTGATATTTATTTCTGGAGATACATAAATTGTTATTACGGAGGAAAGCAGGAAAGAATGGGTAATTGATGCAGATTTTTACTCTAATATAGCGATCTAAGAAAATGAAAGCATATATAACTCAAAGGCATTTTCATTTGAAACACAGTGCTAACTTAGGAATATTTGTAAAACAGTTCATATTACACACAAAATGTTTACACATTTTTGTTCTTAATGAGAAACGCACCTAAAATAGAGGAACAGTCACAGCAGAGACCAGTGGCGAGATTGTTGTCATCTGAGCAACAAAAGGACAAAGAGATGATGGATGGCAGTATGTATATTAGCAAATACCAAGCACTGTTAATAGCCACTTGCCTGCTTTGAAGGGCAGCACTGGATTTACACCAAAGTCTTTACAAGGAGGAGAGTAAGTGGATGAGCAAGCAGAACCCCTCAGGAGTGTAGACCAGGCTTGGAGGGTTATAAATAGAGATGCCCTAAACCCCTCCACAGACAGAAGTAAACCCATCAATAAAGCTAACTATGAAGAGAAGAAACGGCCTGAAAATCCCAGGGAAAAAGGAGAAAGAAGCTTTGAATAAATGAAAAAACTCTAGGTTATTGTTCCATGTGAGGAAGACTATGTTATCAGTCATTTAAAAAGAGAAATATACAAGGTATTGTTTTCATGGCCCACTGAGGATATTTTCTTTAGGACATTAAAAAATGATTGTGAAGCCAAAATAAATAATACAATTGAGGGCTGTTGGGCTTCTGTAACTACAAAAGAAATAATGAAACAGGATTTAGAAAAGTTGTAGGTAGTAACTGAACACTTTTGAAAATAATGATAATTTATAAAGCAGGGTTAGTTTTGTCAGTGAGGATGACTAGAAAAATAATCATGGCTTAGTAAAGTATTGTCACCTTCCAGATTATTTTGTAGTTATTTTCTTACTGTATGGGCTGTAACAAGTGTTCTAACCTGAACTTGTTCTATAAAGAAACTAATTTGTTTTTACGATCTACTCCATAATTTAACATAAGAATTTAGGAAAGAGAGAAATGTAAGTAGATATACAAAAAGAGTTGCTTTATCCAGATTTTTATTGACTAGAAATTTGTACTGAGTCACTTCAGTATTCCAATTTAAAAAATACACTACACTTATTTATAATAATGACCAAAGCTCTAAAAGGTACCAAAGTGACTTCTGAGTCATCAAAAGAAAAATGAAAAAAGTTGGCTGGTGAAGAATTATGCAGGACATCAAATACAAACCTAAGACACTTAAGCTTCATTTGGTGGACACAAGGGAGGCATTGAAAGTATTTGAACAAAACAGTGACATACCAAAACAACCCTGTAGAAAAATTAATCTGGTGTTCCAAGGTAGTTTATATTTTAATAAGGAATGACTAGAGACAAGTTAGAAGGTCATTGAAATAATCCAGAGTAAAGGGAAAAATTAAGTACCTTAACTAGGTTTTGTGATTGTGCAAGAGGGAGATAAGAGATACATAAGGTATGGAGGGATGTAGGGTCACCAATGATCTCAGTTTGCCTGAGACTGAGGAGTCTACAAGAATGACAGTTTCAGTGCTTAAATCAGAACAGTCCTGGGCAAGCCAGGATGGTTGGTCAATGTAGTTGGATGTCAGAGGTAAAGGAAGAAGAATAATCTTTTGTTTATAGGGAGACAGACTGGAGGAACCACTTGAAAATTTTAAGCTAGAATCTTAGGTTAACCAAAATACCCTCATATATAGCCATTAAAGATAATCACAATACACAATGAATATGGAACAAGAGAAATGGTCACTGAAAATGAATAGATTAACCTTATGGAAGGCTTTGTTATATTTCATCTGCAAAGTAGGGTACAGCAAGACAGAAGCCAAGAACCTGAGTGAGATAAATTACAAAAGGATAGAAAGTAAATGTTAAAAATAGTCTAAAAGGTAGTCAATGGATCAATATGTGAGGCAATGTTGGCTAAAGGTATCAAGATGGTGAATGCAAGAGCTAAGTATGAGTTAGGATGAATCAGGAAAGAGCAGAGGTGATAACGGGATAGGAAATGGGGTTTAGGAAGAAATCCATGTAGGGGCAGTCAATGTCCAAATCTTCACCAATTTCACTCAACTTAAAGCTTTTCCCTCACCCAGTTCCATGCTCCAACTGTGACCCATAATCCATTCATTTCCAATGGAAACTGCTTGAAAGAGTAGATATATTTATCTTATAATTTACTCTTGTACCCTTTACTTGTTCCTGATACTAGCTAGCATCAATGGGCTCTGCCCCCCATTCCCCTACCCCAAAAGAAGCTATTGTGGCAAGATTATACTTTAAAATATCATCCCTAATGTTACTTGTTTTACAAGTTTCTCCTTCCTGTTGGCCATTTCACTTCTTGGTTAGGGCAGCATTCTCCTTTCACTGCTTCAATAAGGGATGACAAAATAGAATGACAGAAAAGGGTGGGTGAGATGTAGTACAACTCCACATTTTTTGAGTTTCAAATGTCTAGGTATCTGGGGAAAAGGGAAGATGATAGATTTTGGAGAAGACATGATGATGATGATGATGATGATGATGATGATGATGATGAACAGACAGACAAAAAGATCTGGATATTCTGAATTTCTGGGATGTGAAGTTGAGAGAGGGAAGACTGCAAGGAACTGAGGAGGGAAAGAGGTAAGTGGACAGAGTGACCTGAAGAGATTATACTGACGAAGGCAGTGTTGCATCCAGACACTTCCCAGCCTCCACCAAAGCATCCACTCTTTCAGAGCATGACCTAGCACCACCTTTATTCTACCCAGAAATATGGGGGAAATCCTTGACTCCTCTCCCCCTCTCCACACTTAGTTCTGTTGATTTTGTTTTCTAAATATGTCCTGAATCACCCTCCCACCTTCCCCACTGCCACTACCTTAGTCCATTCTGTATATGCCAGCCTGGGTCTTGCCCACAGCAACCTACCAACTGGCTTTTCTGAATTGCATCAGACTCCAAACCAATGTGTTAGTCTGTCTAATAGGCTTTACTGTGGATTGGCACATCAACCTTAGGTAAGAATGGTTTACTTAAATGTTTTAATTTACTTTACTCACGTATAAATTGGTTTTAATAATCATACCTGACATCATATTCTTTGGAAGATTCGCTGAGTTAAAACCTGTAAAGTATGCTCACATCTACCTTGTCACCAGTAATACATAGTGAGTATGAGGTACCATCACTATTGTTATTATATTATTAATACAATTATAACATTTAAATATTTTCTTAATACTCACCTGTCAAAGGCCAAAGTTTGAAATTGACTTAGGAAGAGGGTTTGGCTGAATGTAATTAAAAGTGAGCTAACGTAAACCAAAGGGCACTCCCCCAAGTGGTTCAAGGCCAAAAGTACCACTGGCTTCACAGGCTTCCAGAATGAGTGTCTGGAAAGCATTATGATCCAGAGAAGCTGCATTCTTTTGTTTTCTTTTTTTCTTTTCTTTTTTCCCAGACCCACATTGGCTTTTGTCCTTGTTTCTCTATCATTCCGTCTCTGAAGACTTTATCTGCTGATTTTGCATCTTTATGAAAGCAGATGGCTGTCCTAAGCTTCCTTACACATGTTCTTAATCCAAACTTCCAACAGAAACAGTTTTCAAAATTTCTTTGAGCCTACAAATGATTGGTCATCATGGGGCAACTTAGAGTGTAGGAAGGTCTATAAGAAGGGCAGACGACCTGGTTTGTCTGTTGATTCTGACTCCAGACTGTGCTTCCAACCATGTCTCCTACCACTTCCCTGAACGAGGAATACTCCAGTCACGTCAGATGACTCATTTCCCACAATTGCCATCATCTGTCATGTTTCTGCACACTTCCACATTGTTCCTTCAATCTGAATGCCGCTTACCTAACCTTCCCAGCCAACTTCTGCTTGTCCTTCCAAGTCAACCCAAACACCACCACAGTGACGATTACTTCACTTCCTGGGTACTGCAAATGATTTTGTGTATTCTCCAATTACAGAGCCTAACATATTGTATAAAATTGTATATTATATGTTCTCTCTGAGTTTCTTCAGGGCAGGGATTCTTATTTTTATTCCATCTTTATATCTTCAGCATCTAGACAATTTGTTGATTGAACACTTAAATGAAAATTAATTGTAATCTTTTCTTATAAAATTATATTCATCGAGTCTTTTCAGGAGAATCAATCTGAGCTTATGAAAAATCTAAATTAATAAATATTTTCAAAGTAACGATTTTAAAAATACACTTTTCAGCATACACAGTAATGAAACTAAAGCTAATAATTTATTAAAGAGTGAGTATTCTGATAGATCTGTTTTAATTAATAGAGTCATTAGAGATTAGTGCATTTTTTCATGTAAATAGACATCGCCAAAATGGTTTTAGCATTATGTGGAAACAGTTTATTTCATGTAAAATAATCATCTCCTGACTTCGATTCACCGTATATTTTATTGCATGAATAATACATCTTTTTCAGAGATGATGTAAGAGTAACTAGCTTGTGCCCAAATAAGTCTGAATATCGAACGTACATAAGTCCATGTTAATAACTATATTCTGCCGGTCTCAATTTGAGACGAAGCTAAATACTCATGCTATTTTTTGAAACTAACTGCTGCTTTTAAAATCATTTCTGTTGAAAAGAAGTCTCTTCTTAGTTCAATGGCACTTCAGTCCTGAGAACTGCTTGTCCCTTTTTCTCCTTATTTTTCTTCTCTTCCTCATCTTATATTGCTTCTGAGCTGTAACTAAAGTCTAGAAACACCCTCTGTTTGATTCTTCTATTCTGATGACCAAAACAGTTTTTTTTTAATTCTTTCCTCTATGTCCTATAGTCTGAAATCTGGTGATACTTTGAGTATTCCACAAATATCTGTTTGTCTTCTGACCTATCGTGACTTTACTTTCCCACTTCACTAGTTGACACTTAACCTTGTCACTTGCTTTATAATGAACATTAGCAGATGAGCTTGAATGGTTTACCTGGCTCCTTGTGCCTGGTGATGCCACACAAGAAGAGCTCACCCCAGGTAAATGCTGCTCCTTTTAGTTGGACCCTGCGTGAAAGACACATTGAGCCAACTTGGATTTAATGCGCAGCCTGGAGCTGAACTCAGATGACCTTGCCACCTAAATCAGGTCTGCACAGATGAACCTATCCTAAGTCAGATCTACCAGTTAACCCGCAGACTTTAGAGCACGACAATAAATTGCATTCTCAGTTACCGCATTTTGAGATGATTTGTTACACGGCGTGATTGTGGCAAGAGCTGACTGATAAAAAATATATATACATATTACTCCTAACACTACCACAATAGCTTATTCTAAAACCTAAGAAAAAAATATCAAATTTATGGAATTCAAGCATGTCTCACATGACAAGACTTCCATGTGTAATTAAAAGCTCAGAGTTAATAGCAGTCATGATTGAGCACCTGATATGTGCAGACATAATTTATATGCATTATTTCTAAGCCATCAACTTATAGGTTAGAAAATTGAATTGGGAAGTTTAGCTAATGTTCCCAAGATCATGACACTATTAAGTGGCAGGACTGAAACTCGAACCTAGGTTCATACCTTCCCCTCTCTCATTGCACATTATCATTTATGCTGTCACCTAGCGACAGTCATCGTAATACTTAATGCAGCCCCCAGAATTAATGTGATATTCTAGGTACAGTTTCTGCTTATGATCAATATCTGATGGGTAGCAAATGGTTTAGACTTCCCTCATCTAAGAAGATGAAAATATTTAAAATATTTTCATTCTGTACAGAGCATAATTTGACTTTTTTTTTTTAATTTAGGATTTCAACTTCTTGTGGAGGTTGTCAGAGCAGATTTGGAAGACAGCTTTTTATTTGTAGTATTACAAAGGTACAGAGTGTTTGAAATAAAGTAAACTTATCATTCTGGGCCTTTCTCATAACATGTCCAGTGATGGACAATTGTGTTGGTGCACAAAACAACTCAGATTTGAAAAAGACCAAATGACCGTTATTTTACCATTATAAAGAAAAAAATATGTTTGAAAATATGACATAAAATGCTCCGAACAACAACTTTGTGAAATTATAGTTGAAAGACACCAATTTGGAGTAATGTACTCTTTGATTTTTAGTCCTTCTCACCAGCCAAACAAAAACTTCTGTTTTGGATGTTTGGTTTTGCTTTGTTTTGTTTTGTTCTGTTTTCATTCAGGAATGTTTTATAAATATCATGCCTTTCCTAATACAGAGACTATCTGGAAAAACAAAGACAGTAACTTTTCTAACTCAAACGACAGGCTGCTGACTGTCCGGATAGGCCACAGAGCAGTTATGTACCAAAATAACAAATATATAATCACTCTAAGCAACAATCTGGAGGAAGACTCCTCAAGAATAGTACAAAGTTGTGGTCTTTCTTCATCCTGTCTTGATGTGCCAAAGGTAACACATCTTAAAAATGCCGACGTAACTAATATTCCACCAGATTTGTTAACATGTGGCATGTCAGAACCTTTGAGACTTAAGGTGTCAAAAGTGGACATTTGAAATAAGGATAAAAATTGAAATTAGGAGTGGAGTCACGAATTGGACTTGATGTTGAAAGTAATGCAAATTTGCCAGGGACTAGGCAGATTCCAGGGTATATGAATGAAAAATGAGTGCTGTTATGCGTCAGATGATTGTTAGCCCCTGTAACAAATAAACCCCAAGTTTATTTCTTGGTGACAGTTCCGTGAATGAGCCTAAGGGTGACTGAGGCCCTAGCAACTTTTGTCTTCATGTCTCCATATCCCTCAGGGCCTCAGAGCCTGAATCCAGAGTCCTGAGAAAGAGAGAGACATGGAGCAAACACACTTTACCACTTTGACCCTAACGTGACCTAATCATTTCCACTCACCTTCTGTTGTGGGAAATAGTCACATGGCCCCTTCTAGTTGCCCAGGAAGATGGGAAATGAAGCTCTCAGCTGGGGAGCCATACGCACTGACAAATTTATATTCTAAAACTCAACAGAAATTTGGTGGACTGTTGGCTATATTTCTTCAGTAATACGTACTGAATTTCATTGTATGTGTAGTGCTATAAAAAGCAAAATGAAGTTGTGAATATTTTTTTCTTCGTTCAGGCAGCTTCCCTCACACTTATAAGTAAACTAAATGGGAAAATAAAAGAGGTTGATGGTGTATGCTTCTTATGAGTTTTCATAGAGCTGATTTTCAATTACTCAAAGGACCATTTTGGTTTGGAGCTGTTCAAAACTTTTTTGTTTGGTTTGGTTTTTTTTCCTTTTAACCATATTTTTGAAAACATTTTTTTTTCCTGCATGCACACAAACACAAAAAAATAGTGCAGTTAGAAAAACCACATGAAATTCAAACCAATCACTTTTGCTGCTTGCCCTCAGTCCTTATAAAGCATCTGGTTGGGAAAAATAGATATTCATTTGTTGAAGAATTTCATGTTCATTCTCCCCTTACTACTACAAATATTCAAGTTTAATATAGTAATAAATTACATTTTTACAGGCATAGTAGTGAAGGGAAAGCATGTTTGAGATACAAGCTAGGGTTAATGGTAATAATAACGATTATTTTCTCAGTATCCATTGTAGTGTATTTATATTAACCTGTTATCTCTCCTTATAATCCTCCTACAGCTTATGAAGTAGATTTTATTACTTGACTTTTGGACCACGCATAAGGTAGAAGAAATACTAAAACCCTCTTCATATTTTGATTAAGGATGTAGGCGTTTTAATTGACAGAAAGAACCTCATTTTAAATTGTCTCCAGGCATTTATATCAAGATTTTTGTCGTTTTCTTGATGTTTTATTTGTTTGTTAACTTGCTGTTTTATAAATGCTTTACTAGGCCCTTACAGAAAGGATTGCATAAATGTTATAATCATGAAAGATTGTAGAGTATAAGACGGGAGATTGTAAAGGATGTGTGCAAACAAGGAGTGGGCACAAACTTCTGAAAGCAAGTGTCAAATGTTCAAAAATTATTTTACTGCCTGTTCAACATGATTTGAAATGTAAGATAGACTTTTACTCTAGAATTAGAAGAGGCATTTTTATTTTTTAACATTTTTTATTTTATTTTTTGAGAGACTGAGAGAGATAGACTGTGAGCAGGAGAGGGGCAGAGAGAGGGGGAGACACAGAATCCAAAGCAGGCTCGGGCTCTGAGCTGTCAGCACAGAGCCTGACACAAGGCTTGAACCCACAAACGCGAGATCATGACCTGAGCCAATGTCCGAGGCTTAACCAACTGAGCCACCCAGGCGCCCCTTAGAAAAGGCATTTTTAAATGCTCCTATAAAGGTTAATATATTCTCTTAAAAGTATTACATCCTATAACAGCAAACCTTTTCCTGAAAGCAGGTTTTGATACAATGGAAAGGGCCATGTGGAAGAAAATAGACCTTAGAGTTAAGCTTTGAGCCCCAGGGAGCATGCTTAGCCTACTTCGTCATTTTGCCCATAACCAACCATAGCTGTACACATGACAAAACTAGAAAGGCTAGATCGCAGATATTACTACCCCAGATATATAGGAATATAAAAATAGTGTTTCAAGACATATACATAATTTGGGTGGGAAGTAAATGGTAGAGATCAACAACTTCGGAAGTTCATTTTGGGTGAGGCAAAAAAAAAAAAAAAAAAAAAAAAAGCATTGATTTTAACTGGCCAGTCCAGGAAATAGTTTCCGGACTAACTGAGTTTAATGTGTCAGAGAGGAAATTTCAAAGGTTAGGATGAAAAGAACTTCAGAATTTTCTTTCTACTTAGGAAGATGGTCTAAATAAAATTAAATTTTATTCATCTAACTAGCAAACATTTATCATACGCCAGTCGATCATAGGGACCTCCTTAAGCACAAAGGCAGAGATAACAAAGTTTTCCCTTGCATGACCATGGCAGGCATTGCTAATCAGACACAACAGTTTTTCCTAGTGATGTCAGACGTAGCCTCAAGATTGCTTCTCCAGAAGGTCACTAACAATCTGTTTGCAGTTGACATAAGAGATGGAATGTATCTACTACCCCAGCACCAGGCAAACATAATCACATAGACATGGCATTATCCCTCAAAGAACACCCATTTAGTATTAATAGGGGGAAAGAAGATTAGGAGGGCCTTGGGGGATAATTGACTCAATGGCTCTAGCTCAAAAATGCACAATCAAGTATACTTTAAGAACAATGAAACAAAAAGGTAACTAAACTATGAGAAGGATAAGTTTCATAGGAATATTTCCAGCTGTGCATCCATCGTTGGATTATCAACCTATTAGATAGGGTCAGAGTTTTCTTTAAATTTAATGAAAGCAAGTAAAAATGGTAACTAAATTAAATTTTTGAGTAGTGGCTATAGGTTATTAAGGAGCAAGCATCCTTGGATAACTGGACTTTTGTTCCAAGCTGAAATGTAAAGGTCTTGTTGGTTAAGAATTTAGGGTTAGTTACTTTGGATTAAAGAAGAAAAAAAAGGGGCGCCTGAGTGGCTCAGTAGGTTCAGCATCTGACCGCAGCTCAGGTCATAATCTCGTGGTTTGTGGGTTCGAGCCCCACATGGGGCTTTGCTCTTACAGCACATGTAGTCTGCTTGGAATTCTCTTTCTCCTCTTTCTCTGCCCCTTTCTTGGCTCGTGCTCGCGTGTGCACTTTCTCTCAAAATAAATAAATAAATTTGAAAAAAAAGTTTTTAAAATTGTAAATGATTTTAGAATGAGCAATGATTAAATTGGTTTTGTTCGATAGCCTTAAAACCTTGGGTTTTATCACTCTTGGTTTCAAATAAAATTTTGTTAGAGCCTGGTTTCTACCAGCGTGTTAACCAGGGTCCTCCAGAGAAACAACCAATAGGATATATGTAGTTATATAAGAAATTTATTATAGGAATTGGGTCACGTGGTTATGGAAGCCAAGAATAGCAGTGATCTGCCATCTACAAGCCAGCCGGAGGACCAGATAAGCTAGTAGTGTAATTCAGTCTAAGTCCACCACAGCCTGAGAATCAGGGGGCTGACAATAGAAGTCCTGATCTGAGTCAGAAAGCCCAGGAACCAAGAGCACCAAGATCTGAGGGCAGATAAGATAGATGTTTCAGTTCAAGCAAAAAGAGAGGATTTACCAGTCTCGCCCTTTTTTTGTTCTATTCAGACTGTCAAGGGATGAGATGATGCCCACCTGCATCAGTAACAATGATCTTTACTCAGTCTGCTGATTCAAATGCTAATCTTTTCTGGAGACGACCTCATGGACATACCCAAAATAATGTTTTACCCACTATTTGGGCATCTTTTAGCCCAGTAAACTTGACACTTAAAATTAGCCATCACAGCCAATGACTGAAAAATGTTTGTTACTGGCACAAATGATAAACATCAGAGCACCATGACTTGCTTCTTGAGAGATCGATCGTGTCAGTGGAAAAATTCTACAATTTGATTGCAGCCAAAAGGGCAGAAGCAAACCTAGCCCAGAGCTGAAATCCCAAACTTCGCTGTATGTAATTCTAAGCAAGCAGAGACAAGGAAGGAGATGATACTTTTCGTTTGTTCCCAGCTCAGGGCGTTGCTTTCAGTTCTGCCCTTCCCCAGTGGAAATTCCAGGACATAATACAAACAGGATGGTATGAAAAAAAAAAAGAAAAAAAAAAGTAACTTGATTTTCTGGGACTTTCAGGTCAGCTAGCAGATCCAAATATAAAGAATGAAAATCCAGTTCATAAAAGGCATGATTTTTTTCCAATTCGCTTTCTCATTCTAGTTCCAGAAACGTCAGTGAACTTGTAGATTCCAGTTTTTTGCCGTCAGCTATTAGCCAGCTGATATTTACTCTAGTGGAAGACCAATCAGCCAAATATTTCATTCAAGTCGATTTCACTGTGGGCATGGCAATCAATTTTTTTTTTAAGAATTAAAGCAAACTGCACAGTGCAATGGGAAAAAATGTCCTTGGGTGAATTTGGCAGGAAATAATCTAGTTGAAAAGTAAAGCAGATGATTCATTTAGTCAGTTATGAACTAAGGTGTATTATGCATCTATACTGTTCTAGAAGATGAAAATACAACAGTGAACAAGACTGGTTTTCTTTGATGAAGTCACAACATAGAAGAAGGAAAGAAATAGTAAATAAGTAGGCTAATAACTAAACAAGAAAGCTTCTAAAGATGAATGCTATGAAAACAACTTTTCTTTTTTTTTTAATTTTTATGTTTATTTATTTTTGAGAGAAAGCGTGAGAGAGAGAGAGAGAGAGAGAGAGCAGGGAAGGGGCAGAGAGAGAGCAGGGAAGGGGCAGAGAGAGGGAGACAGAATCTCCAGCAGGCTCCATGCCATCAGCACAAAGCCTGATGTGGGATTTGAACCCACAAACAGTGAGATCATGACCAAGAGTCATGAAGCCGAGAGTCAGACGCTCAACCAGCTGAGCCACCCAGGCGCCCAAGACAACTTCTTTGTAATGTGCAGTAGGGTAGAGTAGTGAGGGAACAGGAAGACAATTTGGGAAAAAACTCTGAGAGACCACCTTTGAACTGAGGCCTGAAGGTTGAAAAGCCACCAGATAGGGCAAAGATCTGGAGAAAGAACACTCCAGACAGAAGGAACACATGTGCAAGGACCCCAACTGGGAATACACTTAGCATGTTTAGGGAACACGCGCGGAAATAACAGCAACTGGAGTACACAGGTCAAGATGTACTCAGGGAGCCCTGAGACAAGCGCAATGTGATAAGGCAGGAGGAGACTGCAAGGTCATTGTGATAAGTTTGTTTCTGGTACAAAGAGAAGCCACCGAAAGATTTTTCAAAATAAGATAAATCAAAGGATCTAATCTCTACTTGTACCAAATCTCTCTGACTGCCATGGAGCGTGAATCATAAAGGATACTAGTGGAATCAAAGAAACTCTGAGCATGAGACTTCCAATTGAAGTCATCGGATCTTTCTTCGGGTCTTTGTTTAACATAGACAAAGCCTAAATGGCCCTCGTGTTGGCCAAATTTCACGTAAGAATTTATATGAACATATTTGTTTAACTTTTTTCATTGACAAAGTATTCTTATTTACCAGTCAAAAGTATTTTACAAGCTTATGGTTTCCTGATGATCAAAGGAAGCATGCTAGCATAAAAGGCATTTCTCTGCTCTTTTCCTACTGTTTGCAGAGTAGCATTTCCTCTGTGAAGTTTTGAAAGAGCTTAAATAAGAAATTTTGTAAAATTGAAGAAAAAAACCTGCCTTTGCTTTCTACACGGACCTCAGCATTCCTTAATTGGTATTCTTTGCCTTAGTCAGAAGCTTTTAATTCAGAGTGAAATAACCCATAAATATCTTACTTGTAATGAACTTGTAAGGACCAACTCACTAAACAAACAAACAAACAAACAAAAACATACAGGAAAGGGTGCTAAATTACTCTGACGGTGTGATGGAAATAGGCACTAATTTACACGAAAGCTTTCTTAAGGTAACCTCTAACTATTGTTTCCCTGTTCTTCATCTTATTTGCTAAATCTTCTTGAAACTTCGTATTAGAACATCAATGAAATTTAGTTTATGTACGCCAATGGAGAATAGCATTGAAGCAGTTAATTTTTTGGAAACGCACCCAATTCTTTATCTTCTCGTCTTTCTAGTCCCAGAGGTTAGCATGGTGGCAAATCCCTTGGATCTTGACCTCATGTGCTTTCCGAAAAAGCAGAAGTATGAAAGTACCAGTGATTGTGGAGGTAGACAAAGACTTTCCAAGGGACTAAGTTTCAGGTATTATATTGACTCTGTTTTCACAAAAGCTGTTCTCTCTTTCACAATCGCCTGCCTGCCTTTCCAAACAGAAGATGATGCAATCCTCAACCATGCCTAATCTTATTTCCATACCTTGTGCTTGAGAGAAAATATCCCAGGGACCATTCAAAACATGGCCTTTAGATTGAGAAATGATATCCTGGGTGGCTCTCATTTACTTTTCAACACCAACATCAGTGAAGGAATTGTGTGAGGTTGCCGTTACAAAACTTCTTCCATTCTTATTTGTAAAATTTACACCAACAATATTTTTCAGCATCTTAACATAAAAAGGTAAAAGAGAAATAAAATTGATCCTGAATTTTATCTCATTCTAGCAATAAATACTATTTATTCATAGATGCATGTTTGTTTTTTAATTAATTTCCGAGACAAGAGTGAGTTGAGCATCCCACTCTTGATTTCAGCTCAGGTCATGATCCCAGAGTCATGGGACTGAGCCCCACTTCAGGTTCCACTCTGGGCATGAAGCCTACTTAAGATTCTGACTCCCTCTGCCCCTCTTTCCTGCTCACACTCTCTTCAAGGAAAGGAAAGGAAAGGAAAGGAAAGGAAAGGAAAGGAAAGGAAAGGAAAGGAAAGGAAAGGAAAAAAGAAAAATAAACTTCCATACATTTCATTAAAGGATATACTTCCAATAATCTCTACTATTTATATTTAATTATTAATATATGAATAGTATATGCAGGTATGTATATATAGTGATGAATTGTATACTAATAATTGCACTGATAACTCAATCCAGAAGGGCAATTTTTTATTTTTTATTGTAGTAAAATAAATATAATATTAATTTTTCATTTTAATAATTTTTAAGCATACAATTAAATGACATTAATTATATTTGCAATGTTGTACAATCATCCTTATCTATTTCCAAACGTTTTCCTCACTCTAAACAGAGATTCTATAGCCATTAAGCAATAACTTCACATTCACTCTCCACCAGCCCCTGATAACCTCTAATCCACTTTCTGTCTTTATAAATTTACCTATCCTAAATATTGTGTATTTAGAATGTTTGTTCTTAGGGTAAACTATTTCACTTAACATAGAGTGTTTCAAAGTTTATCTGCAATGTAGCATGTATCAGAACTTAATTCTTTCTTATGGCTGAATAGTACCCTATTTGTGTGTGTGTGTGTGTGTGTGTGTGTGTGTGTGTGTGTGTGTTTGTCTGTGTGTGTAGATAGATTAGATAGATAGATAGATGATATTTTAATCTTTGACAGCTTATTATAATGTATCTTTGAGTGGGTCTCTTGGAGTCTATTCTGTTTATAGTTCATTGAGCTTCTTAAATGTGTAGATGTATGTATTTCATCCTATCTGGGAGAGCTATCAGTCACTCCTTCTTTAAACATTCTTTCTCTTTATCTTTTTCCTCTGTACTCTCATTATGCATACTTTGGACAGCTTGATGGTATTCCTCAGATCCCTTAGGCTCTGTTTAGTTGTCTTTATTCTTTCTGCTTCTTTGATTTGATAATTTCAATTGTCCTATCTTCAAGTTCACTGTTTCTTTTTTCAGCCTGCTAAAATATGCTGTTGCAATCCATTAGTGCATTTTTCATTCAGTTGTTATTTTCAACTCCAGAATTTGTCTGGTTCCTTTTTATAACTTTTATCTCTGTACTGATATCTCATGTTGCTCACACATCATTTCCCTGATTTCTTTTAGTTCTTTGTCCCTGGTTTCCATCAGGATTTTGAGCATATTTAAGATAGTTGTTTTCAGGGCCCCCGGGGGGCTCAGTTGGTTAAGCAGCCGACTTCAGCTCAGGTCATTGATCTCGCAGTTCATGGGTTCGAGCCCCACATCAAGTTCTGTGCTGACAGCTCAGAGTCTGGAGCCTGCTTTGGATTCTGTGTCTCCCTCTCTCTCTGTCCCTCTCCAACTCACGCTCTGTTTCTCTCTGTCTCTCTCTCAAAAATGAATAAATATTTAAAAAATTTTAAAGATAGTTGTTTTAAAATGCTTTCTTATTAAGTTCAATTTCTGGACTTCTTCAAGGGATGGTTTCTGTCAATTTATTTAATTTCTTCGGGTGGACCACTCTTGTTTCTTTGTATGCCCTGTATTTTTGTTGTTGTTGTTGTTGTTGTTGTTGTTGTTGTTGAAAACAGACATCTGAATGTTATAATATAACTCCAAAAATCAAATCTTTTTCTTTCCTCAGGCTGATGGAAGAAATGATATCTAGAACATTGGCAATCTTCATGGTAGAGGGAAAAGAGCTTTTGAGGGTCTCAAACTGGCAATTGTAATGGCCCCAAAATGACGTATTCAGTTTCACTGACACCTGTTTAGCCAAAAGTAGGTACATGGCCCTATCCAACTACAAACGGGCCCAGAAGCACAATACTTCTCAGCACCCGTGAGGTCAGAGAAACAGAAAGATTTGATTGCTAGCACAAATGACCATAGCCACCATATTCTCATTAACTGTAATAGCACTTGAGTACTGTAGGTATTTAGTAAATACAAAATACAAAATACCAACTGTAACAGCACTTCAGTACTGTAGGTACTTAATAAATTAATATGTTCTGATAATGGACAACTCTGCCAGTAACTCAACTACTACATATTTTTGTCACTCAGATGTGAGACAAGTTTACCACAAAGTAGATGACTTTGACTTGCATAATTTTATAACTGGAAGAGATTAAAAGATTTTTATCCAATCCCCACAGTTTTATAGAAACTAAGAACCAGAAAACTTACATGATTTTTCCAAATTTCTGTTAGTTTTTTAACAGTGCATATCTGACTGAAATGAGCATTCCCATCATAATATTAACCCCCAAACTGGAGTACACTCTTTGGGCTCACAACGTTTTTAAATTTTGATAGCTCTGTAGAAGTTTTTGAAACTCAGTATCACTGGGGCGCCTGGGTGGCTCAGTCGGTTGGGCGTCCGACTTCGGCTCAGGTCATGATCTCGCGGTCCATGAGTTCGGGCCCTGCGTTGGGCTCTGTGCTGACAGCTCGGAGCCTGGAGCCTGTTTCAGATTCTGTGTCTCCCTCTCTCTCTGACCTTCCCCATTCATGATCTGTCTCTCTCTGTCTCAAAAATGAATAAATGTTAAAAAAAATTAAAAAAAAAAAAAAAGAAACTCAGTATCACTTTACCCACAACATAAACCATTTTAGAATCATAAGCTTATTATACATACCACTCACCATTAGACAAATTCCTTGCTCATCAGGCTAAACCAAACATCACGGAAAATTCTGACACTATTAAAATGACATGTAAGGTCCCTACCACAACATCATGTTATAGGGGAAACCAGACTGTTGGGTGTTTAGTCTTAACTTTTTATGTCACAGTGAGTCATATTATGTTTAACCGCCAAAATTACTACGTATAATTTGCTGAACATTCTTTTTCCAGTCCACTGAAAATTTATCAGATTTTCTTTATTAACACTTATGAAGGCAGTAAAGAAGCCTAAATTTATTATCAGCGAGTTAGTAAGCAGCTGGGCTTCAGCACGAATCTTGGTATATGTGTAAGATCGAATGTGAACTCTTGACTTCTTAGTGTCTTAGAAGAAGCTGCAGGTTCCTTCATGGCCTGGTCTTTGCTACTTCCCCCAGCTGTCCGCCACCTCTGCCCTGCCCACTGCTGAAATGTGTTGCAGTATCTCTCCAACACACAATACTTTTCTTGACTTCACATGTTTGTTGATAATGTGGTTTGTTGTGGTTTGTTTTATTTTGTTTTTTTGTGGTTTTGTTTTTTTTTTTTTTTTTTTTTTTTTTTTTTTTGCCTGTACAATGTCTATTTTCTTTTCTTTAAGTCCTGGCTCATGTATCATCTCTCAGAAAGGTTACCCTGATCTCTGTCTACAGAGATTGGGCACCTACCTTTTGGGCTCTTTTGCAGGTTCCTTCATAATTCTGACAGGCCAGACGTAATAGTACTTAGGATAATGCCTGATCCATGAAAGGTTTTCTAGAAATGAGAATTCATGAATTGATTTATTAATTAATTAATGACTCTCACATGTTATACTGAATTAATTGCATGATTTTTTTTTCCCTCTCCCCTTGGATTATATGTTCCTTAAAGGCAGGGATTGTGTAGTATTTATCATTGAATCAGTATTTGTCACAAAGAAGATGCTCTGTAAATATCTGCTGAACTGAATCTAAATTGCACAGATATTCTAAGAAGAAAGGGCTTTTAATTTATGAAATCCTCACAGTATTGTTTAAGAAGAAATAGAGTTGAATCAAGGCAAATCTAAAAACCATTTGTGAAGCAAAACATTTGGTTCACCAAGGGAATTTAGCAGTCCAAATGTGTTTTTGGCTGAAATGTTTACTCTACTCACAGGCATTTCTAAAATGTGCTTTTGCTTTTGAGGCTGAAAAATTTTGTTTTAAAGGCATTAGGACATCAAGTGTTAAAACATATCTAGCCTTTACTTAAACTACGAAAATGATTGTCAGTAGAAATGTTTGCAGGCAAGATTTCAACTTCACATGGTTTCAAAACGTTTCCTTGGGTGAAATGTACTTAGGGATACTTTAAATGGAAGGAACTTTGTTTGCCGGCTCAGCTACTAACATCATTTCATTAGAATGGAGGCCAGTGCATTGTTGGAAAGTGAAAACAATATTGATTCCACATGATAACAGAACAAAAATAAGTAAATAGCTCAATATAAATATGAAAATAACAAAAAAAGGAAGAAACATCATTCTCCATTCTTTAAATTTAATTATCAATCATGAAGCACTGTAAAAGGCAGTATTAAAACTATATTTTCAAATGCCACTTGATAAAATATCTTGTGAAATGATATTTACAATATGATATAATTTATAGTTTCTGCGAATAACTATACACATATCCAAAAGAGTTAAAGTATAGACTTCAAAAGTATAGAAAAGAGCATAGTTACACACATCAATATACCAACCCTGGTTCCCTCAGGGAGGGAGGAGAGAAAATTCAGTATTATCCATAATACTTCTATTTTTAGGCAAAAAAAATACATATTTACATTATTTATACAATTATAAATTACTGTTTAAATACCTTCCAATGGCAGAGATTTCATGGGAGTTAAAATTTGAAATGAGTAATTAAACGAGGTAATTTTTAACACTCATTCCATCCTAAGATTAAATAATTTCATCTTCATTATGCTTCTGAAGGGAATTTAAAGACAATACATATAGTTAATATATTTAAAGTATTTGTAGCTTTCATGGAGTCATGGGTAGTGTCCATCTCATTTACACTGTGTCCCTGACTGTCTGCACAATGCCCACCACTAGTCAATGCTCAATGCATAATTGAATGAATAAATCACCGAATTATACTGAAAAAATAAATAAATAAAATAAACTAAATAAAGGATTTCTTTTTATTTTTACACTTTTTAAAAATGCCAAAATTCTTTCTCTAAAACAAACAAAAAACAAACCATAATTCTGACAATGCATTTTGTTCTAAAATTATTTTATCATAATTTGATTTAGATTTCTTTTTTTTTAAATTTTTTTTTTCAACGTTTTTTATTTATTTTTGGGACAGAGAGAGACAGAGCATGAACGGGGGAGGGGCAGAGAGAGAGGGAGACACAGAATCGGAAACAGGCTCCAGGCTCCGAGCCATCAGCCCAGAGCCTGACGCGGGGCTCGAACTCACGGACCGCGAGATCGTGACCTGGCTGAAGTCGGACGCTTAACCGACTGCGCCACCCAGGCGCCCCTAGATTTCTTTATACAATATGAAAAAGTGGCTCGCTTAGTATTTTTTTCTTGCATGTGTGGTTTTCCCAATTTTAAATGAATATCTGAAATAGACAACATAAGATAACAAACCTACAATAATATTTTCAAAACACTTATCTAAAACTTCTATATGCCAGAAATATAGTGGCAAATTAATGACTATCCATAAAGAAATATTTGAATAAATTATGACAAATCCCCACCACGTAATACTATGCTGCCATTACAAAGAATTAATCAAACTGATTTCAAGTAATTTAAAAGACTTCCATAGTGTATGATTAAATGAGAAAAGTAATGTTTAGAGGAATATGTTGAATAATCTATTGCTACATAGCAAATTACCCCAAAACTTAGTAGTTCACAGCACAGTTATTGTCTTAGATTTTTCTCTTCCTCCAGAGATCCGGGCATGTCTTAACAGGGTCCTGTGCCCAGGGTCTCTCACAAGACTGCAGTTAAGGTTTTGGTCAGGATCACAGTTATCTGAAACTTCAACAGGGGCAGGATCTGCTTGTAAGCCCACTCGGTAGTTATTGGCAAAATTCAGTTCTTTGCAAGCTGTTGGACTGAGCACCTCAATTGCCTACTGTTACCTTAAGTCACCCTCAATTCCTTGCCATTTGAACCTCTTCAAAAGGCAGCTTAAAACATGGCACCTGGCTTCTCCTACATGAGCAAGCAAAGGAGAGTGCCAGTGAGATGGAAGTCAGTTTTTTATGACCTAATCTTGGAATTTATATGCCATCATGTTTGCTGTATTCCTCAGAAGCAAAGAGCCTGCCCCAGCCCACATTCAAGGGCAAGGGATTAACCAAGAGTATGATTACCAGGAAGAGGGATCATTAGGAGACATTTGTGAAGGCTTCTTACCCTAAATTTAATATACCATTTTTTATTGAGCAAATGCAACCAAAATTCACCTTTCATCATACACGATTATGGAAGTTTTAGATACATATTATGAGCAGGGAGAAAATTGGAGAATATTTTCCCACAGGTTAACACAGGAAATTTAAGTAACAATCTACTGGGGGGAGAGGCAAGAAATAGAACAAAAAGACAATTATTGTTTACTAAGACAATAATAACAAATGAAGTATGACATCTATGTATATAAAATAAGGTGCATGCTTGTATATGTGTGTATGTGTATGCATATCCATTCTGTACTGTTAGATATTAAATTTTAAAACAAAGACTACCAAACCACCCCCCGCAAAAGTGACCTTGTCAACCAATGGAACACTCCATAGTGAATAAAATTTACTGAGTGGTTCTCTGAAGGAGAAAGTCAGGACTTTCTAAGCGTCACAAAGGTAGAATTAATGGTGGTTGTACCAATCAGGATTAAAAACTAAACTCCAGGCAATACTAAATGACTTCATGGAACCGTTATGCATTTGGGTAAACATTCCCGTTTCTCCTTGGTCAGAAAAGAGTCTCTAGTTAGCTCCAAGGGTCTGGCGTCCTGGAATCATGGTTGTGTATCAGCTTCAGCTGGCTAGATCCAGTTATGTTGAAATACAACATTCAGTTTTGTTCTCTCAGCGTTCTTTAAAGGGAAACTTACTTCCTTTTTTTTCAATCAGGAAAAAGAAGAGAGTTAAAGAGAAATGGTAGTTACAGAGAAATGTATGCAATTTCGGTAAAAGCAAAACACAACAAACCACCTGTTATTTATTGAGTGTATGTTTGGGTATATTGGTATGAGCATAGTGCTGTGAAAGGATGGCAAGGCGGCCAGGTAAAATTACTCGTTTTTCATTTTTACTGTATTTCCCTATATGGTGTTTTGCCTCCTGCTAAGGTGAC
Source organism: Neofelis nebulosa (assembly GCF_028018385.1). Classification (NCBI taxonomy): domain Eukaryota; kingdom Metazoa; phylum Chordata; class Mammalia; order Carnivora; family Felidae; genus Neofelis; species Neofelis nebulosa. Next base: position 79,049,414 of record NC_080793.1, on the reverse strand, counting down.
AAACTGTCCCAGTTTGCCTAGGAACAGGAGGTTTCTCAGGACGTAGAATGTTCAATGCTAAAGCCTGGAAAGTCCCAGGCACTCAATTTCTTGGTAACGACAAGTGTGTATTACTTTTGATCTTTGGAAACATCAAGTAAAGATGTAAATACCTGCTTTGACTGGATTTAATAATTTTGGAACGTCCTGAGAAAAGAGTTTTAGCTCCTTTAACAACGATTAACTTGACAGTGATGTCTCGTGGAAGTTCTTTTGTGACTGGAACAGAGAGCAAGGCCATCGACTGCATGTGATGACAGTGGAGGCAGGCAGCCAGTCTGAGAAGAGGAAAGAAATGAAGTAGCCATCCATGAGCGGGGAAAGCGGGTTGATAAGGGAAGCAGCTACTGGTTTACCAAGCTGTATGAGGCCCACTTGTGGTCTGATGTTATGGATTTAACGTGAGACCCGGGTGCACACGTGTATTGTGTTTCCCGGCTGTGTCCAGCCACACAGGCAGAGCACAGAGCATCTGGGCAGCCAGAGTTGGGTTGACCTAAGTTGGGTTTTTGCTAGGAGAGTGATGAAGAAAAGGAGAAGAAAGGTGGTCAAGAACACATGCAAGGGAGAGAGCATAATGATAGCCCAAGGGGTATAGCCTAATCCACAAGGAAATGAGGACATGAATGGGGATGAGACCCAGGGAAAAGGTTGTGGCATCAAAGAGGGTGGAGTGGCAGGATTTGGGATGGTGGGAAGCAGGAGGAGTGAGCTGGAATGATGAGCAGCAGTGATCAGAATGAGAGGCAGAATTATGGTGTCTTGAAACAGAACACTTGGTTGGGCTTCTTTTTCCAGAGAATCCAGTTGGGGCTCCAGGTCATAGCCATCCTGATGACATGTGAAAATAATAACAGAACACGTCTCCACCCTGCTGTGTCACCAGTGCTAACCATCTAAGGGTGACACGATGTAGTGATGAGGTTGTTGGTGATGACAAGGACTCAGAGCACGTGGAGGAGAAGTTGAGGGACCCATTCCTCACATGGGTAGAAAAATTATTGAGAACGATGACAAGTGGCAAGGCAAGAAACGTGGCCAAATAAAAGACTGACTAAAGCTATTTGAAATACAAATACAGTAGAAATCACAAACAACACTGTGGAACCACCGGAAAAGTAAAACAAAATTAAAAGCAATTAGTGTTCACCAAGGACAAAGAGATATTTGAGAGGTTATTTGTGCCCTTCATCTGAATAGCTATCCACAAAACCCCAAATATGGATCAGTATGTAAACAAGAGTTATGATGAAAGCAGACTGCCTCTAGATGACAGCAGCCAAATTATAGGTAAGTGGCATGAATACCATTAAGTTCAGCAAGGTCACCAAATGTGTCCCTAGTTTCTACCTTTTTAACTTTCTTTTTTTTTAAAGACAGAAAGAATGAAGAAGAGGGGAAGAGGGAGAGAGAGAGAGAGAGAGAGAGAGAGAGAGAGAGAGAATCTCAAGCAGGCTCCGTGCTCAGCACAGAGCCCAACTAGGGGCTGGATCCCACGACCCTGGGACCATGACCTGAGCCAAAATCAAGAGTCAGATGCTCAACTCACCGAGCCACCCAGGCATCCCACATTTTTAACTTTTTTTAGTTTATTTATTTATTTTTAGAGAAAGAGAGTGGGGGGAGGACCAGAGAGAGAATCCCAAGCAGGCCTGAGTGCTGCCTGATGCAGAGCTTGAACCCACAAACATAAGATCATGACCTAAGCCGAAACCAAGAGTCGGACGCTTAACTGACTGAGCCACTCAGGCGCCCCTCCACCTTTTTAACTTTTTTAAATACACGAGATCTCCTGGTTACAGAATAATGAGGAATATACCAAATACATAACAAATGCTGATACGCTGATTTCTTTTTTTTTTTAATGTTTTTATTTATTTTTGAAAGAGAGAGACAGAGCATGAGTCGGGGAGGAGCAGAGAGAGGGAGACACAGAATCTGAAGCAGGCTCCAGGCTCTGAGCCATCAGCACAGAGCCTGATGCGGGGCTTGAACTCACAAACTGAGATCATGACCTGAGCCAAAGCTGGACGCTCAACCAACTGAGCCACCCAAGCACCCCAGATTTCTTAGTGAAGTATAATTTTGTGGGGAAAACACATTTGGGTTCCTCTTGCTTGCTGAAAGAACATATTTCTATTAATCCATGCTTAAAGAAAATGCACTCAGTAAGTCTAAAGAGGAGAATCATCTAATTGCTACTACCCACCCAAAGTGCCACATTAAATTAATTAAGCCTCTAGCAGCCCTGTTGCCCATTTTCACTGTGTGTGTGTGTGTGTGTGTGTGTGTGTGTGTGTGTGTGTATGTGTTGTGTGAGAGAGAGATGGAACAGCACAGAAATATTGACCAAATTCATGAATTTTTCTTTTCAAAAATTCTAAAAAGTGGTGCCTTGAAACAGAACATTTGGCTGGGCTTCTTTTCCAGAGGATCCAGTCGAGACTCTAAGTTGTAGCCATTCTGATAACGTGTTCAAATAATAATAGAGCTGCTTCTTGCCCTGTCCAATCACCAGTGCTAATTTTAGAGACCCAGATTTCCTACTGTGAACATTTAAAGACCCCATAACATTTGGAGGCCTTCTGTAACATCTTATTTTTTTCTTGAAAGAAACGGTACAAAGAGGAAAGATATATTAACCAAAATAATAATGATGATAATAAATAATAATAATGATGATAATAACGTCCTCTGAAGAATACAAATTGTTATTTAACCAGAGGGTGTGCATCTCCGAGGAAGCTCCTTAAAATGTTTACATTCATTTTCTTACATAAAAAGACTCATCTAACAATGTATTACAGACAAAACCACAACACTGTTGATGATCTCAGCTGGAGTGAAAGCATAGAATGCAGACCAATTTATTGCCAACTGGTTAAAGGCAGTTATAGGCCCAGATCCAGGAAAAAATAAAATAAGAGGTTTAGGGCATAGAAGGTAGGAAACCGCATTTTCTGATCAGCAAATACGAAGCTTTGTGCTTGACACTTTATAGAAATTTTCTTATTTAATCCTCAAACTAACTTTATGGTAAATAAACCGGATGTGCTGTTAAGGAAAGTGAGGCTCAATGAATCTAGCCGATTGTTCAAGGTGACACAGCTCATAAAAGATAGACCTTCGTTTATGTGGCTTCAAAGCCAGCAAAAGACACACAAAGAAATTCACTGGAGTATTTTTACATCTTTATTTCAAAAACCAAAAAAGTACACATAGGGGTAACTTTAAGGCTCTCTCCCTTGCCCCGTGCTTATTTATGTAAATAATAATTCACAAAGTCTAAATACACCAGCCATGTAGTTTAAGGTTGTTAGGCTGGGTAGGTGCTTTCCGTGGCTCTTTCTGACTCCAAACTGTAAGCTGGCATTTCAACTCCCTGAAAAACTGAGAAACGCAGGATGAAATGCATTAATTGTTTAAATTAAAGGATTAACTTCGGTGTTTACCATTGGTAGCTGGTGGACCAAACCTAACCCTCAGATCTGTTTTCTATGGTCAGAATTGGGTTTGAATTTGACAAGTGATACAGTCTCTGGTTTGCTACAGGCTTTGCTTTCGTCCTCGCTATGATCTTAAGCCCAGTCAGATTCCCATATTTTAAATTTTTTTTTTCAACATTTTTAATTTATTTTTGGGACAGAGAGAGACAGAGCATGAACGGGGGAGGGGCAGAGAGAGAGGGAGACACAGAATCGGAAACAGGCTCCAGGCTCCGAGCCATCAGCCCAGAGCCTGACGCGGGGCTCGAACTCACGGACCGCGAGATCGTGACCTGGCTGAAGTCGGACGCTTAACCGACTGCGCCACCCAGGCGCCCCCAGATTCCCATATTTATGTTACCTGCCTGATCCTTGGAGGCATTTGTGTTTGTAATCCCCAGACACCATGCTACAGACAGTTTCTTCCAGCTCTCATACTCCATGATTATTTAATTTAGAATTACTGAAATATGTACCCAGAGCCATCAAAACATTAAAGATAAAATTCTAGCGCACAATTTGATAGGAAGAAAAATAACTTTTTGAAAGGCAAAGATTTTCTCATCTTCAGAAGACATCAGTATCTGTGGAAAAGGAACATGGGAATGTGGCATCTGCTTAGCATCTGACTGGAGTAAAATCTTCATATTGTAATCACACGTAAAGCAATCAATGTCTGTGAGACATCGGTGATGTGCATGCCACTAGGCTAGACATTGAGAAATATATAAAAAGGCATTGCACGGGCCTATCATCATCGAAGACGATGCTTCTCATCTAGTTTATAAATTAACAGTACATGGGTCTTTAAATGTACTGTGTGCCTGGGTTCCTGAAAAGTGGCCATAGATTTTAAAATGCTAAATCAAAAGTATGTTTCCCTATGAAAGAAATAAGATCAAGGAGATTTGGGGAAGTCAAAATATTGCCAGTTGTATCCCTTTTGGCCATACTGAATTAACTGAACAGCAACATAAATGGTTTATGAGGAAAAGAGTTGTTTTTAAGTTTATGAAATAAAGCCATTCATTGTGCCCCCAGAGGCTCAGATAAAAGAGCATGTAGCCATTAGCCGTCTCACCCTCCATTTTCTTTATAAGAATACTTACCCAGCAAGGCCAATTATCCTCTGGGTTCCAAACTCTTCTAATTTTGGTGATCTTAGGCAAAACTTACCTAAGCTGTCACAAAGGTGAAGCTTGTGACCACGGCCTGTAATCTTTTGTGAATGAGCCTACTAACTCCTATCCAGTGAGTTGATGTAAGCTTCTAGAACAATGACCAGCACGTAGTAAGTGTTCGATAAACATTAGATGTTTGTAATTTTTATTATCACCGTCATTATTTTGGTTCTGATTTTTAAGAATCTGATCCTTCACGGGGGGCTTCCAATGTTGCTCCCTGATATTTTCCAGTATAATTTCACTTTACAGTTAAAGTAAATACTTGGGGAAATCTCCAAGCACACAGGAAAAAAAAAAAAAACTCAGAATATTGAGCAGTTATACATGCCGTGGTCAGATACTGACCAAGAAGATGTTTTACATTACTTGTAGCATAGCATTCTACCTGTTTAGCTCATCTCTGGACAACTGGATACACAGGTGCCATTCAGCCTTACTTGATATGGGGCTCAGTGTAAAGTCTATCACTGTTAAATTAGCAACTAGCTCACAAAAAAGACACTAGAAAGTGTTTTCTTTATGTATTCCTTAAAGGTGAATATTTCAATCTTAAATAAATTGGAACCCAGGTATAAAGATAGAAAGTGATTACGAATATGGAATGGGGTAGGAAGGAAGTTTTGAAATGGAACCTCCCTGTGGGCTCCATTTGCTATTTGCTGATGGCTGATATAGCCCCATTGCTTCCCCATGTTATCACTGCTGTGGTTTTTCAGGTGTATCGTCTGCCTTCCCCCATGTTCAGTTAGCAACTTGGCGGTAATTTTGCTCACTATTAGGCCCCTCGGCCCTGCTGAGATCCTAGCACATCATGGCCTAGTGGTGCATCATTGTTGAGTAAATAAGTGAGTGAAATTACAAGCAGTGCGTTCACTCTTTAACTGTAAAACCGACGGATCTTGTGAAAATCTGTTAAGACCAAAATCGAGTTTCCATTTCAATAAGAAAATCCTTGGATATTTTTGAGATCTCTTTTTTTTTCTTTTTTTTCAAATCATCACTCATATACTCTGAAAAATTCCCTACACTCTAATTTTTTGGAGGACACTTGCTCTAAGATTTTTAGCTAAACCTATTAGTTTGTGTTATCATAGGCAATAAAACCTATTATAGATCAGAGTCAGAAGAGAGGGTCTGATACATGCAAGGCCCTGCAATAGCTGCTTGGTATGTTATTCTTATTCATCCCCACAACAATCCCCTAAGAGAAGCAGTGTGATCCCATTGTGCATATACGTAAACCAAGGCTCAACATGGGAAAATTAGCCTGAGGGTAAACCACTGGTATGTGGAATGGCTGGACTTTAGAACGAATCTCTCTGGTTCCAAGTCCTTCCTTTTTTCAGATAACTTGCTAAATAAGCAAATAAAATTGAAGGGAAATAAAATAAAATTAGCACAGGTTTATAAATACAAAAAAAAAAAAGAAAAGAAAAGGAAATTCTAACAAACATATAATCTAATGATTTAAAACTAAGGCCTGGCCTTGGAGCACAAAATCTATTGGCTGTTATTTGAATTAGTACTGCTAAACAACCTAATGGCAGATGTGAACGTATTTTTCCACCATCTAAAAAGTCCCAGTTCTATAATAGAGATTGCTGTGATTTATTGGTTTTTTCCTATAAGAACTTGAAAAGTATTTTCCTCACATTTGTATTTCGAAAATAATCTCTTTGTGAGGCTAGGAAAGAATATGACTTTGTACCATGTTTTCAGTTGTAAGAAATCAAACACAATATTCACTGTCAGTATTTACTTCAAAATAAGGGGAAAAGCTGTTTCCTAGGACATGCTTTCCCTAGAACCATTTTCATTTCCAAATCAGGCAGTAAAAAGAGTTTTTAAAAGGCTGGGAGGAGGGGCTTGAGGAATTACTAGGCATTAGTGTAAACCATATGCCCAGCAGGTGACTGGATAAAGATGTTACATCTGTAGAAAGGTAAGGGTCGCAACTGCAATAATTTTGGGGAGACGTCCATCATCTTCCACATGCCAGAATTCTCTACTGAAATTTTGTTCAGAGAATTGTCTGTGTTCATCTCTCCCACCCCCGGGAATTCCTACAGTTATATTTCTACAGAAGGCAATATTGTGCTTATCCATGGAGAGGAGGAAGTTAATCTGCTGAGCTGTTGTCCTGTTCCTTAGAAACACCAAATCACTGACAGTATTGATTTTTGGCTCTTTATAAAACTTTAACTCTTCAGAATTTAATATGGAGAAACTAATGTTGAGGCGGGGCGGGGGGAAGAGACCTTTCTTTTTGGACAACCTCAGTGCTTTAAGGGTAAACAAGTATTTTGTAAATTGGTCCACTGCATGACAAGCCAACAGATTTGAAGCCAGCTGTCACCTCTTATTAGTCACACCCATAAATCCAGCCTGATACTGGGGTTGTTCCCAGTGTTCCTGCATCACAGACACGGTATTGAAGGGAGGTCATTGAGGGAGAGTGTCATGTACCCCTTTATAAAGCATTTTATTTGGAAGTCTGAAGGATTGTCTGTGTTCTGTGGATTGATCTCCTCACAAATTTTCATAAGAGGAAATTGATGACATGTATCATTTTTCTTTCCTTCTCTCAAAGGATATGCCTTTCAACAATATATTTAGGCACAAATCCTGACTAACTTACTTTAAATCTAAAATTTATCAGTCTCCATCAGGACGATATTCCTGTTTTGCCCCGCCTCCCAAACAAGAAATCTGCCTTCTTGTTAATAGATCTTTCAGGCTCACAACTTACTAAATAAAGTATAATAACCATAGCTGAGCCTTTATGTTTTACCATCAATATGAATTTTAAAAGAGTGTCATCAAGAAAATCATCTTCAAAGATATTTCCTTGCATGCCTAAGTAGCACTGCTGAGATAACACTGCAGTGACAGAAGCGGCCCTGCCTTCCTGGGCTTTTTGGTGTTCTGATTCTTTCCTCACTAGCAGAGGCAGTGAATTTAACACTCAGATTCGCTCTGACAGGCTGACAACTGATATCACAAGACCACAGCTAAGAGTGGTTTATTACTTTTAGTGGGATTTATTTAATTCAGTCTCACAGCCTGAGGGCGGGGTAAAGATTTAACTTGAAATTAAATTCCAGCAGGAGACCTTTTAATATAAGAAAAATGGGCAGAAGGATAAATGACATGCTCAATTGCAATGAATTTTTTTGAAAGCCTATATTTAACATGGAGAAAAAAAATCCCACAAAATCATTTCAGTTGTTTGACAGATATGGAGAGAAAAAGTGCAGATGAACCAGTAATGATGATATAACTTAAAAGAGAATAATCTAAAGGAAAGTTTTTGACACGCTAGAATTTCTTCAGTCTATCCAAAAATATATATATATATATTCCTAGTTTATGAATGCTTTCTGTCAATGTCTGGATAAGTTGATAAGAAATCCCAGGAGTTCTTCTGTTGTTTAAACTATACAATAATTCTGGATGAAATAGTAGAGTTTAAGCAAAGCCATGGATAGAAATGACCCTGGTGTTTACCCTGAACATAGGGAATGCTTGTACCCCAAAATTTAGTACATGAAAATGGTACTCGTTTGTATTATGAGTCTCAATGAATTGGAGTTATATCATAACAGTAACCCTGATGGGGTCTTGCAAGCTGGGATACTTTTAGGAATATTGGATAGTTATTGATCATGATTCTCTGATAACACTTACATGGAGAAAAGGAGATTCCTCCTGGTCAATAGATATTAGAATATCAGTGACATATTTTCTTTCTGTGGTATTATTTTGGTGCCTTGGACTTTCTCTTATAAAGAAAAATGACTGCTTCATAAAAGGCTATTAAACTTGAATGCTTTCTATTAAAGTTATGTCTAATTTTGAGGCTTTGGAGAAATCAATGCCAAAGAAAGAGTAGAATATAATGAGCAAGTGACCATTTGCCTTACTCTGTTTAAAAACATTACAGTTCAGGGGCGCCTGGGTGGCTCAGTCAGTTAAGCGTCCGACGTCTACTCAGGTCATGATCTCACAGTTCGTGAGTTCGAGCCCCTCGTTGGGCTCTGTGCTGGCCGCTCAGAACCTGGAGCCTGCTTCGGATCCTCAGTCTCCCTTTCTCTGCCCTTCCTCTGCTCTCTCTCACTGTTTCTCAAAAATAAATAAACATTTAGGAGAAAAAACCACACATTACAGTTCAGTCTAAGCTTCAGAAGTCGTTCCAGATCACACCAGACCTGGAGTCTCTCAGCGAAGTAGTAGGAAGCCTGGTCTTAGACAAAAAACACAGAGGTCACGACCATTTTGTTCACTAACCACATTCTGTATTTGTGCCCTCTCTTCTCTTCTCTTCTGGAAGTCAGAGTTTTCATGGTTGTGTAAGTAAACTTTCTTTGAAACCACACACCCACATGCAAAGGAGCTTTTCTGCTTCTCTCTTTTTCATAAAAGCCTGTGCTATGTTTATGTGATCTAAGTGGTTAAAATATCGTCCAATGATTAATATGTGATAACAGCTGAACACAAGGAGTCTCATATTATCTTGGTTGATGGTATTCTTAATTGTCTCATAGCATCCTTGGGCCAAAAGAAATATCTTACAGTCCCATTTATCAAACACTTAGGTCCAAGCACCTTAATATACATTTATGTTCTAAAACCCAGCACCTATTGGTTGCTACACAAACTTCTCAAACTGTGGAGTCAAATTGGTCTGCACCACTCATTGAAAGGAAGGTAGCAATCAATGTTAAAAATGTTAATTACCTTCAGCTAGTAGTTCACAGGAAGTCCAACAGATGTTACTGTGTTTTTCCTGAATTTTAAAATATCCTACAGTGCCTCTTTGAATTTGCAGTGGAGCCCCAGATGACTTAAGTGCTCAGTTTGAGCATTATGGGCTTGATGTTTTATCTCTGTTAACAACTCTGTAGAGCATCTGAGTGGCTCGGCACAGCAGGTTAAACTTCCGACTTCAGCTCAGGTCACGATCTCATGATTCATGGGTTTGAGCCCCTTATCAGGCTCTGTGCTGACAACTCAGAGCCTGGAACCTGCTTTGGATTCTGTCTCTTTCTCTCTCTCTCAAAAGTAAATACACAATAAAAAAATTAATTTAAAAAAAAAAACCTCTGCATTTCAACAGAGATGCTCATCATTTACAAACGTACTATTGGTGTCTGCCTCATGCAATATGGTAGACTCAAGTAGGAGAGCTATCTGGAGACAGCGATTCTTTTGGTTCCTCTGATGTCACCACTCACCAGCATCCTGATCCATGAAATGATGATAAGACCCTAGTCAGATTCTACCACATTATTATTGGCTTATATAAAAGTCTAAGATCCCAGGAACAATTCTACTCACCCCAACTGACTTTTAAATTACTGACATTTTTTTTCATAATCCCAGTGTAATTTATCAATGATTCTTTTCTTGAGAAAGAGTCTCCGCAGTGGGGTGCCTGGGCGGCTCAGTCGGTTGAGCGCCCAACTTCGGCTCAGGTGATGATCTCGTGGCTCATGAGTTCGAGCCCCGCATCAGGCTCTGTGCTGACAGCTCAGAGCCTGGAGCCTGCTTCAGATTCTGTGTCTCCCTCTTTCTGCCCCTCCCCTGCTCATGCTGTCTCTCTCTGTCTCTCAAAAATAAATAAGCATTAAAAAAAATAATAATTTAGAAAGAGTCTCAGCAGTGACAAACTTCCAACCCCGTGTAGGAATGAGCCCCCTGAAGTAGGTAAACCACAAACAACAGCCATGTGTATCTGCAGGGTAAATAGTCTGTCTCTGGCTTCTAGAATTCCACTTTCTCCTTTTGTCTACCCATCCAGTCCAGACATACAGGGTAGAGTGCAATGAGCATCATTTCTTGCTAGGATATGTGTGTCTCTGTGACTGTCCTTCAAATTTGCCCCCAATACGATTCCTCTACCAGTTCCTTGCCTAGAATCTTACTTGTTTGAATTCAAATGCCTTAGACTCTAAGTAACTTGATACAAAATTGCCTTAATCCAATGACTCTTAATCCTTGCATGAACTTTTGTCCTGTCTTCTTCCTAAGAGAGTTTTATCCTCACACTGGTATCTGAAATGCCTATTGCGGCTCTAGGCTTCGTGGCCATGATCAATAATGCCCATAAGAAGACAAAGAAGAGATCACTTCCCAAAGCTCTCCCAGAAGAATGAGAAAGAACTTTCTCAAAAGCCCCTAGCAAACTTCTTACATCACACTCTTTTTTTCTTTTCTTTCTTTTTTTTTTTTTTGATACAATGACTTTTCCACCCAAAACACACCTCTACATACACTCTATAAGAAGTGATATTTCAGACAGAAGGTGTTTTCCTGCTTACTAAGTGATTATTTTTTACTTGTATTAAATTGTTTTCATTCTACAGTGAAGTTTTTGTTTGTTTTGTTTGTGGTTCAGGATGAAGCTCTTCATAAATTTTCGTATTAGAATTAATACATTTTTTTTTCACTTAACAGCTTTTTACTTAGCAGCAGATTTTTCAGAAAAGAGTGGAAGTCATTAAACAAGGGAGAGGTGTATACGCAAAGCAATTTACTTCTTAGGTGATTTGATAATTGAGATATCACCATATTTTTTCTACAGTGAAGTTAAACTGAAAGCCCATCTGCTGATGAATAGCATAACCAGATTTTAGGTTAATTAGCTCCCAAGTGCCCTGTATGTATTTATACCATCAGAAGATCAAAAGGTACACATTTGAGTGTGTCTGGAACCAGAGCTCCCTTCTACTGAAATCAAGTGTATGCATTTTCCTGAGCCCCTTCTCTGCCAAGGAGAATCAATAGTCAAAGGGTTAAGGTGTGCTTTTACAAACACATTCTGTGGAAATTTTTATACACTGCGAGTTATTACTAAAGAATGTTTTTTTTTTGGTTTTTTTAATGTTTACTTATTTTTTTTACTTTTTTTTTAACATTTACTTATTTTTGAGAGACAGAGGCAGAGCATGAGTGGGGGAGGGGCAGAGAGAGAGGGAGACACAGAATCCGAAGCAGGCTCCAGGCTCTGAGCTGTCAGCACAGAGCCCAACGCGGGCTTGAACTCACGAACCATGAGATCATGACCCTAGCTGAAGTTGGATGCTTAACCGACTGGGCCACCCAGGCGCCCCTAATGTTTACTTATTTTTGAAAGAGAGAATGAGCGCGAGTGGGGAGGGAGAGATCACAATGAGGACAGAGGATCCAAAGCAGGCTCTGTGCTCACAGCAGAGAGCCAGATGAGGGACGTGAACTCAAGAAACGCGAGATCATGATCTGGTTGGAAGTCAGATGCTTAACCAACTTAGCCAGCCAGGAGCCCAGCTAAAGAATGTTTTAAATATGTTTTCTTATCTTCAGTTTCTAGTGTTGATATAAATATGTTTATTTCCTTTAAAAATCATTATATTGAAACACCCTAGAACGTAAGCTCCCTGAAGGAAAGCAATGCATCTTATGCAGGGAAAGCAAATCTCAGACCAAAGGAGTATAATATGCAAAGGAAAAAAAGGCACTTTTTAATTTATAATTCAACTCAATTTCTACTGTGTTTCAAAGTCCCTTCCAAAAACAACTGGCAAGAAATTTTAATTTCATTCTTGTTCCCAGGATTGTATCAGGGTTCTTTCTGGGGGATTTATTCAGTGACTAGGCATTGGAAGGAAGAGACAGATTGTGTCCCTGAGTCATCTGACTATACATTTTCACTAACATAATCACCATCCCAATCCAAGAGCTCGTAACACACTGAGGGGCACAGGAACCTTTCTGCAGAGAACGTGACGTCCCCAAGTCCCCTGGCTCCTTACCCAAAAGAATGTCTTCCATCTGCTGCCGACTGATGCTTGAAAATGCCTCTGTGGAAGGTTCTCCCACAATGGCTTGAAAGAGTACACTCTGCTATAATGCAAATCTACTTAACAGAAGAAAATCTTTAAGGACACAACCATTTTCTTATGATATGCGTTAGCGTCTGAGGCTTTTTTAAAAAGTATGTTCAGACAAGGGAAGAATACAATGTCAAGTTCCTAACGAAAAATGGAAGCTGCCCCAAGTGCTGGGTCCCTCTCATACCACACTTCTCATCCTCCTATTTTTTCATGCCTAACTTATGATTTTTATTTAAAGCCTAATAAGCTGGTAGATGGCGATTATTTCCATTTCCTATTGTCTTTTTTTTTTTTTTTTTTTGAGAGAGAGAGAGAGAGCACGCATGCGTGCTGGGGATGGGGCAAAGAGAGAGAGAGAGAATCTTAAGCAGACTTCATGCTCAGCGCAGAGCCCTATTCAGGGTTCGACCCCATGACCCTGGGATCAAGACCTGAGCCTAAATCAAGAGTCAGATGCTCAACTGACTGAGCCACCCAGGCACCCCACTTCCTATTGTCTTAATGGATGTTTTCTGATGGAAAGTTCTTAACTTAGAAGCTCCTAAATTTAATTCATGTAGCTACTTGAATATATCAATCCTTAAGAAAACCCAGGCATTCAAATAATAAACAATGACCTCCATTAATACTAATTTCAGTATGGGGTTGTTTCCAGATTTTTCCAATGTTTAGGAAAAGAAAACATTTGCCCCCTTACAAAAGGGCCTTGGGGCCCTTAATTGACTGAGCCACCCAGGTGCCCCACTAATGGGATATTTTTGACTGAAAATGGAGAGCAAGTGTCTAGAGTCCTAGCTGCAATTGGAACATAGTGGAAATCCATTTTGAGTAAGTCATGAGAAAAAAATAGAACAATGTACACAAATAATTTATAAGTTTTAATACAATATTTGCATTGTCTTGCCTTTTTCAACTCATACCAGTTCCCCACATTTTTAATATACCCTGAAGACACTAATTGGGTCACGTGATTCCCCCACCATAGGTTAGTCACCCTCAAACCAGCACTGGGCAGGAGTACATCAGCCAGAGGGTGGGCAACCTCTGAATGAGCAGCAAGGGAGATCTCTACTTCCTGGAAGAACTTTAGGTACTGCTGTTGGTTTCCATTTGTTTTCTCCTCTTGCCTCACTTTTGTAGTCCAAACAGTCTTTATGCCTTTTAAGCTGCTTGCCCATGAGCTGCAAACTAAAGTGAAGTCAATAGTTATTTATTTATAAATTCCCACTTGAATCTTGTCTCAAGTTTCTTTATTTTTCTCAAGATCAGAGAAAAATGGGTGAAGATTGTGGAGTCATGTCAGAAAGTAACCTTGAAGGTAGCCATTCTCTGATTTAGGCTTTATTGTGGTGTTGGGCTAAACCAACTCTTGGCTGACTTAAAACCATAGGCATCATTCCCTAGTAAGGGAAGGGTTGTTGAGAACCAGATTCAGATTCTTCTGCGAGGCACCCTGCATTCTAGCATTCCAGTTACATGAGAATGCGCTTACTTCATTGGGCTAGACCTATAGCTTGGGAGGGTCATTGCAATTGCTGGTCAATTAGAATTCAGATATTGCAGGAACATAAAGGCAATAGTAAAGATCAGCAAAAATTATTTTCAACAAGATGTGTAGGTCAAAGCAGGACTTTCTCTATATCATCGTTGATGAAAGGAGGGGGCACTATAGCTTGAGAATCTGTTGAAGAGAGAAAGACGTGTTCAGGTGGAATGCTGGAATGGAGAGCTATAAAACAGCAGTGTATGGGCACCAACATCAAGAATCAGTAGGCAAAGAAGAAAATGATGGATAAGCGTGACTGAGGGACTGTGGCGTCACAATATGAAAAGATGTGTCTATCCCACTTGTTCTTTCTAAGCATGCCCTGTGCCATTGGCGGTCTTCATCGGAATTTCTCTTATTAGCTGGATCCCTGATCCAGGGCTAGTCTGCCCCAGGGAACCATCTGACCAAACCAAACATAGTGAATTAACTTCTTTCCCAGTGTTCTTCACAGCGTATGACAACCTAAGCACTTACCACTTCAAACCGCGCATACCACTGTAGTAAAATCAGACTGCATAAATCCAGACTCACACAGAGACGCGGTATTTGAAGACTGGAGGAGAGTTTAGGGAAGATCTTACCCCTCAATCTAAGTGCTATGCAGAGCTTTGCTAGTAATCATATTCTTCCAGCCACCTAGGAAAAACTTTGTAGTTTTCACTCTTTTTTTTCTAGGTTGCCTTCCACATCGGTTAAGTCTCAAGTCTCTTTGAATTTGACATGCCAGTATCTCTTAACTTTTGCCCTGAATCTACTCTGGCTTAATTAACTAAAGCATTTCTAGATACATGCCAGATGCATAAAAGAACGACGTCTATGGAATTAGGTAATTGGTCAAATCCCAACTGTCCCATTTGTTAGGTGTGTGATGTTATGGGCAGGTTTGTTCATCAAAGTTCAATTTCTTCATTTATCAAATGGTACTAACATTTTCTTACAGTGATGTTAGATAGTATATAAAAACTATTTGGGATACATTCAGTGCTAAATATATGTTAAGTATCTTCTTGAGTTTATCCTAAAATACTGCATTAATTTCATTATTTTCTTGTTTAAATAAGGCCATTATCCCCAAATACCTTGAAATAACTTCCTACCTTGCATCCTAGGTCTCCCACAAAATGTCCCCCACTTACTCTTCCAGTTAGGGTAAACTCCCTTTATTAAAGTCCCAGACCAGCCAGCCTTTAGCTAGAGCCAAGATAAGGTTCTTACTATCTTCTGTGTTCAACAGTCTTAATGTGTGAAAGCTCAATTTTTTTTTTTATTCCCAGGAGAAAACTTTTATTTCTCCCCTTCCCCACTGCTTCTTGACTAAAACTCCTCTAAACATTTTAGACTCAAGAAGAGTCTTTCTTTAGGGGCGCCTGGGTCTCTTCATTGGTTAAGCGTTGGACTTCATCTCAGGTCACGATCTCATGGTTCACAAATTCGAGCCCTGCATCGGGCTCTGTGCTGACAGCTCAGAACCTGGGGCCTGCTTTGGATTCTGTGTCTCCCTCTCTCTGTGTCCCTCCCCAACTCGTATTCTGTCTCTCTCTCTCTCAAAAATAGAAATAAAACATTAAAATTTTAAAAAGAATAGTATTTCTTTAGTAATTAAGTTTCTAGTATCATAATCATATAATTATATTCACTTTATTTATTTATTTGAAGATTTCTCCCCACTTACCTCCAGTTCAAACCTCACTAAAAATAAAATATAAAAATTAAATACAGAAGGGGGAAACCCAATTATACTGTCTGAACTTTAGGAAAGTCTGAATAGCTAGTCCCGAGTCACTCCTCAGCATCAGAGAGCACTAGAGCATTCTGGGAAGAGATGTAAGATATACTTCACATTCTGTCAATTCTGATACAATTGTGTCAGTTCCAGGAGAGAAAACCCACACTGATACCTAATGGAGCCCACCAGAGATTTCCAGTTCAAGAGGGAGCCCACTGTTTCCCAAGTGCAGCCTTTTTTGTCCACTGGAAGTTGAATATGAGGATCTCCAGGGCTATTAGATGATGTGAAAATGTGGCCGGAGCACTCACAGTACTACAGAAACCCAAGTTAAGAATTATGGGACATGTAGACTCATAAATTAGGAAGTGGAAGATACCTGATACATCATAGTTTAAAATTCTAGGTCACTCTACAATAGAAGAAACAAGTCAACCACATCCAAATTTAAATTTTAATATTTCTGTAATGTTTCAGCAACACTAGTTCAAAAGTTTTCAACTCTTGCCCAAATACTAATGGTACCTCCACATTCACAGACTCCAAATATCTTCCATAAAGGAGATCTATGAACTTTTTACTCTAAAAGAACTTGAAAGGAACAATAAAAGGCAATCTTATGAAAGATCAAAGCAGTGCTCCAGACATTGCCCACAAAGACTCTTCCTCAAAGTCAGTAAAAAAAATTACCATTCCTCTACCTGGACCTTCCATGATACCAAACACTCAATGGTAAGACGTAATTTGCCTCGTCCCTAGCAAATGGGTCAATTCTGGATAATTAACTGTTATATTTTATGCTTGATGTCCTTGTGTTATACAGCTAGTTTCTAATATCAACCCAGAGAAGCCATGAGGAATACAACTTAAAAAAAAAGGCAATTATTGTTTACTCTATTCATTGACATAAGTTTAATCTAAATCAAAAAGGAAAAATTATTATGTAGCATGTCACATTTTCATTTCTTTCTCCCCTCAGAAGGAGTGCATTAGCTTAGACATCATGTATTTCAAAGAGTAAATACTCAGACTACTATGTTTGGTTTATCATCTCTGATTTAGAAAACAATATTTGGATTATAAATATCTGTTTATTCATCTGAATCTCTGAAACTTTCTAACTTTATTCACTTACATCCTAAACTGTAATGTTTGGGGGACTGTTCCTGTTATCTACTGTTATATAATAAACCACTCCAAAATTTATTAACTTAAAATAACAACCATGGTTATTGTCTCATAATGTCATATGTCAAGAATTTGAACAGGGTTCCTCTGGGCCATTTTCTTGTTCTCTGTGCCATCAATTGAAGTCTTGCTGCTATCAGCTGGTGGATGAGTTGATCTGGATAATTCAAACTGGCCTCTCATTTGTCTGGTGTCTTGGAGAGGATGGCTGGAAGGCTTAGCTCAGCTAATACCATTCCCTGGAATGCCTACAAATGGCTACTCGGCATGGTGGTCTGAGTAGCAGGACTTCTTTGAGGGTATCTCAAGGCTCTCAAGTAATTGTTAAAACGGGCATGAGAAAAATCACATGGCTTCTTGTGACCGGACCTCAGAAGTCTCAGAGAGCAAGTGCCATCTCATTATATTGTTCAAGCAGGTCTCTATGGCTAGCCCAGTTTCAAGGGGAAGGAAATGAGACTCCATCTTGAAAAGGGTAGAAATCCAAAGAGTTTATGAACATTTTTGGTCTGTCATAGGGACTTTTCTTGATTTACTGAACCCCTTTACATTTATTGAACACGTATTTATTAAATCCACCTTAATGTGTTCCAGACAGTGCTCAGCAATGGAGATAGGGAAGTTGAACAACTAAAATGAAAAGCCCTGCTCTTCCATTGCTCCCATTTACATCCTTTATACTCCAGCACCAAGCACAATGCATGGAGTATTGCAGACACCCAGTAGATCTCTGAGGAGCTTAACAGGTGGGTTTGGAGAGGTTGGAGGGATGCACACTCACTCCTTTCAGAAGTGTTGAGAGTGAAGTGGCTGAGCGGAAAGAAGGAGCACTACTTTACCATTTTGGCTGTTTTCAGGAAACATATCTTCTAGTGTCTTTAATGAGCGTGCCTGACATTACAACTTGACCAGGTCCAAGCTGAGAGTTTGCCAGTGCAAATCTCTCATCCATTTTGGTGTAATGGATACCCTAGAAACATTTTTGCGGTTTTTTTTTTAGTTTATTTATTTTGAGAGAGAGAGTGTGGGTGAGCACAGGGGCAGGGCAGAGAGAGTTGGAGAGAGAGAATCCCAAGCAGGCTGTCAGTGCAGAGCCTGACATGGGGCTTGAGCCAAGATCAAGAGTCAAGACACTTTAACCAACTGAGCCACCAGGTGCTTTAGACTGAAGAAACAATATTTAGCTTAAAGATCTACTTTCTTATTTTTTCCAAGGCTTCAGTGCCTTTGTTTTATTGATTAAGCCTGGAATGTTTGTAGAACTTTCCATCTTCAGTACAAAAACTCACCAGAATGTTAAATCATAATGATAGCACTGTTATATACCTCTGAGAATAAGTTGTGCTCATATAGCCTATTTAGAGTATTCTTGGACCTTTATTTGTTTTCTTTTTGGGAGGCTTGTCTTAGAATGACTTGAGGGAATTACTAAATCATGGAGAATAACTTATCAGTTTAGTTTCCTTCCATATTTTCTGATGGCGTTATATATTTCAGTGTTGATGCATTCCCAAAAATGAAATCAATTGCTCTGACAACATGGACTCAAGACACATTTCATAAACATGATGGAATGTTTAATATAATATAAAGATAGTAAACTTAAGTTTTTCATAAAAGTCACATCATCTTTATAAAAGATTATTTTAAGCAAAACTCTTTCAAAGGAATTTGAAGGAGCAAACTTTATTATTATTATTATTATTATTACAGTAAGGTTTCTTCATATAGGCATTTTTTTCTGTATAGTGAGCTGTCACCACAAAAGGGAGTATCAGTGGAGGGGAATCCAGCTCCCCCATCTACACAATTTAAGATAACCTTACAAATAATAAGGCATGTTGACAAGGTCCTGTATATACACTATTTCGTCTTAAGTTGCTAGTAGATGTTGTCTGGTATGATAGACCTTAACATGTCTTTTTGACTTTGTTTTTCTTCACAAAACCATATGACTCTGACAAAATGAATCCTCCTAAGAACAGGTTTTGAAAATTTAAATAATATGCCAAGAAAGGTACATCACCTAAGAGAAAAATAGTATTTTATTTCTAAAAATTCTCCTTAGAGAATACAGAGAGAAAAATCTGGTGCTGAAAGTGAGCTCTGCAAAAATCCATGTTCAAAGAGCTTTGATTTATAAAGGGGTAAGAACAAGATTGCTTCAGAGCCATTCAGACCTGTAGTAAATGAAAGTGTGTGTGTGTGTGTGTGTGTGTGTGTGTGTGTGTGTGTGTGTGTGTGTATTTCTATTTAACAATTCTATTTCACTTCTTTTTATCACCTTTATGGAAATATTTTTACAGACAGTTAATAGAGAACTTCAAAGAAGAAAAAGTGGTCAGTTTCAGAAGTTATGATTAACTAGAACTAAGTGTAATGAAACAAAATAATATAATATTATACTGTCATCTATAACCTGTATTTCTTTGTGGCTAAAATAGAATGGAAGTAATACGAAGTTCTGTTCATTTAATTTGTTTCGTTTTATAGGTATGCAGACCTAGAAGTCTCATGTAAATATTATAAAAGTTATTAGTTTAATTCTCCCTGGACATTTGACATGAATATTATAGATGATAAGAGACAAAATGAATGAATTTGGACATTTGTTTGCGAAGAATTAAAATAAATGTTCATCTTTACATAGATACGAATATTAAGATCTTGTCATGCATAGACACTTTCTGAAAGAATCAATAAAGGATGTTCATCAGCAGAAAGAAAACTGAACAGAAAGGAGTTAAATAAAACACAATGTATAACCACAAAACCCATTAAAAATGTGTTGGTAAATGTAATCAAACATTTGCTGTAGGGAACAAACATGTTTATACCTAAAAAATGTGGAAAAGGTCTAAAGAATATGAAGTGGGGTGTTGTTTAGTGGGTAGTTGAAACATGAGACATTTCTTATATTAGTTAGAAGGATGCAAATACTGAATAATTTTGGACTTTGTTAGAAAACTTAGTAGCTGTGGGCACCTGGGTGGCCCAGTCACTTAAGCGTCCAACTCTTTCTTGATTTTGGCTCAGGTTATGATCTCACAGTTTGTGAGATCGAGCCCTGCATCAGGCTCTGTGCTGACAACATGGAGTCTGCTTAGGATCCTTCCTCTCTTCTCTCTTTCTCTCTCTCTCTCTCTCTGTCTCTCCCCACCTCAAAATAAATAAACTTAAAAAAACCCAAAAATTTAATAACTAATAGTATATGTTAAAAATTAGAGTGAACATTAAAATATAAATTAAATATCTTATTTCCAAAGTAGGAAAAGATTGAAAAGAAAAAAATTATCAAGCCAATTTAACTGTGAAAAAAGAAAAGAATTATCATAAACATAATATATGTTATTATATATTATATTATAATAGTAATATTTTATATTATTGTATTATTAATTGATATAGTTATATTTTATAATAATATTATTCTTTAAAATACTAAATTGTAGAAATAAATTCAAATATGCATCAGTATTCTCAATGTACTTAAATAGAATAAACTCACTAACTTAAAAAAAATGGGATAAAGACTGTGAGATTCATTTTTTTAATCTGGTTAAATTTTTTATAAGAATTTTTCATAAAATAACAATACTAAAGTTAATAAAAGATAAGATAAGTTATAGAAGATAAATATCAACCAAAAGGAGATTTATGTAATGGTAAGAACTTCAGACAAAATAGAATTTAAGAAAAAAAGCAGTAAGGATAAAATATGACAGTACCTAATTTAAAGAGACTAGTCTACCAGAAAGATGTAACTATTGTGAGTTTGTGTAAACCTAACGAATTGGTTTGAAATGTAATTTCATAATGTTAAGGAAAAATAGATAAATTTGCAGTAATATGCCTCTTCCAAAAATTGATAGACGAAGCAAAAAAACAAATAAGGTATAGTTCACAACAACCCAATTAATATATTTCATCTAATGGATGTGTATGGCACATTGTAGCCTACAAATCAAAAATATATTTGTTGTTTTCAAACACATACAAACAATTGAAAAACAGGAAGATAAAGCAAGTCTTATGTCCACAGAATCACTATCATATAGATCACATCCTCTTAATTTCAGGATCAAAACAATGGAAATAGTGGGGTTGCCACATAAAATACATGACCCTCAGCACAACCTGACTTTAGCAAGAACTAACTTTTAGTATCAGCAAATTCCATACAATATTTAAGATATGCTTATTTAAATAATGTTTTGCTGTATGTGTGAAATTCAGATTTCACTGAGCATCCTGTATTTTTATTTTCTAAATCTGGCAATCCTGATTTCTGTATTTAAAAATACAGAAAATCAAAGCAAAGTGAAAAGGAGATTAATTTTGTCAATAAGAAGATTACTCCAAATTAGTACATAGGGCCAAATGAAGATTACAAGGAAAAGCATTAAATATCTGGAGGAAAAGGACATAGGAAAAAAAAAAGAAGGGAAGATTCACCCTATGAGACATGTGCACCATTGTAAGGCTATGTTTTTGTTTGTTTGGGTTTGTTTGTTTTAAACATGGTGGTGTTGTTTTAGAAACAGACACATAGGGAAGTGGAACAGAGTTGACAGAGTTGTACTGTTTTGTGGAAGTTTGACATTTGACAAACGTGGTGTCACAAGTCAGAAGGCAACAGATGAGTTAGTCAGTAAAACTTATTATAACATTGTACTCTCCAAATGGAAAATAAAGTTAGATTATTTCCCAAGGCTACCTGAATTTTCTTTTTAGAAGTATCGAAAACAAAAAAAAATTAAAATTTTGGAAGAATGTATAGAATGTCTATTTGAACTCAGGTTGGAAAATAATTGTCTTGTACAAAGCACAAAAAGTATTTTAAAAAGAAATATTGATAACATCGTCTACATCTACATGAAAAAAGTCTAGAAAAACAGATCAGTCACAGAGAAAATGATCAGCAAGGGAATGATCTAGAGAGATAAAGAACTACAAATAAGCAAGAGAAAAAACAAAAAAGTCAATGAAAAACTGGGCATATCAAAAAACAATTTATAGGAAGGGAACTTCAATTGTCAGTAACTATAAAAATATTTTTCGTGGCATCTGGATCGCTCAATCAGTTAAGTGTCCGACTTCGGCTCAGGTCATGATCTGACAGTTTGTGAGTTCAAGGCCTGCCTTGAGCTCTGTGCTCACAGCTTGGGGCCTGGAGCCTGCTTCAGATTCTGTGTCTCCCTGTCTCTCTTACCGTCCCCTGCTCGTGCTGTGTCTCTCTCTCTCAAAAAATAAACACTGAAAAGGTCTTTTTCAATCTTGCTAATAATTAAGCAAATGCAAGATAACAACTATCAGATAGGGGAAAAAAATTAATAAAATTTTACAAGTAACACATCTTGTCTTATTTCAGATCAATCCTAACTCTACCACTTAGTAGTTGTCTGATTATAGCAAATCACTTAACCTTTCTATTTTTGTTTTCTCGTCAAATGGGAACATTGCCTGTGTCAGAGAATTGTTATGATAATTAAATAAACGAGTTAATACTTTCAAGGCTCTTAGAACGGAGCCTGCCTACTACTAGCATTATATAACTTTTTATTAAAATAACTTTTTTAATGCTTATTATTTATTTTTGAGAGAGACAGAGTGCAAGCGGGGGAGGAGCAGAGAGAGGGAGACACAGGATCCCAAGCAGGCTCCAGGCTCTGAGCTGTCAGCACAGAGCCTGACGCTGGGCTTGAACTCACAAACCAGGAGGTCATGACCTGAGTTGAAGTTGGACGCTTAACCAACTGAGCCACCCAGGTGCCCCAACTTCTTATTAAATTAGAGAAATATTGGCAAGGATATGGAAAAACAGGAATTCTTCTTGTTTTGTTGGTTTTTTGTTTTGTTTTGTTTTGTTTTTTCAAGTTCTTATTTTAATTCCAGTTAGTTTACATACAGTGTTATATTCATTTCAGTAATTTAATACTTCCGGATGTCACCCTGTGCTCATAATGACAAGCATTCTCCTTAATCCCCATCACCTATTTAATCCATCCTCCTCCCTCTGCTCCCTTCTGGTAACCTGCAGATTCTTCTCTATAATTGAGTCTCTTTGTTCGATTTGTTTCTTAAATTCCACATAGGAGTGAAATCATATGGCATTTGTTTTTCTCGCTTATTTTTGACTTATTTCTCTTAGAATTAATACTCTCCAGCTCCATGCATATCATTGCAAATGCAAGATTTCATTATTTTTTTATGGCTGAATAATGTTCTGAGCGTGTGTGTGTGTGTGTGTGTGTGTGTGTGTGTGTCTCACATCTTCTTTAACCATTCATCAGTAGATGGACACTTGAGCTGCTTCTGTATCTTGACTATCGTAAATAATGCTGCTATAAACATCAGGGCACATGTAGTCCTTTGAATTAGAGTTCTTGTATTCTTTGGGTAAATACCCATTAGTGTGATGTAGGATCTTAAGGTAGTTCTAATTTTAACTCTTTGAGGAAACTCCGTACTGTTTTCCAGAGTGGCTACACCAGTTTGCATTCCAACCAACAGTACATGAGTGTTCCTTTCTCTCCACATCCTTGCCAACCCCTGTTGTTTCTGTTGTTGATTTTAGCCCTGCTGACAGGTGTGAGGTAGTATCTCATTGTAGTTTTGATTTGCGTTTCCCTGATGATAAGTGATGATGAGCATCTCTTCATGTGTCTGTTGGCCATCTAGATGTCTGCTTTAGAGAAATGGCTCTTTGTGTCTTCTGCCCATTTTTAACAGGATTATTTGTTTTTTAGGTGTTTAGTTATATAAGTTCTTTATATATTTTGGATACTAGCCCTTTATCAGATACATCATTTGAAAACATCTTCTCCCATTCGGTAGGTTGGCTTTTAGTTTTGTTGGTTGGGAAAGCAGGAATTCTTGATTCCTGTGTAAGCAGAGGGTATATTGGAGCCCCTATGTTGGAAAACAACTTGGCAATGTTTAGTAAAGGTTGAAATGTATATAATTCAAACTTTAAACAAGCAGAATGCAATCGTAAAATAACTATGTTTTTCTTCTTGTGACAAGTTCCATTACTCAGCCACACATTCCTGGTGAATCTCAAGTCCTCTACTTACTTTAAGACACAATTGCATTTCAGTATTCAATACTTGAATACTGCATACTTTCTACAAATTGTAGTTAAAAGTTGTTTCTCTCTGTTCCCCAGCGCCAGCCTATGGGAGGGGAGGAGTCAGCAATGGAAAAGGAAGAACATGATCCTTAGCTTTTTTTTTTTTCTTTGTTATACCTCCACCCCCAACATTCTAATGGCAGTGTTTGATTTCTGGGAAATAGTTTTGTGGTGTTGAGGCTGGGAGGAAGAAGGTGTGTCAGTTTGGGTCCTATGGGAAACAGACCCGTGTAGAAGATTTATTAGGGATAACACCTGTGAAAGATAAAGAGAGAAAGAAGGGGTAGGCAGAGAGAGAGTTCAGACTTTGATCAGAATTATAAAAGGAGATGGGGCAGAAAAGAAGATCGCAAAGGAAGAGACTCAGACTGTGGTGTAAATCTGAAAACATCTTGGCACGCCCAGTGGAATGTTCTGGCAAAAACACTGGCCATTGATGAGTTCCTCATTGGGCAGAAATGGCCAGGCCAAAGCAACTCTCTGGCTCAAATGCCGTGGGAAATCCTGAAGATGGAGCCGCTCAAGGCTGCCCTCTCACTGCACTTCTCACGGCAAGTCCTCTCTGCAAAAGAGATTTGAGCACAGTTCCACTGGGGCCCCGCAGAAGGGTCGGATTGGTCTTACTTGGCTAGTACTATCATGAGTTTCCATCAGTGCTGTCTAGTCGGGACAGGCAAGGAAAGCCAATTCTGCCTTTCACGGGTGCTTTTGTGAGCTCATCCAAGCCTCTCATGACAGTATTGCTCATCAGCAAATCTGTCGTCTTGGGACTTCTGCCTACAGTGAGATAGTAAAAGTTCCATTTTAGCATCCTGTTACATCTGTTTCTTACACCTGGCGACTCAACTTCTAGAGAAAATGTATGCGCAAGAGTGTTCATTCATGCATTGCTTGTAATATCGAAAAAATGGAAATAATCGAAGTATCTATGAATATAAGAGTGAATAAATAAATTTATACGATAGAACAGTATGTAGCAGTGGTTCTCAAACTTTAGCATCAGAACCACCGGGAGGGCTTATCAGAACATAAATGGCTGGGACCTGCCCCCTAGAGTGCCTGATTCAATGGGAATGGAATGGGGCCTGAGAATCTGCATTTCTAACAAGTTCCCAGTGACACCCTCTGGTTCAGCGTCCACATTTTGAGAGCCACTGTTACATGGCAGTAGAAATGACAAAATTAAATCTGTCTATAACATTCTGAATAAATATTCAAACAACGTAGCAAAATTGCAGAATCATGCACATGATCTCATACCAGTTATATAAAGTTTAAAAACAAAATAGTACAAAACAGTCCTATATGCACACAAATTGCAGTAAAATATAAAACACAATCAGAAAGGACACGTGCCAACTTCATGGGACTGGTTATCTGAAGGAGAAAGGGGTATTGGATTGGAGACAAGTTGAAAAATATCTGAAGCTGATACGGGAAAGGTGAACATTTGCTAATACTGGGTTGTTATAGTCCTTCTCTGTGGTTTTCTCCACATTTGAAATGTATCATTAAAAATAACTGAAAATACCTTTCTGAAAGAGAACAGATTTTATCATAATTTATTATTTATTAATGTTCAAAAGGAATTTAAGGGAGCTGATACATAACAGAAATTTACATTTGATCTGTAAACAGTAAAGACTATTATATTTTGTAAAATAAATCATTATAGATGATATGGAATCTTGTCCAAATTGAAGGTAAAATGAATAAAATCGCCCTAATTGACAGTTTCTTTCTTCTAAAATATATTTACCACCATATTTAAGTAATTGAAAGTAATGATGGTATGACCATTATCGTTAATAGTTATGGCCAGTTATGACTAGTTATTCTTTGGGGGCAGCTCCATGGAGATAGTGGAGGAAGGCAGCAAGTATCACAGGTAGATTGAAGATTTCATTATTCATAGAGAGATAAGCTTAAAGAGTCTTTTAAAATATGGAATTGTTTGTGGGTGCCTTACATCTTTCATCTTAATGGCCCAATTGACTGAATGAAAACTCTAGACAGCAAATAAGTCAAACTTGAAATCCCGTGTTCTGTTCAGCTGCATGCTGTCCATACTAGGTGTGTAGAGAGCAGATAGGGTTTCTTGTTTTAAAACTTCATTGGATCCTTTCCTTAATGTTGTAAATGGAAAAAAAAGTGTTTTAAGGGGATCAAACCTCTGAAGCAATGAGTGAATCTGCCAGTTTTACTAATGATACTGAAGATTTTAATATTTCTTTAAAAGGAGTTGGACATGCAAACTCAGACCACGTACGCTGTATCTTAGGAAACTAATCTAAATCAATACAGTAATTCTTGGCTGACACTCGTGACACTACATGCATATTCCATTATTCGTAGTCATTTTAAAAGATAAGTAAGAACTTATTAATTTTCTCAGTTACAACTGTATCTATTGCATTGTGCCAATCTAGTTTGAGAATACGATTTAGTGAACTTGTTCTAAGCTGGTAGAATCAGTGGTTTACCACAATGTGCTTAGTCATTTCTATCAAACATTTTTTGTTTACTGGCATCCTCGAGTCCTGGTTGATCAGAGATTTTGCAGTGTTAGGGATCTACTCTTCCCACAGAAAAGAGAAAAAAAAATCTCATTAGACATGGCATTTTAATTAAAAGCTATTAAGCACCAATTCCTTCTAACTGAAGGAATAATTTTCAGAAAAAAAAATCTTTATTAAAGGATGGGTTCTTAGCTTGAAATGGAGCCAAGTTCAGCTACTCGTGATAAAAATCACGATTAACCTCATTAAAGACCGCTTACCTCCATGTTGTATTCTAAATCAATGCTACAAGTTGATTTTATTTTGTTTTAAACATCTGTGATACTGCTGGCAACATTCAGCAACCGAATTTTTTCAGTGTTTTTTCCTATTAATCATCATACCCTCTTTTTTTTTTTTCCATCCAGAAACTAGTGGGATATTTCTATTGCTTTTCTTGTCATCCCAGCGTTCAAACTCAGCAGAAAGCAAGGCATGTCCACCATGGAGTATTTAACTCAAACTGGGAATGAAGTGTGGGGCGGGGGAGAGGAGTTTGGCTTGAAAGTAAAAACGTGGAAATCCTTCAGTTGTTTGCATGTTCAACATCTCCATTAATTAAAATCATCCTGTTTCTGATGAATTCATTTCTTTGTTGCAAGTGGCAGAGATATTACCAGACAGAAACTGGTGTAAATCCCATGCAAATGATTTTTATTGAACATGTCCTGCGCACATTTTAGGGACTGTATTCTACCTAAATAATGCAGGAGCATGTGATGGCTGCCAAACCCCACACAATGTTGAAACCCCAGTCAGTGTTTTATCTTTAAAGAGAGAATTCTTCGTCCTTCTGGCAGCTGATGAGTTCAGATAGAAAACATGCCAGCAGTGTGGACGGATGCATTATCACACGCACACCCCTGCCTCATCATATGCCATAACATTGGCACGCAGAGCCCAGAGCTCTTTAAGAACAAGAAGAGGCTCATAAATAATGGTTGAATCACACAAGGGATAATTAAATGAGACAACTGAATGCCAATAGACTCCCCAGCAGAAAATACTCTTCAGTGAAGATCATTCCTGCCTCGTCTTTCTTTCTATCTTTCTATCTTTCTTTCTTTCTAATCTTTCTCAGTTTTAGTTCTGACTAACAGTTCATTACCATAGATACTTCTCAAATGGGAGGGTTTTAAAAAATTGTCAAACTCTGCAAAACATTTTGAGACACTTTCCTATTTGAGAACGTTTCTTCAATGTATATAAACATATAGATATATTCTTAGTTTTAAATATTTTAGCTTTAATCTCACCATTATAATGGCATATACCCGTTTGACAAACCAACCACAGAAAACACTCCTGAAAAGCAAAAGGAGAAAATTCCATACTGTGCAAAATCTCACCTCGCCGAGTTGTGCATCCCACAATGTGAGTGGAATTCATTCATTCTTTTCATTTAGGATAAATACACATCAATGTTATAGCTGCCTACTCATTCTTAAAAAATGAGATTCACAATGAATTTCAATGTTTCTCCACCAACCTCCTCCGAATTCTTTTTCAGAAATGCTTAATGTTTCTGGCTTGACAGCTTTGTGCTCAAGGTTGACAGGATATTTTTAGTATCCCAAGTATTTTAAAGGCTCGAAAAAATCTAGTTCTGGTTTGCTTGTTTATGAAATACATTTAGCAGACAATTACAGTTGGTTTAATATGCATTCATTGCTGTCTGAGGGGAGGGGGGGAAATGCCTTCAGCTTTTTTAGAAAAGTGAAGAGAAGTATGTATTGTCTCACACTGAGGCCACTTTGAATGGGGCGCGTTCACTCATCACTGAGGATATGGTGCATTCTGGCAACAGTAAAAGACAGAAGCTCTAGAAGGAGGCAAAAGTAGCCTAGCTTTACTTCGTGGTCAATACAGGGACCTTGGGGTTTCCATCCTGACCTATTTTAATTGCGTAGTCACAAGGCAACCCCGCACAATGGTGCAAAGTTCCTCACTTCCAGGCAGGGCTCTGAAAAGTTAGGTGAAAATCTACTTTCTGATGCCAGTCGATACTTACTTAGTACCTGTAATGTGCCAGGCCCTGTGGTTGGTTCTGGAGCTAAAATAGTAAATAAAATGAAGTTGGTCCCTTCCCTCTTGGTGATTACTCTCCAGCAAAGAGAACAGACGTAAGGAAATATTTAAAAGATCAATGAGATCCCTGACATGACACAGCGTCACTGAGGCTTCACTCTAGCCTGAAATACAGAACATAAATCTACCTACGAGGAAACATCAGACAAAAACCAAAAGGGCATCAGTTCTGTTCAAAAGAGAAGACAGGACTCTATTCTTTAAAAATGTATTGATTTATTAATAGACAAAAGACGAGTTGTGGAAGTTTTCTGAATTAAAGAAGACTAAAGAAGTGAGGAGACGAACCTGAGCTACATCCTGTCCCCGTGGGTGGATTAACAAAAATGGCACATAGACAGCAATTAGATAAAAGGAATGCATCAATGATAAGATTGCTGAAGCTCACAATTCTGTCTATTGTGCTTATGAAAGAGAATATCCCCATTCTTAGGAAATATATTCTAAAGTATTTAGGGATAAAAAGCTATGACGTATGTAACTTACACTCAGATGGTTCAGAAAAATAATATTATGTGTGAGTGTGAGGGACATGCAAATGACAAAGATAATGGAACAAAATATTGACAGTAGGTGAATCTGGGTAAAGAATGTTCTACTTACTCTTCTCGCAACTTCTCTAAGTTTAAAATTATATACTTTTACTGCAAAAGTGTCTTTTAAAGATGTTTGCTGCAAAGGAGTTGTACAGGATGCTATGGGGCCTGTGCAGGGGAATATAGCCTCGTCTCTAAGGGGGCTTGCATCAGAAAGTAGCATTTAGGATGATTCCTGAAAAGCACTAAGATGATTCCTGAGAGAAAAAAAGGAGCTCAGGTGAAATACAGAGTGTGAGGTGTTAGGAAATCCTTCAGGACGCAAACACTTACGAAGGCCTTGAGGTAGTTAAGTGGTCAAAACCTGTGAAATCCGACATAGCCAGAGCACAGAGGAGGCAGGGGGGTGGCTGAGAGGATAACGGAAGAGGTGAGGTGGTAGGGACCTGGTTATATAGGGTTTCATAAACCAAGTCATAAGAACTGGTAAGTCCAGAAATGGCACGATAAATAGTGTAATGTAGGGGTGCCTGGGTGGCTCAGTCCAATAAGTGTTGGACTCTTGATTTCAGCTCAAGTCATGATCTCACGGTTCATGAGTTCGAGCTCCACATCAGGCTCCCCACTATCAGGACTGGGCCTGCTTGGGATTCTGTCTCTCCCTCTCTCTGTCCCTCCCATGCTCACGAGCATGTGCGTATTCTCTCTCTCTCTCTCTCTCTCTCTCTCTCTCTCTCTCTCTCTCTCAAAATAAAGAAATAAAACTTAAAAAAATAACGTAATGTATTTCAAGGCTAAGGAGAGAAACCAAACAATCCTTCTAGCATAATAAAGAATAGGAAAGGTAATGATCTTCATAGGGTAAAGATTTGTTTTAGTGGTCCGCTATGAGACCCCAAATGGTGAGAGCCCATGCACACTCCCTTTCTTTCTCAAGATCCAAAGGACTTAACTCTATTCCCACCCATCTTTCAGTGAAATCTACAGTAAGAAGAGTCCCCACGCCCAGGGATGGTTGGAAGGGTCATGGGAAGAGGGGATGCTAACCAGTGGTTGTTGAAAGCAACTGACAAAGGAGAAAGAGAGGGGGACAGGAAGAAGCGATCGGAAAGATGTTCTCAGCAAACCTCCACAGGATGTCCTCAGAGAAAAAAGAGGTTTAAGGTCACAAGCCTAGGCATCTGTCTTAGAGAAAAGTCACAGAGAATAATGAAACCCTCTCTTAAATTTCTGTGACTCTATTTAAATTTGATGGTATCACTTGAATTTCAAGTGAGGGGCTGGCTGAAGCCTTCTGTAGTGTTCCTGTTTGTTTCACCACCTAGAAGACCTCTTTAGGTATCACCTCTTCATCCTTGATAACAGGCTACATGTATTTTGCAAAGATATCTTGATCGTAGTGAGGAAAATGATTGTGGTGTGGACTAGGGATAAAGAGGAAGAATGGCTTTAGAAGGTTGCTGAATTATCCAGATAACAATTATCCACGAATACCAAAGTTACACCCATGGAGGTGATGTCATTCCACTGTGAGTATTTGGTAAGCCTTACACATTGAAAAACTTTGGTGAAAAAATTGTTTTCACATTTTGAATTTGCACAAAATCAGGTATGCTTGTTGATTAACAATCTAGCCTTTTGGAATTTAAGCTGCTAAGTTTACCTAGGTACAATGTTATACAGGTAAACTAGATCCCAAGAGCATTCTGCTAACTAAGATTCCACTTCTATCTAAAGCAAATTGGACAGCCTGAACTATCCAAGCAACTTTCCTATCAATCACAGAGCCTCCTAGAACCTATGTTGTACACATGTTCCTTGTCCTTAAGCATACAGAAGGGACCTCAAGATGGAGAAGCTGACACAAAACATCTAAAAGCTGAGATGACCCTGACATCTTTTAAATTTGCTTTGTATTCCTCCAGGTACTGGCTCTCAATGAAGCTCATGAAACTCAAAATGTATGCTAGATTTGCAGTCCCTTTCTTTGATTTTTAGTAGACTTAATAAGGTGTCATGTTTACTTATTTGTCAGCAATAAAAATAAATTCTTTTTAAAATGGTAAGTTTTGGTTTATAAAACCAAAGAAACTATACCTCTTTGTGAAGTCAAAATAATGCTTAAGTCATAACTAAATGCAAGTTCTCTGTATTCTCAGAAGCTGAATCTAGGAATTTTATTAGTGTTTGTACAGTTATTCTCATTAAAAGTATGCAATATTAGCATAATTGGGAGAAAATTCATTTCATATGTGATTCCCTAAGACTCATTCGCTTATTTTTAATTAGCATGGGGAGCTTAAACAAACACATAAATTATCAGTGAATCTTTACATTACGTCTGAAATTCATCCAGTTGCTTTTCTTAAAAAAACACCACAGATGCATTAAATAAGAAAAAGGCAGGTCAGAACCTAGAGGTCAAGGATTTCCTCTAAAATAATTGAAACAGCCTACAAATTGTTCGTTTCATCCTCCCATGTTGCCATTGAGATAGAGATAAGTGTGATAACTTTGATTGTAACGATAGAAGCCACAATGTGATAGAGAAATGGGGAGCAGGATAACAGAACCATCACTGAAGAAAGGGCAAAGCCCAATTCTACACATTTTCTTCTGCAATTTCTATCCACTGAACTTTGATAACACTCATCAGTCTTATAACTGACTTCTGCCTTGTCTCCAAGGAAGACAACACCCATTACATGAGGGTTAATCAACTCCCCACACCCCACCCCCAGTGGTCACCAGACTAGTTCGTCCTTTCCCTTGGGAACTCAAGCTATGCCATCTGACTCCTCCTGAGAGCCTGCCTCCACCTTGTGTGACCTAGATAATCTGAAGCTGGTCAGCAACTCTAGGTTAGGCAGGAAGGGGCTAGACTGCTGAGGCTATACTACCTGTAGCCGTGGGAATCTGCATTTTGAGAAAAAACAAAATAGCTTAAGTTGGTTTTAGCAATTAAGACAATTTACTGCTTCACTTAACCCAATGTTTTTTGCAGGGAGTTTGGCTTCTGTTAATGTAGATTTGAGAACTGCTTGTCTGTATCTTCTGCTCTGCATTCTGTGACTATGAGTCCACTCTCAGATTCCATAGAGTATTTCCATAGCTCAGGGATCTTGCCATTATTTCACATAAAGATGGCTGTATTAATGTGCTGGGGCTGCCATAACATAGTACCAAAGACTGGGTGAGTTAAACAACGGAAATGTATTTCCTCACAGTTCTGGACACTGGAAGTCTGAGATCAAAGGGTCAGCTGGGGGTTGGTTTCTCCTGAGGCCTCTCTCCTTTGCTTATAGATGGCCATCTTTTCCTTTTGTCTTCACATGGCCTTTTCTCTGTGTGTCTGTGTCTTAATGGTCTCCTTTATAGGATACCAGCCCCATTGGATCAGGGCCTACATATATGACCTCATTTCACCTTAATCACCTCTTTAAAGGTGTTATCTCCAAATACAGCCACATTCTGAGTTATCACTACTAGGGGTTAAGACTTAAATGTATAAATTGGAGGGAAGAAGGGAGGGACGCAATTCAACTCATAACAACAGTACTTGCTGGGTAGTCAGCTGGTGAACTTACCAGGCACATAGTATGAAGTTCCTGAGAGACAGTCATGGTTTTCTGTGATACTCCCTGTGAAAGAGAAAGCTTTACTTTTGCAAAAGCCTCAGTACAAATACAGTCACTGATCTCTCTGATGGCTTGGGATGACAGGCCTTCTCGAAGCACTCATCGCGGTCAGAGGTGAGATCAGGCTGGCACCCAGGCACACCCTCAGAGCTGAGGAGGCGCTCCACATCTCATGGAGGAGAATAGGAAAGTGGAAATCTGAATTCAAATTTGAATTTGAGAAGGGAAATTGGGGATATGGTTAGGAAGGAGCAAAGATATTAGAAAACTCTAAACAAAACACATGCACCACATTAATTCAATATAAAAAAGTGGCAAAATCCCTCAGGCAATAGAAACAGAAAACCACTGTATTGCATCCACCAAGATAATCATTGAGTCAGTCAAGAAAACCAATGGGTGTCGAAATGTTAGGAACAAGATATTCACCATGTCAAAGTATCACTTAAAGAGTACATTTTAATTACAGTGGAAAAGTCTGGTAGATCCCACCTTAACCAAAATAATCAAATACAGCAATCTGAGCCACAGAAATCACAATGTCATTTATATAGTATTTCTGTCAAAAAATATTTAACTTGGATTTAATCATGAGGAAAGAATCCAAAACAAGGGCATTTTTCAACACAATTATAGGTGGATGTTTTCAAAAATGCCAATATCACGAAAGACGCAAGAAGGCTGGGAAACCACACCAGATTAAGGAGACTAAAGAGACATAACAAATGAAATATTAAC
Organism: Neofelis nebulosa; assembly: GCF_028018385.1. NCBI lineage: Eukaryota > Metazoa > Chordata > Mammalia > Carnivora > Felidae > Neofelis > Neofelis nebulosa. The sequence continues at coordinate 79,015,682 of NC_080793.1, read as the reverse complement.
ACACGATTCTTGGTTGGATCTTGAATCAAATAAAACAACAAAAAGTTATAAAAGATACCATTGGGACAATTGGAGGAATTTGCATACGAATTCTGTGGAAGATAATAGAATTGTCAATGCTAAATTTACACAGTGTAATAACTGTATTTTGTTTATGGAGGAGACTGTCCTTGTTCCTAGACAGTACGTGCTGAAATATATTGGTGTGTATTTAAATGCTAAAAATCTCATGTGTCCTAGTATTGGCTTACTCTTAGGAAGTGAGATAGATGCTATTCCATCAAAAATAATAAAGGCTTTGATGTTTATTTTCTTGAAAGTTTCAGTCTTTTAAGATGTCAAATAACTATTGATATTCCTTTGGTTCCTTGAATTTTTCTCCTTCTTTAAAATGAAAACTGTATAAAGTATGAAAGGTCTGTCACTGTTAAAAAGTGCACTGCTTTCACACCATAGAGAAAATGAATATTGGAAGAATCTGTTTGTAGCCTCCTCAACAAAAATCATATTTCTTTATGCAAAAGGCAGTCTGGCAGTGAAGAAAAATGAGGCATACCATAAAAATGTATTTTTTAAATGCTGAGTACCTAGCTTTTTCCCCCCTGGCTGCATCCTTTTTTAATATTTTGATTCTTTCCCTTTCCTTAAAAATTAAAAATTCTGTTTTTTTTTAAATCACTTGCTTCTTTAAGCAATAATTACTGAGCATCTTCCTTGTGATTTATAAGATATGTTTTCTATTTCCATGAGAAAATAAGCAAGAGGAAAAGGACTAAAATAGATGGAGAGGTTTAGACCATGTTGAAAGAACTAGCTGTCAGATTCACTGCAAAATTTAAGAAATCTCACTTACTCCTTGAAGATAAATATAATGACCATCTCCTAGAGATAGTCTGGGCATGTACTTATGAAATGTAGAGCACAGCATTTTAACCAAGCAGTTTCTTGCTTTGCTTTGTAAATCTATAAATATAGTACAATTGATAGGTATTAAGATACTGACATGTTTCTTAAAGATCTAGACGTGTTTTGTTTTTGAGAAATTTAATAAACATAAGGACTCAAATCTATAGCTTAACTTCATAAAACACAATGTCCACTCATGCTAGCTTTTAATTTTATATTACATTGCAAATACAAAGCCTAATTCACTATTAATACTTACCTTCTAATAGGAAATAACAAGGTGTTGGTTACAAGTCCATATTTATATTATGACCCCATATCCAGAGAAATGCATAATTGCATTAAAGAGCTCAAGATGTTTTCAAGGATTTCCAGGGTTTTTCTTTTTTTTTTCTTTGCCACAATCCAGCTAATTTCCATCCACTGTTTCTTTAATTAATTTATATTTGACTTTTTTCTTCTTCATGTAATGAAGAATTGACAGAAATTTATCCAGATAATCACCATTACATCTCATCACTATTAAAAAAAATTTATAAGGGAAGGTTGTATATTTATTAATTCACTCAATTCCCTTTTTTAAATTTTTTTTCAATTTCTTTTTTTTACTGAAGCATGGTTGGCATGCAATGTTACATTCATTGCAGGTATACAACATAGTGATTCAGTAAGTCTATATATTATTTTATGCTCACCACAAGTGTGGCTACAATCAGTCACCATACAACATTATTACAATACTATTGACTATATTCCCTCTGCTGTACCTTTCATCCCCATGACTTGTTCATTCCAGAACTGGAAGCCTGTACCGCCACAACCTTTACTTTGCTCATCCTCCCTTTTCCTCTGACAACCATCAGTTTATTCTCTATATTTATGAGTCTGTTTCTGCTTTATGTTTGTTCATTTGTTTTCTTTTTTAGATTCCACATATAAGTGAAATCATGTGGTTATTTGTCTTCCCCTGTCTGACTTATTTCACTTAGCACAATACCTTCTAGGTCCATCCATGTTGTCATAAATGGCAAGATCTCATTCTTTTACGGCTGAGTAATATATATGTGTATATATATATATATATATATATATATATATCACATCCTTTTTATTCATTCATCTATTGATGGACACCAGTTGCTTCCATATTTTAGCTATTGTAAATAATGCTTCAATAGACATAGGAATGCACGTATCTTTTCAAAATAGTGTTTTTGTTTTCCTTGGGTAAATACCCAGTAGTGGAATTACTGGGTCATATGGTATTTCTGTTTTTTTTTTTTATTTTTTAAGGAACCTCCATACTGTTTTCCACGGTGGCTGCACCAATTACAATCCCACCAACAGTGCACAAATTTGCTCAATTCTTTCATGTTGGTTTGTTTTGAGTTTTGTTTTTTAAGTTTTAATGTAAATTCCAGTAGGTCAACATACAGTGTGATAGGAACAATGTCAACCTCCTCACTGACCTTTGTTACTCTTTTAGGACAACAGCACTTAATACTCACACTTTCAAGGTTAGGCTCTGGTAGCCAGTCCACAGGAAATACTGTCATTTCCTCACCGTGGTGTGATAAGGCTCAGTTGGCCATCACTCACTTCTTGATGCCAGCTGCTGGTTGGTAAACCTTTATGGCTTAAATCAAAAGCAACCTTTTATTATCTCTCCCAATTCTGCAATGTGAGCTGAGCTAAGTTGGATGGTTCTTCTGTCCTACATGGTGTCCGCTGGGGATGTAGTCGTTATGCTCAACTGGGCCATGCTGACGATGGCCCATTCGCACAACTGACAAAGAAGTGCTGGTGATAGGTTGGAAGATCACATGCAGCTTCTGACTGAAGTGCACGTGTTCTTCTCACTTAGCCTCTCTATGCAGCTTGGACTCAAGCGGAAATGAGCAAGTTTCTTAAATCTAGCCTTGGATGTTATACATGTCATACTACTGCATTCTGTTAGTCAAATCAAGTCATAGGGTTAGCCCAGAGTAAAGGGAATTATAGGAACAAAAAGCATAGTATTTATGTATTATAAATATATATAATATATGTATATTAATACTAAATATATATGTACTGTTGTGTATTATACTCTATGTATATATACACACACCCATATAATACACAACAATAGCATATAAAGTCAGGAAGGAGATAAATATATAGAGATATAGATATATATTAGTAAATTCTATGCTTTTTGTTTCTGTAATTCCTCTATGAATATATATATACGCATCTCACATATATGTGATAAATATACATGCACAACAATATATTTACATATTATACACAACAACAGCATATATAAAATCAGGAGGGAGGTAAATGTAGTTAAAATGCCTTAATGATCCTTTCATTGTGCCCTAGCTTAAGAAGAAAGGCTTAAAATCAATGACTTAAGCATCCATCTCAAGAAGTTTTTAAAAATCAGTAAATATATCCAAAGTAAGTAGAAGGAAAGGAAAAATAAAGAGCAGATAGTAAAGAAAAATAAAGAAAACATAAGATAAAGATAATCAACAAAATTAAAGTTGGCTCATTGAAAAGAATATAAATTTCTGAAGAGACATACTGAGAAAAAAGAGAGGAGGCACAAATAACCAAGATGAAAAATGAATAAAGTTCAAAGCTATAGCTCTTAAAGGCATTACAAAGATGATAGGATGATATTGTAATATCCCTGTCAATATATTTGAAAATTTAAATAGTAAAGTCAAATTTCTAGAAAAACACAACATACTAAAACTGATCCTCCCAAAACAGAAACTCTGAATAATCCTATGTCTGTTAAAGTTCTATTTATTTTATTTAATCCCCATCCCAAGTTGATGAACTGGTTCCTATTCTCACCATTTTTTAGGTGAAGACACTGAAGTTTGAGGAATATAAGCCACTTATCCAAAGTTACACAGTGAGTTACAAAGCTGAGCCTTGTCCCCAAGCTTCTCTGACTGCAGATCTCCTGTATTCTTACTACATTTCAATACTATTCTAGAAAATCAGACTTTACACTCTAGGCAACATATTGAAGTGTGGGTTGAACAGTGGGCATCCACTGGCATTGAAACAGGAAACCTAAAATTAGGTTATCTTCATGGCTTAGAAAATTAGATCAATGATTTGAGTTTTCATTTTCTTATGTATAGAAAGTTTGATGATATATACATCCTAAAGCTGAAGGATTGAATGAGAAAATGGATAAATGTCTAGCACACAATTTTCCATAATATGTGATTTCTTCTCAAAACCTAACTTAAAAAAATACTAACAAAAACATTAGCATACTGATTAACATATATACTGCACATGATTCAGTGTGTTAATACTGAACATAGGTGTGGAGTGTATGTGTGTGTGTGTGTGTGTGTGTGTGTGTGTGTGTGTGATAATTCAGAGAAAGCAAGTTTAGTTTATTCCAGGAATGCAAAAATCTAAGGTTGGCTTGATATTAGAAAACTAATCAGTGTATTTCACTACATTAACAGAAAAAAGGGAAAAAACATATTTTCACCATATTAACAGAATAAACAGAAAAGTATGCTCAAAGATTTTATAAATATTAATAAAACTTCATGGTAAAATTTTTTAAAAACTTAGAAAACTAGGAAAGGAAAGAGATTTGCTTAATCTGGTAGAGTCTTAAAAAAAAAAAAGTGCAGCAAACACTTAATGGTGAAATGGTAAAAGCTTTCTCTCCAAGACTGGGCATAATACAGAGATGACCACCATCACCGCTTGTATTTAACATAGTTCTGAGCATCCTGCCAGTGACATAAGGCAAATACGTACATACATACATACAAGGTAAAGAGATGGGAAATGAAGATTTGTGATATTTGCAAATGGTTTGAGGGCTTATGTAGAATATTATAAGAAATACAATATTTCTTATAATATAGAATATATTATAGATATAATATAGAACAGATATAGACATAGATATAGATATGGATATAGAATATTACAGAAAAAAAAATATTAGAATTACTGCAAGAGTTTCTCAAGGCTCCAGGATGCAAGGTTGATACTAAAAATCAGTTGCGTTCCTATATTTCAACCAAAACATTTGAAAATTAAATGTTATGATTATAGTATTTACAAAAGCATCAAAAACATTCAGAATAAATCTAGCAAACATGTTAACATCTCTAGCAAAACTATAAAACCTTGTTTAAAAAGATTAAAAAAGAACAGAACAAATGGAAAAAATATGTTCATGGATTGCACAACAACATTGTAAAGGTGTCAGTTCTCACCAAATTGATCTATAAGTTCAAATCAGTCACAATCAAAATCCCAGCAGGGATGGTATGTGTGTGTGTGTGTGTTTGTGTGTGTGTGTGTAGAAATTCACAAGTGAATCCTAAAATTTGTATGTAAATGCAAAAGGCCAAGAATAGAGAAGTCAAAATGAAAAAGAAAAAGGAGGTAAGCGTTGCTTCACCAGACATTAAGACTTACTTTTTAAAGCTACATTAAGACTGTGGGATTCGTGCAAGGATAGCTACATCAATAAAGGAATAGAAAATGGAATTCAGAAACTGACCACACCTACCGGGACACTTGAATTATGACAAGATGGCACTGGAGAACAATAGAGAAGGACAACTGTCTTCACAATTCTGGGTCAATAAGATCTACATATGGGGGAAATAACTTCACACCATACATAAAATAAATTTCAGACAAATTACAGAGTTAAAAGTAAAAGGTAAGCAATAAAGCATATAAAGTATATTAAGATAGCTTAATGATCTTGGGGTAAGCAATGATTCTTCTAAAGTGACACAAAAATTACTATATCTAAAATAATGTTGAAAATTGGACCATGTTAAGATTTTGAACTGATTACCATAAGTCACAAAATAGTAACTAGGCAAGCCACAGAATGGGAGAAGTTATTTCCAGCACATATAATCAAGAAAATGCTGGTATCTACAATATATAAAGAAGTACAAATCCTTCAGTAAAAGACAATGAGAAAGAAAAAAATAAGCAAAAGACTTGAAGAGGCACTTCATAAAAGAAGATATAAACATGTCCTATAAACATTTGCAAGAGTGCTTAACTTTTGTAGTCATTATGGAAATACAAATTAAAGTCACAAAAAGATGATAGTACACACCCACCAGAATATTCGCTACAAATAAGAAGCCTGACAATGCCAACTGTTGTTGAGAAAGAGAAGCTCTAGGAACTGTCATAAAAGGCTGGTAGAGAGTAAATTGGCAAAACCACTTGGAAAATTGTTTGGCATTGTATGCTAAGGTTAGACGTAACCATATCTAATGATCCAGCCATTCCATGCCTAAATATATGTCCATATAAATGTATGTATATTTCAGCAGCATATATGTACAAGAGTTTCATAGCTGCATAATTTGTGATAGTCCCAAATGGGAAGCAAACCTAATGCCCATCAGCAATAGAAATTCCATATAAATTGCAGAATATTCACTCACTGTACAAGTAAATCTTGGTTACATTTCTTTACACCTTTAGTGAAATGTCCCTCTTTGATGCTCAGTCCTGTGTCATTACTTTGCACCTATCTGATGCCTCTTCTAATCTACAGACCTTAAACAGAGGTGGTCTCAGAACAGGACAAGGAACCCTGTGAACACTGACTATGGGGCAGCTGTGAAGTAGAACCTATAGTCCAAGGCCACTCAAAGGGCATTTTCCTGGGAACTACAGACTTATGAGTAAAAGAATGATTGATCCCGTTGACAGCCAAAAGGGTACAGGGCAGGGGTCCCAGAGAGAAGGTTGAGTGTGGCACATATCATGTCCATATGACATGTTTTCTATCCCAGAGTATTAGAAGAAGCACAGAAAAACTTTTGGAAATATACAGACAGCTGAGAAAGGAGACACACACACACAAAAGGTTCATACATAGGGTTGTTTCAACAGCTATCTTTCAATGTGACTCAGACTGCAAATGACAACTCTAAATGTTTTTTAATCCGCATCTGGGGAAGTAAGATCTGGCACAAATAACTCAAATACTGCTCAACTTGAAAAAAATTAAAGGGGCGCTTGGGTGGCTCAGTTGGTTGAGCATCCAACTTTGGCTCAGGTCACGATCTCCAGGTTCTTGAGTTCAAGCCCCGCCTCAGGCTCTGTGCTGACAGCTCAGAGACTGGAACCTGCTTCAGACTCTGTGTCTCCCTCTCTCTCTGCCCCTCCCCCACTCATGCTCTGTCTCTGTGTCTGTCTCTCTCTGTCTCTCAAAAATGAATAAACATTTTTTAAAAATTAGTCAAAAATAAAAATAATTAATAATTGAGGGTTTACTAGTTAAGGCTAATATGCCTTGGAGTCAGTTACATATGTTCCAATTTCACCATTTTGTCAGTGGAGCATTTTTCAAGCTGTGATGTAGTTAGGTTAACTAATCTTTTTTAGGTCAAGTTTTGACAAAACTCTAAAACTGTTATAATAATACCTACCAAAAAGGACTATTATAAAAATTAAAAGGGATAATACATGTAAAGTATGTATCATAGTGTTTGATAAAAATAATAATTACTGAATAATGGCAGTTATTATCCAAAAGAGAAACATATTCATACACACCTACAAACACACCTAGCCCAAATTCTCAGGAAAGACGGTAGCACTTAGTCATAAGAGAAATATAAGGAGAGGTTTAGATTTGTCATCTAACCACGGCTACAAGCTGGTCATCAAAAAAATATTTTTGGGATGCCTGGCAGCTCTTGATTTTGGCTCAGGTCATGATCAAGCCCCACATTGGGCTCCATGCTGAGCATGGAGTCTACTTAACATTCTCTCTCTCTCTCTCTCTCTGTCTCTCTCTCTCTCTCTCTCTTTCTCTTTCTCTCTCTCTCAGCACCTGGCTGGCTCAAATGGTTAAGTTTCTAATATCAGCTCAGGTCGTGATCTCACGGTTCATGAGTCTGAGCCCCACATGGGGCTCTGTGCTGACAGCTCAGAGCCTGGAGCCTGCTTCAGATTCTGTGTCTCCCTTTCTCTCTCTGCCCCTCCCTTGCTCTCTCTCTCTCTCTCTCTCTCAGCACCTGGCTGGCTCAAATGGTTAAGTTTCTAACATCAACTCAGGTCATGATCTCACGGTTCATGAGTTCAAGCCCCACACGGGGCTCTGTGCTGACAGCTCAGAGTCTGGAGCCTGCTTCAGATTCTGTGTCTCCCTTTCTCTGCCCCTTCCCTGCTCTCTCTCTCTCTCTCTCTCTCTCTCAAAAATAAATAAACATTAAAAAAAAGAAACAAAAAAACTATTTCCCTCTTCCTCTGCCCCTCTGCCACTCACTCACATGCACTCTCTCTCTCTCTCTAAATTAAAAAAAAAAATTTAATTAAAAAAAAAGAAATTGTTGCATTGAAAAGAATGGGTAGCCTGTCATTATGCCATATGCTAGATGGCAGTGCATGCTGTATGAATTCACAGTGCTTTCCAAATGGGTCATGCCGATCCACAATGCCACCAGCAATGCATAAGTTATACATATTTCACAAAAAACACACTTACATAAATTATTAACCTTTTTTTGTTTTGTCTTGGCTAATTGTTGGTCTTTTAGGAGATATTTGATTAATTGTCATAATTTTTAGGAGATACTAACAATAGCCATTATAGAGCTGTTGGTCTGAACCAATTGGTTCCATCATTGTCATAAATTGATGAGGCTCATTAAACAGAGGGCGTGCGATAGCATAAGAAAGATATTTTTGTTTTCTAAAAAAGTATATACTTAATCCAGAAGCTCATGCGGTTCTGAAGTTCTTTCACAAAGCACATGCAATTATCCACAAAATGTGCTTCCCAAGAGATTTTGAAAACTCAAAATTGGGGGTTATTGTCACACTTCCCAGTGTCTTCAGGCTTTCACTGGTTTTTAAATTAATGGAAAAAGTGTGACAAAACAAACAGAATTTTTCCTTATGAGAACCTGTTTGAAAACCTATTGTGCTTTTTGACAGTAAACACCAGGTAGGAAATTCAAGGGCTTTTTTGAAGTCGGCACACACAATTTCTTATTTACTCTTAAAGAGTAATTTGTTAAGAAGTTTCTTTACTTGTACTAATGAAATATGTCTAATCATCTCAAAAACAGAATAATCACTACGAGTGACAATTATCTGACAAAAAGGATTAAGCCTTGAGAGAGAAAAAAGCTGAGTTTAAATAGCTGGTCGTAGACTATTTTGTGAAATAACAGCAAATATATATTGAAATAGACATGTGTGTGCGTCCGTGCACACGTGTGTGAGCACACGCATGTGCGTGTACTACCGCTGTCTGCCATCATTGCTAACCACAATATCCGTGATTATGGTTTTGGTATCATAGACATGTATAATCATACTGTGGAAGTATTTGTCATTCCTTCCCTTGCGTAGAAGGGCTATAACAGGGACCCCCTATGTAGCTGATAACTTCAGGTATCTTAAAAAAACCCATCACAACACTGAATTGCTCTCTTCTTTTCTGTTTAAAAAGAGAGGAGAAGGAAGAAAGAGTCCATGAAGTATATCCTCATGCCTTCTACAATTCACTGAAACAGCTCAGTACAGTTGTCACCTGAATAATGTATGACCCGGTCTACCACTCTTGAAATAAGTCCATTTCATGTATGGTTATTTCTGTTTTGTGGTAACTTACCTATCATTCTTGAGAAAGTAACACTGAGGATAAATTTGGTTTTTAAGGTAACTCACATCCCTTGGACGTTAAGTATGGTGTTGAGGATGTAATTTACTACAGCAAACATAATCCTCCTGAGAGTTAAGCTTCTCCTTCTTGGTAACTTACTTCTTTTCCATCTCTTGAAATTGGTTATACTCTAAATAAATGATCTTTTTGTCTTGGCTAACTACCAAATGTGTGGTTCACCTCTGACAATCTATACTAAACCATACTTCACGTTAATGTGAACCAATCTTACATATGACCTCACTTCATTTTTCCTTTCTTTACTTCCCTTAAAATTTTTTTTTTGATTGAAAAGAATTTAAGCTCTCTTAAATCCTTCTTGACAATGCAGGATCTGAATAAATGTGGTAGAACTACTGAAACATTAATGTATTTCATTTGTGCATTCATACTGATTGAGCATTTGCCCTTCCCAAAAGAACTTTGAAAAATGCCCAAATGAATTAAATATAACTTATGCCACAGTTCTGCAAAAGGCATATTTACAGCAATGTATAACAAAAATTAGTGTATAATAAGAATATAAGAACAGTAATATCTTGTTATGAAAGTAAACAAGATAATGTACTTAGCATAGAATATAGCATAAATGCTTAGTATATTTTAACTGAATTTAATAGAGATTATATTAGAAATAGAATTTTATGGATCATAATAATAATATGGATATTTTGACATGGAAAGAAAAAATACCCAGCACTACAATAAATACAGGGGAAAAAAAAGAAGCAGGGCAGGAAGGAAATCAGTGTACACACCCAGGGAAGGATGTGTAGCAGCAGAGTTTGACTAAATCTTTTTGGTACCCAAAGAAGTTCAATTGGAAATAGGCTTGGAATGGTATGTCTCAATGAAGAGGTTTAAATGACCGATAATATGTTTGGGTTTTACTCAAAAACAGTGGGAAACACTTTGAGGTTTAAAAAAAGGAGATCAAGGTGGAGATCTAGATCGAGATCGAGGTCGAGATCTAGATCGAGATTGAGATCTCCATCTCGATCTAGATATATACATATGTATGTAGTAATCAAATTAATGGGAGGATAAAATTGAGGTAAGGGGGCCTGACTGGCTCAGTCGTTAAGTGTCCAACTTCAGCTGAGGTTATGATTTCACAGTTCATGGGTAGAGCCCTGCATAGGGCTCTCTGCTGATAGCTCAGACTCTGGAGCCTCCTTTGGATTCTGTGTCTCCCTCTCTCTCTTCCCCTCCCCTGCGCTCTCTCTCTCTCTCTCTCTCTCTCAAAAATACAAAAAATTAATAAACATTTAAAAAAATGAGCCAAGTAAAAATGGTGACAAGTGAGATGGCTAATACAATGGTCTAGGTAAGATGTAGTGATACCTAAACTAGGGTAGTTGTGGAAGGAATAGAAGGGAAGGAACAGCTGCAAGTAGTCATAGACCATAGATATTTCAGAACTTGGAAACCTTTCGGTTTGGGTATACAAAAAAAAGGAAGAAGTCCAAGTCTGTGGCTTTGAATGTAGTTGATAATCAGTATTAAATGTCATCAAAAGATAAAGAAAAAGGATGGATGGTGTGCCTGGGTGACTCAAATGGTTAAGTGTCAGACTTCAGCTCAGATCATGATCTCAGGATTTGTGAGTTTGAGCCCCACATTGGGCTGTGTTTTGACATCTCGGAGCCTGGATCCTGGTTTGGATTCTGTGTCTCCCTCTCCTCTGCCCCTCCCCTGCTCTCTTGCTCTCTCTCTCTCTCTCTCTCTCTCTCTCTCTCTCCTTCTCTCAAGAACAAATAAACAAGAAAGAAAGAAAGAAAGAAAGAAAGAAAGAAAGAAAGAAAGAAAGAAAGAAAAAGAAAGAAAGAGGAAAAAGATGAGTTAAGTAATTCAGATTGGATAGTGTTTGAGACACTGTAGGATAGAGAACCGAACTGAGGTGTCAATGAAATTGGAAATGGAAGCACACAGAGAAGGGATAAAAGTGAAGGTAAAGAATAAGATTTCACTTATGTGTGGAATCTTAAAAACAAAACAAATGAACAAACAAAAAACAGAGTATTAAATACAGAAAACAAAGTGGTGGTTGCTAGAGTAGAGGTGGGTGGAAGGAGGGTGAAATAGATAAAGATGATTAAGAGATACAAACTTGTAATTATAAAATAAATAAGGTACAGAAATGAAAACTACAGCACAGGGAATATAGTCAATAGTATTATAATAATGTTGCATGGTGACAGATGGTGATTACATTTATCATGGTGAGCACCGAGTTATGTATAGAACTGTTGAATCAATATGTCGTACACCTGGAGCTAACATAACATTGTATGTTAATTGTACTTCAATAAAAAGAAAGGAAGGAAGGGGAAAGGAAGGAAGGAAGGAAGGAAGGAAGGAAGGAAGGAAGGAAGGAAGGAGTCATTTGCATTGTTACACCATTAGATTAGAAGGAATAGAGAAAGTATATCATGGAGAAAATAATGAGAGAAAAGAAGAGAGGTAAGGATCTACCCTTGAAGAGCATTTATATTTATGACTGACAGACAGTAAAGCACCAAAAAGTAGTAGTTAATGGAAGTAGGAGGAAAACCAAAAGAATTTGGTGCCATCCAAAAAATGAGAAAGCTCCATTCAAATGATTTAGTTTTCCTTCCTCTTTGGCTATTTTTATTTTAATTAGAACTTGATGGAATTGGGGTAAACTTTTTTCAGATCGAATGTCTTTGGAATTTTTCCTAAATATAATAATTATTATGTTCTTTTTAAAAAAATGCTTATTTATTTTGAGAGAGCACAAGTAGGAAGGGGCAGAGAGAAAAGGAGAATCTCAAGCAGGCTCCACTCTCATCACAGAGCCAAAGCGGGGCTTGATCTCACAACTGATGGCGAGATCATGACCTCGGCCTCAATCAAAAGTCAGACGCATAACCAACTGAACCACCCAGGCACCGAAATAATGATTATGTTCTGAAATAGTTTGTTTTTCAGCATTGAAAATTCAACAGAAAATGTTTGACTCCATAAGGTATATTGAGTTTCAGTAGTCATAAATAGTACTGCAATGATGAACTAAAAATTTTCAAGAGAAACTAAATTAAATCATGACATACGTAGTGTAAGTTTTGAAAAACAACACAACACTCGCAGATAATATATTACTCTCCCTTCACTAATCCGTTCTCTATATCATTTATGACAAATAAGTACACTTTTTACTTTTTCTCTATTTTTACTTCTGTCTGTACATTTTGACTTCAGATTTTCTTCACTATTAAAAGTCTATTGTTACCATTTGGCATTAGGCAACTCACTCTTTATTAACATCTTTCCTCTAACAGCTTATTTTTTTTTAACTTCCAACATGCAGTCAAAAGAAAATTAGGGGCACCGGGTGGCTCAGTTGGCTAAGCATCCGATTGTTGGTTTCGGCTCAGGTCATGATCTCATGGTTTGTGAGTTCGAGCCCCACATCAAAGAGCGTGCTTCAGATCCTCTGCCTTCCTCTCTCTCTGCCCCTCCCCTGCTCACATGCTCGCTCTCTCTCTCTCTCTCTCTCTCTCAAAAATAAATAAGCATTAAAAAAAAAGAAAATTAAAAGGAGCATTGGTAGTAAATTATTGGTTATTACAGTGACCTAAAACCTTCAGAAGACACCAGCCAATGGAAAGCAATGAATTCATATAAATATTAAATCTCTGGTTCCACTATTTATCCACCTCTCCCTGCCTAGTCCCCTACAGTTATTTTTGTCACTCTTTGTGGTACACCTGGCCCACAGAGTCCTCTCAAGTTTCCCCCCAACTCTCCTCCATCACCTGTAACTCCACTTTAAGATCCCACTTTTCTGTTGCCACTCTGTGGATGCCCTCCATTAAGTCAGAGCCTCCCAGCACATGAACCTCAAGTTGCCAAAACAGGCATATTCCTTTCCAGCATCAATGCACCAAATCAAAATGACATTCCACAGAAATGAGGAGAATGCCCATAGGGCTCATATATGGCCCATGATCTGGGCTTGAAAAGAAACAATTTTTTTTTGTCTCTCTTTTGCTCCTTCCAGAATGCCCTCGTTAGAGCCTCTCTTCCTTCTAATGCAAATTAAGCCATCCAAAAGTATCTTTATGATAAGCCCCAGCTGAGCTGCTTACTAGATTTATTAGACTGAATTCTAATTTAGACTGAGCTTGCCCTCCTGATGTAGATGGAGATACAAATATATTTAGATTCAGATGATATATGTACATATTATAAACATAGATATAGATGATATAGATATAGATACCTATTCAATGAAGATAGAAATAAGTGAAACAAAATGCCCATACTTACTTTGCAATCTATTTCCTATATCCTAACAGAGGTCCTATTAGGAGTGAATAGAATGAAATTATAAATTTCACTTCAATATTGTATCAGTAATCTTTTTCCACTTAAAAAAAAATCCCAAAACTTAATGGCCTAAAGCAACCATTTATTTAGCTCACAATTCGGCAAGTTGGCAAGTTGGGCTGAGCTCAGTTTGGTGGTTCAGCTGGTCTCAGCTGAAATGGCTCATCTCTACTCTAGCAGGCCAGTCCAGACTGGCTCCCACAGTGATCACAGGGATCTAAGGAAGAAAGCTGAAGCCTGCCAGACCTCGAATGACCTAAGCTCAATACCAGCACATCGTCACTTTGCCACGTGTTTTAGCCGAAGCAAGTGAAAAGGCCAGTCTAGATGCGAAGGGTGGGGAAAGAGACCCCACATTCTGATGGGAGGAACTGCAAAGTCACATTGTAAAGGTTTGGGGTGTGGGATTAGTGAGGACTCTGGCCATGTTTTTAAAACAGTTATAAAACATTCTTTAAGATGATAAATGAAAACTGTATTAAGTCAAACAATAGAACAGACAAGCCCACATGACAGTCCTCTCCCCAGGATGTCTGTGCTACCTAATGAGAGGTGAGGATTTCTAGAAGACATTGAAGGATTGAATGCAGTAACTGGCAAAAGGAAGGGATTAAAAACTATTTGCTGAATGAATAAATGATTCGGAAGAATGAACTTTCATGGTAACTAAGCAATGGTCAATAAATAGCATAGTCTAAAAAAAAATTGTTATATCTTCCAGATGCCTAGCATTGATTTGAACAAAGAGAAATAAATTATATGAGGTTACAAGAGTTCAGGAATATATAAAATTTTTCAAAAGGCAAATAATACACTAAAACAGGTGATGCATCTTGCATTTGCTAGAGAGGAATGGACTTACAGTAGCCTCAGATCCTCTTGAATATATTCCTATCAAAAGATAAATCAGAGGTAATTCTTGGAAGATGGTGGTCTGAATGCAATCCCTTTGCTTCCTTTCTCAGCGAGCTTATAGATAAAATAACTCAATCAGTGATAGATGTGTAGGGAAGTGGGAAGGAGGTGGGAGAACCGTGGCCTTCTTCTAAAGCCTAAAGGAGACCCTACAAACATCTGAGGATCTGGTTTCAACCGCACCCAGAAAAGACTTGTAGGAGGTTCTTGCATTCCAGAAGACATGAAGAACCAGACTAAGAGGAAGTCAGCCTCCATAGTAAAGCATGGGGCAGAGAACTTTAATGCTGAAACTTTTTAAAAGTTACAACAGATTGGTAAAAGAGCCCACTCAGTTCATTAAAAAAAGTATCCTCGGGGCGCCTGGGTGGCGCAGTCGGTTAAGCCGTCCGACTTCAGCCAGGTCACGATCTCGCGGTCCGTGAGTTCGAGCCCCGCGTCGGGCTCTGGGCTGATGGCTCAGAGCCTGGAGCCTGTTTCCGATTCTGTGTCTCCCTCTCTCTCTGACCCTCCCCCGTTCATGCTCTGTCTCTCTCTGTCTCAAAAAATAAATGAAAAACGTTGAAAAAAAAATTAAAAAAAAAAAGTATCCTCAGTCCTAGAAAAAGACTATTAAAATATGTAGTACTACCTTTGTCTCCCCTGCTGGCCAATACAGCACTGCCCAAGAGGTTCTCACCCCCAACTTGCATAATTGACAAAGAAAAACAAAACACAAATTATTTAATGGGTTTTAGTTATTTAAAGGAGGAAGACCAAGCTAGCAACCAGAACAGAAGATCCTATTCAGGAAGATTGAGTGGAATCTAAAGAAACTATCTTAATAGGAAAGGGAAGGGAAGAGAAGGGAAGGGAAGGGAAGGGAAGGGAAGGGAAGGGAAGGGAAGGGAAGGGAAGGGAAGGGAAGAGGAGGGGAAGGAGAGGGGAGGAGAGGAGAGTCAATAAAACAAACAAAATTTTGGAAATAAAATAGACATGATTTCCATTTTTAAACCCTCTGTAGAGGAATCAAATAATAAAACAAACCACCAATTAAATGATACCAAACACCAGATGAAGGAGCTGTTGTACATGTAAACACACATATGCCTACACATGCATTCCATTACATATTTGATTATGTATTTGATTATTTATATATATGTGTATATATACATATATATACATATATACATACATATATATATATACAGTGAAAATCATGAATGAAAATAAAAATTAATGGAAGATAAATCTAGATATAATACATATAATAGAAGTTCCAGAAAGAGGAGGGAAAAAAGCAAGAATCACAGAGCTATTGGAAGAAACTAAGCTAAATACTTAAGATTCATGTATCAAAAATCATATTAAACCTAGCCCTCTTGATGAAAACTTTAACTCCAAGGATAAAGGAAAATATTACATGCTTCTTTTAGAGAGAGAGAAAGAGTTCGTTATGTAGAAAGTAAAGGAAAGCAGGCAGTCTTCAATTTCTCATTTACTGTGGAAAAATAAGACAATGGAGTGACATTTTAAACATTTTATAATTCACATAAACAAGAAAAAAAGAGACACTTTTAGACACCCAGGGACTCAGAAAGCACAAGATCTAGAAGTCCCTCCTGAGAAAGATACTTAAGAACCTAGTAAAAAAAAAAATTTTTTTTTTAAATCAGACCAAATATCAATATGCGTCCAAATTGGAATAATTGACATCACATACATTCTACTCTCTTGGGTAATTTTCCTGTCACCCAGGAGTTCCCAGTGGGGGACATGAACTAAGCTTAAGCCAATTGTGTATCACATTTGTCTTGTTATAATGATTGGTTCAGAGATGGGAACTTGTCCAAGTCAAAATTATTGAGACACGGTGAGACTCCCCACATTGTCCCTCTGGGCTTGACTCTTAACAGTAACAACACGTGGAGTACCGCAGCCAATTTATAATCAGAAAGGCAAGATATGAAGAAAATGATAACATTTACTGAGGCACAGAAAAGAAGACTTACATTTTTGGAGCAATATACCATATTCCCATCTTCCCAGGAAAACTCAGTATCATAAAGATATCAATTCTCACTAAAGTAATTTACAAATGTAATGCAATCTTAAACCAAATTTGTCTGGAACTTAAGATCTTTGATTGAACTCAACAAGACGTTTCTTATGGAACTTGATAATTTCCATAAGAAAACTCATCTGTACAAAAAACACGTTCAAGACTGTCATTTAAAAAAAAAAAAGAACAATAATGAGAGGTATATGCTCTTCCAGATAGGAAATATGTCTTAAAATTATAGTAATTAAAACAGAGGGAATTGACAGTTCAATTAAACAGAATAGAGTCAAGAAACAGGGATGCCTGGGTGGCTCAGTTGTTAAGCATCTAACTCTTGATTTCAGCTCAGGTCATGATCTCATCATTCATGAGAACAAGCCCCACATTCTCTCTCTCCCTCTCTCTCTCTTTCCCTCCCCCACTCATGCTCTCTCTCTCTCTCTTTCAAATAAACATTAAAAAAAGAAAATTTAAATTTAAAAATTAAAAAAAAAAGACCCATTTATGTAACAGAAACTATAGTAAATATTGTGTATCAGTCCACTAGAGAAAGGACTGGATTTGTTTTGTTGCTATTTCTGTTTCAGGTTTTGGGTTTTTTGGGAGGATGGAGCAGGGCTAATATATATGAAGAAGGGCTTATACTATTCCGAGAAGTATTTTAAGTATTTTTTCATCTGAAGAATTCATTTCATCCATCCTATAATCCTATGAGGTAGGTAAAAGTGTTATCCACTTGTGTGATGCTAAAAGTGAGGCCCAAAGAGTCAAGTAATACAGAAGTACAAGCAAATAGCAGAGCTGGAAAATGGACTCAAGCATTCTGACTCTATTACACCAAGTAGGTAAAGATAAGTTAGGTTCCTACCTACAGCATACCAAAAAATAGAGTTCCTGTTTTGCAATCAACCTACAGCCAAACTATAAAATATTTAAATAAAACAGGGGAGAATATTCTTATAATCGTTTGGGAGAGAGTAAGGAAAAACTTTATTAAAAAACACAAAACCCAGAAGCTGAAAGGAAAATATTTTTAAGTCATTACATAAAAATAAAATCTCTTAGAAGAAAAAAGACACCATAAAACGTCAGAAGAGAAGCTCCAGACAGAAATGTTCGTAACTTAACACGTTTACAACAAAGGACTAATATCCATGCCGTATAAAACGGCCTCTGTAGATCAGCAAGAAAATGATAAAAATAATACACAGAACAATTCCTAAGGGCCCATCAACATGTGGAAAGGTCTTCAACATCAGCATTGATCAGAAAATTAAAACAACAGTGGGTACAAAGTGCTAAATGGGAAAATGGGCTCTCAGTTGATGAGGATAAGGGAAAATGAATGTTCAGTACACCATTGTACAATCAAAATTGGAAAGGGACATTTTGGAGTTTGACCATACCCACCAAAATGTCAAAATGTTAAATCTTATACCTAGCAATTCTTTTGACATGGGAATAAAGAGCAATTTGTAGAATATTTTACATGTATATATACATATATAATATGTGTGTATACATAATATGTGTGCATATACCTGTGTATGTATATATGTATATGTGCATATACACACAGAGGGACACATGTATATATATGTATATGCAAAAGAAAAACTAAAAACGTGGGTATGAACATAAGGTGAGGTGTTTTCTAATAAATGCACTCGTATTCTAGCAGCAGCCCCCGCTAGTGAAAAGAGAGGATTGTGGAGGAGGGGAGAAGGGATTGTCATTTTTACACCATACACTTTGTATTATTTGAATTTTTCATAATGCATATGTGTTTATGTATCACTTTGTGTTATTTCATGTTTTAAAGAATCAATCTTGGTTATTTAAGAAAATGTCAAAACTAGGTTCTCCTATTTGCAAATATAACTGTATTTCACAGTTTTGCCACTTGCTCTCTCAGTTTGTTTTCTCTGAAAGTATTTACACAATCCAGACAGAGAGGGAATGTAATGTTTTGGCCATATTTGCAGTGGTCCACTCGGGCAGAATACTGTGGAGTAAGGTCACATCGAGCCCAAGTTGTGAATAGTCAGAGGTTTTTTTCACATCTTTTCTCTGCAACCCTTTGTATTATTCTGGTATCTCTAGTGCTGTCCCTCCAGTTTCCAAGGCGTAGCTGTGGGTGCCAAGCCAGCTCCTAGCAACACCAAGTCCGGGTAGATAGTGCCAGGCCAGTTCTTGCTGCCAAGGGCCACTTCCCTCTCTCCCAGGGAAGACCATTAGCTGGCGTGCTGCACCTTTTACCCTCTGCCTCCCCCTTGTTCTTGACGTAATGCTGGTGGCGGAGAAAATATCTGGAGGTCTTCAGGGAAAAAGCAAGAGGACAAGGCCTTATTCTGTAAGTGTCTGAGGAACCAATAGGAGACAGCTGTGTCCCTGATGGAATCATGAAGGCATCGTACCAGCCTACTTACATATGGCTTCTTATAGTGTAAAACAGAAACAGCAGCAAAACTCTCCTTTTAATTCATCTAAATTAAACTGGTCTTTCTGTGATTCCCAGACTCCATCCTTACTTATATAAAGCTCCAAGTGGAAATTCAGGGAGATGTCCTTCAAGAAAGGGAAAGGATAAATAAACTGTGGTACATCTAGACAATGAAATATTACTCACTGCCTAAAAAAAAGGTACCAAGCCATGAAAAGAAATGGAGGAAACTTAAATGCATATCACTAAAGGAAAGAAGCCAATCAGAAAAAGGCTACGTACTGTTAGGATTTCAATTCTATGACATGCTGGAAAAGACAAAACTATGGAGACAGTAAAAGGATCAGTGGTTTCCAGGGTTAGGGGTGGGAAGAGGGAGGGAAAGATGGATAGGTGGCTTGCAGGGGACTTTTAGAGTAGTGAAATCACAACTCTGTATGCCACATGTATATACGTGTCAGTATACACGTGTCAGAACCCCCAGAGTATACATCACAAAGAGTGAACCCCAATGTAAAGTACGGATCTTATTTAATAATAATGTATTAATATTGCTTCGTTAATTGTAAAACAAAACAAAACTACCACCCTAATGCAAGATGCTATTAAAAGGAAAAACTCTTCTGGCAGTGGAGTGTAGGGGCATATGGACACCCTTCTTTCTGCTCAATTTTCCTGTAAGCCTCAAACTGCTATAAAAAAATAAAGCATTAAAAATGAAATTTGGACGCATCTGGGTGGCGCATTCAGTTGACTATCCTACTCTTGATTTCAGCTCTGGTCGTGATCCCAGGGTCATGGGATTGAGCCTGAGTCGGGCTCCACTCTTAACGTGGAGTCTGCTTGAGATTCTCTCTCTCTCTCTCTCTCTCTCTCTCTCTCTCTCTCTTTCTCTCTCTCTGCTCCTCTCCCCTCCTCGAACTCTCTCTCTGTCAAATAAAAAATAAAATAAAATAATAATAAAATTTTGACATGATTCACAAAATGTGATTCACAAAAAATTTATCTTATTGATAAATTCTAGCTTTGTTTTTTATTGCGTTTGCTAAACTTTTTGGTTATAGAGTATTACAAATTTTCCACGTAAATTTTAAAGCAAAATTTCCAGGCTTATGTCTATCTTAGAATATTTTATAGAAGCATTCCTATTTAAGTAAATATTGGATTTTTAACCATTTCTATTGTCTTTGTAACACAATGTACTCAAGGTTTGAGCTCTGTTGAAATGTACTGGTGACTGAAATGTCAGATTTTACTTAATCTGTATTCAATGAATTTTTAAATGAATGAAAAACCTACCTGTAAACATAGTAGTAGCTTCACAATGTCTGCTTTTTATTTTTTTCAATTTTTTTAATGTTTATTTTTGGGAGAGAGAGAGTGTGGGGGAGGGGCAGAGAGAGAGGGAGACACAGAATCTGAAGCAGGCTCCAGGCTACAAGCTGTCAGCACAGATCCCAACGTGGGGCTCGAAGCCATGAACCGTGAGATCATGACCTGAGCCGAAGTCAGACACAACCGACAGAGCCACCCAGGTGCCCCCACAACGTCTGCTTTTTTAAAAATAATTCCTTTTTTCCTTGAGTTTCATCTCAGTCATTTATAACTATATCATCCAGATTTTCCTACCACATCCCTGTCCTTGGAGGCACTGTGCTTGCTTACCCATCACTGTCCACAGGATCAAAACCTGCTTGCCTTTTCCTTAGACTTTCTGATGCTTCCATAGAGCTGATGTAAGGACCTACTATTGCCCAGAAGAGGTGGTCTCACAAGATGAAGAGGTTGATGAGGTTGATGAAGATGATGAGGTTGGTCTCACACGTGCGGCCAACTTGCTAAAGACCTAGTATCTCAACATTTAAATGGAATAAACCTAGAATAAGCCAGAAAAAACACACACACACACAATAATTGACTCAACAGACAGGTATATAAGACATACTCTTGTTGATTGAAGGCAACTATGAAAAATTAATAGCTGAGAGCTCCTCATTGATACTTCAAAAAAAAAATCACAAGTATTAAGGCAGGTGAATGTGGTTGGTTTTGTATACTTAATTTTGAGCTCAGGGGGCTTGAAGGTCAAATATTGATTTGACTTCCTAACTATGGGAAGATGCCGGACCTTTTTATTATCACCACTTCTGGGTCTTCAGGTTCTCCGGTTCCTTTCAGCCAGTAGGTGGTTGTTGAACCATTCCTGACTCCAGCACTGCGACCTCTGCTGGACACTAATATTCTCCCTTCTCCAAATCTGTTAGGACAGGAAAGGAATGCGGTTTGCCCCATGGAGTGGGGCAGAAACCACAGGCTTGTCTGTTGCTTTGAATGCCTCCACTTACCTATTTCATTTAAATTCCACCAGTGTCTCCAGAAGCAAGAATAGCAAATACGGGGTCTAAGCAACACTCTACAATCATTTATCAGCTTAACTTGAGTTTAAATACATGACATACACCAGCCTTCTCTGGGGACATGCTTACACATGTACTTCAAATATGACATGACTAATTATTTTCATACTTTTCTGCTTTGATTACATAACTCTTTGAGACTTTTGACCAGCAAAAATTCATTTTTTTCAAAGCCCTGTTCCCCTTTTTCCTGTACTGTAAGTGTAACAATCCTATACAGTGGGGAAAAAAATGATTCACTTGGATGTATTATACCTTTTGTCAACTTCCTGGCATTTGGAAGGAACTTTTTCCTCCCTCTTTAAAGATAATAGCTGTCTCATAGCAGTAATTTCATTAAACTTAAGTAATTTCCAAATTAACAATATTAACTTTACCAACTTTTTTTTATCATAAAACATCTTAGTTAATGGCTATGGGTGTACTTTGCAGGAAAGAGAAACAAAGTCCCTTCTGAAACGTTTATCTGGAGAGTGTAAATTTTGCCCTGTATTACTGGTTTCATATTTGGATGTTGTAGATTAGCCTGAGCCAAAATGTGCATCACTCTTTTTTCCCCCATAGAGCATAGTGGTTAAAGATAGGGACTGATAGTTTAGGGGTACCATGGTGAGAACACCCTTGGGACTGAATTGCCAAAAATACAAACAAATAAACAAACCCTCAGGCACTACTCAGGAAACAAGACAACCAATTCCAGTCCTAAGTAATCAACTGCCCTTACCAGAAGCCAGTAAGTGGGTCCAAACAAAGAAAGCTTCCACTGTCTACACCTCTTTTTTCCTTACCCCTTCTTCCTTTTCTGCTCTCCATCATATGTCCCAGCCCAGTGTTTCTCTTCATTCATCACAGAATGACTAATCTGAAACATGTGCCACTAAATATATAATACACTTGAGTTATCACTGTATTCAAGACATCATGTGCCTTCCGCATTCCTCTCAAGGCTTTTGAAACCCCTGAATTCACATCCTTCTCTCATATTTTATTCCCTTCTCCCACCTTTATTCCCATGTTTCTCTCTCTCTGTCTTCTGTGTCCTGGCTGTTAGGTTGAGGAGAATTTACATTCAAATAAAACATAAAATTTCTTTCTCCAGATTTTCATACCAGCTGACTGGGATTGTAAGTGCCCCACTGGAGAGGCCTGATATACTTACTTAGAGTTTTTAAAAAGCATGCTGATTTCATACCTTTCCTCCCAGTGTCCTCCAGAGAGGAGGACGGACTATTCGGAATTGGTTTGGATTGATAAAGTACTTTGCCCTTATTTAAAGAGCTCATCTTGCATCAACCTCTCTTTTCATTCACTAAACATATTCTGCAGCCCTCCTCATCTGAGAGAATTGGGCCTCCCTTGTCTGCTTTGATCCAGAAAATCATGCTTTCATTAACACAAACATCTCCCGATCTCTGCCAGTGCATTTTAGATTTTCAAATTATGTATGTGCATCATTTATCAAAACGCCGTCAGTCTCCAGGTCTGCCAGGCATTCAAACTGGGCAATCCCATGGCATGTATGTATGTGAATTCATTCTAAGGGAAGTTGCATGGTGATTATAATCTCGGTCCCTAAAGTAGCTGCAGTTAGCTGTATATTCTTTATTTTAAGGAAAGAAATGTGGTGTTAAGTACCAAGGATGAAATCTCAGAACATCTTAAGCAAAATGCAGATTCCCATCTATTTTCTGTTTTCCCAATAGAAAAGATGAAAGCATTCTGTATTGAGAAATGGTCTGACTTCGGTGAATGAGTTGAAAAGAGAGTAGTGTTTTTAGTGATATTATAGACATGCAGCAGTCTGCCAGTAACAGTTTTGATATTTGAGAACTGGAAACATACAGGAAGTTCTTTAATCTTAATGGAGAATCCCTGGGTCATTTGGTCCACATACCTGCCTGTCAACGTTTTTTGGGTTTTGTTTTGTTTTTTTTTTTTTAATTCAAATCTTCAAAATTGCCTTCACTTCTGTTTTATTTATCCATTTCAACCTTCACTGAAACACAGAAAGATACAGACCACCATAAAAATTAGCATTTAGACCACCATTTAGACATTAGCCTATGTAACTATAGACTGTGTCTATAACTTCAATAAAAAATTCTGGTAAATACATAAAAACTAACAGATGACCATCATATTGAAATTGTCCCTATGGATTAAAATACTAATGTATTCATATGTTCAAGGAAATAAGTGAACTAGGTGAAGGGGATTAAGAGCACACTTATCACGAGCACTGAGTAATGTATAGAACTCTTGAGTCACTGTATCATACACCTGAAACCAGCGTAACACTGTGTGTTAACTATACTGGAATAAAAATCTAAAACAATAGATGACAAGATGGAGGATTTTACCAGATAATAGGAACCTATAAAAAATAATCAAATAGAAATTCTAGGACTGAAAAATGGAATAACTGAAACAAAGACCGAATAGACTTAACAACAAACTGAAAGATACAGCTAAGGAAAGCATCGGTGAGCTGGAAGTTAGGTGAATATAAAATAACCTGATGGAAGCCTGGAGAACAAAAGGATAGAAACGACACAGTGAGGGGGAAAGTGATATATGGGGCAAAATGAAAGCATACATATACATACATGCATACACGCCATACATAATGCATACATATAATGCCATCTCCCTCCAGAAGAAGACAGAGGAAATGGGGCCGGGGCAATATTGAAGAGAAAATGTCAAGAACTTTCCAATTGATAAAAGATACCAAGCCGTAAGTTCAAAAAGTGTTTTAAACTCCAGACAGGGCAACTGAAAAGAAAACCACATCTACGCACATCACAGTAAAACAACTAACGACCAAAGAGAAAGAGAAAATCCCAAAATTAAGACCAAAAAGGAAGATACATCATTTTCAAAGGAACAACCATAATGCTGAGAAGTGACTCTTCAACAGAAAAGATGTAAGACAGAAGACAATGGAATGATATGAGCAGAGTGTGGAAAAAAGAAAGAAATCCAGCAACCAGTAAAAAACCCATCTTTCAAAAGTGAAGCAGCATAAACATTTCCAGATAACCAAAACCCAAGCGTGTTCAGCAGCAGCAGCAGCCGACATGAAAGGGAATGCTAAAAGTAGTTCTTCAAGCAGAAGGAAAATGATCCACAAGAGAAACACAAAAATGTAGAAAAAAAATTACATGACTCAATTTGGGGCCAATCCGAAGGAATACTGATGATGCAAAATAATAATCACAATATTAATAATATTTTACGGGGTTTAAAAGATATGTAGAACTAAGATACATGACAACAATAACACTAACGGCACTAATGGGATAGGGAAGGTTAGCAGAGTTCAACGTGTTAAAGTCTTAGCATTGACCGCAGTGTGGGAAAAGTACTCATTTATATTTGTTCTAATAATCCAAGGACACATGTTTAATCTCTAGGAGGATTACCAAAAGAATAGTAAAGATGTGGAACCAGCAAACCAATGGGAGAAAAATAAATGGAATACTCCAAAATTGATCAATTCAGACTAAGAAAGGAGAAAAAAAAAAAAGTAGGGTCACAAAGCATTTGGGGAAAAGGAAATGGAAAACAACTGATAAAATTATAAACTAGTTTATATTTGTGCTTTTGTTGATTGTTTACAAGTAACTGGGAACTGTGATAGACAGGCAACGTCTAAATGACCTGAATTGAAAACTTTGCTGTCGCTAACTCATTAAACAGATTTTCCACAAGCAAGTCATAAAATTATAAATAGTTGATGATTTTTGCATGATCATGATGTGCTAAGCACTATGTTAGCATATCTCCTTTTATCCTTTTGAGTTCATTAGTCCTGTTTAAATATTTTTAAGCGCATTTTAAGCATGTTAACTACCAGCTCACATTGAAAATAGCAGATCTGGAATGGAAAACAATTTATGTTTTTTTTTTTTGAGGGGG
Source organism: Neofelis nebulosa (assembly GCF_028018385.1). Lineage (NCBI taxonomy): Eukaryota > Metazoa > Chordata > Mammalia > Carnivora > Felidae > Neofelis > Neofelis nebulosa. The sequence goes on along the minus strand of NC_080793.1, from coordinate 78,989,982 downwards.
GGGTTGTTGTTTTGTTTCATTTTACTCCAGAACTGATATACTTAATCATCACGATATATATCGTCTTAAAAAGAAAAACTTAATATCACATGTATTTTTAAGTATGCCCATAATGAGACATGAAGACATCTTAGCAAATGTATAGACCAAGTTTTCAAAAAGAAAACAAAAAGCATTAATTACATCACTTAAGTTTTATTTTTTTAATGTTTATTTGTCTTGAGAAAGAGAGAGAGAGGGCGCATGAGCTGTCTCTATATTCCCGCCTCATCAATTCAAGCTATGTCCATTGCCTACCTACATGAAGATCAGGTTCTCAGAATTTGTCTTTCTACCTCCATTTTTGTCCCTTAACCTATATATTTTCCAATTGGCAGCTAGAGAGAACTTTAACCAACAGAAAACTTTAAAAAACACAGAGCCCAACGTGGGGTTGGACTCACCAACCATGAGATCATGATCTGAGCCCAAATCAAGAGTCCGACACTAAACTGACTGAGCCACCCAGGTGCCCCTACATTGCTTAAATTTTGACAATCAGTCCAAATTATTGATTATTGAACAAACTTCTATTAAGCATGGGCTAGGTGTCAGCCATCATACTAGGTCTTGATGATACAATTCAAAATAACAGAGATGTGGTCCTTGCCTCGTAGGGCAAATAATAATATTAATTATAAATTAATTCATTCCCTTCATTAGATAATAACAAGACAAAAGTAAATAATCATAAATTATGATCTGATCACAAAAAGATGCTCTGAAAAAGCATTATGAATGAGTGCTCTCTTAGATGGTATGATGAGGGACAATTTTCTCTGAAAACATAACCTTTAAGCCAGCAGACGCTTACAATTAGGGCAACTATATTACGTATTGCTCAGACTGGAATACTTTTGAGAATGAAACGGGGCACTTCTAATAATTATTCAGGGCGTCAGTGCAAACCAGAATGTTTTCACCCTCTTTGTAAGCCCTGATAAGGTTATTTTTAAGTGCAATAGAAAGAGACTCTAATGTTTTTTGCAAGGGGTTATCTACTATATGACTTACATTTTTTAATGTTCTGTCTAGCTGCCAGTTGGAAAAATATATAGATTAAGGGGCAAAAATGGAGGTAGAGAGACAAATTCTGAGAACCTGGTACCCATCTAGGTAGGTGAGGGACAGTAGCTTGAATTGATGGGGCAGGAATATAGAGAAAAATAGCCAATTCAAGATAAATTTTACAATGTATCAGCAGCTAAGATGAAGCCATACGAAACCGTCCATTTGCATCTAGTTCATATCTTAATAAACAAACAAGAAAGTATCTTAAAGTTTGTCAGATGATCTTGGAAAGGGACTTTTCAGTAGCATTAACAAATACAAACACAAAGGAGCAATGTTCATCTAAAGCAAAGACAATCAGGAAAAAAAATCTAAATTAAGCAGCTCCCCTTTCTTCTCTACCAACCCCCGTTTTGAGATTTTTTTATCCAATTCTTATAATGTGTAAGTGTGTATGCATTTTTATAAAAATTACTACTTGTTTCTACAGCAGTATTTTTCCAGTCTGCTGTGTGTATTTTCACTTTCTTTGGGGGGCCTTTTGCCATTCAAAATATTCACCTTTTTACTTTGTACATAAGTACAAAGCTACATACAGCTAACTTTTTATTTTCATAGGGACTGGGTTTACTACTTTGGAAAAGTTTGCCCCTATCCACATTATATAAATATACACAAAAATATAATTTTATTATTTTGGGCTTTTACTTATATATTTCATTAAATTCTCTAATCATCTGAAATGTACTCTTGTATGTGATATGATATAGAAATCTGGCATTGCCCATGGTATTAAAATGCATATTTTCTAACCTGAACCTAAAATCCATTTTGATTTTTATATAAAGTTCTCACAGTCTTAAATCATTTATGTATGCTCTGATACTTACCTACTTTTGTGATAATATATATATATATTTTAATTTTTTTTAATGTTTATTCACTTTTGAGAGACAGAGAGAGACAGAGTGAAAGTGGGGGAAGGGCAGAGAGAGAGGGAGACACAGAATCTGAAACAGGCTCCAGGCTCTGAGCTGTCAGCACAGAGCCCCAAGTGGGGCTTAAACTCATGAACTGCGAGATCATGACCTGAGCCGGACGCTTAACCGCCTGAGCCACCCCGGTGCCCCAACAATATATTTTATTTTTATTGGAATGATTTTCAAGTAAGTTTTGGTAAGGGAAGTCCCCTGTACTAATCTCCTTTTTTTCTACTTTGGTTGTCTTGAAAAAATCTTTTTTTATCACACACACACACACACACACACACACGCACACGCACACACACACATTTACCTCTTGTAAATAAACAGTACAAAATATATGGCACAAAAAATGTTATAGTCTTCACTCTCCCTCTAATTCTTCAGGTTACTCTCTATTAAAATGTTAGTGTAGGGGCTCCTGGGTGGCTCAGTTGGTTAAGCATCCGACTTAGACTCAGGTCATGATCTCACGGTTTGTCAGTTCGAGCTCAACATCGGGTTCTGTGCTGACAGCTCAGAGCCTGGAGCCTGCTTCGGATTCTGTGTCTCCCTCTGTCTCTGCCCCTCCCTTGCTCATTCTCTAGCTCTCAAAAATAAACAAATGTTAAAAAAAATTTTTTTAATGTTAGTGTATTTTCTGGTTTTTTGGCTAAGCATTATTATACATTTAAATTCATTCTGAACCAGCCTTATTTTTTGAAGTAATTTCATTAGCTATTCACAGGCATTTATTCTTCTAAAGAAACATTAAAATATTTTAATCTAATTTTATAAAATAAAGCATAACTCATCTTTTGCTATGTAGTGTCTGGAACATACTGGCAGCCAGTAGTTAGTTTGTGCCTTTGATGTTTTTTCAATCAGCCTGTTTTGGTAGAGCTTGTATGTTTGCAACAAAAGGAGATCCACTCAATCTAGCTTATGTAAATGGAGATTTGTTATATTTAAGTCTTCAAGGGTCATGATAAAAAATTGGGAGTTTACCAAAATATAACAGGACAAGCACTAAACTGAGACAAAAGTTTCACTAATGATCCAACTGTCAAGTTGAACTAAATCATTTAACAAGCGGTTTCTAGAACACCAGGTGCTGGATACCAAAATGAAAATGACAGAGTTACTGTCCTTAAGATGCTCACTGCACTTGTTGTGATGAGCACTGGGTGATGTATGGAACTGTTGAATCACTGTATTGTATACCTGAAACTGATATTACACTGTATATTAACTAACTGGAATTTAATAAAAACTTTAGTTTTTTAAATTTTTTTTAAATTTTTTTTTAACATTTATTTATTTTTGAGACAGAGACAGAGCATGAACGGGGGAGGGTCAGAGAGAGAGGGAGACACAGAATCTGAAACAGGCTCCAGGCTCCGAGCGGTCAGCACAGAGCCCGACGCGGGGCTTGAACTCACGGACTGCGAGATCATGACCTGGGCCGAAGTCAGCCACTCAACCGACTGAGCCACCCAGGCGCCCCTAAATTTTTTAATGTTTATTTTTGAGAGAGAGAGAGAGGGAGAGACAGAGTGAGAGCGGTAGAGGGGCAGAGAGAGAGACACACAGAATCAAATGCAGGCTCTAAGCTCTAAGCTGTCAGTACAGAGCCCAACGCAGGGCTCAAACTCATGAACCCAAGATCATGACCTGAGCCAAAGTTGGAGGCTTAACCAAATGAGCCACCTTGGTACCCCTTAAATAAAAACTTAAAAAAAAAGATACTCACTGTATAATGGGGAAACTGGGATGCAGAAATAATGTGACTTGCATGGGATTGCACAGGTAAATTAATTGCTGGCACCTAGACTTTAATATTTTCCCTCTACCCATGCTTTCAAATCCCATTAACTCTACAATGTTGCTTGTTCTTTATCTATCCATTCTGTTTCTTGACTTTGGTCTCAGAAGAAAAGGTGCTGTTACCAAAGCTAACCTATGACCACTGATCTCATTTGTTCAGACTCTCTTTTTATATTTAAAATTACCATTTTGTTCAGTCCCAGATTTATATAGAAGGAAAGAAGTGTGTGTGTGTGTGTGTGTGTGTGTGTGTGTGTGTGTGTGTAGAGAGAGAGAGAGAGAGAGAGAGAACTTGATCTACCCTCTTTTCAGCTAATGGTCCACCCTTCTCCCATCCCCCAAACAACTAGAAAGGATAATCCAAACTCTTCCCTGCATTCATCCATGACTTAATAGCTCTTTAGTCCTCTGTCCTGAAGATTTCCTGGGAATCACTAATAACTTCCTAATCAGCAAACCCAATGGCCCTTGAGTTCTCTGCATATTTGACATTGTTGATCATTCCTTCTTTCTTGAAACTCTTCCCTACTTTGGCTTCTCTGATACAATACCAACATAGCCCACCGTCACCCATCCATCCTCTTATTCATTGGCTTATCCTCCACCTACTACCCCTTAAAAAGAGACATTTGGTTTCTTCTCATGTTATTTTGCTTCTGCTTAATGGTTTTGAGGATCTTAAAAATCTTTATTTTCACCTCTTAACAATTTCCAACACTTCAGTTCTACCTACCCAACCATCTGTTAGATATTGTCATCAATATACACAAAAACTGAAAATTAATCTCAACATTTTCCTCTATTCAGTCAAGAACCTACTCTTCCTTCCTTCCTTATTTCTATTGATGGCATATTCATTCTACCAGCTTCCTAATTATGAAGCTGTGGTTTGACTTCTTTCTCATCTTAACCAACGCACTGCCCACAAGCACCACCATATCATCATGAACTAGACTTTATAGCTTTTGCCTTTCAAAACATGTCCAACCTTTCCCCTCATCCTTTTTTTTTCATTTTTACTGGTGCCATTTTAATTTTTGTTATGTCTTTGTTTATTTTTAAGAGAGGGGGACAGAGGGCAAGTGGAGGAGGGGCAGAGCAAGAGGGAGACACAGACTCCAAAGCAGGCTCCAGGGTCTGAGCTATAAGCACAGAGCCCCACATGGGCTGTAAGATCATGACCTGAACCAAAGTCGGACACTTAACCAACTGAGCCACCCAGGAGCCCCTTACTGCTACCATTTTAATTCAGCCCCATACTATGTATGACCTGAAATATTTATTACAAAAGTATTTCCTAGACTCCGTGATGGACCTGAATCAGGCATAATAATTTTTTCACAGTATTCTTTGATCTCTAAAGTCACTGTTCTTTATTTAATGGCATTTAGCAAATAACTAGCTTCAGTCATGGAGTGTGTAGATAGCTGTACTGTTCAGTGGACAAGAGTCCAAATGTTCACAAATGCATTTGGAGCATGTACTATTTGCCAGGAAAAATGCTAGATTCTGGGAATTTAGCACTGAAAACAATAAAATGGAACTTACATTTTAGAGACTATATCTGGGTTTGAATAGTGGATCCAACATTTTTAGATTTGTGATCTTAGACAAGTTACTTGACCTTTCTAAGCCTTTCTTTAAAAAAAAAAAAAAAGGCAGGGGTTAGGGGAGTGAGATATAATACACACCATGTAGGTTCTTTAAGGAAATAAAAATTAGAGAGGCTGATAGACTCTGTGGTTCATCCAATAAATGTTAGCTCTTTTTTTTTCCCTAATCTAATTTGCCATTTTCCTAAAGCTTACCATACCTCCTATCCCACCTATTGGGGTTCATTTTGTTTTGGCCCATGCACTCTTTCCAATGTATTACATAAAGCACAAGATACACATTTTAAACATATTTTCTCTTATTGCATTCTGAAAAGTTATTGAATTTGCATTCATACTTAAAAACAAAGCTGAACTTGGAGTGCCTGGGCGGTTCAGTCGGTGAAGCATCTGACTCTTGACTTCAGCTCAGATCATGAGTTCAAGCCCCTCATCAGGCTCTGTGCCAACAGTGAGCAGCCTGCTTGGGATTCTCTCTCTCCTTCTCTCTGCCTCCCACCCCTGCTCACACACGTGCTCACACTCTCTCTCTCTCAAAAGTAAATAAACATTTTTTTAAATGAAGCAGAACTTTAAAAATTATGAAAACCCTCCATCTGAGAATAAAACAGAATGGAAACAAATATGAAAATAACTAGATTTTGCTTTCTTTTATAATTACGTAACCAAACCCAAACATCAGTGTTTCTTTTTTTTTTCTTCCACAAATTAGGAGAGTTTAAAATGAAAAAAGAAAACTCTCATTTCTCTCTCTCTCTTTCCTCCCCTTCTCCTCCCCACTAGAAACTAAGAAAGAAGAGCTCTTATTTAGGTGTTTGCTATATTTCTGGTTCACATCCAGGGGACAAAAGAGTAGAAAGCATTCATTCAGCCAATAATTATCAAGCACCTATAAAGTACCCAGAACTCTTCCAAAGTCTTGGGAAATCCTGGCTCCTGTTCTCATGTTAGGAAGCACAGGTCTGCTGCAGCTGCTGGGACAGTAGTAAGTGTCTCCACGTGAATACATTTAGAGTTGTGGAAGATATTAGAGCTAATCTAGACAGTTCTCAGCCCACTACAGAAATCTGTAAACCAGAGCATCTTTACCAAAGTTTTTCATTCAATCTTTGTTGGTTGCCTCCAGCAACAGTAAGCTCAGTACTTCACCTTTTCTATTTTTAATAGAAACATATAACATATAAAGTTATCTTTTTTTCCTCGTTTTCCCAGTATTTAAGGTAGCTTTGTATATCTGTCGTGACTTTCACAGCCACATAGCCCCCTAAACACCCAGTCTTTTAGTCATTCTAAATGTAATGCCATTATCAATATTGCCAATGTTCCTCCAAGATGCAGAGATATTTTAAGTAGAATCTATAGACTGGCCAGCTCAGAATGTGGTGAAGCATTACTTCCTATTTTGGCTGAAGCATTTGAGGATCGAAATAATCCTACATGCCGTGTTCACCCTGACTGGTTGGCTCATGACAAACCTTTGCCTCTGTCAGGATATTTCTTGTCGTTATTACTCTGTGGCCTTAGAGCTGAACCTGAGGGATGGTTGGTATGTTCAGAACACAGTTAGCAGGAACATAAGTAAAATTGTATCTGTTCTTGAGATTAAGCACGGCGCTACGTGACCTACTGATTTTCATTTAAAATTATCACAATTTAGATAGCAGCTTCGAACATCTTTCAGGCCCAGAGCCAAAAGCAGAGCTTCAAGACTGTAGGAAACCAAACAGTTCTACAATCATTCAAGTAATGACCGACGTTGCACTTCATCTGAGCAAGGACATTATATTAATGTATTATTATGCCAATCAAAATATGGATAGTTGCTGGCAGATAGGTTACAAAAACATCAGATTACATGTAACTATTTTATGACTTCTTGGAAAATGCTGATTTAAGTCCTGAATATTTATTTTACACAACTAGGTTCCATTCAGTTGACATAATTTGCAATTTATTAGAAATGCTCAAGAACTCAGTTTTTGAATTTTTAGGAAGATCCAAAATATCCCAGATCACCACAGTATGGCCAGTGATCAACATTTATTCCACTTTAAAAGAGAAATACTTTTGTAGCACCATATATAATATAATATAATATAATATGTATAAATACATACACATGTATACATATATACATATATAATATGTATATATATACAGTTTTGAAAATGATATAACTTAAGTATTTCTAATTGACAATTTCTTTCAGAAGTATTCAGAAGGGATTAAAAACTATGTGATAGAGTTGTAAGCAAAATTATGCGTTGTTGTACCGACAAGACAAAAGTCACATAAAAATGTGTAGGAGGGGGACAGGCACTTGTCATATATGTGTTGACTTTTTTTTAAGAATTACAGATATTGCAGCAGCAAAAGAAATTTAAGAATTCAATAAATGTTCAGAAATTTGAGACGAAGAAAGAGTTAAAATTCTTGAATTCTGAAATTTCTCTTTAATCAGAAATAGAAATCTAAAATAATGACAACAATAATAACTATAGTGTTTACAAAGACTTGGGAACTTTCACCAATCCTGTGTCTCTGCTAGAAGCACATAAAATTAAAATGATATAGTCACAATTTGTTTCTTGACTATTTTACATTCAGTAATTTTTAATGAAGCAACTAAATTAGGCATAACTTAGTGCAGCTTTAATGTAGTTACGATGAATATATTTTACTTGATTAAAAATGATAAAAACCAGGGAGCCTTAAATATTATCTTAAAAGATTAACTACTGTGTCAATTACAAATCTAGGGGAAAGGTATTTATAAGGGAATAACTATTCTGAACAGTCACTTCCTTTTGTTCATTTCATTTAATTAAAGACTCAATCAACTTTCAGTCTTAATACTAAAATTTTTCTAGATTACACATTGGCTTGCAAATTGAAGGGCATATAGCAGGGCTAAGTCAATTCAGCGCTAGGGGAAGATTCAGCAAGTAATCTATTTTTTATATAAATGGGGGGGCGAGTACAAACTACTTCGCAGTATAGGGTGGAGTAATTAACTACATAATTGCCAATTGTGCACCGCACTTTGTGTTACATGACGAAATCTGAATAAATACCAGTAAAGATCAAATTATTTGGGCACATGAATGATGGTGAGGCCCGCTCTGCCAACAGGTAGACTAATGAATTGGAGCCTCAATGCCTAAGACCAAGTGGAAGAAGCCAATTTTTTCACCTCTGCCTTTGAGGGGGCCAGTTAACCTACTGCAGCGGGAGGGAGTAGATGTGATCACCATATGTTTACTTTGTCCACTCGGGAAACTTGCAAAGGAACAGTTTTGAAATACGCACTGGATTTTTATCAAAATACAAATAAATGGCAGTTTTCACCTAAGGAATACAAAATACTTACGTTTAATTGCCAGTCTCCAATAAATAGATAAGTGTCTTCTGGTAGCAAGTGGACTTAAAAGTCTTCCCTCCTAAACAGCCCTGCACCTCAATCAAATAAACAGCACCAGACAATCATACCTCTGGCCTCAGCCATTTCCCTTGCATCACTGAGGTGGCCACACTGTCCACTGAGGCTGTTATCCTTGAATAGGGTAGCCCAATGCCAGGAGATCCTCCAAGTGCTAATAAAAATGTCCTTGACAAAAAGAAGATATTAAAATGTTTTTTAAACAATTTTTTTTTAACAGACGAAATCTTAGTGTTTCGTGGGTTTTGCTTTTAGGATTCGGGACGGGAAGCATCTGAAAGACGATTTCAAAGGAAGCAGATGACACTTGCACGGGACTGCATTTTGGTCTATGCTCAAAGTGATGAAGTTGATTTGCATCATTCTGCCACTAACGCTGAAGCGTCCTGCTCCTGGAAACCCCCGCCAGAGATGCGGAGTTTACGGAGAGAGGACTCCGCGGAGCGCTGCCATAAATTCAAAACTAACTATCGGGGCAGGCAATCGCTTCGAGAGAGGGACGGAACGTGGGACCCGGGGAGCCCCGCGCCCCTCGCCTGGAAAGGACTGGTCAAGCGCCTTCTTCCTCCTCCCCGAGTCGGAAGTGAATGTCACCTGCAGGTCTGCCCCACTCTCTGGGCGCTTCCCCCTCCTCTGCCCAGTTCGGACAGTCTCTAGTGACCGGTTTCAGCTCCGGCCGTCTTCGGGCTCCAAGCTGCAACCCCCCGCCCCGCTCCGGGAATCGCGTCCCCTCCCCCGTGGTCCCCGCCCCCTCCAAGCTCTGCCGGGCGCTGATTGGCGGCGGCGCTGACAGGAGGCGGGGCCTGGAAGTCCCGGCCAAGCCCGCCCTCGCGTATAAGCGCCTTCTCGGCTCTCTCTCTCTCCATCTCTCTCCTCTTTCTCTCTCGCTCCCTTCCTCCCTGTAACTGAACAGTGAAAATTCACTGGATCCGCTAACAGGCACAGATGTCATGTGAAAACGCACATGCTCTGCCATCCACACCGCCTTTCTTCCTTTTCTGTTTCCTTTTCTTCCCCCCCTTGCTCCTTCTCCTTCTTTGTAACTAACAAAACCACCACCAACTCCTCCTCCTTGCCGCTGCTGCCCTTCCTCCTCCTCCTCAGTCCAAGTGATCACAAAAGAAATCTTCTGAGCCGGAGGCGGTGGCATTTTTAAAAAGCAAGCACATTAGAGAGAAAGGAAAAAAAAAAAAAAGAAAAAAAAAAAAAAAAAGCAAAACAAAACCCAGGCACCAGCCAGACAGCCCATTTTTTTTTCCACCCTTCCTGAAAACAAACAACCAAACAACCATCAAAACAGTCATCACCACCATCATCAAAACTGTTAACATAGCAGCGGCGGCGGCGGCAAACGTCACCCTCTGGCCACGGCGTCCGCCTAAAGGGATGGTTTTCTCGGCGGAGCAGCTCTTTGCCGACCACCTTCTTCACTCGTGCTGAGCAGGATTTTTGGGCTCTCCGGGGTTCGGGCTGGGAGCAGCTTCATGACTACGCGGAGCGGGAGAGCGGCCACACCATGCGAGGTAAGCGAGCCCGCGGACCCCGAGGCTCCCCGGGTCCGGCCAACTCCAGCCAGACGGGGAGATGGGGGAGGGGAGCGCACACTGCCCGGGGGGGGGGGGGGGGCGGAGAGGTTCGCGGAGCGCAGTGCTCGAGTTCGCTTTCGCAGGTGGGCTACGAGCGGCCTGGGCGTAGAAAGTTGTGGGAAGGTGTTGATGCCTCTCGGGAGTTCTGGAGGGACGCAGGAGGGCGCTTTTTGGAGAGGGGAGCGACGCTAGTTGCGGTCTCCCCGTCCGCGAGTTGCACCGAGCCGTGTTTGCTTGTCACTCCCGGGTACGGAAGCGGACCCTGGGTGGAAGGAGAGCGGGAGCGGGCTGCCTCCCGGCAGAAGCGGCTAGAAGCGCCGGGCGCGCAGCGGTGGCCTGCCGGGGTGGGGCGCGCCGGGCGCACGGGCAGGCGGCGGGCCGGGAGCGCGCGGGCACGCAGACTCGGGCTTGCTAGGCCCACCGGCGTCCCGGCCCGCGAACGCGTCCCTTCGTGGGAGTGGTGGGCAGAGGGGCGGTGTCCCGGGACTGGACGCGGATTCCGGGATCGTCCCCTGTGCGGGTTCTCTTGCGCCGGCGCTACGCCCAGGCCAGGTCCTCGCGCGGAGCCCGTGCGGTCCAGGGACGAGCGCCACCCCGAAAAAAGTTGTGCGGAGAAAGTTCCAGAGGATAGGAGAGCCCGCGCTCCCCGCGTCAGAGAAGGTTCTTTTGTCGAAGGGCCGCTGCGGGAGGCGGTGCCGGGTGAGCCCTCGAGCCAAGACCCCCAGCGGCGACGGCGGTGGCAGGTCTCTGAGGGTGAGCTGGCAGCTGTGGGGCAGCGCGCGGGGGACAGGGGAGAGACGCTTCCTCTGGCCACCCTTTGGGCTGCCCCAGCAGATGGCCTGGCCGGCTCTAGGGAGTCACTCTGTCCGTCTCTCCCCGCGCAGTGCTGGGACCCTCAGGTTTCTTGCGCGCACTCCCTCACTTTCTGCTCGGCCACAACTTCACTCTTTTCTTGGAGAGCGGGCCCGGTGCCAGAGTGCCATGGGGATACGTGCAAGCCTCTGGGCACCTGCCTCACCTCCCTCCCCCCCCCCACCCCCGTTTTTCTTCCTGGCCACTCTTCGGTTTTGTGGGGCACTCCTCTACCCTCCGCGTGCCTTCCGGGTCCTGGTAACAGAAAGTTGGAAACGGCCAGCCCCCTGGCCTCCCTACATCCCTGACCCGGCGACAGGTGGACCGACAGGAAGAACTGCAAACACTCGTCACCTTCCACCGGGCAGTGCACATCTCCCACTCACTCCCCCAGCACCTCTCTAGGAGGGCCCCTAGGGAGCAGGCGGCATGCTCCCCATGCTGGGCATAGTGAGTCCCCATAGCTTGACACTAGGGGCAGGGACTGGGTTAGCTGGCTGGGCACTGGGGACGTGGCAGGAAAAGGGAAGGAGGAGAAGGAACAGAGAGGTTGTCCAAGGAAGTGGGTGTGAGGGAAGTAGCTGAAGATCAGGGACAGGGACGGTCTGGTGGGATGGTTGATTGACCCGTGCACTGGGAGTGGGGGCATCTGCGCTGGCGAGCTGGTTCCAGTTGAGGGGCCCAGTTGGGGATTTGGTCACATGCTCCACTGTCTAAATTCTTTCAGAAAACTATACTGGGCAATTGGCGAGTATAGAACCTTTAAGTGAAAGATGCCCCGGGTCTTTGTTTTCCTTTTTCTGTCCCATCTCACCACCATCCGCTCTCCTTTCAATTTCCTCTCCTCTGGTCTGGGGCTGCCAGGTCGCCCGGAATTCCCTTGTTTCGACCCTTCCAACATTCCTCCCGTGGCGGTGTTCTTATGTTCTGAAGGTCCGAAACCACGAGTCACCTACGCTGCGACCCGGCACTAGCACCTGCGGCGTAAAAGCCGCTCACTCGCCCCTTAAATTGAAGAAAACCCGAGGAGTATGAGGCAGGAGTGGGTTGTAGCTTGATCGCGCTGCTCCTGAAGGAGCTGTCTGCCCAGGCAGTCCGGGTTCGCCACCGCGCTCGCTTCAGGGACTCCAGCAGCTTGAAGGGTTGAAAGCCAGGCGCCTCGCCTAGGGCTCACCTTTAGAAACCAGTCGAAGCCCACACCCACTTTCCAGAAGGCGTCACGCCAGCCAGGCTGCCCAGAAGAGCTTACAAGTTCTAACTCACAAGGGCGACCCGGGGATTCGCACTGGAGAAAAATTTGCAAGCTTACAAGGTGGCAGATCCCTTTCCTCTACCTCCCAGCCTCTCCTTTGTTGACCCTTCACTGTCTCTCCTCAGCCATCCCTGTGCATTTCCTACAGACTGCCCCTCCCGCGAAGGCAGGAGTTGTTCTTTAAGGATAGGTTGAGAAGAGATCCAGGCTACTCAGAGGTCTTGTGGAAGTCGGGGTTGAACTTGAGTGTGAACTTGAGAAGTGAGAGCCGAATAGAATCAGCTTTCTCTTGTGCCTGGGATACTAATCAGCCTACCACAAGGGGAGGGGACGGTTTTTGAACTTGGCTTTACTGTGTACCCACTCCGTTTCGGGGCCCCTGTACTGTGCACGCCCCTCCCCCAACTCTCTCTCTCTCTCTCTCTCTCTCTCTCTCTCTCTCTCCCCATCTCCAAGGGGTCCCTGTCAGTGCCTTGGCCTCGGCTTCAGTGTTTGCAGTTGGTAACTATCCTGAGTCAGGACGCTTTGTGCGACATAAACTTGGTCCAGGATTAAGTGGTCTCCCTCGGGACCAATCCGCAAACCCACCCACCCTCCACCTCCTTCCGACCTCGGGCAGATCTGTGGTAGTTAAAAGAGACTTTATCTCAACGGAAGCTCTAGGGGTAAGAAAGGGGTTAAAAGGCTCTGATCCTGGAGGTCATTATCGTGCCCACTGCTGAACTGATTTGTCCCTAGCTCGGTGGCTTACTCTGGGCTGGCCTGGGGCGAAGGAGGTTGTATTTGTTGGCACACAAAGCACGTCACCCTTTGTCTGCTAGAGGGTACCACTTAAGTTCTAGAGATGCTACTTTGCAGATTGCATTCGAAAAGAATAGCTTCTAATAGCTTCTAAAGGCGAAAGGGAAGACTTTTAATTGGACCCTGTCCATAGGTGAGAAACGGGTGAGCACAGGTGTGGGTTTCAAGACTCCTTCCTGAGAAACCTGTCAGCTGTTTAGTACACAGGCACACAGAAATGGTCAGATTTTTCAGCCCTGCCTCCGCAGAAAGCCCTACCTCCCAAAACAGGGGCACAGATGTCCTCGCAATCAATAGGTGATTGTGGCCTCTATGGATTAGAAATCTGGTTTTATGCTTGCTGTAAACAAGGATGGGGCTTGGCTTTTTGAAAGCCCAGTTTTCATCTATTATTTTCAGGTAGTTAATTTTTATTAACTGCTAACTTGAGAAAAACAGTAGCTTGCTCTGAGAGGCATGGTAGCCCTTTGGAAGTCTGGAGCTCTGAACGTCCTGCTGGCCAGGCCTTTCGATTTCCTAAACGAGTTCTCTATCTTAATTTCTTCCACAAATGCCGATTAAATATTTCTAACCGAGATTCCACCTTTCCCAATTAAAAAAAAAAAAAAAACATTGCTGGAAGGACATGTCTGTGACTAGTCTATTAATGTTCATTAAATAATCATCAGTAAGCTGTCCTTATTCCTAGACAAGTGAACATTTAAACAGTTTAAAGAAAAATTCTGAAGCTGTATTTCAAGTATTGTTGGGAAAAAAAATATGTAGCCAGAAACATAAAATATGTTCCTAGGTGGTTACCACTTGGGACTCTCTCCTCCCCCCATCTCCAACAATTTACAGCAAGTTTTATGACACAGAAGTGTCGGACATCCTCAGCTTTTGGGATATGTCTTAGAAACAGCAAGGGTTGTCTTTACTTGTCTAGATGTTCAGATAATCAGGAACTGGGAAACCAGGATGGAAATATAAAGGGGGAACTTTTGAACAGCAGGCCTCATAAACATGAGGGATACAAGATTAAAACGCCTTTGTTAGAATCCATTTAAAACTTAGAAGTCCTGGATTTTCCATCAAGAATGGTATAGCTTTTGCTATACTGTTTAGAAAACCCTTACAAGATGATTTCTTGTATCATTATTAAAGTAGTTTATGTGAAGCTTTACTTTAACATAAACAGCATGTTTATTTTAGACTCTTAAATATGAATGCTAGCCTTTACTTATTTTGGTGACAATTTGTTAAATACTAAACTATTAATAGCCTTAAAAACAATTATTCTGGTGTGAACGTGATGAGGATACACTGTATTTCAAATTTAAATGTTACAGAATCATGAAACCTAATTTTACAGCAACAAGGATTTTATAGCACCAAGGATTTTACAGCACCAAGAAAATGTTAAGTTTTAGGGCTGGTCTTCATGAAAATGCCACTCGAACTATGTAATAATACCTACTTTTTCCCTAAAAGTAGCATATATAGAATTGGCACTAGGATTTTAACATGACTCAAGTTTTTGTAGATAAAAAGAGAAAGACAAGCAAAACTTTTTTTTTCAGCCATTATATCACATTTTATAAACTTGTGTCCACCTTTCAGAAACCTAATGTGGCCATTGTAGTTTTTATACTTTTTACTACAATAGTTCTAAAAAATAAAAGTGTGAATCACAACACTTACAGATTTTTTCATTGCAATGAATGTATATACCTCTGATTTAAAGTGCATATTATAGCATTCAATTAATACAGAGTTTAAAAGTATTCTAGTAAATTATCAAGTTAAAAACACTCCACATAGGTAGATATGCTGGTGTTCGGCAAATTTGTAAATCAAGTAAGGTTTTAAATTGTGAACAATAACATCATTGTTACTGTACATTCTTGAAATCTAAGCCTTACAGATAATTATATGAGGAAGCAGGAGAAGTAATTTCCAGGTTAAAACCATCAAATTCTGGCCAGATTAAAACAAACCAAAGGTTATGAGCACTTTATGTTATTAGTGCAAAAGTTATTAGTGATTGAGGTGGCTTAGTATATATGTATATTTTTCTTATTCTGTCGTTAAGAAAAGAATTTCTTTTCTTTGTGTTTGTTGTATAAAGGCAACAAAACATAAAGGCTTTAAATTATAGTGCTGTTCATTTGATGTAAAGGACATTAATGAAACATTTTATTGTGATGTTAAAATATACAGAAAAGTAAACATTAGGAGTGGACGTTGTGCTTACTAATTAATATGTATTCCCGGTGTGGTTTTACCATTCCATCCATTCTTACCTAAAGGATAGAAATTAAGTAGACAAATGAAATACGTCTTTTGCAATGTAATGAATAATGACCTTTGATAAAATGAGCGCTCTACACATAAAGTATTATTCCTGTAATTTTGTAATCATCTTCCAATTACAGCTTCTTGCAAATATTTATCTTACTTTGAATAGAATCTCTGACTTAACAGAATCCCTAGCAGATAATAGCAGTCTTTGGAGGCGTCTGTTGATACACACTGATACACAATATGTATATGTATGTGCCTATAACCGCCCACTCAGACAAGAAGAATGAATATTTGAGAGAGAAAATCATTCTTATCTTTGCTTTCACAATCCAGACTTCCAAATTCAAACATATTTAGAGAAACAGAAGCAACTTTCCAGAGCATTCAAAAGAAAGAAATGAATACATGTGGTACTTGAGTCGCATAAAAAGAAACTGTTAATGGCATCTATTTATAAATAATCTACACAAAACTCCATTATACTACCTAATGATAATTAGAGAGAAAAGGAATCAAAGAACTCAGGACTGCCAAATAAATAAAATATTCCCTCTCAAATTAAGCTACAAATTCATAGATAACAAGGCTGATGCCATGAATTGAAGGATGTCTCCTTTGTAGCACAAGACAAAGGGAGCATAGAGGAATAAATATTGATTGAACTAATCATCTGATGAATAGAAATGAGATTTACCAGTGCACCAATATAATAGGCTATGTTAACTAGTTCTTTCATAGTGCATATGCTGCCCTTTCAACCCCTGACCCCATCCATTCAATTCTTAATGAGGGAAACCACAGGTGTTATAACGGCATTTATAGTGAATCAAGCTAACTATAATAACCATGTGGTTAACTAATGGCATTGAGGGGGGGTTGGTTCTTATGAAAAAACAGTGTGATCTTAGTGTCACAAAATTATTATGCATTGCAAGCCACTTGGAATTTCGGTCTGCTCTGTTCCCCTTTAAGATATATCATTGTTGCACTATATGCTAAGTAATTTGGATGTAAATTTAAAAACGTAAAAAATAAAATAAAAAGATATATCATGTGCCCATCAATATTTCAAGCCCCAGATTTGTTTTCTCCTCAATAAGTGCAATTTTAGTTGTGCGTATCTGAGGAGTTCAAAACGTTATTCAATATATATGCTTTTACCTACGTTGTTTAATACCTTGCATAGTAAGCATTTAAAACATTTAAAAATAACACTTAGAAGGTATACTGTTTTATTCTTAATATAACACGTATTTTTCTTGGTTAGTGCTTATTTTATGAATATTTGGAATGGAATATAACTTTGTAATAATTATTGTACTTTTATGATAAATTTCACCTTAGAATTAAATTAGGATGTTCTTGGCTCAGGCAAGGTCTTACGAAAGACACAATGAACATAGCACCTTTTTCCAAAACACGAAGCTAAAAACTGGTTGGAAAACATGCTCTTATAAAAGAGCAAAAGTAATTTGTTCTGACTTAGGCATGCTCACCTCTGCCTCATGAATATTTTATTAACTGGCTGGGTAGGCTGACTTTGTAACTCACTTTGCCAAGGTATTTTGCTTCAAGTATCTCTTGATGTCATTTTTGTGTGTGATTATTCATCATATCATGTGGTCCTGGGTTCTGTTTCTCTAATTCAGAGGAATTACAGAAAGCAAAGAATGGGAAAATTAATCTGATTGTGTACTGAATTATTTTTCTGTTACCAGCTCTCACTTTGTACTCACGTGAGCCCAGTATCCTGGTACCGTGGGGCATATGAAAGATTTGGGTTGCTTAAGGAAAACTGTTGCATAGATTTTTATCTCATAGGAAAGCTTTTTTTAACAATGAATATTACAAGTTAATCTAAATTACATTCTTAAACTTTTTCATATGACTATTCGGTAAAGCATCCTTCTTCAAAGACTGTTACATTCTTTACATTAGAATTATGTTGTGAACATGTGACAACAGCAGATATATAATATTTTAAATTAAATCTGAAGTACAAAAGGTATTCTATGAATTTGGACAGAAAATCATCCTTAAAAAGGAAACTGCAAAAGCTTGTTTTTAAAAGGCCTTGGCATTTACGGTCATTTCTTGGCATGGAATAAATGAGTATTACCGGCCACACACAAAAAAATATAAAATATTTTATTTTAATCTTCTGACTGTTTTTTTAATACCACTTCCAAATACATCTTTCTTTCCTCATTTGGAACCAGCTAATTTTGATTCTCCTCTGTTCTGAAAACTTTGTCCAACTCATTGAGCCACTCATTTCTCAGAGTCCAAAGTAAGATGGACTCTCAAATACAAGAATAAGATCATCTTCCCAAATGTTTCCATTTCCAGTTTCCATTTTCAAAAGTATAGGCCTAAGATTTCATCTTTCGCAGACATACCTATACACGAGTAGGAATGTGTGCGACTCACATTTATTTACTCAGGATTTATTGAGCATCTACTCAAAGCAAGGCACAGAACTGAGCCTTAAGAATGCCCACGTTGGTAAAGAATACGCAACTCGTGAGTTAAAGCCACGGTCAAAGCAAGAGCAGAAGAGAATGCTGTGGAGACACAATCAGAACCGCTCTTGCAGGGCAAGTGATATTTGCGATGCGCCTGTAAGGATGGATAGAAGTCCAGGTTTAGTTCGTTAATTGGCTCATCATGAATGAAATGTATTAAGATTTTCTTTGTTGTATTCCCCAGTTGTCTTTTCAGTTGGTACTATGTGAAATTTAGTTTCTCAGAACTATTCCAAAAAGGGCATTCCTGATGTATAACAAGTAGTAGTATTGTTCTCATACAAAACTTTTACTAGTAAAATGATTTTCAAGTGACAATTAAAAGAAACCTCTAAGGTAATTTTAAATTACAAAAAGAGAATGTACTGAAGGAGAGAAATAATTTTGTAAGACTAGAGCGCGTAAGAAACAAACAGCACCAGGGAGGGAAAAAAGGAGGGACACCTTACGGTGTCCTTATATACTTGTTTTTATCAGAGAAATTCTTAATTTTGCAAAATAAGGAAATGGCTGATACACATTGAGAGTCATTTTCTTTAACATTTAAGGTAATGCCTGAAAGTAATGATATCTGCTCTAGAAGGTATCTTAGATTACTGGACATCGGAGAGAATAAAATCTACTGAAGTGATAGGGTATGTCAGCAGTGTCTAAGGGCCATAGGGATATTCTTCAAATTCTTCCATTCTAAGAAATTGGATATAAGATTGAGCTCTGGAAATTAAACTATAAAGTCAACACATAATGGTCTTGGCGACTTTTGAGTTATTCTTTCTTTTAAGCGTATTTAAGGAAGGAAGATTCCTGGCCTCCTAGATCCTGATAAAAATGTGAGTGTACAAAGGAACTATTGGCCGTGCCCTTCCCAACACTATCTGTAGGTAAATCACTGATCAGACTGAAAAAAGTATCCACTGCAGTTCATAATTAGGTTCTTCATTTTGAAGTGATAATTTGGCATTCTGGTCTCATACAATCGCTCTTGTGAGCTTTGTTACCTTGAATTCTCATACAGAGATCTCATCCACTCTGAATCACTGGTGAGATCAAGTTTCTGAGCCTACAAAGCTCACAACCAGACCCGGGGCTGGAGAGAATTCACCAAAGTCAGTTTCACCATTTGAGACTTCCAGGCAGCCAAATTGCCTCTCTCGGTCATAACCGTCTGCATTAGCATGAACTGCATCTTCAAACTTCTACATGGCTAGCAAGGCAGAGTCATAAGTTTTCAGTCTTGAAAAACAGATGTTTATTAAAATGCTGATTATTAATTGGACTTTATTAGACTGAGGAAGGGTGCTCTTCTCTTGTAACACACCCTGATGATGTAACAGCTATTGTACTTGATCTGTTTATTTCTTGGCCCTCGAAGAATTCCAGAGGCGGCTTAATGACCCCATTTCTTCTTGGAGCTTTTCTTAAAAGGGGAGAGGTTGGAAGAGAGGGGACACGGAGACCCCTGTAGCTTCTAGAAGCTTTGATTGAAGAGTTATTTAAGAAGGCAACTGTTTTTCTAGACACCTCCTCCGTCGTCTCTTGCTGCACTGGTGCTGGTGTGTTACACAACAGTGAACACATAGGTCCACGATATTCCTGTGCCAGTGTGCTTTTCTAGGTGGCAAATGTAGACTGAATCTTTGTGGAGAACAGTGGTTTTACTTGGAAGTGATGTATGTAATATGAGTCTAGATTTTCACTCTGGCTCTCATGGAAATATGCCTAGTAGTTAGTAAACATTAACCCCCATTTTGATCCTTCTATTAAAAAGACTATTTGAAGACAGTCCCGTTAAATGGGATCAGAATGTGTTGTTGCCCGTAATTAATTCTGAGAATAGGAAATTCAGACAGTGGTACTATTTTTATTTGCCTAAATAGTGTAATGAAAATCATTGTAACTAGTTCTTTTTCGAGCTACATTTAAAATATGTTTCATCTCACTTGCCCAAGGCGTGGGTCACAAAAGTACTTCAGATGTGTTTCATAACACCGCATTAGCATGAATTAGACCCCTATCCTAAATTCCCAAGTAAAAATTGCAGTGTATCGCTTGAGCTGGAATGAACGTGCAAGTCACATTTTACCATCCAGCAGATGTTAGCTTCTAGATCCCAGAATCAAACAATTAACACACAAGTTGAAACGACTTCGACATCTTGAGTTTCTAATGAATAGTTGGCCACCAGTATTATTGTCAGGTCAAATAATAAAATTATTACACAGAAAATTTCCTATTAACTTGTACATAAGTTGTTCCTGGCACATAGCAAAGGAATTAAACACTTTTTCATAAAAAAAAAAAAAAAAGAAGAAACCTTGTTCCAAATTTCCACAGTTATTGAATATGAGCAAATGCCACACAGTCTGCTTAAATAGAGGAACATTTGTTCAGGAAAAACACATCGTATCATTAAGGTGCAGTGCTTCTTGGCAATAATATGTTTTTTTTTTTTTTTTTTACAAACAGATAAATTCATTTTGAAATTTTTAGGATCTTAATCTACTCATCAGTTTGCTCAAAACTTAAGTTTAAAACAGTCTAATATTCTTCTTTTTTTTTTTAATGCTGACTATCTTTCAGAAGGTTTAATTCTAAGCACTTCCACCCTTGTACATATATTTTCATTCTTGTGATTAAAATAAAAAAGTGAAGTACCAAAGGAACAAAGGAAAGGATTGTCTTTCCAAAGACAGCTCAGAAATACCAATAATAAGAATGCCAGGAAGGTAGCATTAGCACCCTTCCAGTTATGTTTTTGTTTTATTTTGTTTTGTTTACTAATATTTCTAACGGGCAGCTCTGGCTGCCATCCATGTCAGAGTTAGTTAGAATTTATTTTATTTGTTGTGGAAAGTGTTCTTTTTTAATGAGATAAATTGATACTGAATTCCTCTCCACCGCAATTTCGTTAATGATTTTTGAAAGGTTATCTAACGCAGTTGGCGATGAGTGTTGATTTAGAGTCAAACAAAGACTTTTTTTTTTTTTTTAATCATACTACAGTGACCAAAAGAAGTAAAAGAAAACACATGACAGATAGGGAGCTAACCTCCCAGCAGTGGATGGTGCTTCAATATGATTCCATAAATCTTGATTACTGAGTACTTACAGTATGTAATAGGTGCCCTCTAAGTCTCAAGAAAAGTAGTTTTCCTATAAAATTCCTTCAGAATTCCTTAGATACTTTTTGTTTCATTTGAATTTCTCAGATCTCCAGTGTTGACTACATCCTTTTCTCGTAAAGGAGAAAAATAGATGATGTGTCCGTAATTATTTGTTAAAAAGGGTTGAGATCAGAATTTGACTTCAATCGAGGGCTGTATGACTTTTTTTTGCCACCGCTGCACCCACAGCGGACATCAGTTACATAGCAGCCTAATAAATTACGGCGTTCAGACTTGCTAAGTGCAGATGCACCTTCCAACACCGTGTGACCAGCATTGGCCCTGGAGATAAAACTTTTTACCAAAGCTCTCATGAGTGTTTCGGCCATATAAAGAATACCTAATCGTGAAGTAAAATTGTTTTCTACTCAATCACAAGATCCCCTTGGGCAAACAATATCTCTCCACCGTTTTTACTCCTAAAATAATGGGAATGACATTTACTGATCCCAAGAAGCATTAAAATAAGTATTATGGACATACCTACAGATTCTCGATAGAAACTACCCAGTAAAAATAATGACAAATTCCAAATATAGACAGAGTAAAATTTTCTCAAAGATTCTAAAATTGGTTTTATAAACTAAGTGCCATCTTTTACAGAGATGTCAAATTCTGAGTCAAACTGTATTTACAGATTTTTCCTCCACTAAGATCCCAACGTTATCTGCATCTACTTTAAGGAAGGAAACAACTTTACGGGAAGGTAGCCATAAAGACTGTTGATGTTTAAATATGAAGTTCCTCTTCATTCAGTAACCGACATGCACTTGCCTCATAATTTATAATGTTAACCTGCTCATTTGTCCCTCAGCTTGTCAATTTTCTCTTACGAGTTTTACGTTTGTCTAGAGGAGAGATATCTATCTTTGGCCATAAGCACTTCAAGCAAAGCAAGGGGTTGAATAGCCAAGTATACCACCGATGACCCACCTGAGTTTAATCAATTTTGTGATTGACTGGGATTGAAAGTCCCATCAGCACATCATTTGCATCAAAAGCGTCATCCTGTCCAATAATTTGTTTTGTACAAGCATAAAATATTTTCTTAAGGAAAAATCTCAACAACCTAAGGGGGACCCATGTCTAATTGTGCCCTGCCACATAAAGAAAAAAAAATTAAATTTGACATGAATTCTAAATAAATACAGAGTTCTGCTCTGCCTTAACAATACTGCAGTGTAATGTGTTTTGCATTTTGGCTGAAACCATAGTGTTCCTTACAGCAAGCTGCCACTTATATGGTTAATTTTTGTGCTTTCAAGTGAAGTACATTCATATTTCTTTAAAAGCACAATCATTAGTGCACTATTATTGATTTTTCAGGCCCCTTCGGTAAGCTGTACCATACACAGAGCTCGAAACACTGTCCCTACCCTGTTGTTCGTTCTCCAGGTCTCGAATTGATCCTATTTTATAATGGTCCCGACTCCCACACTAGACTAAATTTGACTACAGCTACTATTAGAAAGAAAATGGACTGCACCAGAATCTGCATTTGCGTTGTCTTCATCTTATATTTAGTACCTGGTGTGTTTAATAATATCATAGTGGGGGAAATTGTAGGCTTATCTCAGGTGATTCTGTGTTTTACCTCATGTAAAATACCTGCTTTGCTTACTCTGTCTTTCGGAAATGGGGATATGGTTTTTTTTCGTGCTCATTAATTCTGTCAGTCTTTGTACCGTGGCTGCTCTTAAGGAAAATTCTGAAAACATTTTAAAAAGGGACTGTGTAGACCTGAGAGGAGCTGACACACGCAGCGTCACATCTTTACAAATGTAACAGCAGGGAGAAGGAAAATAATCTCCTACCTGTGTGGGGTGCTCTGTAGTTTCCAGCCAGCTTCTGTGGATGCCACCTAGACGATCCCCGCAGCAATCGTGGGAGACACGCAGGACAGGCGAGATAGGAGCGTGCCTGGGGCAGCTGGGCCAAAGCAAACCCCCAAATATAAACAAAGTGCTTTTTAGCGGTTTAAGAGTATGGTTTCAGTGCCTTAAAAAAATAGTCCTTGGCCAAAAAACATAAACAACTGTTTTCCAAAAGGAGGAAATGTGATTGGCTGATAAACATTTGGTGAGGAAGAGCTCAGCCTCACTTACTAAAGAATTAGAACAATATGAATGGCATCTTCACCTGTCAAACTATAGCAAGGTGTGATGAAATGGACACGCTCATATTCTATAGCAGGTGTTTATATTGGTACAGTCATTGTGCCTAAAGGCTTAATAATGATCATACTTGGGGTGCCTGGGGGGCTCAGTCGGTTAAGTGTCCAACTTCATTCAGCTCAGGTCGTGATCTCACAGTTCGTGGGTTGGAGACCTACGTCAGGGTCTGTGCTGAAAGCTCAGAGCCTGGAATCTGCTTCAGATTCTGTGTCTCCATCTCTCTCTCTGCCCCTCCCCCACTCGCACTCTCTCTCTCTCTCTCTCTCTCTCTCTCTCTCTCTCTTTCTCTCTCTCTCTTTCAAAAATAAACATTAGGGGCGCCTGGGTGGCACAGTCGGTTAAGCGTCCGACTTCAGCCAGGTCACGATCTCGCGGTCCGTGAGTTCGAGCCCCGCGTCAGGCTCTGGGCTGATGGCTCGGAGCCTGGAGCCTGTTTCCGATTCTGTGTCTCCCTCTCTCTCTGCCCCTGCCCCGTTCATGCTTTGTCTCTCTCTGTCCCAAAAATAAATAAAAAACGTTGAAAAAAAAATAAATTTAAAAAAAAAATAAACATTAAAAAAAATAATGATCATACTCTTTGGCCTAGTAATTCACCTTCTGGGAATCTTTCCAAAGGAAATAAAGTATCAACAAGGCCTATATACCTAAAGACTTGTGCCTGAAGACTTACTGTACTGTCATCATGATATTTTCAATAATATAGGGAAACTTTTTTTATGGCACACTTTCATTCAGTATATAGTCGCTGTTACACTAATATGTATTTACCGCGTGTTCAGTATACTTCCCTAGTATTAGGTGATGATTATACATACCTGACAATGTGTTTTAGGTTCTAGGGATAAAATGATGCGCAAGAACAATATCATTCCTCACCTCACTAAACCTAAAGTGTCATAATAAAAAAAGCTGGAATGAAATATGGTATATATTATGTGATCTAAGTTATATAAAATGCATACAAAACATATGGTATCTGTCTTTCTCTGTGTGACTTATTTCACTTAGCCTAACACTCTCCAGTCCCATCCATGTTGCTACAAAAGGCCATATTTCATTCTTGCTCATTGCCACGTAGTATTCCATTGTGTATATAAACCACAATTTCTTTATCCATTCCTCAGTTGATGGACATTTAGGCTCTTTCCATAATTTGGTTATTGTTGAAAGTGCTGCTATAAACATTGGGGTACAAGTGCCCCTATGCATCAGTGCTCCTGTATTCCTTGGGTAAATTTCTAGCAGTGCTACAGAGAAAGACAGATACCATATGTTTTCACTCTTATGTGGATCCTGAGAAACTTAACAGAAGAACGTGGGGGAGGGGAAGGGAGAAAAAAAAAGTTAGAGAGGGAGGGAGCCAAACCGTAAGAGACTCTTAAAAACTGAGAACAAACTGAGGATCGATGGGGGGAGGGGGGGAGGGAGGAGAAAGAGGGTGATGGGCATTGAGGAGGGCACCTGTTGGGAGGAGGACTGGGTGTTCTATGGAAACCAATTTGACAATAAATTTCATATTAAAAAAATTAAAAATAAATAAAATGCATACAAAAGAAATTGACAAAAACATACAAAAAATGTTAAAAGTCACTTCTAGATATTAAGATACCAGATAATTATCTTCTTTGTCATTGTCTTTTTTTGTGCATTCTGAATTTCCCATATATTCTTTGTAGATTAGTCCTTAGTATCAAAGTGAATGCTCAATTTCTTTGGCATAGTAAGGCTGTACTTTATTTATGACTCATTGTATTTTAGCTCATCCATTTGCCTGAGTTCAGCTAGGATGATGATAGGGGTAAGGTGAAAGTTTAATGACACATTAAGACAATTAACTTATTTGATATTTGCACAACTATTCACTTGTTCATAACCAAATATTTATCAGGCACTATCCTAAGTGTTGAAGATACAGGGGTGATAGGATTCATTCTCATTCTCTGAAGATCTTAGACTCTAGTCTTGAAAGCCATAAGCTATAATTCATAAAAAGTACTGCAAATAGCAATAATGTAAATAATAATAATATGCAGTTAAGAAAAAGCTTTCTCCATCACTGAGAAATGAAGGGTTCTCCCTAAGATCTTATTAAGAATGGATTAATACTGCCTTTTTTGTCTCTAAAGGCTCATATTCATTTGAGAAATATATTATTTCAAATATTGGAGCAAAGATCAGGATACTCATATAGAAAAATTAATCAACTTGCGTTTTTTTACCTCCACTAAACTAGCCCGTATGTATTTCCTGGCAATGCTGTGGAGTTTTACAATCCCTGGAGGCATTAAAGAACCCAATCGCAGACATACTGAAGTCTCAAAATGTAAGCAGCTAGAGTATCAATTGATTCCTATTGGTAAGGCTGTGGGAAATTTATAAATATTCCTATGCTCTGAGGTAGATAAGAAATCCCAGTTTGCCCTTGAGTCTGCTGAAAACGCATTGGTACCCTGCAGGGCAGAATTCAAGTGTGATGTTCACTGCTAAGGTAGTCTTCCTTCATGGGTACTCATACTCCTAGGGCCACGGTTCAAAACAGGTGGCGGTTTTGCCTCCCAAGAGATATTCGGCAATGTCTAGGAGCAGTTTTGGTTGCCACGGTTGGGGGGATGCTACTGGCATCCGATTGGTAAAGGTCGGGAACACCTTATTCTGGTCCCAGAAAGAATTATTCTGTCACAAATACCCACAGCGCTGAGATGGAGAAGCATGCAGGCTTTCTAGGCAGCATCACTTTACAGGTCCTCGGTTTTTACGGGTGTTCTCTGAAAAAGCTGGCTCCTTTTCCCCACCTCCCCTCACACAACAACCCCACTTCCACTCCACAAAAGGCCAAACTCCCATTCATTGCAAATCTTATTATGGGCTATACACAGTTCCCAAGATGGAAAAGTTGCCATTGCCCTAAAACAGAGACAACTTGAAATACTGATTTGATGCTGAGAAAGTGAATGATTCTAATGAAGGAGCAAAACATCCTTTTGCAAGTCAGGTAGTTTCCATTTCTTTGATTTCAACAAAATTGGAGGAAGATCTAACCAAATTATCAGTTACTTTAGATCATTAAAGATAGTTTTTGATGATAGAACGCTATGTGATTTGAGGTGTATGCTTCAGAAGGAGTTTAAAGAGTGAGTTAACCTGCCATGGCAAAATTAGTTTCGCTTCTGTCTATATGTTTATGTGAATACATCTTTCAGCGCTTAACATTGCTAAACACAAAAATAGGAAGGAAAGTGAGGCTAAGCTGTAGCATATTCTAGGAGTAAATAATAGACAAGTATAGGTACCAGAATTAAGCGAAAGAAAAAAAGAGCCCCATCTGGCTCATTAAGAGACTAATTTCCTTTAAATTTGTTTTTATGTCTAATAAGCATAAAATTTGTTACATATTTGTGCAATTTGTATCAGTTGTGTGGTAGTGATAACAATAGCAATAAATCAATCCAGAAGAAATGTTACCGTAACTCAGAACCCATGTCCAGGGTGGGAGGGGAATGCTAAATTTGAATATATAAACATACTTTTCTTGGTGAGAAGTAAACCCGGTGATTTAAAAAGTCTTTTAAACATGAAAATGTTGGCATCCAAATAAAATTCTGGAAGGAGCAGGGGGAGTGAAATGGAAGTATGAATTTAAAGAGGAAAGTGTATGTTATAAAATTCCTGTTACAGAAGACCTTATTTATGCATTTTCTTTTCAAATGTATGACATGGATATCAAAAGATTTTGAGATTTAGATTTCATTAGCATATTTAAGGAGAAATTCGTAACTTTTATTTAAAAATATGAACTCTAAAAGGTCTCAGAATTTGCACCCTTTGCAATTTCTTTGCAAGTTTTTTCAGGTCCATATTAACCTGATATCCTAATAGCTTAGGAACTACATTAGATTGAGTACCTAGGCAATAACTGTTTCAAACTCTAAGAACCAAGAATGATATCCTGTTCTCTTTTGACTTTTCATAGATAACCAGGCACAGTCATTTCTGAGATACTTTGGACAATAACCAACTGTTCATTTCACTCAGGTTTCTAAATTCTTATTTTTTAAATATTTGTTTACTTTGCGGAGAGTGCAAACAGGGGAGGGACAGAGAGAGGGGGACAGAGAAAGGGGGACGGAGGATCTGAGGCAGGCTCTGCGCTGACAGACTGACACCAGCAAGCCCAACGTGGGGCTCGAACTCACGATCCACGAGATCATGACCTTGAGCCAAAATCAGACACTCACCCGACTGAGCCCCCACTGAGCTCATGTTTCTAAAGTGCCAGTTCTCTGTAGAAGTTCTGGATGACCACCAACCTCAGAACCAGCAATGCTGAGATAGAAATAATATCCTTCTCAAAAAAGAGGCATTTCGGTACATTCCAGACCAGGGGCCAGCAAAATTTTTCTATAAAGCCCCAGTAGTTAATATTTTGGACTTTATGGCCCATGTGTTCTGTGTGCAACCGCTCAACTCTGACACTGTAGCAGAAAAGCAACCATGGTCCATATGTAAATGAATGATCATGGCTGTGTTCCAATAAAACTGTATTCATAAAAGCAAGTGTTAGGCTAGATTTGGGTGGGCAATAGTTTGCTGGCCCCAGCGCTAGACTTTCCAGTGCCTGAAGAAAGGATCCACATCTTTTATCGAACTTTGTATTCCCATCACAAAACCAGGCACCCAATAAATGGTGAGTAAATGGACATATTTAAGCATTAAAAGAGAGATAATGTATTAAAAGCATGCTGTACAATGCACTATGGAAGAGAATAGGAAAAGAATTGTAAACCTCATTGAGTTTAGATGTTAGACAAGGAGACCTATTTCTAAGAAACGCCAGGCAGCTTGGCCCCAACGAATAAAACGAGTCTGCAATCCATTATTTATACACATTCCCATATTGAGTGATTAATTAATATTCAAGCATAACTTCTTACATGTTTATCCTCTCTATATTTTGAAGCCCTGGAGGTCAGACAACTTGGAACTTCCAACTCCGAATTCTATACCTTACCCATGCATAATAGGTATTTGAAACTTCAAATTAATGAAGCATGAGAAAAAGTAACTCAAAAATGGCCACTGAGCTAGCTGATGAACAAATATTTGGTGTATCTGGTATGTTCTAAGCATTACATAATCGTCAGAAAATATCCAATGAACAAAATTTATTTGTTAAAAAAAAATAAGTAACTTTTAGCTCGTATAATTGGCATGTTCAGGTCTAATTCCTAACAAATACTAACTCTGTTAATCCTCACCACAACCTTATGATAAAACAGTGCTTATTATCAGGTCCATTTGAGAGGTAAAAGAACAGAGATACAGAAAGGTTAAGTAACTTGTCCAATGTCACACATCTAGTAAATGGCAATACTGGGATTCAGGCCCGGGCAGGCTACTGCTTTCTGTGTCCTTGACCAATGCAAAATGCTGTCACTTTTCTTGAGAAGTGAACCCCTGGGGTCTCAAAGGGACATATGTGAATTGTTAACTAAGAGCACAACACGTTGCCAAAGGATTCCTGTAACAGGTAAAGGCTAGGTGAGTTCGGAAGTGAGAAGGTCAATGTTACAGTGATTAGGATGAATTTTGTGGGCAGCCACTTGAACTAATAAACTTTCCAATTGTGTAGAATTTTATTAGCAAGGAATTGCAGAGGAACTTTTCCGGGGGAGAGGGGAGGACAGAATGGGCAAAAGTTTGGGGACAGAAGTATAAGGCAGAAATTATATGTGTATACCACCTCAAATGAATCAAAATGTAGGAGAGGAAACTAACATTTATGCAACCTTTACCATGTGTCAGCTATTCTGTTAGGTTCTTGACCTCTTAGGGAGCTCGTTACAATCTCAGGCATTAAAAGTGAGACACTCAGGTTCTAGTCCAGCCTGCAGTGTGTACTGTGTGGCCTAGGGCAAATTACTTAACCTCTCTGGGCCTCCCTTTCTTTTGTAAAATGAAGATAAACAACACTTGCACCATGGGGTCATTGCCAGGGTTAAATTACATGAGATAGCATTATAAAGTACTTAGCATAGTGCGTTGGCATTTAGTCCTCATTGAATTTTTGTCACAAAAAAATGTGAAGTGCTGTTATCTCTATATAGCAAATGAGAAAGCTGAGGCTCAGAGAGCCTCAGACCAACACCTATACATACATATGCATAATTTTCCCAAAGAGTTCTCTGAGAAGTAGAAATTTGGTTAGACCAAGGAAGGAAGTGAGAGATGCTGAACTTCCAAATGAAGAGTTTTGTTGTCGCAAGATGAATTGAGGCTGGGGACCTAGTGTTTGAACTTTTGAAAAACTGAAATATATGACTGCTTCTGCATTGAAAATTCACCTCCTAACAATTTAGGGGTCACTAGATAAAAAGAGGAGATCTGGAGGCTTGGTGGGGCCTACCCCGGTGTCACCAGGCTTAGCTGACATCTCAGGTGCCCCCCTCCCCAAACTTCTCTTAGTAAGTGTCCTCACTGTCACCTACCAGGTCCTACCATACCTAGTGAATTTGATTTCAAAACACTGACTGAGCATAGTATTGCATCCAATTACAGAGAAGAAATTCAAGATTGTTATGATAGTTTGGTGCTTTTTTCCTTATATTTATGTACATTCGTTTAGCGCGATCAGCTGAAAAAGCTTATAGACACAACATTTACCAGATATAAATTGCAATGTTTTCCCACATACCGTCTCGCTAAATATTATTATACCCATCTTGTTTTGTTTTGTTTTTTCCCCCCGTAGCTACGGAGCATTGATCTGTTCTTTTGGAGGGCTGAAGGAACTTACCACTTTTTATGTAGGAGCTACTCACTATTTTGTTTTTACCATACCTTACCACACAAACCTAGAAAGATCCCACAAAGGATCGAAAACAGTCGACTTTTTCCTCTTTTTTCCCACTAAAAAATATGCTTTCTATTAGGAAAAACTCAAAAATTTCATATGAATCTACTTTCAAATACACACCTGCAAGATGCATGTGCAATTAAAAAAAAAAAAAACCAAAAAACTCAAACGAGTTTTTTAAAAAACAAATGAACGCTTGTGTTCATCATTTCATTTTTAAGATTCCCATCAGGAGGGTGATAATTTCAGCGGAGTTTTCTGCTGTAACGGAAGGTACTGACATTGGGAGATCTAAATGGTGAGACTTATATAACATGCACTATACTCAGCCTAGCATCTTACGGTCTAATTAGATACAAACCGACTCAGTTGGCAGAAAAGAACAATGTTGTGGTGCAGATGTTAGCACCTTGTTAGCAGTCCAAAACCTGCTTTCTCAGGCAGAACCTATTTCTGAATGCAAAGTTTTTATATAGACAGAAGCCGTAATGTTTGAAAGGCATTTGATGAACTCTATTCGAATCCAGAAAAAAAAAGTGTATATTTTCTTACCAGACATTACTAATTAAAACAAAGCAAAACAAAACAAAAACAAAAACCAGTATTCTTACAAGCAGTGGACATTTTTGAAAACAATTATTTCACTACTTAGGGCTGAATTTCCAGAAAAGGTAAAAGTACTTATTTTTAAAATGCCACTACAATTAATTGATCATGTGAAATAATATGTTCTGTACATATAAATGTGTTATAAGGCCCATGTTCCCCTGGCATGAGTCTATACTTCTGCATCATCATAGCTAATTCTAACTGATCACTTACTATATTCTAGGCACTGTTGTGAGCACTTTATATTAATTACTTCAGTTAATCATCAGAATAGGTCCTTGAAATTAGTAGAAAAAAAAATTTTTTTTATCCAAGTTACACAGATGAGGAAAATGGAGCACAGATAGGTTAAGTAACTTGTCCAAGGTTACCCAGAGAGCACCGGGAGGAGTTGGAATTTGAATCTAGGGTTTTAGGAGCTGTGTTTTCCCCTCTCCCCATTCCTCACTTATGGCCACCGGATGCCGCGAGCTGATGTCCTACTGTTTGTCTCCTCTGTCCCAATGGCTTTTGCTGAGGTGCCTGACCTTCAGATGCCTCCTGGGCGCTGGCCAGGGCAAAGCTAGGTGAGTGGCCTGGGGAGAAAAGTTCTAGTTCACCTTTCTGTTTATGTCACACACAATATATTAAAATGACCCTTTTTGGCGCCATCAACTGAGCATCTGGGATGAGAAGATGATCATTCGAAGTCACTTGAACGCCGGTCTTCCTATTATAAACATTCATCTTTAAAAATTGCCGCCAGTGACCATACACTGCACCTGTCTCACACACAGCCCGTCTTAATTCGAGAATGCGTGGCTCGCACCCAAATGCAAGCGGTATCCAACAAGGTGATGATCTGCCGTCTTACAAAATCCAGACTGTCTTCTGGGGATTTAGTGGGAAGATTTCTAAAATGTAAACCAAGAAGAATTTTGTTACCCGTAACTGTGTGTCCCAGACAAGTCAGCTCTTGGGTTGGCCTCCTTGTCTCTAAATAAGATTGTCCCCGGGGTGCCTCCAGCTTTCAAAGTCCATGGATTCATGCCTTTAAGGATAATAATACTATGTTACCCGTATTGGTTCTCTGTTGTTCTGGTTATTGAGGGATCAGAGATTTTTATAGATTAGGTGGTCTGTTCGGAACTAAACAGGTATAAGGTACGCGCACTGGGATTCTGCATCAGGACCAGGAGATTCCAAAATCCTGACCTGAAATGTCCTTGGTGATTCTAAAATTGAATAGGTCTGTCCTGCACAATGTGCCTGGTCTCCAACTTTATTAGAATTAGAGTGTATTTCTACATAGCCCCACATCTTACATCTTACAATGCACCAGTAACACAATAATTCATTAGAACTATAGTAAGGGTCACAGATCTCAAAATAAGAGTCTGATTGCTCCTGAATTCTATTATAAGGTACATACCACTGAGAAATTTAGTCTCAATATCATTTATACCGTGGTAAATGAGTTTACCAAATCCTTTCCCAAGAACGTGCTTTCATAGGGGATACAAAGAGACCTCAAGGGCCTGTAAACTTGAAAGCTCCTTCCATCCTCTCTAGACAGAGTTGAGATGGGGCGAGCACAGAAAGGTTGTGCTGATTTAAGATAAATATCCTGCCTATTGCACTGTTTTGCTGAGGGCCAGTTGGAGTGCATGTGCGCGTGCGCACTCGCGGGAAGTATTTAGAGAAGTCAGGGTGGGTAGCTTGTGTGGGAGATAAGGGAATTCAATGAAGGGAGATACTTTAGCCTTTCCTTCAAGTACATCTCCCTCCTGAGTACATTTACTTCCATCACAATGGACTAGAAGAGATCCTTGCTTAGTGGTGCAGAACCCTTGAGACCTAATTTAGCTTTTATAGGAAATTCAAAAAGAGAGAGACGGCACAAGAGCAAGAGAACAGAACAAAGATATGAGTTTGTACAGGGAATATTGATACTTCTGGACTGCCTCTGTAACTCTTTTAAAAGAAATTTTCTAAGTAAATGCTGACTTAGACTTTTTTGTTAGCGGAAGGCCTGAGCTCCTCCCGCCGGAACAATGCACTGCCGGGGTCATCTTTACAATTCCCGACAGTCTGTCGTCTTGGAATCTCAGGTTCATTGCTTTTTGTGCTGTGAAGGTCAGCAAACATTTTGGAAAAATAAATTTCCCCTTTTAATTTCTTAAATGTGTCCTCACACGGATGCCCAGAAATAGGAAAGTTACATAAATGCAAATTAAAAACATGCCTGACAAGCTGTGCCTGTCGGTCCCGTTGATCATTTTTTATTCACATTTCACAGCAATTTCCAGGAGCATCACCACATCTTTTGTTAACTACGTATCAATTAAAATACCTCTGAGAGGCAGGTACAATAGTGTGCTATTTGTTAACCTTCTTCAACGGTGAAAGGCCCACTTTTTTACTAACTGCTACAGGTAGGTAACACATAAAGAATTAAAAAGAGAGAGAGGAAAGAAAGAAAGAAAAAGAAAAGCCTGCCCTTAAGGATTTCATAGAAGATGAAGAAAGACGTTTTTTCCAATGCTGTAAGAAAAAAAAGTCAGCAGCTTAACCAAGCAATCAGGGGGACGATAAGACTAGAGCCTAGACATTCTTATTCCTTCTCATCTATTGCAGCCACAAAGTCTAATAGATTGTCATTCACAAGCAATTTTTGCCACACAAATAAAAAGTTGTTAGTGCAAACAGCCCAAATTACTTCTGTGGATGGCTATAGGAGGATAGTAGTGGAAG
Organism: Neofelis nebulosa; assembly: GCF_028018385.1. Classification (NCBI taxonomy): domain Eukaryota; kingdom Metazoa; phylum Chordata; class Mammalia; order Carnivora; family Felidae; genus Neofelis; species Neofelis nebulosa. Next base: position 78,956,259 of record NC_080793.1, on the reverse strand, counting down.
GCAGACTGATGTAAAAAAGAAAAGGGAAAATTTCGAGCTTCGAAATTAAGAGTCGTTCTGCCTGCCCTGCTTACTTTCTGAGTCCCTCCCCTCTGAGTCTCTGTTTCCTCCCCTAATGAGAGGCTGAGACCTCCTTCGTTGGAGAGGTACGAGAATTAAATGAGGCAATAAACACCAAATATAGCAGGAACTTCGCTCGCAGTAAGATTATTATCTGATAGATAGCAATCAAGTATAATGTGTGCGCTTTAAAAAGTTAGCCTCATGTACCTGCAGTGCATTTCATATGTTGCTCATATTTCTGGGGCTGGCTTGCTCCACCGCGTACTGGGAACCTGCCTGTGGTGTGTTGATGTTGCATTTCGTCTGAGAACAGCTAAAGCCTTACCACCAACCTTAGAGTCTTTCACCTCCTTTAGTTTTTTTTGCTCTCTGTAGCGCCACACCACTTGGGCCTGTTGGGTATGAATACAAAATAAATGGTCAACTTCTGTGGTTTATCAGATGGATTAATCAGGTCAAAATGCACTGAGGCAACGATCTTCATGTGACTGACCTGTATGCAGTTTATTGGTTAGCCGGATGCTAGCTGGCATTCTCTAGCAGCTAGAAAAATACATCTGCAAAACAACTTCCCAGCTTCTAAATCCTGCCGTGAACTAAAACTTGATTGTACCACCGCATTCATCACCAAGCTTAAGCCGAAACTCTTGTTTTTATTCTGGGAAGATGATTTATTCAAAATAATGTTTCACTTAGGGGTCTAATCATAAGCCCAAGATGATTCAGATGGTGAAGTCCAGCTGTAACAACAACAGTATCCTCCAGAAAAATAACCACATGTATATTGAATCCCTTGAAAGTTTTCCATCACAGATCTAGGGATGATAAATCATGCAAACTCATTCTATAATTAACTAAAGTGTTCCTTTTCTTTTCACCATAATCCAAAAGGATTAGCCCAGGGCCTTTCATTGGATAAAACGGGGGGCCATCATTTACTCTGCAGTGCAAAACTAAACTCAGATTTTAAAATCTGATCAAAATAAATTCTAAACTCTTGCACAAGTGAGCCTTTTCAGAAACTTTACAAGAAATCTTCACAGCGAATAAAAGTCTCAACAGTGGATGATGTCTCTATACTAAATAGCAGAGCTCTCAATAATCTATTGTAGAACACTTCCATAGGAATCTCCTGAAACTTCATGGTGATGTCATTCAGTTATTGAGTAACACGGGTAAGCCAAAAGAATCAGGTTTCTACAGTTTATCCCTAATCTTGGATTGTCACAAGACTGATTTTTCACCATTTTATCCCCATTGAAAAATATCGTACCCGACACAGATGTTGAATGAATGCATCCAGGAAATGGATGCACACCTCATTTTTCTGTCTGTGATGGTACGGAAGTACATTTACCCACTTTTGGATGGTTTACTATGATAACACAAGGACTGGTAAAGGAACATTGCTGGAATATTCCAATCTTTCATAAATATGCTGTTCTGTATTACCTCCTCTGTCTCCTGCTGCTGCTGCCAACAGGCCTTGGTTCTGCTCCTGTCTGGCTTTTGTTTTCTGTTGTCACACCACAGATACATTCAGTAAAAATTTATTCAGCAGTCACTTAAGACCCCTTTTGCAACCAAGCGGAGATGGATGGATAGATGGATGGATGGATGGAGGGATGGATGGAGGGATAGACAGATGGACTAATAGCTTTCTTTTCAAAGAACATTTGTAGTTGCTGAATATAGCTGCACACCTTCAATTTCAATTTTACATTTTCAGCTCTCTGAGAAATTGATCATCTTTGGAGAACTGCACTGTGCTGAACTTATTGATTTCCACCGAGCATGTTGAAAATGGCCATTACTTGATACATCATTAATATAATAATTGAGATCAAGCATTTTTAGATCCAAAGTGCCTGACATCAAAATTTCACAAGCATTAGAAAAATAGATGATAGATATCACCTTTTCTTCAGGAAATAGTGACCAAAATTATTCTCTCCAGGTTATGGATTCTTGTGGGGGGGGGGGGGGGTTGGCATTATTTTCTAAGTTATCTGTATTTAGGTCAAGTAAAGGCCAAGAAATTGAGTTCACATTATTAACCTGAGCACCGATCACAAATTGGTTGTTTTCCTCAGTAAGGAGAGAGCCTAATTCTTTGATTTTGCTAAGATAGATCATTTAATGCAGTGTATTGTGTGTGACTTGTTTCCCTGGAGGATGGTGTTGATATTCAGTTCTTTATACTGGTTACCAAAAAGAGAAACAGCATAAATCAGAATCTGTACAGGTTATTCTTCACAGGGAACAACCTATAAGCTGAAGTCATTGTTTGGTTTTCTACTGTACCCGGATAATAAACTAAAGAATGGAAGGAAATGTTTTGATGAATAGGGGCGTCACTGCAAATCACTATTAACCTAAAAAAAAAAAAGAAGGAAGGAAAATGTAAAATGCCTGTGAATACCTTTTTTCTGGCTTCCAGCTCTGTCTCTAATCCTTATTAACGTAGCTCATCACACTGATTTATAGCTCAGGGATGGTGCTGTTTGAGTTTAGGTACTTAACAAGCAGGAAGCATTTGGTAGTATTTCTTGATGTTTGACTCAGGTTGTTAGCTTTGATTTTCCCAAATTTTCTTCTCTATAGTAGGATTAATTTATATATAAATTAATTTATATATAAACTATATAGTCTATAAAGCCTATTTAAGCTATAGTCTAATGTTTTGAACTTATATTCTCCTACATGAGAATATATCCTTTTATCCCCCTGTCATTTTTTAAAATTTATATGTAAATTTATTATAAACTTATATGATATATAATAAAATATAGTCTATAAATCCTATCTAAGCTATAGTCTTATGTTTTCAATTTATATTCTCCTACATGAGAATATATCTTTTTGCCTGTAATTTTTTTTTTTTTGATCATCTCTCCCCCTTGGGATTGATTCCTTTTCCCTCTTCTTTTGTTGTTTTTACATCTTTTCTTCTTTTTTCTGTATTCCATTCACTTTATCTCAGTTCTTGTAACTTTTCCCTTTATTTCGTGTGAAAGAGTTTGCTTGACCCAGATCTTCCTCTGCATTTCCTTAATCTGCCCATTTTCATCCTTTTCTTTAAACACCTCTACCTTTGGCAGAAGTTTATTAGAATTGCCATGGGATTAAAGAAGAGATCTCTAGATCTCCACCTTGTACTTTTGAACACTGGATTGGATACAAAACACAAATCCATATTTACTGGCCACGGATCTGATTTAAAAGTATATTTGTCCCTGCATCTTTGTTGTTTTACATCTATGAACATTTCACAGCTAGAACACTCCAGCCAAGCACTTTCAAAATAAAATCTTTGACCTTATTGTTAGTGCCCATTAATCAAATGTTGAAAGAAAAAAAAAAGCCACTTGTTACGTTTTCTAGCTTTCCGGCTGAACTCTTTTTCTAGGAAACTATTAAAGTGTTAAGTGTTTGCACTTCTTAAATTTAATTCTTTTAATAACAATAAACAATCTTTTGTTTCCTGTTAAATCTTCTTTCTACCATCAGTAATAAGTGTGGCCAGACAATTTTGATGAATTGATTATGTAGCTGAATGTTTATACTCCATCTTTAATTCCTGAATTATGAAAAACTCTTGAGAAGAATTCATGGTACTACACACCAGAATTTTAAATTTGAACCATGGAAATTATTGCCAAGGCTTCATTCACTGGGTTAGCCACAGTTTTTTAAGCAAATATTATGTGCCAAGGCCTGTGCTCCATTCTGAGAGAAGAAAGAGAAATAAGTAAAGATCATATCCTATATAGAGAGCCAGAGATAAGACCAACTAGTAGTTATAACACATAATGGTTTGCCAGGGTGGAATTTTACCTATAGGGCTATAAGGTCATAGGAGGGGGGACTTAATCTGCCTTGCACGTGAAAAGGCCCGAAGAAAGGTGAGATGCCTTCAGCGAAAGGAACGGTGAAGATCGACCCAAGCAAGAGCAATGCCCAAAAAGAAATTTAATTTTACTAGATGTGATGGAGAATGAAATTGGGGGGAAACTTGCTATAAATAATTGATACCACAACTATATCATTATCATCTCTTAGATACAGAGTCTTAGGAGATCTTGAAAGAAATCCAAAGGTCTTGACTTCTGCTGAGAAGCTAATTAACTTTATTTTCTGCTGACCTTTTCGTTTCCTTCCCATAAGATGAGCTGGTGATTTAAATACATGCATGAAAAGGTTTAACTAATTTATAGAAGATGATGTTTAAATATTTATTCTATTGTTCACTCAAGCTACTCCTGTGGTCTCTTCTCTATTTGCATAATGTAAATACTTTTTTTTTTCAACCACTATTGATTCTTCCCTTGTCTGGTAATCAAAGCCTAGATCAACCATCATAGCTCAAATACGAAAAGCCAAATTCAAGAAATTATATTATTTGTCTTCATTTTATATTCAAACAATGAAAAGGGAAAAAATAGAATTATATAACTGCAAAGATAACATCTGGAAACCTACTGATCTTTCCTATTTTTTTATTTTTATTTCTTGGAAAATATATCTTAGATCCTAATTATACATAATAAGACTTTTAGAAAGGGAAATTACTACTTTTCACCTTGGATTTGCTTTAGCACAAAGCTCAGGGCATTACATAGTATTTAAAAATTACTCACTAAGTTATATTTAATTTAATTTAAAGCTGAGTCCGCGCAGTGATCTGCCTCCCCAGTGCTGGTAAATAAACATAAATGATTAACCCAAACTATATCATCTTTAGATCAAGAATGATGGTGTTAACTCCAATTTTCAGAAAACAAGCAATACCTCATTTTGTCAACTGAATGGAGAAAGAAAAGAGTACTGTGTGCCATAATTCCTACTGTGACTGATTAAATCCTTTGTAAGTAAAATATAGAAGTTATAAAGAATTGGAGCTTATATTGATTTTTCATCACTGGCTAAAGGCTTGCATGCCATGTAAAAAGGATTTCTAACATCAAGGCAGGGAGAAGTCATTTCTGAGATCCTTTTTTAGAACTCAGCTGGAGCCCAAACCATTGTAGAGACTAGTTAATCGTCAGGTAGTAGAGCGATGGAACTTTATTTTTATTCTTTCTTAGAGAAAGCTAGAGATTTATCTTTGTAACTGGTCAAATAATCTTCCATTTCCAATCTTGCATTTCACAAATTATTAAACCAGCCAGATGTTGATTCCTAAGTCCCTCTTAAAAAAGAAGATACCACACCACATGTTAGAACGTTACCTCTATCAATACAGCAAGCGAACAGGTATGTGGGAAACCTGCTTTTTAGTTCAGATGTACTTAGAGGAAGAGGAGTAGATTAAAGAAGACCTGTTTTCAATTTTTAGAATCAATGTAGAACTCTACTGTTTTTGTTTTCCATGCCCATTCTAGCAGCAACCTGATGAGTGTTTACTTTTGCTTACTGAAATCTGCAACTAAATTAGAATCTCTTACCAGAAGTATCTCAGGTGACTCCAGCACAGAAGCTGAGACTGAGAGACATTGAGAAAATAGAAAAGAAGAAGGAGAAGGAGAAGGAGAAGGAGAAGAAGAAGAAGAAGCAGCAGCTAATCAGCTTCTCAGCAAAAGTCAAGACCTTTGGATTTCTAGTTAGAAAATACAAGATGTGATGCAGTAATTTTAAGAGAAAGTAACGTCTGCTCCTATCTAATTTACAGCTTTTTCACACGTACTTATTTTCACAGTCAGAAAACCAAAATGGACTCTCAGACTTGCCTAATTTGGAACCACTCAAGATGCGGTCAGCTCCTGGCTTGCTGAGAACTACTGGGGAATTTATTTAAAATGCACACATTAGTGGATCAGAATCTCTCACTAAGAGGCCCAGTAAGTTAACAAACATCCCCTTTAGCAAAGACTTCCAAATGATTCTCCATTGCAGCTTGAAATTCATTACTCTAGTTTACCAACACACTTTTCCGTGAGAAAAAGCCTGAAGATTTACTGAGACTCAGCTGGATAGTCCGTCACGGTCCTCCAGTTTCTTCTTCCTTGTGCACTCACTGTCCTTTCTCACTTCTGTAGACCAAGGCTGCCACAGTTCTGCGGGTACATTTTCTTCAAACACTTGTTTCTCACAATTCCAGACTACTGGGGATGCTTGTGTGAGACATCCAATAGAAGCTTCCTGTCAACTTCCAAAAATTAAAGATTGTGCCAGAAATTTAGGAAAGGTATATTTTCTTAGATGCACAGTACTGTGTCTGTCACCCATAACTTCTGGTCTTGCTGCCATGATTTCTGGCTTTTTTAATTATGTGATTATAATTAATTTCAAAATATACTTCTATAACAATATAAGAAGAAATACCTAAGGCAGAGATGGGTGCTCATGGCTGATCAGAAGAAAAAGCAGGTGATTATCCTCTTCAGCAATGAATGCTTTAAAACCCTAAAAACAGGGTTTTTAGCCTGGGTGGCTCAGTCAGTTAAGCGTCTGACTTCAGCTCAGGTCATGATCTCAGGATTCATGAGCTCAAGCCCCACGTTGGGCTCTGTGCTGACAGCTTAGAGCCTGGAGCCTGCTTCGAAATCTGTGTCTCCGTCTCTCTTGGCCCTTCCCCGGCTCACACTCTGTCTCTTAAAAATAAATGAATGTTAAAAAAAAAAATTTTAAACCCTAAAAACAGGGGTGCCTGGGTGGGTCAGCTGGTTGAGCATCGGACTCCTGATTTCGGCTCAGGTCATGATCTCACAGTTCGTGGGATCGAGCCCTGCACTGGGCTCCGTGCTGACAGCGTGGAGCCTGCTTGGAATTCTCTCTCTGCCCCTCCCCTTCTCACACTCACATGCTCTCTCTCTCTTGCAGAATAAATAAACTTAAAAAAAATAAATAAAACACGGAAAACAAACAAGACAACGAACAACAATAATAAATATCAACCTACCAATTCCCACCCCCAAATAAAAAAACAAAGACAATAAAGATTAAATGTTAGAGAGGGAAACATTCTATGACACTGGTAGAGCCAAGCCTTATGAGTTGAAGCTACTAGAAAGCAGGTTTCCGTCCATAATGAGGAATAATTGCCTAAGAAAGCTGTGTTGGGCTCAATCTTTGACATGTTCAAGCACAGCTTGGTATGGTTGACTTTCAGGGCTGTTTATAAACATAAACCTCACTGAGTGGAATATTGGGCTTAAAGATCTAAATTCTATTCCATAATATTCTATGTTGATATATTTACAGCTATTCACAAAACACAGTTTGGGAAAAACATCCTAATTAATTAAAGCTAGCCATAACACCCATGAGAATTTGGACCTAGAAACTATTAGCCTGAGCAGTCGACCATTATCTGTTATTAGTAATACAACTTTCAGCGTGAAAGGACTTTGATTATTATTCAAATGTTAAATCGGAAATTTATTCTCAAGCAGTTTTAGATAGAATGCAAGGGGACGCTTTAATTACAGTAGTCTACTACAGAAAACAGGATGCTAAATTATGAATAGTTATAGGACTCATTCATTCTGTAAGGATTTACTAAGCACCTATCATGTGCCAGTCACTGTTCCAAGATCTGGGAATACAGCAGCAAACAGAAAAGACCAGAAATCCCTCCCCTAATGAAACCTACACTCCAGGAGGGAGAGACAGACAACAATAATAATGATTTTGATAAAGTAAAGTCTACGGTGTTGTGATGGTAATCATATCTACAAAGAAAAATACAGCAGGAGGGATAGAGGTGATAACATGATAAGAAGTTTCAGGGAATTACTATTTTCATCTGTCTACACAATAAAAGGATAGCCATGCTTATTATTGCCAAGAATGATTTTAGAATTCATAAACTCAGTGTCATTTGGTTCAGCCCCTGGTTTTACAGAACAGAGAACCGAGCCCACAGCAGTTCATGTTTTGTCTAAGATTCCCAGGGCCTGAGTTCGAGCTCTACTCACACAAATGCACAACGTACCATGTGCATTTCTTACGAGTTTAGAGAATTTCCTTCAAATCCATTTGTCACTGCAAATGAGGCCAGACTTTGACTAAGAATATTTTCATTCTTCCAAAATATTTCTCTGTGTGTATATCTCTCCAGCAGCATGTTTATAGGTTAGCCAGTCGACTTCATGCACTTGAAGATAGATGGCTGTTAACACCATGTTGTGAGTGATGACGTAATTGCACACGATTTCCAAATGGAGTTTCAGAGCAAATCTTCCAAGACTGAGATCTATGTAGACTATCAACAGATGACCATAAATATAGTTTGCCATAATTTATTTTTAAACTATCTGCTTTTAAAAGACACTCCAAATCTGTCACTTCCTTTTCCCTAAACTTCGGTGACACAAAACAAGAGATCATTTTTCAGTGGGGGCAAGGAGCAGAGAAACCTTGAAGGAAGAGGTGGGCAGGAAATGACCCTACTTCAGTAAAACTGTAATCTACGTAAAAGGAGTGGCGGATTCTTGTAGTCCAAGTGTTGAAAACACTTTTAAAGTGCAGTTATTACTAGAAGTAACTGTGAAAATACTATTCTAGTACAGCTGCTCCCTTCGTATTTGCTTTACTGAAAAAAGAAAACTGTTTATTATGGTTAGTAATGCAAGCCTCAGGCATCAATGTCTCAAGTGTCTCCTAATCTCTCCTCGCACAGACGTGTGTCTGGCAGTGGGAAAGGCAGCAGCCCTAGATGTTTCAATCCAGGATTTAGTGTTCCAGGCCAATGTCTTCTTACCCTTTCCACCTGTAACGTGCAATCAAATGAAAGAAAGATAGAGACCGATAAAGCAGCCTGTGCACTATTAGCTGTGACTACAATTGGGTTTTCAATTCAATTCAGTTCAATTCAATTCAATTCAGGGCCAAACTGAAAATTATTTCTTATGAATGTAATGTGTCCTTTTTTGTAGCATTACTGATGTGATTTTCCTCTTTGCTGGCCATGTTGCAATTAGCATTTATTGAAGAGGTAGGAGGCGCCAGTTCTGTGGGCTTGGTTTTAGGTTTTATTGCACTGGTAAGAAGAGGAACTGACATTTCTTGTGTGCCTACTGTGTTCCAGGCACTGTGCTAAGGGATTGGCATGCGTGACTTTATTCCATCTTCACAACAAACCCATGAAGTGGATACTGTGATTACTGTCATGTTTTAAACGAGGATATGAAGTTACGAGAGATTAAATTACATCCCCAGAGTCATCTACCTAGTGAATGTTGGAGCTAGGATTTCAGACCAGCAGGATTCAAACTCATGAAGCTTCTTTCATCAAAATGTTGACTGAATTCTCTTTGTTTTACCATTTTTTCAAAGGGGAGTCCCATATGTTCTATCCATGAAGATGGTTAAGGAATGAAGAGAGTATTTTTGCAAGTAGCAAAAGTTTAATAATTTTAAAAATAATTCCTCATGCCATCAGAGAATTTGGAAGCACAAACTTTTAGACAATAATGTGGGTTTTTTTTTTTCATAAAAGGAAGAGGTATTGAAACCCCAGGCCTTCTGAAGATTGATTTGTTACTGGAAAAAGGAAGGAAGGGAAGAAGGGTAGTTTGTAGTGGCAAGAAGATCGAACAGAAGAACAAAGGTGATACATAAGGACCCAATAAGCTGAGAATGGTTAATGGAATGCTAGGAAAAATATAACATTAAGATCAGATTTAATGACTTAGTTGTTAATCATTAAAAAAAAACCTCTCCACAGCCTCTGCTCCCTGTAGAATTTTCTTTGATATTTATGTCTTTGAAAGTTGAGGCTTTCTTTGCCTCCATGTCTTATCATCAGAATGGGCATAGTAATAGTACCTGGCTGAGTGCCCTGTTCTGACAATCAAAATAATAAATTCATTTAAAAGAGCTAATACAAAGTATTTTAAAAGTGTTTTTAATAGTGCCTAATAACACAGTAAACAATAAATGTTGGAGACTAAGTTTTATTATTACATGTCTGTGTGTAAAAGACCATGATACCTAGGAGAAGAAAAACTAGTGTCTATCCTAAATATGAGGATTTGTCATTAAATGGGTATATTAACTAATTTAGAACACTCCAGAGCAGTATCACATGGCAGTATATCAGACTGATGTCATGCCTTGGCAAAAGGTGCAGTGCAAATATTCTCTCACCCCAAACATGGAAGCATTCATGTTTTCCTCCAAAGACTGATCTTCCTTTTCTCTTTCTACAGATCTCAGATAAATCCCAAGCCCAGCCCAAGTATTATGAAAGAGCATTTACACATATCCAAAATACTTTCCAAAGAGAAGTAAAATTTTACTCCCTATTAGATTTCAGTGGTTAAGGAAGGAAACATGGCTGTATGCACTCCTTTCGAGAGTCAACTGCAAATTCTCTTTTCTTTGGGCTTAGCAAAATCAAAACTATCATACTTGACATACCCTGAATTTGAAACCAAATAAAGTCCCAACAGCTAAAGTGATGCCCATATCTTTAAAGAGGACACCGGCCAAGTTGTGGATGCTGCTGTGAAATCTTTGCAAAGCTTTCTGCAAGTGAAATTGGCCAGATGGCCGCCTGGAGAGGAAATTTGGTCTTTCTCGTCAGCTGGATCTGGGGACGTTGGACGAAATAGAGGAGAAATTGTCAAGTCTTGCCATTTTTGCTGGTAATCAAAAGGCACTCGTCTACCGATCAGGCAGAAACATGGATGGCTTATGGCCTGAAATTACTCATTTTCCTTTATTTCATTTTTTAGGTGCAAATTAAAGACAGCAGCTCTTCTATCTTTCATTCCTAATGTGGGCTAATTGTTTATTTCCCAATGAGCACTTGAGATATTTTTTAAATGACATCTTCTTTCTTAATCATTTCCATTTTTTTTTTAACGTTTATTCATTGTTGAGAGACAGAGACAGAGCGTGAGCGGGGGAGGGGCAGAGAGAGAGGGAGACACAGAATCTGAAGTAGGCTCCAGGCTCTGAGCCGTCAGCACAGAGCCCGATGTGGGGCTTGAACTCATGGTCCAAGAGATCGTGACCTGAGCTGAAGTCAGACGCCCAACTGACTGAGCCACCCAGGCACCCCAATCATTTCCATGTATTAAGTGTGATTTTTATCCCAGGAATCTATTGATTTATAACCCTTCATTTCTCTTTTGTTGTTTCATGAGGCACTAGACTATCAAGTCCTTCGTCTCAACGTTTCTTCTGCAACATACCCCCCCCCCCCCAGCAAAGACACTATCTCATAAAGAGACTCTGGGTACATGGGAACACTTTGTTGGGGAGGCAGTTTGCTTTGAGAGTTGTCAGTCAGCATGAGTGGGCTCACATCTGGTTGAAGATGTAAACTGACAACCTAAGCACTGGGATTTCACTGATTATTGTATCAAAGTGACAATGACTGATCAAGGTAAAATGTAGTTTCAAGCTTTCTGCTTTTTAAGACGCAGCCATAACCCCAAAGCTGTCCAGTTCCAACGTGTGCAGCACTCTGCCAAATCAAAAGTGTCTCCGAAGCTCCCGTCATCTACATATTATGTCCAGGCATAGAGTGAAGATCTCGAAGTAATGAGGAAGCTGAATTTCCCTCCCTGATTAAATGACATTCCCTTTTCACAAATATCAGACTCATGGTTTTATGCCACTTTATCCTCCTATAAAATGCAATTCTATTACGAGATCAGTTTGTAAGGTTCAGACATATTAGGTTCAGACATCTGAGCTTCAGATATGTATAACCACTGTGTAATTGCCTTCTTTAAATAGGATGACAATCAAATTTTAATATTATTTGGCTTCTTTAATATACAAAAAAATAAGCTCTACATTTTTACGATATCTTCTTTTGAAGGAAAAATAAATATAATGGGGAGCTTGGCTCAGTCGGTTAAGCATCTGACTGTTGATCTCGGCTCAGGTCATGATCTCACGGTTTGTGGGTTCAAGCCCCACGCTGGGCTCCGCACTGTTAGCAGGATTTTGTCTCTCCCTCTCTCTGCTCCTCCCCTGCGCTCTCACTCAAATAAATAAACGTTTAAAAAAGAAGAAGAAAAATAAATATAAGTCAACTCAGAATGGCTTTTCTCTCTCCATGCTTCCCCAGTAAAATTTGAGTCTAACCATGCTAAATCTTGGATGATAATCTGTTATAAAGACTAAGTCTTCTTGCAGATGGGGTGCCGTTTACATGGAGGGGGTGATGAATTCCTAGCCTTGAAATTCACAGTGTCAAAATTATTGCTATTTAATGTCACATCTGGAAATTTTTCATCGGAATTAATGCTATGTGATGTTTGAAGCCCATGAAAAACTTTCAGTGTTTCTTTTCATCTAAGCTGACACACTGTCACTGTGCATAAAAATAAAAGAACATATAATGCTGTGGAATTGTTTGCAATCAGAAATTTTCTTTCAAGCTTACCTATCCTTGATCAGCTATCCATGACCTCTGCAGTCAATATTGAGTTTCTAAGAATCAAAACCTGAATATTTCTATAACTCTTTCCTCTGCTGTGCTACACATCATGGAAATGACCAACTGTGATTGCAGTCTTATTTCCACAGCAGTCACACTGCCTAGAAATGTATGTCTGTGAAGACCATTCAAAATGTAAACAGATCCTCTGCCCTACCCAGCTTCTTCCCTTTTTCTCAGTAACTGGGTCTGATATTTACCCTCAACTACCGCTCCCAGATTAGAATTTATTTTCTCTCTCCAGTTTCATTCACTCCTTCTGGTCTTTATCTCTCAAAAAAATCTGATCTGTTCTTACTATTAAGAATAAGTAAAAGGAAGTAAATACTTACCAGGTAAATAGTAAGTAAAAGGAAGAATGCAATGCCGTAGCACACTGCACTTTTGCAATACTGTTGGAGAATTGCTTTCTTTACTTGGGTCAGTTCTCCAAATGTACATAATAATACTCTTTGAGATGACAATCCTTGTCTTCAGCGTATACAGTCTTCTTCATATATTCAGAAGACTCAATAATCGCGGATAATGTGATAACATGCTCCGTAAATTGCAAATGGCAGCTGGTATGATGAATCCCAATGGCGTTTTTTGTTTTGTTTTGTCTGGCTGCTTTTTGGTTGGTTAGTTTAAGGGTTGGGCTCGTTTTGAAATAAGTTGCCCTCATTTTAAAAGCAGGAAACTTCGCCAAAATCCAAATTTCCAGTTTCTCTTTGTAAAACATCAGGAGCTTTGGGTCTCCATTCTTACAGGGCAACAACTGCCACCAAGAAGCAGCTTCCCTCTTTAGCTGGGCACACGCTGTCTGTCCCCTGAGCCTAGTGGACTTGTTTCACTCATTACACTACCTGCCTAGCCCTTTGAATTTGCTACCTCTGCTCTGCACAAACATCGTTCAAAGACTTTCTAATCCATCTTATGGAATTATCTCACAAATGCAATTTCCCCTTGAAGCAAAATGATAGATACTGTCTTCTGATAGGATCCAGTCAGTGTCAAAATGTTGTTCCTGTGGCTTTTCTCATATTTATGCAAAATTTTGCAAGACTTTTCTTTATACTTCTACAGGAGCCCTTATTCGGCTCCTGGGAATATGATGAGATCTGCATTTGTGAAGCATTCTGTAAAGTGTCCTGAAAAATTACTAACAGTGGCAGAACCAGCAATATTCTTACCCAAAATAATGCTATTGACAGTAAGACGGAAGCAGGATCTCTTCCACATCTTTTTTTTTTTTTTCAGGTTCATTTATTTTGAGAAAGAAAGTGAGAGACAGAGAGAGAAACAAAACACAAGTGGGGGAGGGGCAGAGAGAGAGAGGGAGAGAAAGAGAATCTCAAGCAGGCTCCACGGAGCCTGATGCAGGGCTCGAACCACAAGATCATGACCTGAGCCCAAGTCAGACGCTTAACCCATTGAGCCACCCAGGCACCCCCACATCTTTGTTTTTAATCACAATGCAGTTCTCCAAGGGTTAACAAGCTTTGCCGCTTATTATTTTTTTTTAATCTACCCCCTAACTTTAAAAATTCATTTAATGTGGATGGGCCTGTCAAGCTTATTTAAATTGATTGCATGACTGAATGTCAGTCCAAGGAGATAATGGCGCCAGTTCTTACACAAGTTTGGCTTTGTTATTATATCCATGAGCTACAGTAGTTATGATTCCTTAATTAGAAGGGACCTAGAGAAATGTTTTTAATTCTTTTTTAATGTATGCACTGCTGCTGAAATTGCAGACATTGAAGAATATTGATTTTGTTCTCTTACTAAGAATTATGAGTTGGTGACGTTCTTGAAAAAAAAATTTGCAGGATGGATTTGGTAGAGGGCCCTTTAAAGGTGGACATTTTACCATTGACTCATTAATTTAGCCATGTCGTGATGGGGAAAACAATCCATCCAAATAGCGGATGGCCACTGTGGCATCTGGATAACTGACCTGTTGACAAAAGTATTCATTTCTCCAGAGTATTCTCCAACAGACTTGAGTCCAAATGTGACTTTTTTGATGAAGTTTCTCCTGCTAGGTCATACGTATCTCTTCCCCATGTTCCCTGTTTTCCTGCTATGATTAAAATGGCCAGGTTCATTAAGGGATGAAGGATAAACAGAATGCCTTTCAGCATGCCCTTTGGGAGCAAAGAGCATTCTGAGGAAGAAGTTCCTCTCAGATAGGGAATGCTGAATGGAGGTTGATTGTCAAAGGGCACCAGTTAAATATGATTGATAATGTCTTGATATTATTTCTTTGATCTTATTTCTTTTTTTCTCTCTTTAATCCACATGAATAATAATGAACACAGCTGAGTGAATGAGCACAAAAGCAGATAAGCTACTGTGCACATTTTATACCCTCCAATCTAATGAGCACATTGTCTTCAGCATCATTAATGAGTTTTGCAAAATCCGTAATATTTTTATAGAACACTACTGCAGCTTGTTTAAGGGTCATTTGGCCATATTTTGCCCCTGGCACCAGAGTGATGGCTTAATTTTTAATTACAAATGCTAATTCTAATTAGCACGCCTAGAAAAGTCAGACGGAGTTCTGTGTGACCCTGTCTGCCCCCCTGCACCCCAGATGCCAACTTGAACCCCAAAGCCAAACATATGAACTCTCTGCATTGCCTGAGAAAGGCTGCTGAAGCAGCTGTTATATCCCCCATGGTAGATGTGGAGTCAGGGAGTATCTTGATACAATTATCACAATAATATTTTCACTCTGCAGCTACTGCACCCTAAAGTGGCTATGTCAGGACATCATTTCTTCTTTTCCTATTTTCTCCACCACAAGCCCAGACTAACAATTGGATTTGGCAGCTGCCGAGCTACCCTAATATAGCAGCAGACGAATCCAGGCAAAGAACAGATCTATCACTGTATCTGACTGATCTTTCTGCTTATGCACAGTGACAAATTCTCACCTCTCCATATAGATCAGCGGGCACTGTAACCAGTCAGTCACGCATAAGTTGTGACAGCGCATCACAAGATTGGCATTTTGGAGCCCCGGAGAACAAGGTGAAACATGCAGTTATTTTACATGAAAACTGCAGTCTTTCCCAAAGCAACATAGAAGTGTGTGTGTGTGTGTGTGTGTGTGCGCGCGCGCGCGACTTTTACAAAAAGAGACATACTGTTCAGTTCACTTTAGTAAAATACGTAGAGAAAGGAGATAAAAAATAAATCATTGTGCCACAGGACAGGGATTGACACTGTTCGTTGGATAAAGGCTACCCAGTTTTCTTTTCCCAATTGCTTCTAAGTTACTCAGAGTGGCTAAATCAAGGGAGCCTCTGCCTAATGGGAATATGCGTCCATGTCTCTGGGATTCCAGAACTATGCTTAGGATGACAGATGAAAAAAATCTTGGGATAAATTTTCCCATGTTTCTCCTCCTACTTCCAGTGAAATACACTCTCAGAAGGCTTCTCTTTGCCCTCATGAAACCAAAAACTCCCACTTTTATCTCTCAACTTAAGAATGTTGAGGGGCGCCTGGGTGGCTCAGTCGGTTGAGCATCTGACTTCAGCTCGGGTCATGATCTCGCAGTTTATGGGATCGAGTCCCGCACTGGCTTTGTGCTGACAGCTCAGAGCCTGGAGCCTGCTTCAGATTCTGTGTCTCCCTCTCTCTTTGCCCCTCCCCTGCTCACATTCTGTCTCTCTCTGTCTCAAAAATGAATAAACATTAAAAAAAAAAAGAATGTTGAGGGTACCTGGATGGCCCAGTGGGTTAAGCGTTTGACTTCAGCTCAGGTCATGATCTCATGGGTTCATGATTTCGAGTCCCACATCGGTCTCTGTGCTGACAGCTCAGAGCCTAGAGCCTGCTTTGGATTCTGTGTCTCCCTCTCTCTCTCTACCCCTCCCCTGCTCTATCTCTCTCTCTCTCTCTCAAAAATAAATAAACATTAAAAAAATTATTAAAAAGAATGTTGAGAAATGATTTCAGTATTTGTACAGATTTTAGACTCCCTTTGTTGTTTCATGGTAAACATATGCACACACACACACACACACAACGCCTGGCTGCTTCAGAAGTGTTTCAAGGTATATCATGAAAATCATACCCAAAAGCTATCCATATTTGGAGGAAGGCAGTAACTTGCTAATAAAAGAAACCTATTAATAATGTGTGTTGGAATGTATAGTTTAGAGGTGTACAAAGTAAGCGTATTTAATATTTTTCAAATATAAGGAACTAAATCTAAAAACCAATGACTCAATAATAAAGTATTGTAGAGTTTTAGGATTGTTGTTGTTGATTATCTGTAAGTTACAGATGTAAGAAATAATAAATTGTGTCTGAAGACAATCTCAGGTCATTGGCTCAAAAGATAACCCCCAAATGGAAACAACATAATCATATATAAAAATAAATCTACTGCAAAGTCTCATCACATATAAAAAATTGCCCTGCTTGTATAAAGTATTAAATTTTTCCATTAAATTTGCTTCTAAGAAAAGACAAGACTTTATTCAGTCGATGATTTAGATATTTAAATGCAGGCTTAGTTAAAATTTAGGTTTAAATAGTTAATATAACATCTATTTTTAGGTTTGGTTTGAAAAAAGGGAGGAATCAGCTGTTATACTTTCTGCGCTTAAAAGGAGCTAAGGCACTGCATTAAAATTGAGTAGGAATTCAGTGTTTAATGATGATGATGATGATGATGACGATAAGGAGGAGGAGAAATGTAAGAGGTGGTAGAAAAGGAAGAGGAGATTAAAGAAATTATATTAACTCTGACATAATCTTGTAGGATGATGTAAAGAAAGGACACTGTGTTAGCAAACTAGTTTTTTGAGTTTATGTAAGTCTTTGGAAATATACATTAACTGAAACTCTTCACCTCTTTTGGGAACAATTAAAGCACCATTAAGTAATTAAAGATTATAAACAATTCACAATCCCCCTTTCTCTTACTTTCTTTAGCAAACCCACTGGCTATATTATTTCAAATCAGCTGCCCACTCTGACTGTCTTGCAGTAATAAGACCAAGTCAGTAACTTCCAGGTTCCAAAA
This sequence comes from Neofelis nebulosa, assembly GCF_028018385.1. NCBI lineage: Eukaryota > Metazoa > Chordata > Mammalia > Carnivora > Felidae > Neofelis > Neofelis nebulosa. The sequence continues at coordinate 78,938,764 of NC_080793.1, read as the reverse complement.
ATGGATTGTGTAGCTGGAGTCATTTATTAAATTGTTCCCATTGCAGAAAAAGGGTGGGGCGGTGCGGGGGGGGGGACCTGACATCCTGAAGATGTAAAAACTACAAAGAGGAAATGTCAGCTGACTAGCCCAAGGTCACCTGGTGAGACAGTGATAAAGACAGAAGTTTAATATTTGCCATTCAAAACCCTTTTAACTTGCATAGAAAAGGAAGCATTTTTAAGCTTTCCTCAAATGTGTGAACATGCTCATGACCCACATAAGGAAGAATTCTCTCTCTTCTATTGATATTGAACTTTTCTTCTTTGCACGTGCAGTTCACTTATTTGAACTGATTCCCACAATATTTGAGGATATATATTAGGCAGATATAAAACCCATTTTACAAATAAGGAAACTGAGCCCCAGGAGCTTAAATGACTCACTTCAGGTTATAGAACCAGCTAGGAACAGAATTGGAAGTGGAACGGAAACCTTTATTCTCCTAATCTAATATTTTTAAGAACATCACAATGCTTCCTTCATCATTACCTCCTCCACATGCTCTCTGGCACAAAAATCTGGCTTCTGCTTAGGGGATTTGAAGAATAAAGACTGTACATTTTCTTACTTATGTAGTAAACAGAGGTGAGTGGGACATGAATATTTTAAGCATCTGAAAGCAAAGGCACTGTTGTACGCACGGCTTTCTAGTTCTTAAAGGGTTTATTTTTTTCCTCTTACTTTTGTCTACTCAAAAGCAAGTCCCCTCCTGAAACTTGAAAAGCCTAATTTGTTTCCTCCACATGAAACCCTCAACCCTGGTTAAATGTAAGAAATCTTCAAGCAGGTGTTTGTTTTCCTAAAAATAAGAATGACATTTTAACTTTCTTCATTCTACTACAAAAGTAAGCATTTTATTCATTAGTTTAAAATGAAACATTTTCAAAGAGCTTCATTGCTGACTAGATTCATGCCATTTGAAGTTTTAAATGTCATTTGATGAGTTTCAGCAGTACATAGAAATAATAAAAAGATTTTTCGTTAACTGATAAAACACACAGTATTCTTATTCTCAAGAACACTTGGGTAATTTTAAAAGTGGAATGAAATGTTATCACTGGAGAAATTTATCTGCATTTGCCCACTATTCACAATAAAAAAAACCTAAAGATAAATAAAAGAAAACAAAACTAGGATTTGAAAAGCAGGGAAAACATTTCCAAGAGGCCACCTCTTTAGCACAATTTACTGTGAAAGTACTTTCTCTTGTAGTGTTTTGCTTCAGCAATAGCAATATAATTACTGTGTACTTCAATTATTACTTCAATTATGTATTAGTAATTATATAAAAAATGTTTTTTCAATGTTTATTTTTGAGAGGCAGAGAGAGACACGGGGCGAGATGGGGGGGGGGGGGGGGCGGGCAGAGAGAGAGACACACACACACACACACACACACAGAATCCGAAACAGGGTCCAGGCTCTGAGCTGTCAGCACAGAGACCCATGCGGGGCTTGAACCCACGAACCAAGAGATCATGTCCTGAGCCAAAGTCTGAGACTTAACCGAGTGAGCCACCCAGGCGCCCCTTGTATTAGTAATTATTAATTTCAGTTCATATACAAAGAAAATGAGAACTGTGGGAGGCATTTGTATACATATGTATTTATTATGCATGATCTACTTCATAAAATAATTTTGAGTTGCTTGCAATAAAAGACAAAGATGCAAACAATAAATAAATAAACAGGGTTAAAAAGAAAAGCTAAATAGTAAAAGGGAAGTAGTCCAGTTGTGATGAAGAGCATGGACCTTGGAGTCAGATAAAATTGGGTTTGAATCCAAGCTGGGCTGTGTGACCTTGGACAATTTCCCCAACCTCCCTAATCTTCAGCTCCGTAATCTAAAAAACGGAGATAATAATGACCCCCTCCATGAAGAAAACAGTGGCTGTTTTCGTCTTTATTCCTGAAATGTCTTTACTGATGGACTCTTGCAATTAGACACAAAAACAAAATTCTGAGTGTCTTCCTTTGCCACTACTCATGAGAACATCGATAGAAAAACAAATGCTGAAAAAGTTCATTTTTTTATGAGGTTAGAGAGATCAAATTAAATTGTAAAACAAATTCTGTAGAAGGGCATTCATGAATGTGTTTCATATGTTGAGCAATGCCTGTGAAAATAAGCAATCAGTGAAGAACCACAGCGGAAATCCATAGCAAACATCAGAGAGAAGCACGTACCTTTATTCTTAAAGCTCGAGGTATGTTTTGCATTAGATTTCATCGAGAAGTTGCTGGTTGCTCTTTGTAACACCCCTTGAAATGCAATGTCTTAGAGAAACTAATTCCAGAAGACCATGAAAATGAATGCATGGCATTCCAAGATTGGTCACTGTTCGGATGAGAACAAATGAAAGAAGCAGAAAATTATGTACAAAACCACTCACTTCGAATGAATATACTTATGTAGAGAGATTAAGCTGGCACGTTCTATTAGTAACTTCAATAAATATTTATTGAAAGGGGACCATTATTTCTTAGTGTCTGGGCTATAGTATCAATAGACTAGATAAGGTTCTGGCCCTCAGAAAGCATTTTATTCATTATTTCAGTAAGAGAGACGAATCATGAACAAAGAAACATGACAACAAAAATCATACAAATGACCGTTATTGGTAAATATCATGAGCTAATATAAAGCAGGTAAAGTAATAAAGGGGGATAGGAAACCAGAGGCCACCTTTTATTATGATTGTCATGTGTGGGTAAAAGTAAACATGATTTTCAAGCACAATTCCAGAAAAACCTGAAGTTTGATAATTACATAGACCAGATCAACCTACCCACCCAGCCCCTCAGCACCAAAAGCAACTAAAAATTATATAAAACATAAAATATATATAAACAGGGTATATATGGGGATCTCTTGTTCCAACCCCACTCGCCCCATCTACTCCACTGTAGTTCATCATTTTTATTAGTTTCTTATGTATCCTTCTATTCCCAGCTATGTGACCTGGGAGATATTACGTAACCTGTGTTTCAGTTTCTTCACCTGCAAAAGCAGAGATAATATCATCTACCTAAAGGGTCTTAAATGAGGATGAATTGGGTTGACAGTCATAAAAAAATACATAGAAGAGTTCCTGAAGTGTTAGGTACATACTTAAGTAAATCAATACGTTAAGCAAATATACTAGTAACTTCCTCCTTTATTGTCCAAAGGAAGAATGTAACGTATTCTGTTTTATACTTTATGCTTTTTCTATTTAATATATTTTTTAAAACGTGTCATTATTAGTACATGGAACTTTCTCCTTTTTCCTAGATGCAAAGTATTCCATTGGTCAGATGTCCTATATTTGGGTTAACCATCTCTCCATTGCTGATCATTTGGAATGTTTTCTTTCACAAACAGTGCTTCAGTGAACAACTTCACAAGTACACCATTTTATAGGCATGCAGGTAAATCTGTAGGACAGATTTCCAGAAGCGATATTGCTGGGTCAAGAAGTAAGTGCAATTGTTATTTTACTAAATATTCCCAACCATCTCTCTGTAGTGATTGTACCATGTTGTACCCCCACCAGCAATCAATGAGAACGAGAAATAAGAGTACATTGCCAGAGTCAAAAAAGTAGACTTCTGAGAGGCATAAGAAAAGGGGGGGGGGGGGGAACAAAACTGAGAAGAAGTGGAGGCTATACTATTATATTTAAAAGATAGTTTAAGAACTAAAAGTGGTGTCCACAGTAAAGGACAATCCCCTCTGTAAACAACCATCTTATCCTCTAAATCACCTTCCATTTTCTTTCCTTTCCTTTCCTTTTCTTTTCTTTTCTTTTCTTTTCTTTTCTTTTCTTTTCTTTTCTTTATTTGAGAGAGAGAGAGAGAGAGAGCATGAGCAGGAAGCAGAGAGAGAGAGGGAGAGAGAGAATCCAAAACAGGCTCCGTGCTCTCAGCACAAAGCTGGATTCAAGGTTTGAACCCACGAACCATGAGATCACGACCTGAGCTGAAACCAAGAGTCTGATGGTTAACCGACTGAGCCACCCCAGTGCCCCTCACCTTCCATTTTCTTAAACGGAATCTATTCAACTTGTGGTTTATTGTTTTCCTAAGCTACATTTTTGTGTTTTGGCAATGATGCTGTTCAAAAAAAACAAAAAAAAACAAAAAAAGAGTGTTTATCATTTTGACATGTGTTTAAAGTGTAAATGATTTTCAGAGTTTAAATATAAAGTTCTGCATAGAAAAAAAAATGCTTTGCCTTCAATAAACTTATAAACATACCTAATCCAGAATGAGAGAGAGAAGAAGAGGTGCATTTAAGCCGTTTTTCAGCCCAAGGAATCTGCCAGCCCCTAAGACCTTCCATTTTGATGACCACGGGGGGTGGGGGAGAGAGTTGAAGAGACAGAATAATGATCTTAGGACCTTCCCCAAATGGAGATTCTAGTGAGAGACCCCCCACATAAAACTGGGAAAGGCCATTAATCCCTTGGCATTAGAGGAAAAAAGTCTTTCTTTTGGAAATTCATAACCACAAAATAGTTCTTTTGTGGATTTGCATCCCACGTTTATAGGACCTATGTGTGTGGGGGGAGAACACTATCCAATTTAAAAATTTACTATTTTATTTTATTTTATTTTATTTTATTTTATTAAGAGAGGGAGAGAGAATGTGAAGGGGGGGGGGGCAGAGGGAGAGAGAGAGAGAGATAGAATCCCAAGCAGGCTCCATGCTCAGTGCCGAGGTGGGGCTGGATCATGCAACCCTGAGATCATGACCTGAGCCGAAATCAAGAGTCGGAAGCTTAACCAGCTGAGCCACCCAGGCACCCCTCAAAAATGTATTTTAAATAATTGCCGGTACCCTCAGATCCCTAACAGAAGCAAATGCAATCTGCTCTAGAAAATTGAAACTTCAACCCAAATCTCAAAGAATTCAGAAAAAAGTTCTAAGAAACATAAGTTAGCAATCAAAAATGACCCAAATGCTAAAGGAAACAAGGCATTCCGACAGAAACACTAGACAGCAAAGCTAGATTCAGAAAGACTTCAGGTATTGGGATTATAAAATTCAAAACAGGGATATGTTAACTATGTTTCAGAAAACAAAAAGTGATACATAATATGTGACTAATAAGAGACGACAAGACTGAGCATATTGGGGGAAAAAAGCAAAACCTTATATAAAGAAAAACAGATTAATTTAGAAGCCCAAGGAAGTTGGAGTGAAAAAGAAAGACCTTAGCTTTGATGGAAGAGTTTGAACTGTCGAAATGATGCATATGTGTTCCAATAAAAACAAACTGAGTCAGTAGATACTGTCTCCCTAATCGCTGGTATCGAAAGCTAATATAATCCTTTATCAGTGATCTTTAAAAGAGAGTTGGGAAATGTTTTCCTTTGTGGTAATGCGAAGGAAATTAATATCACTTCATCTGAGCACGAAAAGAAATTACTGGGAGACACAGTCTCAGCTAAATGCATATAATAGGAAGCCTAGCTTCGTCTCTCTGTGTAAACGAGGATGTGATGTGGGCTTGCAATTAAATAGAACACCTTGAAGCTAGACTCAAGTGCTAGAGGATTTTGTTTCCAATCCCTTGACCTAGGGCTTAAATTGGATGGAATCTTTCAGAATAGTGTGCCAGTGACTCGCTTTGGTGGGGAAGAGCCGGTGAAATGTACTGTCAGCAGGCACAATGCCTTTTCGCTTTCTTATTCTGTCTTCATTACTCGCCCTCAGCCCCCACCTCCTCCACACACTCCCTTTGCCTCGGTGCCCCTGTTTGCTCCATTCTCTATCATTATCCTTCTGATTTGAGGACACAGCTATTGATGTTGATTGCTATCTGGTCACGTGAGGGAGGCTGAAAAGGCCCACACCGGTACAGCAAGCCCTCTTTTCTTCACTCGCACACACGTAAAGACCGTTCCTTAGTTTCCAGCAACCGCAGGATGTCTGTGCACAATTGCACAGTTCTGTACTGGAAATTGTTAAAAGCAAAGATGGGGGAAGGGAAGGGATGTGCTCCGCTGATTGCTTCGTAATTTTCTAATTTGCACACAGTGGGTCAAAATAAATAAATACACACGTTCACTGAGGGGAGTGCTCCCGGTTTAGAGGACTAGTTCTGTGCTATCGGCTGCCTTCAGAGCCTGAACCTCTTCTCCCTCCTCCCTCCATGTTTACCCTGCCCTGCCTCACCAGACTCATGTGCAATACTGTAGCTCCTGGAGGCTTTGATTCTGGGGCCCCATCACCACAAGCTTTCCTCTGGATTTTTTACCGTGCGCATCCTGCAGAAACGCTACAGACAGTCCTCTCCCCTCGATGTGCACCCCGATCCTCTGGGAGGAAGACTTCCCCACCCCTAGCCAGCTCCATCAGCTGAGTCAACTCCAGCCTGCAGAAGGATGACAAAGGTCACAGCCAGATCCTCATCATCTACAGGGATAAACAGATCTCTGAAAGCAGATCTTTAGAATTGGCATTCAGGGACACCTGGGTGACTCAGTCAGTTAAGCGTCCGACTTTGGCTCAGGTCATGATCTCACAGTTTGTGAGTTCGAGCCCCACGTCAGGCTCTGTGCTGACAGCTCAGAGCCCGGAGCCTGCTTCAGATTCTGTGACTCCCTCTCTCTCTGCCCCTCCCCTGCTCATGCTTTCTCTCTCTCTCTCTCTCTTTCTCTCTCTCTCTCTCTCTCTCTCTCTCTCAAAAATAAAAAAAAAATGATCATTAAAAAATGGAAAGAATTTGCATTCAGCATGGCCACTAACTGGTTGTGTACCATGGGGAAGGTGGGGACATTGAACTCTTCAGAAGCTTGTTTACCTCATCTTAAAATTGGGATTCGTTACACAGGATATTGTGGCACTTTAACGTGGAAAGGTTTTGGAACTGATTTTGGAAATCCTAATGTACTTATGCCAGAAATGTGAATTCTTCTTCTTCTCTTCTATTTCCATTGCCACAAGGATTTCTTGCAGCATTCATTTCAGGGATCCTTCCTTTTGCTTTTCAAAGGGATAGCTAGCTCGTGTTAGGTTGGCTGGAGCCCATGGTTTAATTAAAGCTAATCCCTACCAATTTTTTGCTTCAAATGGGGCCTTTTGGATGCCCTGTTATAACCCAAAACGTTGTTTAAATAATGGTGATTTCCGTCCCACTGGTCGATCTACTAGAGGTAATATTGTAGTGACTCTTTTTATCTATCAAATCTCTCCATTATCTTATGCAAAAAAAAAAAAAAAGAAACAAGAAAGAAAACTAGCCCAGTGGACTCTTTGACATGACCCAAGTCTATGTTTATAGTAACTATATCTTACATTATCATGGCTACGTCATTCTCTGTTCCAGCAGGTGGATGAATCCGATTCTCCAATTAGGAGAAGTTTCTTAACATAGGTAATGTCTGAGAAAGGCCTTTGAGAATCACAGAAAGAGGTACTCCCCTCAAGAAGAGGAACAAACCAGGGTAAAGGCAGAGAGGTGAGGTTGGAGAGAAGTTGTAGAGAAATCATCTGGTTAAGTTAGGACAGTTCCTCTGAAAGGAAAAAAATTCCGGGGTCAATTAAGTTTGGAAACAGTTCATGAATCCTTGTTGGAGATTTATAATGAGCATGAGAATAATAATCTGTAATATGGAAATTAGTTTAGTGACTCTTATTTTACCTGAAAATAATTTTTTTTCCCCAGGGGGCATGATGTGTCTGTTATCATTAGTGAGAACCAATTATAAATAAATCATCTCGTGGTCCATGAGGGCTGTGAGTTCGAGCCCCGCGTCGGGCTCTGTGCTGGCAGCTCAGAGCCTGGAGCCTGTTTCAGATTCTGTGTCTCAGTCTCTCTGACCCTCCCCTGTTCATGCTCTGTCTCTCTATGTCTCAAAAATAAATAATTGTAAAAAAAAAAAAAATTAAAAATAAATAAATAAATAAATAAATCAGTGGTAGAGCTTTTAAATCAGAGTCAAAGTCGACATTTTGTTTCAGGCATATTCATCTAATAATATGCAAACACATACAAATAAAAAGATAAAAATTATCAATGGAAAGATATTTACAGGCTGTTTATTAATCCAGGAGAGTGGTAGTAGTGAGAATTTTCTGTTATGCAAAAAAAAAAGGACAGACACAAAGACTTGGCAGAAATGGAAAATGTGGGCTTTTGCTTCTGTTTGATTATTGGGGATAATCTAGAGAAAATAATCTAAAAAGGACTTGGAGGTTTCAAACTGGGGTTACAGGAAACAATAATGGGTTTGATTTTAGCTATCCACGGCAGACTCAAGGTGACGGTGGGACAGTGGTAGAAATGTGAATTTACACCTAGAAAGGAGAGATATGCCAGAGTTTGAGGAATCATCTCAGAAAGGTCACTGTTGAAATTGCTAAAGCAGCTTCTATTTCAAGACTTTAGTGAGATAAGAGATGAGGGCTGAGGGAAGAACCTTGGGGGATTGTCTGCACTCGGGAAGCAGGAGAAAGAGGTGCTAACAAAGATACACCAAGAAAGCAAAGAACCGGGGCGCCCGGGTGGCTCAGTCGGTTGAGCGTCCGACTTCGGCTCAGGTCATGATCTCACGGTTCGTGGGTTCGAGCCCCGCATCGGGCTCCGTGCTGACAGCTCAGAGCCTGGAGCCTGGTTCGGATTCTGTGTCTCCCTCTCTCTCTCTGCCCCTCCCCCACTCTCTCTCTCTCTCTCTCTCTCTGTCTCAAAAATAAACAAACATTAAAAAGAAAGAAAGTGAAGAACCACTGTAGGTCACCATCACAGAAGCAAGTGGGGGAAAAAGATGGGGTCGAGAAGGAAGACCTAATCAATGGCTTCGTAAACTGATGAGAGTTTCAGGAGGCAGAGAGCTAAGAAAAAGCCACTGACTCTGATGATTAGAAGGTTAACCACTGACAAGCTTCGATGGAAAAATTTGGGGAGGCAGCAAACAGACTGACAGGAGCTGAGGTAGTTCTCGGTGGTTCTCAGCCCAGCACAGTGCATCTGCATCACCTGTGGATTCGGCTTCGGCACTGGTGTTACTCTGTTCTTTTTGTGTAATGCGTATAATCAGAACCCACACCTGGGGGTTCAGATTCAGCTATCTTAAATCACTTGCGAATGAATTAGTGGTGATAAAAATAGAGCAAAGAGCTGTGTTCTAAGAATTTTGGCAATGAGAAGGAAGAAAGAAGAGTGTCAAGATCAAAATCTGTTGGGTTGTGTTGGTTGTATTTTGTTTTTAAGAGGAGAGATCAGAGGTTATAGGTTGGTAGGATGGAAAACCATAGGAAAAATGTATGTGAGGTGATCCCTGATGAAGCACAGCCCAGAGGCAGGGAGGAAGGAATGGGATCTGAGCATGAGTGCAGATCATGGCTTCAAATAAGTTTTGATCTTCCTTGGAGGGAAGAAAGATAGAGGAAGAAGAGGCGAGGTTCGTTAAGGTGTAGAGGTAGGGAGATGTGGGAAGGCAGTTTTGATGATTGTAGACTGTCCATTTCGTGAAGTGTTAAATAGTGTTTATTTGTATCACCTAAATTGTTTTCTTGAATCATTTTTTTTAACACAAATTTCTGTCAGTTAACAAAGGACAAAAGAGCAGCTGAGAGTGAAGGGGACTGGATTAAGATAAGGGAAGCAAGACTGGGGAAGGTTTGTTATAGCTGATCTGGGAATTTCTAATAGTAGATTCAAGAGGCACGATTCTAAATAGGGTGGTTAGAGAGACCTCACTGAAATGGTGACATTTGTGCCTAGATCTCAAGTTGGTGAGGGAGTAAAAGGTGTGGATATCTGCTCAAGAGCAGCATCCCAAGCAGAGAGAACAGCACGTGCAAAGGCCCTGAGGTGGGAGAATACCTGATGTGTTAAGTGAACAGCAAAGTGCCAGAAGATAAAGTCAGAGAATTCAAAGGGGAAAGAGTGCTCATGATTACCGTAATCCATGATTACATAGGACCTTGTGCATGATTGCAAGGAATGTAAGTTTATCTTGTGTAAAAATGGGAATCCCCTCAAGGATGGAGTGGGGAGTTGACATGGTTAATCCAGGCTATAAAGTAGTGTCTTGGACCAAAACCGTAGCCCTGAAAGTGTTTTGGGTTATTTTTTTTTTTTGATACTGAGTTATTAAAATTTAGTATTTAATGTATTAAAAGTATATTTAAATACTTTCTAAAGAAAGAACCAAGAGTTGCTGATGGATTGAATATAGTGTATGAGAAATCAGGCAGGGATGAGTCCCTGTTTTTCTTAGCATGAGCATCTCGGGCAATAGCATTACCAATAATGGGATGACCATGGTGGACAGGGCCAGGGAAAGAAGGGAGATCGGCTCCTGTGTGTGAGGTAGCTGTTGCTATTGTCACTTTGCTTATGGTCACCTTCTCTACTCAGCAGACCTTACCTTTTGCATTGAAATGGTATTATCTTTGTGGAGATAAGAGGTTAGTTTTGTTGTTTGTATTTAGAAAGTTGGACAGAGCTTCACAACTCCAGTTTCTCCGAAACAGCAGTGCCTATTGGCTGAGAAGTATCAACAATATATGATTCCAAGATAACACAGGGCCAAATCACCTACTAGAAATGAGCCTTCTGGTTAGAAAAGATTTCCTTCATCCCCTGGAATTCAGTATTTTTTTTCCAGATGAATTCTTTATAGTGTTTCTTATTTTGCATTTTTTTTTTTTTTTTTTTTTTTTTAGAATAAGTGGATTTACAACATAATCTCAGCTGCCGCCCACAGTTACACAAGCAGTGCACTGCACAAGCTCAGGAACCACCATTTACATGGTGGCCTCCACTTCCTGCACAAGACAGCTACCCAGAAAGCAGTATCTGTTTCAAAAGTAGTAGCTAGTCATTGCAGAAATACATAAAAAGCAAACAAACAAACAAACAAACAAAAAACATTAACAAAGGTTAGTGAGCCCTTTGACATCTAGTGGTGAATTTGCTTCCAGCCTTTTCTATGCATATGTATAAATATATGCTTTTGTTTTGCAAATTTGAGATAATGCTACAAACAAATTTAGCAGCCTACTCACTGTGCAGCTTTCATTTAGAATATTCTACTTAAAACATCCTATGTGTTTAATAATTGTACCATTATTGGATATTTATGTTCTTTCAAATAAAATCTATTAAGAATGATGCGATTCCCATCCATTATTCAAATTTCAAACTCTTTGTCTTTAACCACATCAAAGTGGGAATACTGGACCAAATGCTGAGTATTTAGAGACTTTCAACCTACTGTCAAATAATTTTCTGTGCAAGTTGGACATGTTCACATTCTCATTGACATTCTCTGAGATGCTTGCGTCATTCTACCCCTTTAAGGGCCAAGTGCTATTTCTAATTCCCTTTCTTGGGACCACACTAAGTGCTCTCATCAATTTATTATAGAAATTCAAATTCCAAAAAAACAACAGCTATCAATATTTTCTCAATTATTTTGAACTGTTTTATATATTCCCACCATTAATTCAGTTGATGTTTTAAGGGTGGAATTTGTTTTAATCTCGGGTGTTTTTTCAATTAAAGTAGAAAAGAACCAATCTATGCTTTTAAAATACGATGAAAGAAAAGTCACTTCCAAATACCATGCAGATGACAGTAAGGAAGAGAACTCACTGTTTTGAGAACTGTACCCTTTTCCAGTCCTAACTGACTTAATAAGCGCTGATTAACTGAACCACTGATAAGTGGTTCTTAACTTTGACTGCAAATTAGACCTGAACTCCATCTCCAGAAATTTTCATTTAGCAGAGCAAGGAGGGGGCTTGGGTAACTATAAGTTTGGAAAAACGCCACAAGTGGTCTTTTAGCCTAGCCAGGTTGAGAACTGCTTTTCTGTTAGTTTCCAGCAAAAGAAAAGTAGCTTTTATTTCTAGTTCTCCTCAACTTCCTCTTAATTGGACAATGCTAACTTGGGTCCCTTCTACCTTTCAATTACTACTTGACAGTCCATTTGGCAGAAAAGGATGTCACTTCGAACAGTTTTCTCTTCCCCTTTTATATAACTACTCTGGAAGAAAGCAGTTCTTGGGTCAGTCTTATATGCTGGTCATAAACAGCAAAATCTAAAGGAGCAACACACAAAAAAAATATATGAACATTTAGAGCTGCACTGTTCAATATGGCAGCCATTAGCCACATGGGGCTGTTGAGCAGTTAAATATGGCTAATTGAAACTGACAAGTTCTACAAGCATAAAATGCACAATGGACTTTGAGGACTCCAAAAAAAAAAAAAATTAAAATATCCTACTGATGATGTTCATATTGCTTACATTGTTAAAATGATGATATTTTGGATATACTGGGCTAACTAAAAAGGGTTATTAAAATTTCACCTGTTTCTTTTTATGCTTTTTAAAATGCGGCTTCTAGAAAATTTTAAATTACATATGAAGCTTGCATTATACTCTATTGGACAGCACTGATCTAGAGATAAAGCATGCCCACTGAAGCAAATTAAATTTATTCTCACATTATTGGAAATTTAGGCATCTAAAATTACACAATATAATTGGAGACTTAGATAATTTCGTTTTGTTTAATCTTAAGCATATTCATAATATATTCATAATATATATAAAAATCTCTCAGAGTAATTGCAGCTCAAGAAGTTTGTCCTGGAAAAAAAAAATGATAGTGGTTACCATTGTTTGATTTTCAAAACTTTATTGTGGATTGTGTTTTACAACATGAATATTTTAATTGATTTGACAGAACTGCTGAAGATTTTTCGAGCATAGAACTAGTTGTTAATTCAAATACATTAAAATAAGACTTTCTCTCTCTCTCTCTCTCTCTCTCTCTCTCTCTCTCTCTCTCTTGTCAGGCAGAGTGGCCAAGGGGCAGCCCAGTTGTAGCCCAGGAGGACAGATTACTGTTAAGGGCATAATAAAGTACTGTTTCCAAAATGGAATCTCTGGGAATCCAGAGAAAATAACCAGCCTGGATGCGGCAAACCAGACACGGTTGTTACAACACAAACTCTGGACGAAGCCAGATAGGGTTAGCAGCAAATTCTGCAAACAGCTACAGCATGGCAGTGTGGACAGGCAGGCTATCTGGCCGGACGCTTCAGGGCACACAGCAGCAATCACTGTCAGAGGGATGTCTCCAAACTCTGATTACTGTCTCAATCCACAGGATAATCCGGGGTGCAACTCTGGAAGGAAGCAGTTGTCTCTTTGAGGTATAAATCTCACCACCAACTTCAGGGCTATGCTTTCGATTTTCTTCACAGATACCTTTCTCTAGTCAAATGAAACCATGCCTTTCTCATATAAGAACATTAACTCTTCGGTATCATCTAATGTTAGACCACAGAATCGCAGTATGTAGAACGTTAGAACTGGAAGGGGCTTTCCTGAGATCATCCAGGGATGTTGATTAATGTTATGAAAGAAGAAAGTTCTGGGGGGGGGGGGAAGGTTTAACTATTAAAAGGAATTCTGTTCTTTCTGAGTCTTCTTGAATGCTATTAATGGACATCATGATTCTTCAAGTTGGTGATACGGTATGTGGCATTTTCCAAACCTTTATGCTATACCCAGTGGACCCACTGCTCAGAGCATCACAGTTTGGAAAACTTGAGCTAGTTCTTCCCACTTGTTTCCCAAATGAAGTCCTAGGGATGCATATAGTAATCTGTCCATAGTAACAAAGGGAGTGAATGGATGAGTCTAGAACTCATTTTGTTAACTCTTCACCGGAAGAAAGGAAATTATGTTTCAGAACTATGCTCAGGTAAAATTCAGTATGTTGGTAAATAATGTTGCTGTACATCCAGAGCTGGCTTTTTAAACTTTTTGCCTGGGACCCACTGTTGAAAGATTTTTCCTTATGACCCAGTGCACATACACACGTGCTGACACACACACACATTGTGCACATAAATTTACATATCATAAAATAGCGCCTGCCCTTGCTCCATGTGCTACGCTCTTTATCTTCAAGTTTTTCAATGTTGGTTGTACAATTTGTTTATAAGAACATGGGAAATTTGAATAATGACTAAATATGTGATGACATTGAGGCATTTGTTTTTAGATGTGATAATAATTTGGTAGTTATCAAAATAAAAAGTGCTTATATGTTCTTGTTTTTAGGTAAAATGATAAGATGCATGGAATTTGTTTCACAATAATTCAGGAGGAGAGAGGGTAGGTGAGGTTGAGATGAGATTGGCCATAAGATGATAATCATTGAGACTGGGTGACATACACCTGTTAGTTGATTGTGTTCTTTTGCCCGCTTTTCTGTGTGTTTGACATTCTCCATAATTATTTTTACTTTAAGGAAATCAAAGATTTAGCGATCCACTACAGAGTTGTTTTTTTTTTTTTAATTTTTTTTTCAACGTTTTTAATTTATTTTTGGGACAGAGAGAGACAGAGCATGAATGGGGGAGGGGCAGAGAGAGAGGGAGACACAGAATCAGAAACAGGCTCCAGGCTCCGAGCCATCAGCCCAGAGCCTGACGCGGGGCTCGAACTCACGGACCGCGAGATCGTGACCTGGCTGAAGTCGGACGCTTAACCGACTGCGCCACCCAGGCGCCCCTGATCCACTACAGAGTTTTTATAACCCACTGATAAACAGTGGTCCACAGTTTGAGGGAACACTATTTTAGAAAAAGAAATCTTGTCACAGGTGTTATTGTTTCAACTGATTAACTTGCTTAAGATACTGATTTTATTTAAAAAATAAAGTATAATTTTAACACAAAGCTATACAATTAAAGAAAATAGGGGGCACCTGGGTGGCTCAGTTGGTTAAGCATCTGACTTCAGCTCACCTCATGATCTCACAGTTTGTGAGTTCGAGCCCCACACTGGGCTCTCTGCTCTCAGCGCAGAGCCTGCTTCGGATCCTTTGTCACCCTCGCTCTCTGCCCCTCCTCCCCTCAAAAATAAACATTAAAAAAAAAAGAGAATTTTGCTACATCACAAATGAATTAAAATTTTCAAATAAAAGTTGGAATCAGTAGGTGATTTGGCTATCCATAAAGTCATTATTGTTTCTGTTAATACCCATTGATAAATTCTGTTAATAACATTCATTAATATAATTGTATTATCAATAATGATGGAGAAAATTTATCCATTTTTTTGTGTTGATCAGACCGTAAGAAAAATGCTGTATTTAATTCTGGCACCGAATTTTTAGAGGATTTAGACTAAAGAAGCAACCAGTATAGTAGGAGAGCTAAAGTATTGCCAAGCAAGAAGCCATCGAAAGAATAAAGGTGTGTTCAGATTAGAGGAAAGAAGATTTGGGTAGGCAGTGCTAAATAGCTTCTAAAATTTGAAGGGTTGTCATGTGGAAGACAGATTATATTTGTTCTGTAGGCCTTAAGGAAAAGTAGGACCAACGGGTAGAGGAAACATTGGGAGAAATTTGGGGTCACAGGATATGGCAGAACTTCTTACCAGAGCATTCAATATATGAAATGGGCTGATTCCGAAGAGGTGAGAATTCCATCAGTAGAAATGATTAAACATAAATGGGATAGTCATTTGGTAAGGATTGATTGATTGATTGATTGATTGATTTTGGAAGGGGTAATTCTCTTAAGAGCCTCATCTTACCACCCATTACGTAATGGGTAAGAGCACATATGCTGAAAACAGACAACCTGGATTTGAATCTTGACCAGGTACTTACTGGCTTTCTGACTTTTATCAAGTCCATTAACTTCTCTGGTCTTCAATCTCCTCATTTGGAAAACGTTAAGTATGATGACGGTACCACAGCTTAAGTTTGATATGCAAAGTAAGTGTTTATATACTTTGGAAGAGTGCCTAACATACAGTATGCACACACAATATAAGTGTTTAACTAGTTTAATATAGGCTTATGTTTCTACGCAGAGCAAAATGATTTCTCCCATATCATGTTTGTAGCATCATTCACTCACTCATTCATTCATTCATTCATTCAACAAATGAATGTATTGACCATATATAATTCACCATGTACTCTACTAGGCTCTAAGAACAGGGTGATCAGTATAGAGAGGATTCCTGCCATCACGGAACTTACATTTTCACAGGAAGTATGCACAGACACAGATGATGAAGATGTAAATATCCAACAAGAACAATAGCCAGTAACAAATGCTATGCAGTTAACACAAGACTAAGTGACAGAAAGTGGTTGGACAGTCATGGAGGATCTCTTTAGAGATCTGAATTGAAGGGAGGATTCAGCCTAGAGAACGTTTCAGACGCAACGTCCTGTTGGTGTAAAGGCCCTGAGAAGGAAACCAACTTGCCTTGTTCAGGGAAGGTCACTATCAAGTTTGGGAAACTAGGAGAAGGCTATCTGGAAAAAGTGGGGTTGGGGAATGGTAAGAGCCTTAGTACAGAATTTGGATTTTATTCTGAAAGCAATGAGAAACCATTGGGAGATCTTACCCAGAGAGGTAGGGAGTGGAAACAGAAGCAGGAAGACCAATTTGGGGTTGTCCTGGTAAGAGGAAATTGTTGAAATAATTACCTAACCTTAAATCTAGAACTACCAGATGGGACTTCTATAGTCCATCTCTTTTTTAATTTATATTTTGGTTCTAAAACAGATAAACATTTCATGTACTTACATATTTGGAAATCCAGAACCATAAACAAATACTGTTAACTCAAGGCAAGAATGTTCTCATTTTGTAGATAAGATCTTTGAGACCCAGAGTGGTAAAATGACTTAATTACGGTTGTATTTTGTTAACAACAGAACTAGAATCAGAATTAACGTCATGTGATTCACCAGTGACTGCAGAGACCAGCATTTATTTACCAAGAACTAGAGTCACCTTAACAATGAGGTGTATTTATATTACAAACAGGATTTTTATTTTTTCCAGCTTTATTGAGATATGATTGACACAGAATATTGTGCAAGTTTAAGGACTACAATGTGTTGATTTGCTACACTTAGATATCACAAAATTAGCTAACACCTGCATCACATCACCTAATTACTATTCCTTTTTTATAGTGAGAACATTTAAGATCTACTCTCTTAGTGACTTTCAAGTATGTAATGACTATGCTGAAATGTATATAACAAACATGATTTTAAATGCAGGAAATGAAGATACAAAGAGAGAGCACAGTCTATTAACATGAAGCTGTCAACAAATGAATTTCCATCTATATCTTTGCAGGTCAATTTGTCTACACAAATTGATTGCCAATTTAAAAAAAAAAAGCATTTTACACTTTCAGGGAGACATTTGTCATCACTTTCTGTTTTAACTGTCAAGTGAATGACTTCGAAGAAAACTGGAATCTTGCGATTTTCTACTCAAACCATAGAAGGCTGAGTTATGGCCACTCTCTAGTTCTCCTGACCCAGGCATAAACACGTATCACACTAGACTTCACATGAAATGCCGTGCAGTACTTTAGAACCTGCAGATCCATTGGAAACCATCTAGGTCACTAGTTCCCAGCGAGTGTTCCCTGACTCACAACATCAACATCACCTGGGAAATTGTTAGAGATGCACATTCCACCCCAGCCCTGCTGAATCAAACACCCTGATGATGAGGCCCAGCAATTTGTGTTTTAACAAGATCTGTCAGTCGTCATTCTTGACCTATTCTAGAGTATGAGAACTGCTGACCTAGATCAAACTTCGGGTTTTTCATTTTTTTTAACATTTATTTATTTTTGAGAGACAGAGCATGAGAAAGGGAGGGGCAGAGAGAGAGGGACACACAGAATCGGAAGCAGGCTCCAGGCTCTGAGCTGTCCGCACAGAGCCCGACGTGGGGCTCGAACCCATGAACCGTGAGATCATGAGCTGACCTGAGGCTGGACGCTCTACTGACTGAGCCACCCAGGAGCCCCTAGATCAACCTTTATTGCACAAGAGAGGCAGCTGAGAAGCAGAGGAATAATGTGATTTGCTTGAGATGACCCTGGTTAGCATCACAACCAGGACTAGAACCTGGGCCTCCTGACGCCTGGTGTGGTCTGTTTGCATCTTGAACTGGACTTCCTTCCTTTCTCTGCAGTTGCAACCCGAGAAGCCCAGTTTGGGCCCAATCGTCATTGCTTTTTGTCTGCGCTCTCCTATCCTACATCAGGGAAAGGTATGCTTCACCCAAGCCCTGGGCTCTTTCGTTTCTTTTTGGACAGTTGCAGGAGTTTGTTGTTTGGAAGCTGCATAAATAATGAGCAGGCACAGCCAGTCCTGTTTAGCCACAGCTAAAACTTAGAAGAGAGTGTAGAACTACCCAAAGTCCAGCCTCTTCCAGATGCAATTTGAATAACTTAAAAAAAAAAAAAAAGAATAGAGGTCCACTATCTATTTACACAAGCATTTATCTGATCATAGCTTGAATACAAGCTTTCTGTTTGTTTGTTTGTTGAGGAATGAATTAATACAAAGGTCCCAGTAGAAGTGGAAAGATAGTTGAAATACTAGCCTGAAAATTCAGATGACCAGTGACTATTTGGTAGCACCAGGCCATAGCAGTGTACCCCCTCCTTTCTTTGCCGGTCAGATGGTATTACGAATTCAGTCCCTGCTAAAAAGAGATCTTGTTATCCTAGAACTTCACCTGGCATCTCCTTTCTATGGTTGTTAATATAGCCAAATACGATACAGTTACCCCAATGGTTGGGTGTTATTTCTGGCAGGTGTGATTGCAAGTGAGTCTATGTGCATAAGAGGTAAGCAGAGGAGGAGTCAGAGAGGGGGGAAAAAATGGGCAAAGAAGCAAATCAACATTGAGAATCAGCTATCCGAGGAAATTGGTCACTAAAACGAGGCACATGCTAATTGCACAGCCTGCCCCCCCCCCCCCCCCCCCCCCCCCCGCTTATCTTCCCTCATGCCTCCTTCCCACTCCAGTTTATTCTCCTGAGCACTGAGGCCACAGCCCCACTGCCTCTTATGTAAGACTGAAATCAGAGCTGGCGTGTGGTTTGTTTTAGCCTGTCACAGACGCAGGGCACTGTGTTGCCCTGACAAGGCTGTTCAGCATAGCATATGACTGTAAATCTTCTTTTTCACGCACCACAGTGGGGACCTTTGTCCTAGCTGATTTAGCAGCTTTTCTTAGCCTGAGAAGCAGCCAGTAATCAGGAAACATTTAAAGTGGGAGCTTGCTCATTGCGATGGAGAAGAATCCAGAAGAAACCAACAGCCTTTTAAAAATTACTTTTCATCAAAGAAAAATAGGACCTTAGTAAATATACATGTATGGTATGTTTCCATTTTAAATCTATTACTGCTTAAAACGATCCACACAAAACTTTGCAAAGATTTGAACTCACAACTGCTAAAGTATGCTTAAAACGGTGCATTTGTCAAGTCACAAAGCATGGGGGTTTATTTAAGTTTTGAGTTTTCAGAAGTATGCATTTTGAAAGAATGTAGGTCTTGGATGGCGGCTCTGTGTATGTTATTCAGGTCCTGGAGTGTCCATTGCTTTTAAATGCACTGTAATTCCAATTAGAGCTTGGGCTCAGGGGCTGGCAGCAGCTGCAAATAAGAAGTAATAATGTTTCATTCCACTGCTTATGTATTCTGCAAATGCGTTCTTGACATGGTAGTTTGCATATGATGTCAGCGTGGGAAAATAGGAAGGTATTAGCATCTGTAAGCCCAGCAGAAATTTCTCAGAGAAGTCCCCTCTCAAGCGCTTACAGCCGATTCCACAGTTTAGCCAGTGTTTGCATTTTAAAAAATGTATTTGGTGATTTCTTTTTATTAGTTGAGTCCTAAACTATCAATGGCTCTTTTATTTGCATGTATCTGCAAGTTTTTAATTCACTTTCATGGAGATCAAGTTTCCCATTACAAATCGGTGGCCTTTTTTTCTGCTTTGTAATTTTTATACGGACAAAATAATTATTCTCAGAAATTTCAACATATTATGTATGGCCGTCCATGAGAAGGCTTTTGTTGAAATGATATCTGTAAGTTCCTGAAACTATTTGTGGGAAGACAGAAGCATAATATGAATTCAACTCATTTATATCTTAAACTTATTATTGATATATGCTATTGTAGAAACACAAGCACCTCTGCTGTAGGTCTTAGGACCCTCTCTGGGATAGTGAAAGAGTGTCATATGATACTAAAAGAGGAAAATGAGCTTTTCAAAAGGAACCCTTGCTTTTAAAATGTGGCATAAATGATCTTATCTCTACAGCAAGGAGTTTGATCCTGATTCACAAAGAGCCGGAGTTATGCAGCCAAAGAAAAGTGGAGGGCTGTCCATTTATCTGAGGATTTGGGGACCATCCACAGTGACCAGGCAGGTTGTTCAGGAAACAAAGCCCACCCTTCCCTGCATTATCTGATGGCATAGATGGTCTTATATTTCCCAGATAATTGCACCACACACTGTTTTGCTTTGCTGGGTCATAGCAATTGGCTGATCGGCCATGAGATAAATGGGGGGGGGGGGGGCCAGAAAGAAAGAAAATGAAAAAGAAAAAAAAAATTCATCAGGAAGTCATTCCTTTAAAAGTATTTACCTATATGCTGTAGTGGGTGCTTTGTGTTCTGGGGAGCAGGCAGCCAGGATAGGGGGAGGAAGGGAATGAGTAACAATCTGATAATGGAGCTGAATGGGGCCATAGAATTATTTTTACACCAGCTTGCTACTGTTGCAATAGCTGAAACCCAGCAATTCTGTGAGTTTCCTCACAAATGATTTGTTAATGCCAATCCCCCCTACCCCCCGCCGCGATAGAGTCTGGGTGTCTGATTTATATCTTGATGATTTTTTCTCACTATAACTGTACTACCATGTAGTAGATACTATTCCTTGTCTACCCGGTATTTATTGACCCCTTTTCTTGTATTCACTAGAACCCCACAGCACTCAACCCTCTGCCCTTTTTTTTCTTTTTCTTTTTCTCTATTTTCTCTTTCTTTCTTTCTTTCTTTCTTTCTTTCTTTCTTTCTTTCTTTCTTTTTTTATGTAACCCCAGGGACAAACTTTTCCCAGTTAGTACATAAGACTCAGGCAATGTGGATCCTATTCCTATCTGCGGTCTAAATCAATTAAGAGAACCACCCTCCCTTGCCTGGGATTAGTCTTGGAAAGATGTATAAGCCAATCATCACAGGCCATTCTCTAATGTCATTATTTGCCCGAATAAACTGATAGGAAGGACTTTCATGCCATACTTGGGGGGGGAGAGGGTCTGTTGCTCTTCCGGAGACATGAATAAGGAAGCAAGTGGCCGCAGGTGCAGCCGGCAGCCATCTTGAAACCATGGGAAAAGCCAACTGGAAGAGCAAACCTTACAGACAGAGGAGGGCAGTGCCAGGAGGACAGCCAGAATGCTAATGGTGTTGTTCTTTGAACTTGTACTGCCTCCAGGTGCTTTAAGTAACCTACTAAATTTTTTAATCACGTCAGCCAACATAAGTCACAGTTTCTGTGATTTGCCGCCGGAACATCTCATGCAACACACAGTAAGGTATTCAGATATGTGAATACACCCAAATGTGTGATTTGGGCTAAGGGAAGGTTTGCGCGTCGACAGAAGATCCCACTGTCATTGTTAAGACAGCCTTCCAGAACTTTGTCTTTAACTGTGGTAATGGCAAAGAACTCTTTGACATCCCTCACGACTCAAGCAACCTCATTTACAAATTGTAGCAATCAGAAGCATAGACACAGGAATTCTGTCTTGCCCCTTCATTTCCATTTTGGTTTTGATATTTTAACAAGGAGAAAACACCATATTTGATTTCCTTCCCATTGCTCATATGACAGCCATTAACATTTATTGGTTCGTGTTGTATTTTCCTATTAACTTTTAAGCTTCTAGAACTTCAGATGTGATAACCAATTATTACATAAAATTCTTAAAATATTAAAACAAGAAGAAAATGGAAATGACCTATTCGAGTCCCGTTCTCAATAGCAAATCATTGCCAGCAGATGGTCACATAGGTTTGTGCTCTCTTGTCAAGGAGTATGTATTTTCCTTAATATTTGTAAAAATGCTATTTTTATATATTTTATTTTTCATATCATGTGGACATCTTGATCATGTTCTATTCCATTTGAATTATAACACCCCACAAAGCTACCTTTCTTTTGTGACCTCAGGTAACTCCATCCAGTTTGTGTGACTACAGATTGAAAGGATATTCAATTGAGCCTAAGGAGGGGGGGAGAGGTCACCGTCAGAGCTGGGGAGTGCTATTACGCAGCATTGAAAATCTATCTACTGCCCTGGGATTGGCTCCTCTTGGAGATATGCCCAATCACTTCTGTCAGTTTCTCCTCTTTCTCTACCTTCTTACCTTAGCTGTCGTTTCCACCCTCAGGTTATATTTAAACAGATCCATGTGGTGACATCAGAACTCTAACAACCAGAAGATTCACTTTTTAAGATACACTGCATTCATTCATTCACTCAGCACACCCTAGCATGGAAACAAGTGGATCAGAGTACCGACCTTCAGGGCTCCTCGTCTTCTGGGGGAGACAGACTAAAACTATCATGGCAATACAATGGGAGAAAGGTAGAACACAATTATGAGAAGAAATAGGAGGAGAAACGACTAGAATCCGCAAACCCCACTTCTCTTCACAAGCCATTCAAATTTATGTTGTAATGTAGTTTTATATAGGGCTTGAGACAAGTTACCTGCCTGTTATCCTGGGACCTTAGCTCTAGAAAGGATGTGAGCACTTGTCTGCTAAATGTCCTCCTTGGAGAGGGTTGATTAAAAGCAGACATATGTCAGTGGTCATTGTTAGGTTGCTAATGTCATTGTTAGGTTTCTTATGAAAAGAACATTCTAGGGAGAGACCCATTTAACAAAGACTTCAATCTCTTGAACTGGAGTGTGGTTAGCAATTTTAAAATGCCGTATTTACCCATTTTTCCAAACTTGGGGTATAGGATTTCATAACCACCATGGGCTAGTGGGGTAGAATATATGGAATTTACTATTATAATGAAAAATCCAAGGCATAGGATCTCAGTAAACCCTATTTCCTTGCATATTTGCATCTTTTGAGCAAGTTGTTTTATTTACCTTCTTTACCAGAATGCCAAGTAGTGGCTTCTAAAATATAATGAGTCTTTAGACACATTGCCTCCCTAGATCCAAGGTGCAGTCATTAATGGAAGGCAGAAATTTCAGAGCTGCTTTGGCCAGAATGTGAAAATGAGGCTGCTGTCCTGTGGAGTTCCTGGGGGCCATCCCTCCTGCCTCTGGCCCCTGAAACCCATTTCCCAATATCCTCGGCTACCACCTTTCCTTGACTATTCTTCTCTCTGTGAGTTATTTTTGTTTTGTTTTGTTTTTAATATAGCCAGAGTTTCACCTTTGACTTCGCACATTATTGATAGAGCTAGAAAGTTGATGAAATTTAAAAGCAAATTTAGATCTTTCAGACTGGAGTTTTATACACAAAGACAGGACCTTTGGGCTTACTTTTCATTCGAGCTAGATGTGATTATAATAGTAATATTCTGGTTTTCTACAACATCTTACCACCAAGGAGATGAATATACCTTGATAGCAATATTGAAATATTTATAGCATTTCCATAAAGTAGATATAATACTATTATCCTATCTCATTTATAAAGGAAAGCAAGGTCTTCTTCTTTTAAAGACATTGTTCAAGGTCATACAGAAAGTGGTTGAGTTGGTGTTCTCACGGTCTTCGGAGCAGGGACACTAAGGAAAAATTTAACAATTCCATGTAAATGTCATACACCCACTAGACAACCCATTGTAAGTTAGACTACAAACCATTTACAAAATCTCATTTGAATGTATTAATACTGAATAATCATATGGAGTGAATCCTTCTTGAAATTCATATTTCTCAAAAACTATGGCCAAGGTGTTGAAAAGTATTAAGACAATTGGAGCATTTGTTTCCTCTACAATTTACCCATTTCTATTCATGGTTCTTCAGTGACATGTAAAAACCTCATGGTTCTCCTACAACGTGTCATTTAAGAGGACGAATCTATCTCTGGAAGCGTCCTTTGGCTATTTCCCTTACTGGCTAGTCTAAAAAGTTCAGATTGCAGGTCACAACGTAAAGTGCAGGATATTTTTAATCTATCATACGCTTGTGAGTGCATAATGAAAGCACTCAGAATCCAAGGTAGGGCATAAGGCACATTGTAGCACAATGTCTTAAATTCTCCAGCAACACAAGATTGTTATCTTACACAAAGCAAGCCAAAGAGCACTGTATCTCCATATATTACCAATTGCTGTGCTCTGATCACCTCAAACTCTAAAGCAGATTATTGAAGTGAATATACAGGGAGAACATTATGATTAGAGTTACTTATTCATAGATTCAAGAAAATACATATAATGAAATCTTGCCATTTGCAGCAACATGGATGGACCTAGAGGACATTACACTAAGTGCAATAAGTTAGACAGAGAAAGACAAATCCAAAACAAACAAACAAAATAGAAATAGATTTACAGATACAGGTTGGTTACCAGAAGAGGGCACAGTTGAGGAGCAGGCCAAATACGTAGGATTACTTACTATTCTTCTACCTAATGGAAGAGGATTCAGAGGTACAAACTTCCATTCAGAAGATAAATAAGTCATGGGATGTAATGCACAGCATAAAGGATATACTCACTAATATTGCAATAACATCATACAGTGACAGATGGTAACTAGACTTACCACGGGAATCATTTAGTGTATAAAAATATTAAATCACCATGATCTACACTTGAAACCAATAGAATGCTGTATGTTAATTATACATACATGTATGTATATCCGTAAAAACATGTATATTCTCATAACCTTTAGCTTTGGTAAAAACATTTGAGATTTTACCAAAGAGAGGCTGAAGGTTGTTGGGTAAATCTTAGCAGATTCAAAAGGCCTTGGTCATCCTTTTGAAATCTATCTATTAATATGTGGATTTAACTTAAATATAATCAGGATCGATATAGTAGGTATAAACGATTACTACTTACCTATAATTTCAAAAGCATTTGCCCCAGTAAAAGTGAAAGTAAGACAAATAAATAGTTCTTTTTTCTACAACCAGGTGGCTACAGTTTCCTTTACATGATCCTCTTAGAACTATTGAAATGTATGACATTTCCATGATGCTATCTGAAAATACATCTGTCATGAAGATTAGGCCTGAAATGTAGCATCAGGCAGTGGTCTTGGCTTTCAGTCTATGGAGTAGATATGAAGCTGTTACTCCTCCCAGCCCTTAACAAATTAAAGATCATGTTGCCTCCAGTAGGTGCAATTTTTCTTTCATTTTTGTGTGAAAGAATAAGCCATGCTTTTTCTACATAATCCCAGTGGATGGAACCAGAAGAAGAAATATTTGCACCAAATTGCAGCAGTAGAAATCTTCTCCCTTGAGTCCTTTCCAGAGATGAGAGGAATTTGAGCTGATCAAGTAACCCCTCCCAGCAATGTATGTTTCTCTAGTTCTTGTCCTAAGTGTCAATCAAAAATAGACTTGAATATCAGGGGAAATAGTGAATAAAGTACCACATTCTCCTGAAAGACACTCAAAGTAAATATCTTGCCTTTGCATAAATACTCTGAGCCTTTAGAATCATTCTTCAACGTCTCTCTGTAAGCACCAACTAAATGAATATGAGTTTAAAATTTCAAACCTTTTATGTCTCATATAAAATAACATTTTAGGATTTAATGTGCCATGTTTATGCATAAAACTTAAAACATTCAAGATAGAATTGCAATAGTTTTATTAAAAAGAATGAATCCCTGTCAGTCTTTTATTTTCTATTTTTAAATAATTTTAGAGACCTACAGAACAGTGCAAATCTATACAGAGAGCTCACATAGACCCTGCAGTCAACTTCCCCTAATGTTAACAATTTCTCCAGTGTTTCCTCTATTGTTCTTCTCTTCCAATATCTAATCCAGAAGTCCGTGTTTTATTTCATTGATGTGCCTCTCTAACCTGTGAGAATCTCTTAGTCTTTCTTGTGTTTTTGTGGACTCAACACTTATGATGACTACTTGGTCAGGTATTATGTAGAATCTCACTCAGCTCAGTTTGGGCTTATCTGATGTTTTCTCATGAATAGACTGAATTTCCATTTTCAGCTAACATATCATATAAGTGATACTGTGTCCTTTTCAATACCTTGTATCAGGGACCAGTATGTTGCATCACTGATGGCGTTTATCTGGATCATTTGCCCAAGATGGTATCTTCCAAATCACTAGGAATCCTGACTCTGCTGCCCTTGAACCAGTGAATCTTCTACATCCAAATATGCTGCATATTTGAATCTGTTATCCTGCTGATCCAATTATGTTAGGTGTGACTCCGTATCTTACCTACAAGGGTGTGCTGAAATATTTCTCTTGACAAATCAGAGTTAGGTCAAAAGAAGCAGGAATTCAAGTTGAAGTCTTTATCATGTACTTTGACCTCCTCTGCAATGTTCTGTGTGTGTGTGTGTGTGTGTGTGTGTGTGTGATGGGAATAAATTTTTGTATATATAATACATGACATTAAGTGATACATTTTATGTCAAGAATATCAAGAAACATAAATTTGCATTTATTTGTGAAGCCCAACTGGGAGCAAAGCTAGGGCTCTGAATGCCTTGGGAGGCACCTCAGTTACTCTCCAGCTGCTTTACCCCTTCTTAGACCTGGTGAGCTAGGTGGCCATCTTTTCTCCTCCCCAGACCTTCACCATGGTAGCTCATGTGGCTGTGAAACAATGAAAGGGTTGAACGGTGGGGTTATCATTTTTTAGTAGACAGCAGTTAACATGGAGATTAGAATCCTTATCAGTGAGGGTCTTGGTATGAGATAGCACTCTCAGTAGAATTCTTAAAAACCTTTTTTTAAATTTTTAAAAGATTTTATTTTGAAATATTTCTGATTTACAGAAAACTTAAAAAGATAGTACAAAATACTCCTATGTGCACTTGACCCAGATTCCCAAATTGTTAACACTTTATCAGTATTTCTTTCTCATTCTCTCTTCCTTTCTCCTTCTCTTTCTCTCTCCATATATATATAATTTATATATATTATATTATATATAATTTGTATAATTTTATATATAATATAGAAAGAGACATTTATAAAGGCTATAGAGAGAGATTATATATATCACCATGTATATATTATATACATAAACATTATTCGTTTTTTTCTTTTTTTTAATGTTTATTTATTTTTGAGAGAGAGAAAGAGAGAGAGAGAGATAGCAGGGGAGGAGCAGAGAGAAAGGGAGACACAGAATGTGAAGCAGGCTCCAGACTCTGAGCTGTCAGCACAGAGCCCGACACAGGGCTAGAACTCTTGAACCTCAAGATCATGACCTGAGCTGAAGTCCGATGTTTAACGCACTGAACTACCCAGGGGCCCCACATTATTAGTTTTTTCTGTTCCACTTGAAAGTCAGGTGAAGACATGATGTTTCCTTACTTCCCTAAGTATTTTAATGTGCATTTCCTAACAACAAAGACAGTATCTCATATATTCACACTATAGTCATCAAAACCAAGAAATTAACAATGATACATTACCAATACCTAATGCACAGACCTTATTTATATTTCACTTGTTTTCCCAATAATGTTCTTTATAGCAAAACTTTTAAATCTTGTCTGGAGTCCAGTCGGGTCACACATTGCATTTAGTTGTCGTGTCTTTCTAGTATCCTTTAATCTGTAATATGTCTTGAGCATGTTTTTGTTTTTCTGTTTTTTTGTTTTTTCATGGCGATGACATTTTGAAGTGTAAAGGCCCATTATTTCATAGAAAGTCCCTCACTGGGTTTGTCTGATGTTTCCTCATGATTAGATTGAAGTTGTGCCTTTTTGACAGTGATGTGTCTTGAAGAGACTCATAATGAAGGGACAGGGTTCACACATATGGGTGGGGTTAGGGAAACCCACAAGGGATGCAGAGGCACTTAAAACCGGCAAAAGAGGAAGTCGTGCCCTTGGGGTAGTCTGTTAAGAGCTAGAGCTAGAACCTTGTGGGAGATAGGGCCTAGAGGACGCATTTGAGAAAAACGATAGTCTTGAGGGAGGTAATCACTGCCAGCGTTGTGCCAGAAAACAGGGGGAGTGAAAGTAGGTACCTCTCAATGGCTGAATACAGTAAGAGGCCCCAAGGCAGAGAAGACCAGTGTTGATGTTCATACGCAAAGGAAAAGAGAATAGATCCGTAGTCGAAAAGAGAATTGCCACTGCAGAATTTAAGCTTCCCGCTTGACATTCCTCCTCTTCTAAACAACACTTACCATCAAGCTCCAATATGTAATGTTCTATACCGTAAAATATCAAGGATTCTAAACTATGTATCAGAAAACCTAAGTTCATTTGCTAGCATCACCTCCTTCCGACCATGTTACCTTAGACCAGACGCTAACCCCTCTAAGTCTCTGTAAGGTCAGCATCCTAAACGTATGTCCTTCTCCTTCATGGTGGAGTTGCATAGATGGTTTTTGAGCTATGTAATAGGTGTGGGGCTATGAAAGCCACAATTTGTTAACTTAGAACAAGAATAAATGAAGCATAATCTGTGTTTATGCCTCACGTTCGAGGTGAGGACAGCTATGCCTCTTTATTAGAATTGTTTTCCAAGAAAACCATTTTCTCATGTAGTGTGCCTTTCTTGCATCTACTATATCACTACTTCCCTGTGAGTTACATAAATCATAAATAGCTTTAACTTGCAAACCCACCATTTTCTCCCATTTTGGGATAGCTCTGAAAAGAACTGAACTATTTTGACTGTTCCATCTCTTGTTTTCTCTGGGGTTTTTTCCCCTTTTGAATTTCTGTAGTCATACTTTGTGTAAGTGACCATGATTCTTTCAATAGTCTGTAAATATCCAGTTGGTGAAAGGTAAATAGAGTGAATATAAACATGGTTTTCATGTTTTTTTTTTTAAATAGCATCCTCCACGATTCAAAAGTACTTAGAAATGAAAAGAAGATTTTAAAAAATAGAATGAGACAAAGCACTGATAGGTGGAGATTTAAAGGATCTGAATCTCAGTCCTAGTGCCTTTTTTTTTAAGGATGTAAAGATGCCAGGAGCTTAGGCTTAGACCGGTGACATAGAGGGAAATGTAGCTTTTTGACTGGCAGAAAATATCCAAATATCTTTCTACTTACATCTTCTCAGTGTGGATTGAGTAAATATTGATTCACTGGCATCTTCAAGCAGTGGTGACTCTTACAAAGAATTTATTTTTAATGCAATAGGCACTTGTCAGATACATGAAAAGAAAAGTAGGCATCTCTTTAAAATTTCCTATTTCATTGTTAAATTTCTTTCAGTGGTGGTTCCAATTTGTATTACTTGAAACTGGTACACAGGACCTAATGACATGAATACCAGATAACAGGATAATTCTTAGCACTCACCCTTTGCAAACACACACCACAATATATGCACTCAGAAGAGAGCTTCCCAGGCAAAATCCACTTATTCACAAAGTTGCACAAATAAATTTTCTGTTTGAGAATTGCTAGAGAGAACCATGGGGTTGCTGTTGACGGTTCCTTCTTTGGCTTAACACTTAACGACCTTGGCTAGAGGAGTGAATTGTTGAGACAGCCACATTAAAATCAGAACTTTGATTAAAATCACACCAATGAGGGGTGCCTGAGTGGCTCAGTTGGTTAAGTGTCCAACTTCTGCTAAGGTCATGATCTCACAGTTGGTAAGTTGGAGCCCTGCGTCAGGCTCTGCACTGACAGCTCAGAGCCTGGAGCCTGCTTTGGATTCTGTGTTTCCCTCTCTCTCTAGCTCCTCCACTGCTCTCAAAAATAAATAAATAAACTTTTAAAAACTCACACATGTGATGAATTTGGTTATCGTTTATTATTCAGTTTTTGTTGGCATTAGCATCAGACTTTATCATAAGCACTCTATCTTACAGATCAATGTGATTGTCTTTATTTTTAAAGACACTCCATTTTGTGGGCCCTTACATGACTTATAAGCAGTTCAATTTAAAGACTGTGAAGTCAAGTTAAGATAAAGATTATTTATCTTTACATTTCTTTCAAAACGTACGATATAAAGACCTGTCTTAATATCTTATGTTTTTTCTTAAAAAGCATCTTTTTCATACATTTTTGTTTAAGCTTTTCTGTTTGTGTGTTGGCAAACTGTGTCTCTTTCGTGTTCTATGTGATTGACCCGTGGCCATTCTGTCAGTGAGATCTCCTAGTTTTATTCCTCATACTTAGGCATAAATCATATCCCCTTCAAGACTTCCTCTTACATGCATATCAGAATTGTCTAATTCAGATGAAACTGCCCTGATTAGTGGCAAGGGCTCTTCGAATAAGATGTTCTGATGATCTCCGGTCCTAAAATGCCCTGTTAAAAAGGTTCTGTAGAAATACATCATGCGTCATAATCTCGCTTTCAAGCACTGACAAAGTATTAGTGAAAAATACCGTAATCACCTATGTATTTGTTATCTATTGAGGGAGGTCAGATAGTCCCCTACCCAGGAGTAAATCTGTTCCCTTTCTCTTCTGTCCTTTACCAACGTTTATCACCTCAACTGTTGAAAGGAAAGCAAAGAAATGATAAAAATTCAAG
Source organism: Neofelis nebulosa (assembly GCF_028018385.1). NCBI lineage: Eukaryota > Metazoa > Chordata > Mammalia > Carnivora > Felidae > Neofelis > Neofelis nebulosa. The sequence continues at coordinate 78,908,172 of NC_080793.1, read as the reverse complement.
ACCAGAAATGCATTCGTCAAAACTCTCTCCATTAATGCTTTTACAGCTCTCCAACTTTTCCCAGCTTTATGAAATCTAAACATTTAAGTTAGAACCTCAAAAATAATCCTGCTTCATGCAGATGTTGGAAGGTTATGGTATACTGCGTACACATTTCTTGTCATTTTTGAAGGACATGTTATTTCTGCTATTTTCCATTATTTTATCAGTAATGTTCATTTTATTATCTCGCCTATACTATTATCAACAGTTTTATATTTCTACAGGGGTTCCTTATGCCACCTAAATCTTCATCTTTTATAAGTCTCTAAGGCTTCTGATAATCCCTCTCTAAGTTAGCTGTGGGAAGTGAGGTAAGATGTAAGGCTAATAGCCCCAATTACAAGACCAGTGCTCTAACCCCTGAGCTACGGAGCCACTAATAGCCCCAATTAAATCAGAGAAGTCATTAGTATTTCAGCAATGGAACCATATCGATGTCATCACTAGATATGAATTATCTGCCTTTGGGGGAACCTAAAATAGCCCAGAAACTTCTGCTTAAAGGAATTTGGTCTGTGGGTTTGGCTTTCCAAAAGCTGTTGCTTACCTGCCTCATTTGGGGCAGGGATGCCCTCTATTTGACAGGACTTTCTAGTCCTGGGAGAGCTGGGTGAGTTCCAAAGGAGATGAAGCAAGATTCATCTTAGACACAGTTCAATTGGGCCTTCACATTTTCTTCTTAGTAATTAAGCTCACGTAACCAAACTAGGAAAAAGGCGAAGAAACAGGAGGTAATGGCAAGGAATGAAGAATAGACTTCCCCAATGTTACGGCACTCAGGAACAGGAACCGTGTGGGTTCTATGACAATGAGAGGTATGTCAATGTGGGGGAGGTATGACAATGAGGGTCTACAAAGAAACCATAATTTTGATGGGTACCATCTTTTTCAAAGCAATGGCACATATCAAATTTAATTCAGCACCATCATCTCCTCTCTTTCTGAAACTTTGTTGCCAGTCTTAAGGAAAATGATTCCTCTTATGAAATGTAAAGACCCAGCAGTCTGATTTTCAGTACTCTGAAACAGCCTATCTCTTTTCTTGGGTGAGCGGGTGCTTTTATTCAAATATATTGCAAATATCTATACTTCCTTTCGACTGGAGGGCCATGAAAGAAAACACATTTTTACCAATTACAGAGCAAACATCAGGAGCGGTCAGATGATTTGTCATAGAGCTTTTAAATCTAATGTCATTTTATTTTTACAACCCAGAGTTTTAACAACTCAGAGCCTTTCTATATGTTCACTAATCATAAACCTGTAATTTAAACACGTAAATTCTGTTTAATCATCGAGCGTATCATTTCCATTCATATTTTCCATTCCTTCCTGCTCTCAGTACTCCCAATAGACCCAAATATTTCAAACTTTTATAACATCCTTCACATGTTAGAAATGCAGTTTTGCTGAACAAAAAAAATAAATAAAATTCAGCACTGGACAGCACTCCCCAAAGCTGCTTGGTTCAGGTGGAAAGTATTCTGTTTCCATATTGGCCTGCAGCAAATATTTATGTAAATTTTCTGAAAATGGAAATCCAGCAAAATTCTTGCGGTTTTTTTTAGGGCATTACATTGGGGATAAAGAAAGGTCACCTAATGATTAGAATTAGCCAAAAAAATATGACTATGAGAGTAGTAAACATTTTTTCTCCATCCCCAAAAATCTAGAAACTTGTCTTAAAATTTGAATTAGCATTTTCATCTAGATTGGATGAACAGTTCAAATCTAAATCTAAGATTATATCTCTAAATATAAATATCTATTGAAATATTTATAGTTTCCTCGGGATATTTACAGTGTCACAATTCTACAGCTATGAAAATCCCTCATCATAATTATACCAAATATTAAAAATCATAAACTTCACAAAAGTTCCAATTATAAGAAATACTCTTCTAGGCACATGTAAGAGATATCCCCCTGCTAAAGAAATTATAGTGAATGTACCAATAGTAATGTTTTTGTTAAAGAGTTTGTTCCTCAAATGAATATAAACTCTTGAGATGTTATCATATGAATAAAGCATATATCAACCTATTTCAATCGCAACACAAAAATTGGAAAAATTTTAATGGACTACAAAAAAACAAATTTGTGGAAAATCAATTTTCCTTGATTTTATTAATGAATGCAATACCTATTTGCCATTACTTTAAGCTTTAGCTTACAAAGTTCAGATTTATTTTTCTTAGTTTTTATAACAATGTGAGATCCATTTTTTAAATTTTGTTGTTGTTAAAAGGACTGCATTCAAAGGAATTAGGAATATACATATATACTTATAGGAATGTATGTTATTAAATATGTAAATATTAAATTATATAGTGTGGCCATAGTCAAGGTTTATTAGAAATGTCAATGCTAATTTTTGCTGAAGTTCATTATGATGACAGCATAAAAAGTGAGGCCAATTCTAGAGTGCTTGTTACATACAAAAAAAGGTAATAACTATTTACATTGTACTTTATGGTGTCTGGGGGTAAGATTATTTAATAAATTTGATGTATTGCATTGAAATGTCATGTAAAGACCAGTCACAGATACTTTGCTTCAAAGATAAAATGTGTGTTGCTTTTTGAGGCCCAACTTATTCTTTGAAATGATCTTTAAATTTTGATATTCTTGTTTATAAATAAGTCAAAAACACCTCAGGGAACTTATAAAGAGAAAACCATGCACTGCATTTTTCACAAACGTGACTCTTTGACAACTATAATACAAATGCAAATTTCTCTTTCTTTGGCTGTATACAGATAAAGTCAAACATCAGGCATAACCACAAAAAATTCAGTTATATGTTTTCCCTGCCAAATATTTGGAAGCATTTAAAATTTTTATTCCATTTTTTCATATCTTATTAAAGTGTTTGGTTGAGATCATGTGTTTTATTCTCCCTCCCTCTCTTATATACCTTAGAAAGGAACATCTTATACATTCCAATAATTGAAAACTTCAGTGGATATTCTTTATGGCTAATGAAACTATCTTATAACACTAAAGTTCCTTCTTCCTCTGAAACTTTTTTGGGAATGACATAGAGAGTAATCAACAACAAAAAAATATGAATCCCTAGAACTTAGAGTTATTTTTAGTAAAAGGGATTTTTACATAAGTTTGTCAAATAGTTTTTTCCATACTTTCTCGCTTTTTAATGTATCATTACATGTCATTATTTGTTAAATTAATAGAATCTCACATACAGGCGTATATGTGTTGAATGTGTAAATGAATATGTATTTGTCATCTTTAATGTATTTGAATTTGGCTGATGTACCCATAAAAAATCCTCCAGCATATTTGCATAATTAAGCATAATATTATGATAAACCATTTTTTTTTTTAACGTTTATTTATTTTTGAGACAGAGAGAGAGCATGAACGGGGGAGGGTCAGAGAGAGGGAGACACAGAATCTGAAACAGGCTCCAGGCTCTGAGCTGTCAGCACAGAGCCCGACGCGGGGCTCGAACCCACGGACCGTGAGATCATGACCTGAGCCGAAGTCGGACGCTTAACCGACTGAGCCACCCAGGCGCCCCTATGATAAACCATTTTAAAGAAAAAAATGGATTTTACCATCACATTATGTTTACTTTTTTTAACCTTGTATATTCAGAATGCATCTGTGAAAACAATTGGAAGTAGAAAAGATTGGCTTTGCTTCATGAAGAGAAGTGAAATATTATTTTAATTAATCTTGTGTTATGCCAAAAAGCATAATTATGTAATAAATATTAAACATGATTGATATAATTTTGGGGGGCAAGATTATCCTATTTCCAACTTTCACATAAGAAAAGAATACCAGAAGGTAGTATTGATTTGGACTACAGTGTAATACAGCTGTGTGTGTGTGCGTGTGTGTGTGTGTGTGTGTGTGTGTCACGCGTTATAAATGTGTCTATTTCTGCAACACAGCCGAGTCAGTGTTCAATACATAATCTTTGATGAATTCTTCTCACTCCTGAATTATATCATCATAACATATGTGAAAGTTAATAAGCAAATGGATATTTTGAAAAGATATTTTTAAATTCCATTATTAATATTTTAAAAAATAAATTTAGAAATGTATAAATTCTGAGAATTGCACTATAGTTATAAATTAATAGTAAATAATAAAAATGTAGTAATAGATTGATATTAAGTGTTTGTAGTTTGATGAATAGAAAGAAATTCATGAACAAAATACAAAATGATTTAACCTATGGGGAAATGCATGCATTAAAGTTCTTCCCCAGAGCTCTAAGTCGGTACTGTAGTTATTGGTGACATCGTGTGGTTGATGTTGGTATCTACAGTGGTCAGAGAGTTTCCTAAAAACAGTTTAATTACTCTTATCAAATTTGAACTTTGCAATATAGTGTTGTCATGTTACACATTAGGTAATTAGATCTTATTTATCTTAATAACTGAAGGTTTGTATCTTTTTACCAACTTCGTATTTTCCCCACCCATCAGCCCCTGGCAACCACTTCTCTACTCTGTTTCTGTGATTTAACTTAGTGTTCTCAAACACACACACACACACACACACAAAGAGCAAATATGTGAGGTGACAGATGTGTGAACTCAATGAGTGGAATCCCTTCACAATGTCTATGTGTATCACAATGTGTTATGTATATCAAATCATCGCCTGTTCACTATAAACATCTTAAAATTTTATTCATCAGGGGCGCCTGGATGGCTCAGTCGGTTTAGCGTCTGACTTCAGCTCAGGAGGCTGCTTTGGATTCTGTATCTCCCTCTCTCTCTGCTCCTCCCCCACTCATGCTGTGTGTCTCTCTCTGTCTCTCAGAAATAAATACCTAAAAAAATAAAATTTTATTCATCAACTATATACCTCAGTAAATCTGGAACAAAATTACTGTTCAGAAAAAATAGAATTTAAATATATATTGTCTAAATTACATTTGAAACAAAGTACTTCACCTATACCATGACTAATAATGTGTCCCTTAAATTATACACTTCTTTAGAGTGGTGTGCAGCCGCTTGTGAAAATTGGTGAGTTATATTGGGGCACCTAGATGGCTCAGTGGGTTAAACATCGAACTTCAACTCTGGTTATGATCTCACCGTTCATGGGTTGGAGTCCCGCATCGGGCTCTGTGCTGACAGCTCAGAGCCTGGAGCCTGCTTTGGATTCTGTGTCTCTGCCCCTCCCCTGCTCGTGCTCTGTCTCTGTCTCTGTCTCAAGAATAAGTAAACATTGCCAAAAAAAAAAGAATTGATGAGTTATAGAACTACGTGCAGAGTACACAGGGCAGTATTTTTTACTAGAGCATTTGCTCCTGTACATTAAAAAAAAAAAAAGCTACTATTTTTAATATTAGAGTTGGACAGTCATTGTTTTCCTCACAAGAGGGTAGAATTCTCTATTCACCATCTCACCTCTTTACTTAAAAAACATTACCAGTATTAAAAGCACTTTAAAAACTAAATCTTATCCTGTTTTGTTTTTTTTTTTCACTTAAACTATCTATGATGTTTTAATCAAATGTTACCATTTCTGGGGAGCACCTAACATCACCAAAAGTTTAGAAGTGTTGTATCATAATTCCCTTTTCAATTCATAATAGAAAAAGAAGTAAGTCTCTTTTAAACTTTGAACTTACAAGTTCCATAAAGGAGAGTGCTGGTATCTAATGTAACTCTCATCTCTACTATGCCCTGCTCCTGTCGTTAGATGAAATCGGAGGTTGTAGATGTTAATGTAGCCATCTGCTCTCCTGGAGTAGAGGCAAGGCTGAAATGCAGGGTCGCATAAATGTCTCTGAGCCATCTCCTGCAGCAGAGCTAAGAAGGGACATTCCTTCAGTGAACACTGAGGTCTTTCCTGTGTCTGCACCTCCCCCTCTCACCTGTGGCTCCTACCTGGTCCCACCTTACATTATGTTGCACAATACAGAGCCCTCTGGGAACCTTCTGTCCCTACCTGGGGAAGGACTTCTAAATTCTACCGTATCTCCACCCGAGATATCAATTTGCGACTTTTGCCAGAGCTGAGTGAAAGCAGGTTCCCCAGAGGAAATCTTATTGTGCCATGGGAGACGAAATAAAAGCCTCTCTCTCTCTCTCTCTCTCTCTCTCTCTCTCTCTCTCTTTCTCTCCCTGTCTTTTAAAATTCAAGCCACTAAATTCAACAGGAAGGGGGAGTACAGATCACATTTATTTATATATCGATTGTCGCTGGTTTTAAAGAAAAATGGAAGTCATGGGTACTGGCGTTAGAGAAAATACCATGGTCGGTTGTGTCTCAAGACCGAAGTCACAGGAAATGCAGTCTTTAGTTGACTATGAAAGCATCTCAAAGAAAGTGCAGGGATGAAAAGTCTTCTTTCCTGAGCTTGGATGACTGAGGAAACCTGGGATGCTCTTGGCATAGTCACGCAGGCTATTTTTGGAGAAAGCCAAGATCTCTAGTTGCCGCTCATCAAGAGAGATGCCCCACAGTGATATCTGGTTATTGAACTGGTGGCATTGGCAATTGATGAGGCAATGCTATCACCCTTTAAGTTCAGGTCACAGGAGGAAGACAGGGTGATCTTGAGGGCAACGAGATACAAAACCAGCAGAACCACACTGCCATTGCCCAGAGCTAAATTGAACCCGGTAAGGAAACCCCTTGGAATATTTTTCCTTCTCACTCGAGGCCAGTCTTGGGACTAACTAGCTAAAATCAGCTGAAATCTCCTTTTTTCCTCAGCAGGATTCACTTCATTCCTTCATATATTTCCTCATCCAGGTGTAACAGGACAGTCAAACAGGTCCCAATGCCACTAAAATATCTTCCCCATTGTGTTGTCATGTATGTGGCCCAAAGGATGAGAATTTCTAGAATGTGAGGAAATTGCTTATCGAATGACTATTTAAAAATTAGCGAACTATAGCTGAATTTGAACAGATGATTTCCACCATTCAGAACCTTTTGACTGTAGAGTACTAAGATCTCACCTTTTTTTTTTTTTTTTGGCATTCAATTATTTTGGTAATTCAGTCAGGAGGCCCACTTTCCCAACCTATAAAATATATAACTTGAGGTTATAGGTTTCACATGTATTTTGATCACTGAAACCATTGGCAAGTTTTCAAATGCGCTTTTTCCACATCTTAACTCTATCAGGCTTAGTTTTTGAACAAAATACAGGGTGCCATTTTGGCCATTTGATCAACTGGTGCATCCTGTAAAAAATTCAAGTGTGATCTATAACTGTTTTGAAGGGGCGACACAGATACTGACAACGGGCCAATCAGCCACTTGTGACATTTGTACAAGTGGATGTTTCCCATTCGGTTTTGGGTCCACTCTAAATGATGACTTCAGCGCTTGAATTTATTCCGTGGAAGACCAGGAAAGCACTGTGTTCTCTAAGCTTGATGGGACAACCTTCAACCAAAGCCTGGGCTTTTGTTGTGAAAAAACCGGGCCTAATGATTGCCGCAAACAGGGTTGGGATTTTATTGGTGTCCTCTATGTGACTGTGACAGTGTTGACATTAAATCAAATTCAATTAGCATGGGCTTGCTAATGACTTACACTGCTTCAGAAAGTGGCAAGGACAAAGCACTTGGCAAAAATTCTCCCGGTTACAGTCTGGTTTCCAACTTCTCTTGGTTGCTTTTCAATGCGATAACGAACTGCCAGCTTGTCTCCATAGATGAATGTTAAAGAACTTCACTAATGAAACTCTTGACAATATCTGTGTGCCATGAGAGGGAGAGGGGAGGGCGGGCAGGGGTACCTCTGTCCTCAGGTGCTCTTGAAGCAGTTTCGAAAACCACTGTGGAGCACATCGAAGGACACAGTAACTGTGTCCCCAGAGGGTAACTTGGCTGGACAGGGTATCAAAGCTGCAAGGGGAAATAAGGTCTGTGGTCAGGATTGGGTTTCCGTAAAGCTAGAGGCACCCTCTCCGAGTGTGTGGGAGGCCGGGCCATTATCTGAGCAGCATTTTAAAGGAACAGAGGAGCCATTATGATACCCGCACCACCCCAGCAAGACGCAGATGATGTCCATGCTAGATAGCCGCAGCTTTGACTGACTGCCTCCCCATTGTTGCTTCCCTGATCGGCTGGCACTGTCCTTGTCATACCCACCCCTCCCCCAAAAGGGGGCAAGGACAGCTTGCATTCACACACATGCCTCCCACTGTATTGTCAGCAAACAGTCCCGGCACGGAGTCACTGTCAAGAGGTCCTCTGTAAACACAATGTTGAGTAAATAAAGTACTATCTGAATTTAGAGAACGAGTTTATGAGAGGAAAAGCCCCCATCCTGCCATGTTGTTAAGTCACCTTAATATGTCAAGCTGGTTTCCTCAAATGTTTATCTTCAAATTATCTTCTGGCACCTCATGGCCATTTTCCCTTCATATCTTGTTCTCTGTTCATTAAAATACACTGTTAATAACAATTGCATAAGGAAGTAGCCTTAAAGAGCTCTGAAATTAAGCACGGTATCTGCTGAGAACACAATTCGTTTAGCCTTTGGGCGTATATCACCGCCCATGTTACAGTGTAACCAGATTATTGTAAAGGAACAAAGTCACACAAAGTGAGAATTGCGTAAAAACTTCAGCCTTCCTGGATCCTCTGTAACTGATAGGTAAATTTATCATGTAAATCTGGAACTTGGAAAGACCATGAAAAAGCCCCAAACTAGCGATACAGTTGAGAACCCAAGCCCACAGTGAGACGATTTTGACATTAGCAAGAAGGCGAGAGATCTTTTCATTCTAGTGACCTCTGAGATGATAAATGAAGAGAAAAAGAGAGGGTGCTGTGCTCCAAAAAGGAAGTATTCCGTTAGGGAGAACCAGTGCCGAATGCTGCTCGGTTCAAATCTTGTCTGGGACTGAAGCCTGGCACGGGTTGGGGGCAAATGAGTATTTGTTCAAGAAGAATACAGAAGCAAAGAATCATAAGAAATTCAAATTACTCTAAGTACGTCCTGATTCTTTTCAAAAGTCAATTGCGCCACGTGTGAAATGAGCGTGGACGTCCCAAATACCTGGACTGGTACAGAAAGGGCAGAAAGTATGCCTCACTCTTACTGACAGCAACTGCAAAATTACCTTTTCTATGCCTCTGTGATAAAAGAATCACCTTGTTTAGTCTTTAAAATTACCCCCAAAAATAGGTATTATTCCTCTTACTTTACAAATGAGGAAGCTGAGACTCAGCCTCAATGGCACCTCTAGAATTTCTCAATGGCAACATCCACTTGGAAGAGCCAGTTCAGGGAGGAAGGGAGAGAGCTGCGTTTGTGTGGCTGTGACTCTTTTCTCACTTAAACTGAATGTCTGTTCACATGGCTTAGCACTGCTACTCCCTTAACCAGAAAAGGTGAGAAACTTTTTCAGGTCTACCCAATAGTGGCAGAGCCAGGATGATTTGAATCTATGTGCCTGACATCAAAGCCTGTGCTCTTATAGATTGCTTGCAAAATGTTCCATCGGCGGTGACTTTATGCGCTGTTACAGGCTTCCAAAGTCATTGTACGTGCCTGGACATTGACCCAGGAATATAAGCTAACTATTCCAAAAGGCCCATTTTTTTTTTAATTTTTGTTTATATTTATTTATTTTTTGAGACAGAGAGTGAACACGAGTGGGAGAGGGGAAGGTGGGGGGGGACAGAGGATCTGAAGCATGCTCTGTGCTGACAGCAGAGAGCCTGATGTGGGGCTCGAACTCACGAACCGCAAGATCATTACCCAAAGTCGGATGCTTAACCGGCTGAGCCACCCAGGTGCCCCCCCCAAAGGCTCAATTTTTAAAGGTCTGACTGGCACCCACTTTCCTGTCTACAAGTTAGGGATTTGCCTCCTGAAATTTTGCACACAGTGAAAGTCAGAAGGGGAAGGGATAAAGAGCAGTCTCCTTAATGGATGATACAGGGAATATTATATTGCACAGAGTAGGAGGACAAATCGGACACAGAAATTTGTGAAAATCAAATTAGATGAGACATGTGGAAGCACTTTGTAAATGAAAAGTCGTTGTGAAATGTAAGCTTGTGTCATTAATGATATTATCACACAGGATTTCTCTGCCTCCCTTCTTAATGAAATAATGGTCTTCCTCAAGGTCCCTAGAAGCCAGACCAAAGGAGTGTTTCCAGAGAAACAAAATGTAGAGGTAATTGTGGATGTTCAATAAATATTAAACAGCCTTGCTATTTGTGGGAAGCTTCAAGTACATGATTAAGTTGCAGGTGATGGTAAAGGAAACCAGCATGATCTTTAATTATAAAATACTTGTTAGGTTTGATTCCAGCGAAATGCAATTACCCTTGAGACTTCCGGTTATATCTCACAAGAGGTTATGTTCTCGAGATGAAAGCTTTTGCGGATGAATGTTACACTCTATTGTTTGGGACCATCTACCCTGATCCTGGTTCCTGTCTGTAGCAGCTAATCACCGTTAACTTGGCGAGCCTTGCAGGAATTCCCAGTTGTATGCCAGCCATTCTGTGGCCCGCCTTGAAGTATGGAAACATCACAGAAGTGGGGATAAGGGCAACAGTGGCAGACCAGAGCATTAGCTAGGCTCAGGGAGAAAGGAACTTAAAGGGAATTCAAGATTTCATAGTGGACAAAAGAGAGCTCAGTAGGAGGGAGAAAATGGAATTGTCCTTGTACATGTGGCCATGATTATAATGCAAACATAAATCTTTTTTAAAAAGACTAGCATGAAAACCTCTGGATTTCATTTTGGAAAACTATCCCATCAGCTTGTATTGCCTCATTTTTAAACTGAAAATTTTAATCAGTTTCTATTTTTTGAAACTGCCCATGGAAGCAACTGAGAGACTAAGAAAATGCTATTTTGAAAGGCTTTTTTTTTTTTTTTAGTTTCATACCAGTAGGGTTCCAAAAGCCTTTGATTAAGAACATTCTGATATAATAATAACAGCTAACAGTTAACTAGGACTTACAACATGCCATTACTGGCAAGTTCTTTATATATGTTAACTCGATACTCATAATGAACCCATAGGGAAACTGAGGCACACTAATGCTAATTAACTCATCTCCAGTCGCACAGCCTAGAAATGGGAGGAATCAGGTTGTGTGTCCAAGTGGACTGGTCGCAGAATCCATGCTCTCAGCCACCACGCCTTCCTGCCTCCCAGGCGAGTGCCACAGAGGTTCCGGGTGTGTGCGTATCTGCATGATCTGTGGATCTTATGCATGGAAACAATTGGATTTTGCTGTTTTCTTTCTCTTTATGTTCTTCGGTTTCTTTCTGAAATTGATTCTATCAATCGGGTTTAGTTTCTTCACTATGTCCAAATGGTTCTATAGAGGAGTCCCACCTCCCTTTTGTGGATGGACTTTGTGTTTTTCCCTTTGCTTTCTAAGTTATCACTTCCCTAAATTAGAGTCAGGAGCTTAAATGCAAGGTGGCCATAGGTCTACTTTTAGGAATCTACCTGGTTTCATTCGCCTCATCCTACATTTGCTCTAGAGAGCAATCGCAGGCATCACTGGACATGAGTCTTCACGTGGAACAGGCTAGTTAATGGGCAAAGTAGTTTGTATATTTCCATTTGCGAGCGACTGAGTGCTACAGACCATGAGGTGAGTGGTAGATCACCTCCAAAATCAAGAGCAAACATGGGGCAACCGGGTGGCTTAGTCGGTTAAGGTCAGCTCTTGGTGTCGGCTCAGGTCATGATCTCACAGTTCGCGGGATGGAGCCCCACACTGGGCTCTGTGCCAACAGCATGGAGCTTGCTTGAAATTCTCTCTCCCTCTCCCCCTCCCACGTTCTCTCTCTCTCTCTCTCTCTCTCTCTCTCGATAAATAAATAAAAATTGAAAAAACTCAAGAGCAAACACTTCCTCAGAGACAGTTAAGAGTGATACCCCCCAAAGTGAAATTGAACTGAACAGGCTCAGAAACAAGACGAACCTGAGTTTAAGTCACTGCTCTCCTACTTTCCTGTTATTTGGCTTCTCTGATCCTCAGTTTCCAACCCTGTGAAATGAGGGCAGTAACACTGAACAAAAATTGGAACTAAGCATTCTGTCTTCTGGGCATTTCTCATTTCTTTTGCTGCTCTTTTTCTGTATTGAAAGTCTTGGGCCAGTAGGGGTCAGCCAAGAGCAATCTTATTTCTACATTTTAAGCCTCGTTTCCAATGACCATCGAGATCAGAAGATAAAAATAGGTGTTCTAGGAAAATCAGGGAAAATATAGATTATATCAGGCCTTCGAATGCTCATGTGAGAAAGAATAGTAACAGTTTACAGAGAGCACGATTAAGATGCAAACTGAACATATTCTTTGGGGATGGTCCTTTTTATATTTAATTTGGTTTAGTGAATGTGTCCAGGTCCAGGGCATGGAAGGACTCTGGGAAGTCGGTTATGACAGCCAGGGGACACAGTTGTCTTTCAAATGGATTCTTAAAAATTGTACCATAAAAACGCAGTGAAAAAGATTTTATTTTGAATATTAGAAGTTTATTTGAAGTGGTAGATTCTTTTTTTTTTAATGTTTATTTTTGAGAGAGAGAGAAAGAATGCAATGTGACCAGGAGAAGGGCAGAGAGAGAGAGAGAGAGAGAGAGAGAGAGAAAATCACACTCAGCACGGAGCCTGATACAAGGCTCAATCCCACAACCCTGGGATCATGACATGAGCCAAAACTAAGAGCCCAACACTCAACCATCTATGTCACCCAGGCACTCCTGACCTTGATTTTATATAGATAGATAGACGGTAGATACATAGATAGATAGATAGATAGATAATAGATAGATGAGCAGATGAGTACCTCTTCCCAGCAAGCCAGTTTATATACTGTATTCATTTCATATATAAATACATATATTATATAAATGAATCTTTTATCTGATCATTAAGTTCTTATTGTGATTTTCTAATGCTTATTCCATTATTCCCTCATCTGAAATAATAATTTACACTTAGTACATAATATTTTAGTTCTTTAAGGCGTTTCCAGTTTTGACTTTGAGCAAGTCAAGCATGTGGACCTGGAACTTAAAACTAGTAGACACTAAGTGTTAGGTAATAGCAAAACTACTCTTTATTTATATATTAACAATAAGTTACATATGGCAGAGTGTACTTTCACTTTTTTTCTTTTTCAGTTTCTTTCTTTGCTTTGTTTGTTTGGAGTTCTGGGGGCCTCTTTTAAGCATCATTAGAGGGCTGAATTCCCAAAGGCTTTCCTCCTTGAGTCACATCAGGGCTAACTGGACTCTGAGGGGTGGGCCATTCTTTTTCTTACCAAAAGCTACCGTGTTGTTATGCACAAGAGTTGCGTAGACACACAAGATTAAAATGTTGATGGTAAATAAATGGGGGGTGGAAAAGAAGTCTTATTTGCCTAAGCATGTAAATTGCAATCCTGAACTTGAGAAGCACTTTCCCCATCATGTCACATCACCACGATGGGAGTATCTTATAAAGCATCAACTGTAAGAATTTGAAAGTACTCAATTTTGATTTCAATTTGTGTCAGTCAGCCTTGGCTCCCTTCTGCCAGGGGACAGTTTGTGTTCCCTTTGGATAGACATATTTGTCCAGAGAACATTGGAAGCCATTTCAGAATAGCTTTAAAAGGCCTTTATTTAAGAGGAGGTAAAATTTAGAAGTGACACACATGTAGCAAGCCTCAACAAGAAATGAGGCAATCATCAGACAGTTTAACATAAACTTCCCTGTGACAGTCTCCAAAATATGCATGAAATACACTTGAATGTTCTATGTTCTATGTTAATTTGCTAAGCCAATGTTACATCTTGCCAAGATTTGCATGAATATTCAAAAAAGTGAAAGTATTCTGGTGGTTTTGCCCCCTTTCTTCCCCAATTTTATTGAGATATAAGTGACACATAACACTGGGCAAGTTTAGGGTGTAAAATGTGATTACTTCATACACATGTATATTGGAAAATGATTAGCACAATAAGTTAGTTAACACATACTTTATCTCAGGTAATTGCCATCATATTGTTTTTGTTGTAAATCGCCATTTTGTTGTTTTTGTGATAAAGAGGACATTTAAGGTCTTTCTTAGCAATTCTCAAATGTACAACATGGCATTGTGAACTGTAGTCCCCATGGTGTCCATTAGATCCCCCAAACTTACTCATCTTATAACTGGAAGTTTGTACGGTTTGACCAACATCTCCCAATTTCCCATTCTCCCTGCCCCCCGGCAACCACTATTCTATTCTCTGCTTCTATGAGTGCCGTTTTTTAGATTCAGCATAGAAGTGAGACCACACAGTATTTATCTTTGTCTGACTTATTTCACTGACTTGCCCCTTAACTGGGGTTCAGAATCATCTTTCTGAGAATTACTGCCTGCAAGACAGTGTGAGACACTGAAGTCTTTTTGGTGTACTAATTAATGGCGGCTATGGAATGATTTGAGAGAAAATGTCACTTCTCTTACCTATTACTGCAGCTCCTCAAAAAGAATTCTATAATGATTTAGGGAATATACTGTTTTTCCAAGGAAGGAAATTAAAGCCACTAAACTTTATTTGTGAGGGATGGTAGGTCAAATAACTAGCTGTAGCTTTCTCCGGAGACCCAAGGAAGCTGCTGCAATCCCCAAGGAGTTCACAGAAATCAGCCCAGTTGAGTGGCAAGAACACTCTACATACCAATGATATCACCTTACGTTGGGGAGATCACTGAAATAAACCATGCCTCAGTCACTCTAACTATATAATGGGAATTTCTATAACAGAAAAAGTAGTCGTGAGGAAAACTTCTCTAGTAAATCCAAAATTAAGCAATGGGAAGTTAGAATCAAATACCCTTTGAGAATCAAATACTCCATTGAATCTCCAGATGAGAATGGAGTTTTGTCCCATCAGGCTGTGGAGAAGAGCCAGAAGTTCAGATGGGAAAACAGCCTGACTCCTTCACTCTACCTTGGAGGCTCAAGTCCCTGCCACTGGTAGCAGAAAACCCAAGAAACCCTACATATCTCCGTTGGGTCTCAAAGTGGAAGTAAGGATATGTTTCCCAGTTTCTTTCTTCCCTCATAAAATTTCACCGGCGTTTTGAGAACTTAGCCCATACCTTCTAAAAGATCCAGAGCCCTAGAAAACAGGCTTATGCAACATCAGGCACCAAAAATGTTACCATTCTATAGAAAACTGATCATGGTCAAAGGTGGGGGATCCAGAAGGTCTCCTTTTTCTTAAACTGTAAACAGACGTTTTCTATGTGCTCCATTCCTTCATCAGCTGATGAATAAAAATCAGACTAGCAAATGAAGAGATCATTTACTAAGGAGACCAGATTTGTTCGTTTGTTTGTTTTTATCTCTTATCCCAGGAACTTAAGACCAAAGGAAGGCTTCTATTAGCAAGCAAGATTTGCCAGCAGTGAATTGATTGACTTTGCAATTTCACCAAAATGATAGGAAATACCTCTATCTACTTGAGAGGGAAAATGTGTAGCCCTCAAACCAGAAGGCAAAGGCACAAGAGGCATTAATGATAAAATGTGAGCCTACATCCATCTCTTCAAATATCCCACTCTTCCTACAGATGCACCTGCATCAATCCAGTCAAAGGCCCCAATCTGTGTAACCTGCAATGAAATTGTCTCTTCATGAAGTGATCCTCCCAAGAGCCAACATTTGGTTTTGAATCCGTGACCGCCAGTATGCATTAAAGCATGGGGCGTTCCTCTGGTGGATCACTTGATTATATTTTTTATGCCGCTATTTCTCTAGAGCTTTAGAAACTCAGATGCCTGCTATAGTTGTTATTTTACATTTAAAAATAGCATTATTATTTTAGTTCTTACTTAAAGTCTGTACTCATGAAGTAAAATAAAGAATTCTCACCCATATCAATCAGTTCAAAGAAAAATCAGATTCCTTGGGTTTATGGTGACAACATAAACATTCTATCATCTATCCAGTGTCTATGTATATCTCTTCTTGAAATTCCCAGCGTGGATGAAATATTGCATTCTGTCAGAAGAAATAACACCCAAAATAGCATTATATTTTAAATGAAATGGAAAAGTTCATGACTGGTTTGCTAAGTTTGTTGGGCCATGATATTAATAAGACCAAGGTCTAAGGTGGAAATTATGAGCTTTTTAGCTCTTCTGTGGTAATTTACTTCCTCCTTGTCTCTGATATCAATTTCCAATTGGCTTTTACTATGTGTACAAAAAGGAGCTTAGCTGAGAGGCTAAGTAGACGAGTGGAAGTTGTCACCAATATTGGAAAAATGGCCTAAGAATGGCGGGTGAGGAATGCCAGTGTCACTTAAAAATGTGACCAAACTATTAAGTTAAAAAGAACCTAACAAAGGTTAGAAATTGGAAGTCTGTTGGCAAAATACCTGCAACAGTATTATTTTGTTTGACTCCTACAGGATTTAAAAATACCCAAATCATTTACCGATGTTAAAAAATGGGAAGGGGCACCAGGGTGGCTGTCGGTTAAGCGTCCGACTCTTGACATTGACTCAGGTCGTGATCTCAGAGTTGTGGAATTGAGCCTGGTTTGGGGTTCCACGCTGAGCTGGCAGGCTGCTTGAGATTTTCTCTCTCTTCCTCTGTCTCTCCTCCACTTGTGTGAGTGTGCTCGCGCTGTCTCTCTCTCTCTCTCTCAAATAAATACACATTTTTAAAAAATTGGAAGATGTCACACAAAATTTGGGGCACCCCTTATGTCTAGAGCCGTGCTTAGCAACAGGCAGCAGGATCTGAGCAAAGCTGCTCCTTTGGACAGAGCACATGCTTCCCAGTTCGCCACAGTCTCCACCATCCCCTGTTGTCTTATGCTCAACTCCTGTTAGCCACATATGCTGCCTACCCAAACCTGAGAAGGTACTTGAGATTGCAACCTCCTAAAGTTCTTATATGCACAAGTTACACAGTTGTAGGATCTCAGCAGTTGATCCTTGGGGGGGAAAAAATAGATCCAGTCTTCGGTAGATGTCAAAATTTACTTCCAAAGGTTAGGAAAGTGAAAGTTGCTATGTCTTCAAGAGAAGACTCGGGCAGTTCTACCACTTGCTCCCATCTTTGCATGGGATTGCGTGTCCTCAGGGCTCTGTTGATATACAAGGCAGCTGTGTGGCACATGGACTACACCCTGGTGTGGGAAAATGGAAGGGCAGGGAATGCATACCCAGGTTCCCATACCCATCCTCTTTCCCCCAAAGTCTGCAAGGCTTACCACTTCTAGAACTGACACAAACCTACTTTCTAATTCTAGGGCTCATGTGTTTCTCTTTAGAAACTTACTATTGCAGGGGCGCCTGGGTGGCGCAGTCGGTTAAGCGTCCGACTTCAGCCAGGTCACGATCTCGCGGTCCGTGAGTTCGAGCCCCGCGTCAGGCTCTGGGCTGATGGCTCGGAGCCTGGAGCCTGTTTCCGATTCTGTGTCTCCCTCTCTCTCTGCCCCTCCCCCGTTCATGCTCTGTCTCTCTCTGTCCCAAAAATAAATTAAAAACGTTGAAAAAAAAATTTAAAAAAAAAAAAAAAAAGAAACTTACTATTGCCTACTTACATGGTTTATAAAGCAATCTTTGGACCAAAGAACTGGCATTGACACACGCAGGCAATTCCCAAAGATTCACATGCCCTAAGCATCTTCCCTGAACATCCAGACAGTCCCTATGGATCCACTGATCCATTTCCTGTACGGAGTCCTGGTAATTCTGCAAAACCAATGCCCCTTTTTCTCCCTTTGCAAGATTGTTCCTATTTCTGAGTATTTATTATCTGTTTTATTTGGTTTGCTAATTCTACACGTAATTATTTGCCAAAAATAATCGTCGTGTCTAGTCAAATAGGCTTGTCTAGCCAAAAGTTGTCCCCAGGCCGATGATCTGCTAGTTACAGAAGACAAACCCTTCAGACTATAACCCAGCTTCATCCTTCCTGGATGTGAGGGCATTGGCTTACAGTCAAGATGTAGCATCTAAGGAGTAAATACAACTTAGCTCTAAACTCTCAAATGTTTCAGACTCTGATGGCTGATTCCAAATATGCTCCGTGTTAGTTCTGATGGGTAGTCTACAAGTTAAAGATGCCTTTTCCCTCCACAAGGCAGAATTCAGCATTTGCCCAGCCAGAAAATAAATTCGCTAGGAAACATGCTCAGAATTTCCTTGGCTTTTCTCAAGTTTATGCAAATGCTATCTTTGTGTAGAGCTGGTACAAACTGAAACTTTTCCACGAGGGCTTCCATGATGGTAACAAGACATTTCAGAGGATTAAAGCCTGTGCTGTCCCTCTCTATGCTAGTCCTGATGATAAACATTCTCTCCAGATTGAGACTCTGACTGCACAGACTGACAATTAAAGACCACTGATATCCACTGATATCATTAAATGGGCTATTCCTGGTAGGCTCTGTGTTGCAGATCATACAGAATTTTATTCCCATCCCTATGCAATCTTACCCATGAGTTTTGTCCTTTTTTAATTTTTTTAATACAGCTCTGTCATTTCAACAGCACTGTAGACAGTATAATGGAGTGGCAGACGTTCTCTGGAGCCAGTCAGTCTGGAGTTGTACTGGCTAGACGACCTTAGGCAAAACATTTATCTTCTCTATGCCTCAGTTGCCTGGTACAAAATGAGTATTACGATCCTATAACCACCTATGGGGTTGTTGTGAGGATTCAGTGAGATACTATATGAAACAAGACTTCCTATAATGATCGGCATGTAGCAAGCACTGATTTCAATGTTGATTTCTTCTTCTTTCTCCGGGAAGTGTAGTGCGCTAGGTTTTTGGAGCAGTCTGGGACTTTCACAAGGCCGTTTGTTGCATTGGAAAGGTTATCTGTTGATTCAAGAGTCTATGGTTCTTCACATCAGGTCAGTGTCGCAGAGGACAGAAACCATTAAGGACACATTTAGCTAGACATTAGTTTATTCTATATAAACTCATTGTTTACCGGTAATGGAGACCCATGCTTTGCCAATAGTTACGCATCTTTCTTCAGCAACTATTGTGGCAGACCCTTAGACTAAGGGAGCTGTAAGCAAAAGGAAAGCAAAAAGGGAATGAATCTGGAGCCTGCCTTCAAAGGGAGGTCACCAGTTAAATGCTGGAAGGCTTCTGACACTTGGACTGTCAGTGGATGTAAAGTTGTGTTGTCACATACAAAACAACCGCACTAATGTAATGCTATGGGATAATACGCCCGGGGCTCTGGTGGACAAGGCCTCCATTCTCCCTTTTAATCTCAGCGTTAATGCAGTGGTCCAGCCAGAGACCCTCAGGGTAATGGCGGAGTCACCCAACCTGTAGGCACACAAAGTCCTGCCTGAGGCTAAAAAATGTTATCTTGTACAGATAGATGTGACCCTTTTTCAAATGTAGACGCTTCACTGAGAGCATTGGAAGCATTTTATAACTGTGACTCTTCCCCATCAACAGATTCTTACAAGTTAGGATATATCTCACATCTGCCTATCCTAAGTAAGTCTTTTTATTCCAAATTTTGTAAACCACTCTCCCTAGCCTAATTTCAAAATATATCAGGGACCCAAAGAGTAATGTATGAAAATACAAAAGTTAACGGAGTTCTCCAAAAGTTAAATAACCATATTCTATATGGAGCTTTTGTAAAGAATATAAGCAAGGGTCTGCTATCAGATTTTTCAACCAGATCATGAATTACTTAAGGTTTGTCAAACTGAAGATCTGTTGCTTTTCAGCGATCGTGGTAAGTCTTCCTGACTCTCTGAATTTTAAACGTTACAGGGAATGCAGGTGACAGCCATAGTCTACCTTTTGTTTGTCCTAACCATTAGGTTATGAAGAAGAATAACTTCATTGGTACATCAGCCCATCTTATCCGCGGTTTCGGTTTCCCCACTTTCAGGGACCCGTGGTCAACCGCCATCTGGAGGCAGACCGTCCTCCTTCTGATGTATTGCCAGAAGGTCAACAGTGGTCTAACGTTACGTCACAATGCTTACACCGTTCACTTCACTTGGTGTCATCATGTAGGCATTTTATCATCCCACGCCACCACAAGAAGGGTGAATATAGGACAATAAGATATTTTGAGAGAGGCCTCATTTACGTAACTTTCATTACATCGTATTATGACAATCTTATTTTATTGTTAGTTGTTCATCTCTTACTGTGCCTAATTTATAAATTAAACTTTATTATAGGTATGTATGCATTTGAAAAAGACATAGTATATGTAAGGCTCAGACTATCTGCAGTTTTCACTGGGGGTCTTGGGACATATCCCCGGTGGATAAGGCGGGACTACTGTGTACTATCAATCAGTCCCTTCTTTTTCCCCCATAAGAAGCTATTGACATTTAGCTTTCAACTAATACTTTTAGGCGTACGCATATTATCACTTCGTTCTCACCCAATGTAAGTTTATGAGCATTTAGATATACTTTTAAAAATCTACACAGCCAATTTTAAGACATTATTTTTAGACTTTATTTAGAGCGGTCTCAGTTTCACTGAAAAAGTGAGAGGAAGGTACGGAGACTTCGCATATACTCCCCGCCCCCACACATACATAGTTTTACCCATTCTCAGCCTCGCTCACCAGAATGGTACATTATTTAACAAAGATGAACCTATACCAACACATCATAATCACCCACAGTCCACAGTTTACCTTATGGTTCACTCCTGGTGTTCTACGTTCTATAGGTTTGGATAAATGTATAAGGGCGTGTACCCATTATCATAATAGTAATGCAAAGTGTTTTCACTGCCCTAAAAATCCTCCGTGCTCCACCTGTTCATCCCTCCTCACCACTCCCACCCACACCACTGTTTTTCATAGAGGGTATTTAGCACTGGACATGTCCATAATTTACCACAGTGCTTATGATCGATAGATGCCAATGGCATATGAAATTCTAGAACTAACAGATAGCTTATATTATGAAGAAATATATTTCACTTATTTTTATTGGTACTTATTGATTCAAGAAAAATAAAATTGTGTATGTATGAGTGTGTGTGTGTGTGTGTGTGTGAGTGTGTGTGTTATGTGTGTTTTCAGAGAATTTTATTTTTGGAATTCTTATTTTTGCTTCTGTGTTATGCCACTCCACATGGACAAAGTTGGATCTTCTCTCTGAGCCTGGCAAATGTCTTTATTTGTGCTTTGCCATGTACTTGAATTTCGAGCAGAGAAGAGATAGCGAGAGAAATTCTAGTAATGTGTGCTGGCATCACTCAGGAGACTGGTCAGACTGAACAGTTTTTAGCTTCAGTGTAATCATAAAATTAACAGCATTGCCCTTTCCTGTCTGTGTCAATGAGAATGCATTGTTTCTTTATCTAATGCTCCATATTAAAAGTCATGTCTGGTATCCAGTGGGCTCCTAACCAAGGTGTGCATTTTCTTAGCACCAATATTACCTGGTATTTCCTTGCAGAACAGACTGTTTAACTTTGAGCTTCACTTTCTCCATAAATAAAACTAACAACTTCATGTAAATGGACAGTGGTGTGATAAATTATGGGAAAACCTATGGATGACTAAAAAATAATTAAAAGAATGCCGACCATGTGGACCCACAGTGCTCTGTATTTATGTTTTGATGGTTTGGGGATTTGGGGCTTGCATCGGTTAGAGCGTCCTTTCAGTGAGAATCAATCTGTTCACCTAAAGAAAGGCATTTAGGCTAAGGACTCTGAAAGTCTACACCACAGGGTGTCCAGAATATGTATAACAGTATAAAACCTGATTCTGCGCCTCAGTAAACATACGGATATATTGCTCTGTGAGGAAAATATTGACCTTGGCAAACTCAAGTCAATAAATTTGGATGTTTGCCTTTAAAAAAATCAATACCTGCTTTTTTATCTCCACATAAAATAATGCTTTCAAGAGCCAAAGCTAGCGATGGAAATGAGTTTACCTCTCATCCTAATAAATGCATTATATACGACCTAATGTTATTATAGCTCATCATTTATTACGGCTGAGTATTCTTTGATTTAGAACAAGGGTATTATATTCTTAATTCATCATTCAGTTAACTTTTCTTCTGAAGAAAAGATTTAAAAAAAGCATTTCTCATTCTTTTGGAGGCATTAGTACATGAAATAGTTCATTACATAAGAACACTCGGAGCTTTTAAGCTATCAATGGAATCTTGTTTAGTCAGCTAAACAACATGTATTACCTTGCTGCATGGGTACAAAGTGATTCAGAGCGAGATATCTTTTAATCCTCTGAGGAAAACAGTTGTATATTTCTCTGGCCTGCTGTCCCTGTTAACGTTTCTTATTTCTTCTTGTTTTTCCTTTGGGTTTGGCTCTGACCATTAGATGGGATTTTTTTTTAAAAACAAGAGACCCGGAAAGAGATAAAGGCTTTTCCATGCGTGTTTGGCAAAAGAGTGATTCTAACCATAATTTCCCTCTAAAATGAAACACTGTGTTAACAATCAGAGAGCAGGATGGCCTGGACATGCTATTATAGGACATTTTTAAAACATTCCTTTCAAAAACTTATCCATGTTTGAGGTCATAACATTTTTTTGGAATCATTTTTCCCTCAGTTAGATTCAATCTAAGAATGTAGTAATTTTGCACATAGAATGGGCAGGGAGGGGAATTAAGGAAGGGGGGGAGGGGTTCCTCAGTGATTGAATGAAAAAATTTGTGACCCTAAAAGAACTGTAATGGGGTTTCTGGGTCTCACTACTATTTCTTCCATTTCTGGAACCTGGCTATACAGGTTCCTGACCCCATTCCATGACTTAGAGTTTTCTCTTCAAACAGGGTCCCTGGCACCTCGGTGTCTCAGTCAGTCGAGAGTCCATCTTTGACTCGGGTCATGATCTCACAGTTTGTGAGTTTAAGCCCCACATTGGGCTCGCTGCTGTCCGCACAAAGCCCACCTAGGATCCTCTGTCCCTCTCTCTGTCTGCCCCTCCCCCACTTGCACTCTCTCGCTCAAACATTTATTTTTTTTTTTTAATTTTTTTTTTTTAACGTTTATTTATTTTTGAGACAGAGAGAGACAGAGCATGAACGGGGGAGGGTCAGAGAGAGGGAGACACAGAATCCGAAACAGGCTCCAGGCTCCGAGCTGTCAGCACAGAGCCCGACGCGGGGCATGAACTCACAGACCGTGAGATCGTGACCCGAGCCGAAGTCGGCCGCTCAACCGACTGAGCCACCCAGGCGCCCCATCGCTCAAACATTTAAAAAAAAAAAAAAAAAAAAAAAAAAAAAAAGAGTCCCCATGGGTCAGTGACAAGAGCCCAGGACTGGACTGGATTCAAAACCTGACCGTGTCGGGGCGCCTGGGTGGCGCAGTCGGTTAAGCGTCCGACTTCAGCCAGGTCACGATCTCGCGGTCCGTGAGTTCGAGCCCCGCGTCAGGCTCTGGGCCGATGGCTCGGAGCCTGGAGCCTGTTTCCGATTCTGTGTCTCCCTCTCTCTGCCCCTCCCCCGTTCATGCTCTGTCTCTCTCTGTCCCAAAAATAAATTTAAAATGTTGGGAAAAAAAAAAAAAAAAAAAAAAAAAACACCTGACCGTGTCACCGACGTGCTGTGGGACTCTGGGCAAGTCACTTTGGAAGCCTCAGTTTTCTCATCCTTTAAATGGTGTCAAGACGTAGCTCACAGGACATGTGTGAGAATTAAAAGTCATTTATTGTCTGGAATACATCTAGCGAAGGACCGTAACTCAATAAATATCCATTATCCTTTCCGCACTTTCCTTCCTTATCCCCACATCCACGACACTAAATTTAAAAGGAAAAGAAAAAACCATGGGATGAGAGCATCGTAGGGGCTCCTCGCACACCTTCCTGCTGCTCCCATTCTGTCCTCTCTCAAGGACCCATTAAGCTGGCCCTGTCGGCACTCCATCCCAAACTGCAAGCCTCCGGTCTTCCTCAGAGAAGCATTTTCAAACCCAGACGCTAGGTTGGGTCTCTAGTTACGCACGTCTTCTTCTTTTTTAAGTTTATTTGTTTATTTATCCATTTATTTGGAGAGAGAGAAAAAGGGAGAGCGTGCATGGGAGAGAGGCAGAGAGAGAGGGAGAGAGTGCATCCCAAGCAGGCTGTCCCAGTCGCTGTCTGTCGGCCCAGAACCTGACTCGGGGCTTGACCTCATGAACCGTGAGATCATCACCTGAGCCAAAACCAAGTCGGATGCTTAACTGACTGAGCTACCCAGGTGCCCCACACCTTATTCTTTTTGTTGCAGTTTGCGCACTTGCTGTTAATTCATTCTATGGCATTAAATGTGAACCAGGATCAACTTCAATCATGATGACTGGCTCTCTGTGGCAGCTAAGAACATGGACTTCGGTGTCAGGCCGCCTAGATTCCACTTCTGCCTCCTCCACTTGCTACCTGTATGACCTTGGGCAAGTCGCTTAATATCTGTGCCTCGCTTTCCTTACCTGTAACACAAAGATGACAACAGTACCTGTTTCAAGGAGATAATGGAGAGAGCATTTAAAATCCTGCCTGGCACATAGCAAGGTCCAAGTCGTAGTAGCAATGATAATGCTACAAGTAGTAGCACTCGCTACTGATTCCAGGCCTAAGCACGCTAAGCACACTGAGTAGCAGCGCCCCTTGCTGGAGAGAAAGGCACATCCCTTTTGGTTACCACTATCCTCAGTGCCTAGGTTTGCGTCTGGCTCATAGTAGGCATTCAGATGTGCTCGTTGACAGACTGATTGCTTTTGCATCAATTGTGAGTCCTTGTAAAATGTAACATAAATTATTTATCAGTCCTATAGTAACAGTATTTGCTAATAGACTGGGTTACACCCTAAGAGTTGTAGTGCTGTGGTCTATACTCTGATCTCAGCCAGACCTTAGTTCAAGTTATGATTCTACACTTCCCTATTGTGTCACTTTGGGAAATTTACTTACCCTCCACAATCTTCTATTTCCTCGCCAGTAAATGGGGATTTTCATTAGGATTAAATAAGATAATACTTATGAGATGTTATGCATGGTGCCTGGGGGGCTCGATCGGTTGAGCATCCAACTCTCGATTTCGTCCCAGGTCACGATCCCAGGGTCAGGGGATTGAGCCCCAAGTCAGGCTCTGCCCTGAGCACGGAGCCTGCTTGATTTTCTCTCCCTCTCCCTCTCTCTCTCTCTCTGCTTCACCCCTCTCCTCTGCTTGTGCTCTCTCCCTCTCTCTAAAATAAAATAAAATAAAATAAAATAAAATGAAATAAAATGGTATGCATACTGACCTACACACTGTAAGGCTCTTTCCATGATTGGCTGTCAATCTAAGTAAGACCTCTGACCCGTCCAGCTTTGTATCCTGTCCTTCACAAGGAATGCCAAAGGGTACTTTGTTGCATGTTAGGAGTTATTTGTGTTTTCACTTTGGAAAGCTTCCTAATCTGAGCAATTTGGTGATTTTAAAGGAAATTTCAGAGGCCACTGCATGGCAGTGGAAAGGGGAATGGTGAAGACATCTTCCACCAGATACTAGAAAGCCCTAAAATTTCTAACCAAACTGAGATCTTATAAGATGAACTTTAATGTAGACTGAGCTTCTAAAATTCAGCTAACCTTCTATTGCCCTTAAAAAAAGTCACCCCAATGTTGAATTGGGACCATGATAGTCTGTTCATGTAAATGAATGGCCTTCCATGACGGGAGTCGATGTCTATTCAGCAGGTAAAACATCCCGTCTTCTCATTAATTCTCTTTTTAAGATGAAATCCCTTAGCTTTAAAAATGTTTTAGGAGAACACAAAAGTTAAACACACCCTAGTTACAAAAAGAAAAAAAAAAAAACTTAAGATTTATAGCAAACAAACATAGACGAAACAAAGCCATAAACATTCTAATTGAAGGTGGAAAGCTGATACTGAGTGGACATAGATCATAAAGTCCTGGTGACTGGTCTGATTATTCATTTAACTGCTCTAGAGTGATATGGTTGAGATAATAAATAGGTGCTTTCAGGGAATTTGAAATTGTTTTTCACATAAAGCATGTTTTTCTCAAGGCTGGATTTACCTAAATTCACTGACAGCTGGAAGCCAAATGTATTCCCATTAAATTGTTTATATCACAGGGATTCCAGTAGATAAACTACATTTCATTTATTAATGTACAACAAATAGAAGGGACCCTAACTCCTACGTTTAACCAGATATGTTTCTCATCATTTCTAATGCCTAGAATGTTATTGAGAAGTTTGTGTGTGTGTGTGTGTGTGTGTGTGTGTGTGTGTGTGTGTGTTTGTGATGTGAGATGACGGTTGATTTTTTGTATGTGCTGGCAATGTATCATTATTTAGGGTTTGTTTCTGTTTGGTTTAGCAAAATGGGGAGTGGACTCCTATGTACAGTGGCTCAGATATTGATAGGAAACTGACCATCGCCACCCATATTCATTTTGCCAGGAGCCCTCAATCTCCTGCTTCCTGCTTTTTTTTCCTGGAAAATAACAGGTGGGAATGCAGAACATCAGGAATAACAAGACAGGAGTTGGCTTTTTGGTAGAGAAAATGCAATACTCGGAGTAGAAGGATTTATTAGAAATGCAGACTTTCAAGTCCATCCTGGGACCTACTGAACCAAGATCTGCATTTTTAGAGTATTTCTGTGTTCCTTAAGGCTGAGGAAACATTGCCCTGGGAGGTCCCTTAGACTGCTGACCAGCTCCAACCCCCAGGTTTTTTGGAATATCCCCATGACATTGCTGTATAGTTTGTAGAAGTAAGGAGAGTAAGATACAGCCAAGGGTGTCAAGAAAATGATATTCTTGTATCACTCACTGCTGGGCAAATTTTCTAGGAATAGGTGATTTAGGGGCCAGTGGAAGTGTAGATGTGAAGGACCTCAAGGGGGAAAGCAGATACTGCCTGTGTGTAATCTGAGAAGCCAGACTCAGGCTGGGTAGTGATGATCAGTAACGTGTCTCAAAACCTACAATGGATGCCAGGAGACACTGTGAGCCTACCAAGGATGTTCCAAAAGCCACGATTCAGGAGTGAAGGGAGTTAGGGAACTGGAGAATCTCGTTGGTGACAGGCCTGTGAAGACCTTGCTGAACCTTAGGAAGGTCTTGCTTGTGTACTACTGCTTGTAGAGCAGGTGGCCTACACTGTTTCTTGAGCCGGTGACAGTCACAGCAGCTTTCTACCTGCGGTGGTTTTTAAGGGTCCGCCCAGATCCTGATAGTGTCCAAGTGTCGCCCTTCATCCATCGATAGCTCAACCCGCAGATACACATCAGAAATGTAGTTTCATTCAATTTGACATATTTATTGACTGTTTGTGTCAGGCACCGTACTCATGACTCAACTTTTTTTTAATTAAAAAAAAATTCGAATAACCAAAATAGGCAACAAAGCTAATTACTGAAGCTCATGTAGCTGATTCTTCCATGTAGAATCAGGACGGGCCTAATTCTGAGTCTATTTTTATTCATCTGTTTTATTCTACTTTATACACAATTCCAGCAAGCTCGGTTATCTGGTTTCCAAGGCCTCCCTAGAAGGAGCGAATTGGAACGGATGGAAAGAAAGGGACAGGACAGTTAATGCTGTTGCCCCAGGAAAACGGACTGATTCAGTCAGAAGGGCAATAGATTGTCCATAAATAAAGAGACAGAGATCTGCAAACAGAAGACAGAAGAGCTCAGACAGCACAGCCATCTGAAACCATTTTGGTGTCGATACCAACATTTCTATACCTCACAAGATCCAGGCCACAATGTGTTACATCAGTGAAATGGATCCTTAAAAGGGAGCCGAACCTTCCCAAAACGTTAAATCACGTTCAGAATACTAGTTTAAAGAAAGATAAAACTTATGCAACCTATTTTAGAAAGCTCTCCACGAGAAGAGGCTCCAGGAGAAAAATCTCGATGCTTGAAAGAGCAACCACAGCACTTGAGGGGAATTTGCAAAGGCTCAAAGCTATATCGCTCGGGATATATGAGGCTTTAGTATGTTTTTAAAGGGATAAAGGTTACTTGGCATAACATCAACACACTGAAATTAGGAACATCCTCTCTATTGGACCCTAATTTATTCTGTATACTATAGTATACCTTTGGAATGAATGAAGCTTTTGTGCCAGATGTACATTTATGAACATCGCATAGCATTTGCCCGTGATATATCTGAGGACTCAGAGATGTCAACATGCCCTTCCCATATTTCAACGCCCGGTTCCAGGTTCTTAAGGAACATTTCAATTAAACTTCAAACAAAAGAACCCTGACTCTTACTTGCCTGCTTCTTAGGGGATATGCAGAAATAGGGCTGAGTATAAAGTATCACGGAAATTGTGTGTACAATTTGTACATAACATGTATGTTGATATAGTATATTTAATTCAAATATATATTTTATATTACATTATCACACACACATATATGTGTGAGAGAGAGAAATGGGAAGATGCCAGGAAAAAGTTCATAACAAATACACTCTAAACTCTTTAACAGTGGTTTTTCTCTGGAAAATAGGATTACTTGCATCTACTTTCTTCTTTAGATCTCTGCATTCTATGAAGTTTTTGCAAAGAACGCACACACACACACACACACAAACATATATATATATATATATATATATATGTATATAATACTAGAA
This sequence comes from Neofelis nebulosa, assembly GCF_028018385.1. Taxonomy (NCBI): domain Eukaryota; kingdom Metazoa; phylum Chordata; class Mammalia; order Carnivora; family Felidae; genus Neofelis; species Neofelis nebulosa. The sequence continues at coordinate 78,879,541 of NC_080793.1, read as the reverse complement.
TACTAGTATAATACTATGTATTTTATATATACTATATATAAATATATATATTTATATATACTATATATACTATATAAATATATATACTTATATGTAAAATAGTATACTATTTTACATATAAGTATATATAGTATACTACTTTATATATACTATATAAAATACTATATATATATAAAATACTATATATTTATATATATAAATACTATATATTTATATATATATATAAAATACTATATATTTATATATATATATATAATACTAGTGTTTCCATTTGGAAGGAAAGGAAGAAAGAAACAGAGTGAAAGAAGGAGAAAGGAAGAAAGTAAAGCAAGAAAAAAGGAATGAAGAAAAGCAGGAAGGGAGAAAGGGAAAGGATTGGAAGAGTGAGCAGGTGGGCTCTCTGATCCAAATGCCACTGAGCCTGTCAGCTTCCCTTCATCCTTCTCCATTCTGGGATTTCCTGCCCTTTTTATTGTATGCGGCTTCCCTATCACCGCCACGGATCATTCTACAAATCCAGTCCCCGAGAATATTCCTTTTTGGTGGATGCTAAAAACCAGCCTGAAGTCGCAAAGCCAGATTTGGGTACAGCCAAAGATCGGGATCCTCCTTCAGTTGGGTCTCTCTCAGCCACTTAAGGCTGTCTGTGACTCTTTTCTTTTTGACCCATGTGCAGCCCGGTTATCTTCCTATTCAGGAACACATCTATGAACCAAAAAAAAAAATCCTTGGCTCAAAATGATGTTCACCCTGTCATGGGTTGGTACCAATTAGGACAGGCTGGAGAAAGAGAAGACTTTGGGTACAGGTAGCCTCTTGCTGGTACAATCATTGCTCCACCGGCTAAGCAGGGCATAACTCAGCTAAAGAGTTACTTTATTTTTTCTCTCCTAAACATGCCTGTTCTTCGTGTGCTGTTTAAGACTAAACAGTATAAAACGGGATTGACATTATGTAATTACATGCCTTTTACACTGTGCTAACTTAATTTGCTTTTCATTCTCAGGTATTTAAGAGATCATTATTTTCCCATCAGACTTCCCTGTCTGCCAATTATGGTGTGTCAGATGGATGAGGTAGACCATTGTTCGGGAAGGTTTCAGGTAGACGTATCGAGAACAACAGCTTTGTGTCACTTTCCTTTGGTCAACAACAGAATTATTTTGCCAGTTTATTAGTTTATGTGGTACCTTCTGTGCATTATATGTTGTTGTTGTTTTTGGTTCTACTTACAAATAAAAATGGCACAGCCGTCATAAAAGTTCTAGTATTTACAACTAGGTACAAGCTGAGTCTCCGGTCTCTGGGAAGAGTAGGCAGATGGGAGATTCAGGAACTGGAGTTGTTTAGAGGGCACCTTACCCTCATGGCTGCACCCGCGTTACAAAGCATGCTGTGACGGGGCCCAGTGGTGCCGCCAGCTACGCTGTCCCTCTGTTTTGCCAGGTACAGTTCATCAGAAACCACATCCTAGTTCCATACAACCTACATCAGTCACATGATCAAATATGGCTCACATCCAGAGAAACATGGGAGTTAAGTTGGTTGAAGGAAGATGTGATGATCTGAACAAAAAATCCAAGCCACTTGTCTTCCTATCCACTGTCATTTTTAGTAATAAGAGTCATAGCACTGAGGTTTTTCTATCTAGTACCTGGAGACACAGCCATTTTCTTTTTCTCTCTGTCACTGTGGAAAATCCTTATACTTTGGAAGCTCAAGGAAACCATAGTAATTGCTCCAGAACTGTGGAAGGGGAAAGGGTCCAGGAGAAAGGTAGGGACATTTGTCAGCTCCAGAAAGCATTTTCTAGAAAAGAGAATGAACAAATAAAAAAAAAAAAAAAGGTCACCATAAGCACAGCCAGATTGCCTGTACCATTAAAAAATTAATAGACTGTCCACTGTGATAACTCAAGAGCCAAAGAACGAGAACAGCTTGTGCAATCATTAATTACAAAATATCATTATTGTGTCATAGCCTCCTTGTCAGAACTTGTAGTTCTACTTCTGACCTGGAAAAATAAGTCCCTAAGTCTTGAGCAAGCAGTGGGCTACAGGTTGTTTTGATTCCAGTAATCCTGGGTTTAGAACACACACCGGTTCAGTGAATCCACTTCATCTCTGTTCTAAAAGAGTAACCCTGGAGAAGGCAGGGCTGTTGCCTATCAGATTCCACCTCTGAGTTAACCCTTAACTCACTGCAGGTTTGGACCAATGACCCTGCATAGTCACTAAACCCCACGCCTGTAAGAGAGGCTCATTCGATAACCGCTAGCCAAACTCAGCTACCTAAATTTAGATTTAAGGTCATCAAAATTAAATAGAATTTAAAACCTAGTTCCTTACTGCACTAACCCTGTTTCACGTGGCCAGTGGCCATGCGGCTGGTGCGTGTGATATCGGGCAGCGCAGAAAGTTCTATTGGACAGCACTGCAAATTGGAGGCTCTTGTTCTCTTGGCATCCCTCACCCCAAGAAAAGCCTTTAGACCTATCGTGGTAGTTTTCAAACTGGAGCATGAATCAGAATCACCTGGTGGGCAGGCTAAACTATAGATTGCTGGGTCCCACCCCCAGAATTTCTGTCACAGGAGGTCTAGGAGAGGTCCCTCAGATTTGCATTTCTGACAAGTTCTCAGGTGATGCAGATGCTGCTGTTCACTAGACCACACTTTGAGAACCACGCTCTCTATGAAGTAGGAGTGATACCAGCAAAAGTACGGGGCTACGAATATCAGGCCTCGATTCTGTAACTGAAAGGAAGTATTATCTAAAGCTGCACTGTTCAAGACAGCGGCCGCTGGCCACACGTAGCTAGTGAGCACTAGAAACGTGCCCCTAAAAGTTAAAACTATTTAACTTTTATTTAATATAATTATAATTATATATAATCATAATTTAAATATTAAAGCAGTGTAAAATATTTTTCCACTTATTTCAGCTATATTCTTTTGGCAGAACTATATTTAACTTAAACCGTTGAAAAGTTTAACATCCACGTTGAGATGGGTGTGTAAAATGCATATCAAATTTTGAAGATCTTGTATGGAAAAAGAAGGTAAAATATCTCATTAATAATGTGTGTATTGATTACATGCTGAAATGGTAATATTCGGTACTTATTAGGTTAAATAAAACGTATTGGAATTAGTTTTAACTGTTTCTTGTTACTTTTTAATGTGGCTGCTAGAAAAGTTCTAAATTATGTATATTGTTTGCGTTACATTTCTATTGGACTGTGCTGATCTAGAATTTAACTTCACTCTCTTGGACTGTCAATTTACCAGCAATTATTTGGGGCCCTAGGTTGGAGGAGAGGAGTGGTATAATGATCACCAAAAGGCCCTGTAACACTCTAAAAGTCTGTAATTCCTACAAGATGAACTGCCAGGAGATAATCTCTTTCCACTGCTTTTCTTCCAAACATTGTGCAAACCTGCCAAAGATTTCCCTTTCAAAGCCTTGACAGCTCACTGTCTATCTGCACTTCAGAGAAAGATGATTGAATCTCCTTAAGCCACAGAGATCTACATGACAGGCCCACATTACCAGTAACACATGCTTTTCTAACTGGGCTGCAATTCCTAAACATGTATCTTCGTAGCTAACTTAGAATGGGTTTGTTTCTACTGTGTATAGCAAAACACTGGGCTCCCAACTCCAAAAAGTCTTTCCATCAGACACAAAAATCCCAGGAATTGAAAGGCTAGCTATTATTCAATGACCACCAAGGTCAAAATTATGGAATTTGCTTCTACCACACACACACGAAATGTTTTTTAATGAAATCAATATGCCATGTTCATAGCAGCATTATTCACAATAATCAAAAGGCGGAAGTAACCCAAACAGCCACCTATAGATAAATGGATAAACAAAGTGTGTTATATGCATATAATAGAATATTATTCAGGCTTTAACAGGAAGGAAATTCTGACCATACACAGATCTTGAAGACATCATGTTAAGTGAACTATGTTGGTCATAAAAGAACAAAGGGTGTTTGATTCCACTGAGATAAGGAACCTAGAAGTAATCAGATTTATAGACAGAAAGAGTGGTGGTTTCCAGAGACTAGATGGAGGGAGGCATGGGGAGTTAGTGTACAGAGTTTCAGTCTGGGAAAACGAAAGAGTTCTGGAGATGAATGCAGACGATGGATCCATAACAGGGTGAATGTACTTAAAACATGTCTGTTATGTAATTTCTTCCACAATTAAAGGAAAAAGCTAAAACAACCTACTAAACTTATGAATGTTGTCACCTCTTTTCCTCCCCTGCCCCCAAAGATTGCAAAATCCTAGAGAATTGTTAATAATAATGGCAAAACTGACAATAATATTCATTCTGTAATTTCAGAGAACTTTAGCGTTTATAGAACTTTTATTCTTTCACTTGAAATAATAAATCATCGCCAGTGTGTTGTAAGTACTATAGCTACATTGAGAATTAAGGTTCAATGACATGTCCAGGGTCATAAGGGTGAGTTGTGGCAGGGCCGGGACTCTGTCTTCTAGCTACACCATATCTGACTTTCTTCTGGGGTCCTAATGGCTGCCCCGTGATCATCTCTGAGCCAGACCATGCCAAGCAAACGTCAAACATCCCAGAAATCCAAGCTATTCCAGAAACTACTGGTATGGAACTTCCCCAGACCAATTGAAGACAAGGACCAGCCGTAGACAAATTGTAAAGGGGTTGAATTTTTTCTTTCACAGATTTCTAATTTCCCCTCTTATCCTGCCATCTCCTGGCTGGCCTCATGTCATCTCCCAAGATAGCCAAACTTTGCCACTGCTTCATAAAGACTACTTTTCTTTTTTTTTTTTTTTTTTTTTTTTAATTTTTTTTTCCCAACGTTTTTTTGTTTGTTTGTTTTTTTGTTTGTTTGTTTTTATTTTTGGGACAGAGAGAGACATAGCATGAACGGGGGAGGGGCAGAGAGAGAGGGAGACACAGAATCGGAAACAGGCTCCAGGCTCTGAGCCATCAGCCCAGAGCCTGACGCGGGGCTCGAACTCACGGACCGCGAGATCGTGACCTGGCTGAAGTCGGACGCTTAACCGACTGCGCCACCCAGGCGCCCCTAAAGACTACTTTTCAATGATGACACTTGGGGAAGCTCTAGGCATATCCCTTGCCCCTTCTCCATTAAAGCTTATCCATCCCATGTATCCTTCACTTAGAGCTTTGCTGAGCTCCTGAGCCCCAATTAGTTCACATTCAGAAGAGCAGGGGCCCTTAGAGGTGGTTTCATCCTTAAAAGTAATTTCTTACAGGGACGCCTGGGTGGCTCAGTTGGTTCAGCATCTGACTCTTGATTTTGGCTCAGGTAGTGATCTCACAGTTCATGGGCTCGAGCCCAGGATCAGGCTCTGCACTGGCAGCATCAAGCCTGCTTGGGATTCTCTCTCTGTCCCTCTCTCTCTGTCCTTCCCCCACTTGCTCGTGCTCCCTCTCAAAATAAATAGATTTTTAAAAAAGGAATTCCTTAGATAGAGGAATATCTTCAACAAAGGAGTAACTGATCAAATGGGAAATTTCAGACACAGAGCAGGCCAGAAATGAGATATTTTCAGATTTGGGTGGTGTCCTTAATCAGATTATGGAAACTATCTGTAGGTGAAGGTTGTATTCATAATTAAGCTAAACCTCTCTATTCACCACTGAGATGCTTTGGCCATCTTCCCTAGGATGCAGAAACCTTCACAAAGTCCCTCATGAGGGCACTTCGTGTCCCTGAGATCACTAATGGGCCACCCAGACTGTCACTCATAGTCACCATTTCATCTGAACAACAGATGGTCCCAAACCTGTCATTTGGTGCAACATGAACTGAACCAACTCAAAGGTCTCCTGTTGGCTTTGGTATACTTTTCTGACTGAGATAGACTCAGATATTAAGGTAGTAAGAGATTCCAAAGATGAATTCCAGGACTAGAAACAGCAATAAATTAAAATCTTTGTTGAAGTACAGTCCTATTTTATCAATCCTAATGTTTATCTTCTGCATTGTCCATCCAACAAAGAACTAAAATAGTGCAGATCTTACCAAAACCAAAAGAAACCTAAAGACTGTTTCTACCTAGGGTTGACTTGACCAAATTTCTTTTTAAAATTATAATTTTCTTAGACTAATAGCTTTTGGTAATTTGCATTCCTCAGATACAAACTATACAAGAACCACAATTTTATGTTAAATGGTAGATAGAAGTGAATCTGGGGTAAATATGTTATTATAACCTTGAGATATCAAGAGGCCATTTTTCACCTATTCCATTAGCAGTTTTGAAATAATTAATAATAATAATAATGTCAGAAAGAGTATATTTAGACAGGCATGCTCATAATATGCTCAGTGTTCAAAGAAACTTTAAAATAATTATGCCCTTTTTCTTAGCTGTTCCTTTTATGGGAATCTAAGAAAATAAAACAGAAATGTGCATTTTACTGTAGGGAAAAAAGTCTTAGAAACAACTTAGATACCACTTATGACAAAATTGAATGAATTAAGGCAAACCATTTAAAGAAGTACTACATAGCTCCTAAAATTAATGTTTATTTGAAACTATTTTCACAATTGTTTGGTTTTTATTTTAAGTTTTAATTGAATTTAATTCTGCATAGGGAATATTCAAATAATATACACACAGTATTTTAATAGTTCAAAAGATAGTCCATAAATGCCCCCCCTCACCTCTAACCATCAGAGACAAACAGTCTCTTATTTATCATGTCAGAGTTATTTTATGCACATACAAGTTCTAACACATGTGAATAAAATATTTATTTTCCCTTGAGGACACTCATATTAAATTTGTGAAAAGAAATTATTACTCTAAGTATCTCAGTTCTTACTATAAAGCTTCCTATGAGATTTCCAAAATGTTCATTGCAGAAAGACTTAATACTGTGTGACATTGCTAGAAATCCTATTTGCCCACCTGTCTATAGGGACCTGTAATCAAGAGCAAAATAAGGAGTTGGAGTCATGCAGGCAGGGGGCACTTTCACTCCAAACTCTCAGCAACCTGTTATGGTTCGGTGGGTGAATGGGAGTGGATGAGTTTTCCTTTCTGTAAGCCTAGACTATAGCTACTAGAAGACTATACTTCTAGTATAAATGTGCAGAATAAGCAACATAACCCCCCCCCTCCCAATCTTGGCACAAGCTATAGTGATAAGGAAGAACCACATTCTCCCCTTAGAAGCAAGACAGGACCTTGAACTTAGCTCATGGCATAAGCTAGCCACCCAGCACCAACTCTTCCTGCTCTACATCACGCTGACCAGGGGTCCAGCTACATCAGTTCAGTGCATCTAACTCCTGGCTGGCCTTTCGTCAAAGCCACCACCCTCACTGTACTTGCAGGAAACTGGAAACCTTAGAGAGCAACCCTACCCACTGTTCCTCCGGGCAGAATAAAATGTCTTCCACTGTGGCTTTTTTGCTGAAACTTTGCGCTTTTTCCTCAGATTAAAATCTTAAGATGTGAGGCACCTGGGTGGCTCAGTTAGTGAAGTGTCCAACTCTTGATTTCGGCTCAGGTCATGATCTCATAGTTCATGGGTTTGAGCCCCGCATCTGGCTCCGTGCTGATAGTGCAGAGCCTGCTTGGGATTCTCTCTCTCTCTGCCCTTCCCCTTCTCTCTCTCTCTCTCTCTCTCTCTCTCTCTCTCTCAAAATAAATGAAACATTAAAAGAATTAATAAAATAAAATCTTAAGATGTGGGGCATCTGGGTGGCTCAGTTGGTTGAGCAATCAACTCTTGATCTTGGTTTAGGTCATGATCCCAGGGTCATGGAATCAAGCCCTGTGTTGGGCTCCACACTGAGCATGGAGCCTCCTTAGGATTCTCAGTCTCTCTCTCTCTCTCTCTCTCTCTCTGCCCCTCCCCAACAAGCACACCAGCACACAGGCACGTGTACACACTATCTAAAACAAAAGTAAAATCAAATCAAATCTTAAGATGTAAATGAAATTTGTTATATAAACTGTTGGTTAAATTCCTGAACCCGGCACCAATAAGCACTCAAGAATTTTCAAATGGATGAATTTTGTATTGTTTCAAAGAATATTTTTTAAAGATGTGTGAATGATGTCTTTTGGCACTGTGTATTATGTTATATAAAAACAGTGCAGGCGGAAGTTCTGGGGGCAAGGAAAGAAGTTGTGCTTGAGGAAGACGTGTTGCAGCATTTGGCTCTAACGATGACAGGATGTACAATGTGACCACAAGTGTGGGTCCGCCCTTCGCAGCTGACCTTGTTAACGGGCTCTTGTGTCCCTGAACTGTTTTGTCTCTAGCCATCTTTGCACAGGGGTTAAAAATGGCTGACCCCAGAATGACATAGCTCCATTTTTGTCTGAAGAACTCCAGTGTCTGGGCAACAATTCCTCTCCCCATATCTGTTATTTAATACCTTTCCTTCTGCTTTGCCAAGAAATTATTCACTATGTAAATTGGTTTCATTTATAAATGGTGAACATTTTCAAATTCTAAAATGCACATAGAAATGTACATAAAAATGTGCCATATAAAGTATTGTTATTTATGATAACTATTATTGCAGTTATAATTAGTGTAAGAATGATAGTGTTTATAATGTTCTCCCAAAATAACAAGCAACGTGGTAGCTGCATAACTAGAGAGTGTAAATGAGCACTGGCCTAGGCAATTAGTATGCATTTGATAAGAATTTATTGCTGAATTAATCATTAGGTGTAATTTTTCCTGTCATGGAATTAAAGGGAGTAAGAACTAGCTTGGGAGGTGAGGTCCCATCTGGGGGAGGAATGCGTGGTCAGTGGGACAGCTCTTCTTGATATACGATATGCCAAGTCATAGGGGTTTCGAGTAGTCAACCCCCAAACATATACGTCCCCCATGGGATAGGCATTTTTCATGCTTAGTAATGACCACCATATGCTGACCTCTTTCTGTGTGCCACGTATGGACCAGTTACCCTGCACCAGGATATCATTTTATTCTTCCAATAACCCTTTGAGGTAGGAGTTATCACACCAATTTGTTAGATGGGAACACCAAGAGACAGCGAGGTTGATCATCTTGACTAAGTATGCATCTCTTGAGTGGACTAGAACATGAGCACAGGTCCGGAGCCCATGCTGCAAACTAGTGTCTCTCAAAGTGTGATCCTCGAGTCACTGGGAGGGCCATGAATTCCTCAAGGCCAATCTCTAATTAAATATTACACACCCTTTTTATTTCCAGTTCTTAAAATAGGCAAATGACAGTTCCTCCGGTTCATTTTTACATTAGACTAGTAACTTACTTGGTGGATTACAAGTTTTTATCATGTTGATTAACTGAAATTAACATGTAATTGAGTAGCTTGTAGATGGCTCCAATTTATTATTCTGTGAGAAACTCAGCTTAACATATGACATTGTAAAGTTGCTACTTTACATATGTAAACCCACAGACAATTGGAAATCCTCTAGAAAGTGGGAGAGGGTGGCATAGGAGAACCGAGGTGTTGGCCTGGTCTAAGTGTGCTCCAACTTTACCATTTTGCTAACATGGAAAGGGAGAGGGGAGAGTCAGTCCATTTGGGCTGCTATAACAAAGTATCATGACTTACTGGCTTAGAAACAACAGAAATCTGTTTCTCCCAGTGCTGGAAGCTGAAAATCTGGGACCAAGGTCAGATTCTGGTGAGGGCCCTCTTCTGGGTTGTAGACTTCTCATATCCTCACATGCTGGCTTGCTCTCTGCCCTCTTCTTATAAGGACACTAATCCTATTCACGAAGTTTCCACCCTCACAACCTCATTACCTCCTAAAGGCTGCACCTCCTAATACTATCATATTTGAGGTTAAGGTTTCAATGTATGAATTTGGGGGAGACACAAATGTTCAGTCCATTGCAAAGAGTTTATTCCATTACATGTGGACAGAACAGAGTATGCTGGCATTATTTTCCTATACATGGAATGTGAGCTTAAGCTTAAAATGTTATTTTGTTGTTCACATATCCATATAATTTATATAGGATAAGATCCTTCAAAAAAAAAAATCCCCATTGTTATTTTCAGAATAAATGATCTAGAATCTCAAATAAGGCAGGACAATGCATCCGGTACTGATTAGCTCTGCCTTAAGTCTCACATTGATTTGTTTTTTGAGTAAATGTTTGAATTCTTTCCTGTTTTAAGGTATCCTAACGATTTTATCTTTTCATACCCTAAGCTACATAAACTCTTCAGTGAGGCCATTTAGCCTTTTTTCAGAAAATCAGAATAAGCACTTTTCTGAAACATACCTAAGGCAGTTCCTTCTCCAACACATCACCCATCAACTGCCTTTAGCAAACAAAAGATAATTTTCAGATTCCAAGCATTCACTATTCTTGGACCCATTAGCTGTAAGGGCAGGGGCAAATTGGGTTATTCACTCTATGAGGGTTTCTGTCACAGAGTCAAAGATATGTATTGTCCTTTATTTATTGAAATGTTCCTGCAGCATTCATGCCCTACTCATCTGAAAGATTCTTTAGCCGATGGGATACAGTTTTTAATTTTCAGCCATAAAACAATAATTCAGTGTTTATTCCTGCAGATCAGCCAGTTATTTTTTGTTACTAAATGTAATGGTGTTAACTAGCAATTATTTCTACTTGGTGATTTTATCTCAGCCGCCACCCCCCAAAAAAATTGCCTAAATAGGGTAAGAAAAGAAGTCTTTAAGTCTTTGATATGACATTTATCACTAAAAATTCCCCAGGCTTTGTTGACCTCCAAAACAGCAATATTTTGATAATGCTTTTCAAGCAGTTTGAAAAGAACTTTAATTTACCACTTAATAGTGCTTAAGACAGCGACTTGAACACCTAATAAGTATTAAGGACAACAAACAAAATATAAAAAAAATGTCAGGGCAGTGTTACTACATTGGCTAAATTGTATCCCCCCCACACACACACACACACATTATTTTACCCTTTGTTGTGGCAAAATAGAGTAAGCCTCCCAATTGTATGCAGTAACCCTTTAGTCCTAGGAAGCAAAGGGAGAGATGAACTTAAGCATGCATTGTTCTTTGTTCCCCTTTCTTTCTTCAGGGGGACTAGAGTTTAAATCTTTCTTTGAGTTCTGAAGTAACATCCCCCATGAAGTGTAGTAAAGGTACTTAATGATACTAAGTAAAAATAGTAGTGACAAAAATGCCACCCCCGCTTCATATCATGATTAAAATGTAGAAAGAGAAGATAAGTCACAATTCGTGTCTCATCCAGACACACAGATTTATAGTAGGGAATCATATTTCATGAGGGCTAGGAGGATCCCAGGTCAGCTTTAGAACGAAAAACTTACAGCACTATGGGTTAGTAAAACTTTCTATGGGCCAGCAGTGTCTGCAAGAGAAACATTTTGTGGAATTTTAACCTCAGCAGTGGTGACGTGTTCCATTTTTCACAGTGTGGGCACGCTATCCGCCATGGCAAGCACTAATCTGCACCCAGCAAGGAGATAACCCAGTGTCAGTCTGCTCCTTAAAAATAAAGAGGGAAAGGCTTGCATAATATGCAACTTGTGCTTCTTTGCTGGAATCATCTAGGCCTGCTGAAACCCCCAGAGCTGGTAACAGGCCTTCAGGACTCACTCAGATAGAAGGAACAAGCAATGCTTAATACTTAACAGTAAAAAAAAAAAATCTGTCTTCATTGTGGTGCTTCTACATATCACTCACCTTTGAGAACAAGTCTGTATACCTTGCGTATATGATTTAGAGCACGGGCAACACAGAAATGGATTCACCATTATTAAATGTGGACTACAAGCCACTGTCCTCAGATTTTAGCAGTCATTAAAATCAGTCAGCGGGCTTCTTAAAACACAGAGCGGTATAATGTTCACTCCTGGAGTTTCTGGACCACACCTCAGTAGATCCTGGGTGGTCCAAAGAATGTGCACGCTAACAAGTACAGAGGAATGGGAGGCAATACTGGGGCTACTCCTGTGTGGATCGCATTTTGAGACCACCACTATAAGGTTCTATTTCCTAGCCCCACTGCAACCCGGTCTCTTTCCCAGCCACTTGAGGGTACTCACGGTACTTCCCAGAGTTGTGACGATACATAAGATAATGCAGCTGAAGCTCTTTAACACAGTGCCTACAACACGCTAAGTTCTCAGTCTTTGCTAGCTGAGACCCTTTAGTTCTATAGGCCCTGGAGGGGGATTCTGCACATGAAAACAGTGAATGGCTTCATATATTTGCCTTTAAAACAAACAAACAAAAATATTTTAAGTAATCTCTGCACCCAATGTGGTGCTCGAACTCACGACACTGAGATCAAGAGTTGCATACTCCACCAACTGAGCCAGCCAGGCGCCCCATATACTTACTTGCCTTTGATCAGTCCTCTGGATTTCCTGCTTTGAACTTTAGATCAGAGTGAACTCCTGCTTTCACTTTTGAGTTACAGAGGAAAGATTTTGTTCTTCAAGGATGCTAAATCTACATTTAGTTTACCGACATGTGATTTGTTTGTGTTTTACATACTCCATTTGTTTCTTATTCTGTTCAGTAAAAATATTCACAATGTTGGTTGGCCATGACATGTGTAAGAGGTCCCAGGAGGAGTGAAGGAAAACAACCGTACACAGTTCTATCTTGCAAGGTACTTTAGGGACAGATTCCTTTCTCCTAATGCAAACGTGGACTGCACACAGAGATAATGCCACCATTCTTGGACTCTGCATTTTTAAGTGAATTTGCTGTATCTGGTTGAAAAGTTGTCTCTTGGCTACTATGTTCCTTAGAAGATACAAGATGAGAAACTCAACTCCTTTGCTGATTTTGGAGCAAAACTGAGTTGGCTTAGCCCTAATGAACGTACCTGAATTCTGGATTCAGGATTGCCTGGTTCTCATGTAAATGTAAATTAGGGTATGTTGTTGGTGCCTTTATACAGAAAGAAAAAAAAGTAGAGTCTAAGCCATAGCAATAAGTGACAGAGCCTAGATACGTAGGGTGAAAAATCACTGATGTTTATAATGTTATTTTTCCTGATTACCGCAATGAAAGAAGACCAGGCTCTTAAGAAGTAAGAATGGTTTTGCTAGAAAATTCTGAGCTGGTATGGATGAAGCCCACGCAAGAATATCCAATAATGCAGGTCTGAGGTACAGCAGTTTGTAGCCCCGTGTCCTGGGTTAAAGCCCTCAAAGCTCATCTGGTATGGAACCTGGTCTGGATCACCCAGCTGAAGAACCAAGCAGCACTCAGAGATCTTGGAAGGCAGGAGGTTTATTTTACACAGGCGGGCTCAGAGATCACTCTCCAGAGGTCTGAGCACTGAGCATAAGCAGAGGGAACAATTTATAGTCTGTTACTTCCACATCCCGCATTAGCAGTAAGCACGGCAAGAAGGGTGGAAAGAAGAACGCAGAAGGGGCGCCTTTGGTTGGGGACTGGAATTTCCCTATCAGTCCTGTCAGCCATCTTATAACAGATTTTTCTCTATCACATCCACTGATGCAAGTCCAGCAACATGCAAAATTACTACTGTCTCTCATGGCACCAGGTAATGTTAGTCTCCATCATATACAGGCTTGCGGAGGAGCTTATCTGAAGTCAACTTCCAAGTTAAGATACCTTGGAAGACCTTCTAATGGTGTCAATCTTTTTGCATCTTTTTAAGAATGGTGTCTGCTCCACTCGGGAGAATGACTTTCAGACTGGAAGGAGGCACAAGAGTCGTTAAGGCAGAGTTGAAGTTTACCAGTGAATAGAGGGTTGTGAGGGCGAAGTTTGCTACTTTAAGTAAGGACAAGTCTCCAGATGAATGCTATATTGGAGATTGCAGATTGTTTCTTCTTTCGTGGTAATCTTTGAGATTCCTGGCAAACTAAAATCTTCCCGAAGATTAGAAATAACTAAAATGCCCCACATTCAGAAACAGGCAGAGAAAGATGAATTACATATAGGCAAGTATTTATACCATATGTGTATACAGATATGGATATGTGTTATGTCTATACATATATATGCATATATACACATATGCACTAAAGACCCTCAATAGCAAAACCTTAGAACAAATTATCAACTAGAGCCATAGGACCAGGGAGGTAAAGTTGTATCCCCAGCACTCATCTTGAGACACCAGAAATTAAGTTATGGCAAACTAACCCCAAACACTTTTTTTCTTTTAATGTATATTTTTGAGAGAGAGAGTGAGAGAGACAGAGCGTGAGTCGGGGAGGGGCAGAGAGAGAGGGAGACACAGAATCTAAAGCAGGCTCCAGGCTCTGAGCTGTCAGCACAGAGCCCTGTGAGGGGCTCGAACTTGTGAACAGTGAGATCGTGACCTGAGCCGAAGTCTGACACTCAGCAGACTGAGCCACCCAGGCACCCCCTGCCAAGCACTTCTTGATAGAGCTTTTATAACTTTATAATACGATAAGACCAACAGAACAACAGAGGCATCGTATTTTCATTTCAGCAAGGCTTGTGGGCATACTACATGTGGGCTTTAGGAAATCATCATTGATCAGCAGAATGCAATAGTGAAACCGGATGTCTTGCAAAGTGCTGAACCTCCCATCATTGACCGTAACCAAACAGATGCTACATGAGGACCAGGGAAATCTCTTGGCCCTCTTGCAAAGTACAGTTACATACTTGGAATGCATAAGGGAAGCTATTTGACTCAGTTATCAAAATGTCGGATGCATTCAACAATCATGGATTTGCTAAGTGAACAAATACCACAGTTAAGAAGTTAGGTTTCCGCCATTTCTAATGTTCAGGTCTCAACTCCTAAATGGCTTGGATTTAAGCCATTTATCAAAAATATCAATATCAAAAATATTAAAAGCAAAACAATGGAAATAATAAAAAGATCAGTGGTTGCTTGGGGAAGCGACAGGGGAAGGTGAATAGGCAGAACACACAAGATTTTTGGACAGTGAAATTATATGCTATTAGGACAGTATGCTATTATAGATACAAGTCATTGTACATTTGTCCAAACCTATAGAATGTACAACACCAAGAGTGAACCCTAATGTAAATTATGGACTTTGGGTGATTATGATGTGTCATTGTAAGCTCATCCTTGTTAAAAAAAAAAAAAAAAATGTACCTTTCTGGTGAGGGATGTTGATAATGGGGGAGGTTATGCGCATTGGTGAGCAGTAGGTGTGTGGAAAATCTTTCTTTCAAATTTATTGTAAGCCTAATACTGATCTAAAAAATAAAATCTTTTATAAAATATTCAGCATTTTTTATGCAAATAAAAAATTACTTGGGGCGCCTCGGTAGCTCAGTCGGTTAAGCGTCCGACTTTGGCTCAGGTCATGATCTCATGGTTTGTGAATTCGAGCCCCACATCTGTGCTGACAGCTCAGAGCCTGGAGCCTGCTTTCTCAAGGCAGTGTCTCCCTCTTTCTCTACCCCTGCCCCACTCATGCTCTGTCTTTCTCTCTCTCTCTCTCTCAAAAGTAAATAAACATTAAAAAAAATTTTTTTAATGAGTAGTTCCAAAAGGATAGAAGCCACCCCGCTCGGATTCTGATATGCTTTCACTCTTCTCTCTGTCTTCTACACCAGCTGCAGACCCCAGGACGTATATGAGTATTTAGTCATTCTGATTCATTACGCAGGGAATAAATTGATGAATGGATACACAACTTGCATGTAAAGACTTTAGGAAAAGAGTTCTCCCGGTATTTTGGAATCAAAATAAGACTATCGAGATATATATATATATATATATATATATATATATGCTATATATACATATATAACACATACATATGCTATATATACATATATAACATAACATCTACACACACATATGCATAAATGATAGCTGACATTTACTAAATATGTACTATCTTAGTCTATTCAAGCTATGATAGCAAAATACTATAGACTGGGTGGCTCATAAACAGCGAATTTCTCCCAGCTCTAGAGGCTGGAAGTCTGAGATCAGGATGCTGGCGTGGTTGGGTCTGGTGAGAGCTCTCATTCAGGCTGCAGACTGCTGACTTCTCATTGTCTCCTCACAATGTGAAAAGAGAGCAAGAGAGCTCTCCAGAGACCTTTTAGAAAGGCACTAATCCCATTCATGCGGGCTCTACCTCATGACCTCATGAGTGGGGACCTTCCCAAAGTCCCCACTTCTTAATACCATCACATTGGGAGTCAGGATCTCAGCATCAGAGTTTGAGGGGACATAAACATTCAGTCTGTAACGTCTACCATGCTCTAGATGCTGTTCTCAGGGCTTTAGATGCATTTTCTCTTTTATCTTTCGAACGCACAACACAACTCTATGAGGGGAGTATTATTACCTCCATTTCAGAAGAAGGGAAACTGAGGCACAAAGGAGTTGTAGCTTGCTCTAATCATACAGCTGTTACATAGTAAAGCCTGGATTTGTATCCAGACACGGAAACTCTGGAACCAGAGTTGTCACTATTTCATCCCCCCAGGGGATGCTTGGCAATACTTGGATGTCGCTTTGGTTGTCACAACCGAGGAATGATACTGGCATCTAGAGGACAGACAGATAGAGGCCAGAGATAAATACAATTCACAGAAAAGCTGCCCAGAAAAAAAGAATTGCCCAGCCTAAAAATGTCAGTAACGGCAAGGTGGGGAACCCTGGTCTAGAACCTACATTTTAGCATTTCCCTGTACTTCTCTACCATAGAATTAGGGTGAAATCATGGAAATAATGAATATGACATCTGACTTTCCTCATGATTCATTCTTACCTGCATTTAATCTCACACCTCTTTTAATATTGATTTTAATATATAACAACAGTATATTACATTGTATATCAGAATCATCTTGTCATCCTCTGTGAAATTAAAATAAAAATGCCTGGCCTCACTTTCAGAAATTCTTACTGAATTAATCTGCAGTGAGTCTCTTGGGAATCAGATATATTTTCTTAAGGTCTCCAAGTGATTTTAACGTGCAGCTAAGTTTTGAGACATTTGTAAAAGCAGAGAGCGGAGGTTTTTAAAGTACAAACTACTTTCTACTCTCCACTGAGGTAATATCAGAGTCACGGCCCAGAGGAACTGAGTGCTTATTTTGTGCTTAGGACTGTGCTGAGTACTTCACAGGAATTAGCTCACTTTAAACTCTTCAACACTTCCATCAGGTAGGTGTTCTAATGGCCATCTTACAAATGATAGAACTGAGGTGTCAGGAGATTAAAGAACTTGTCCAAACCACACGACCAGAATGTGACAGAGCTGTGAATTAACTCCAGCTCTTCCTGATTGAAAAACCCATGCTGTAAACCAGTGGCTCTGTGCTTCAGAACCACCTGGAGGGTTGTGAAAGTACCTGGACACCCCTGTCGCGCCCCCCCCCCCAAGAGTTTCTGATTCCGTAGGTCTGGAGTGGGTCCAAGAATTCGCATTTCTAACAAATTCCCAGGTGCTGCTACTGACCCTGCTGGTCTGGGGACCTGTACTTTGAGAACCCCGACGCCAAAGAGGAAGTGTTTCCTATGAAATCAAGCTATTTCATTCTCTTTTTGTAATGTTTATTTGTTTACTTCTGGGAGAGAGAGAAAGTGCGTGCATGCGCGTGGGGGAGGGGCAGAGAGAGAGGGAGGCAAAGAATCCCAATCCAACAGCACAGAACCGGACACGGGGCTCAATACTACAAACCATGAGATCATGACCTGAGCCAAAACCAAGAGTCAGACGCTCAACCGACTGAGCCACCCAGGCGCCCCAAGCCATTTCTCTGTTATGACATTTCTTTTGTTTAAGAAACTTCTTCTCGCATGTTCCTCCCTGAATTTGGGGAATTGTTGTTTGTTTGTTTTTTAAGAGCTTTTCTGTCCCTCTAGCTTAATGACTTGTGATACCGAGACAGTCGAAGTACCACGCTGGTGTGAGAAGTATATAAGAGCCTCTGCCTACAGCAGAGTGGGGTCGAGGGAGAGTCATCCAAGAGGAGAGGTCAACTAATGATAATACTTCTAACCAGAGAAAAAGCAATCCACCAACAGGACAGAGGAAAGACCTAAGCCAGTGGGACAACAGTTCAAAGAGGCAATTAGATGATTCACAAAGGGGAGGAAGGAGAGTCATAGATTAAGGGAAAAGAGGAAATCAAGAGAGGTTATTTTTTCCAACCTTGTTCCTACACTAAGAACCAATTACAAATTAAGATTAAATAAAGAACACAAAGAGGCAAAATTTTTTTTTTCTTAACCTTCTCTTATTTCCACTAAGGAGCAGCAAGCCAGTAAGCCCCAAAGATCCAATAGCCAGAAAAGTGAAACTTGAGGTAAAGGAAATGGTGGGAGCAGAGAAGCAGTGAGACTTGTGTATGATCCCCCAGTGATGCAGTCAATCAGTAGTCATATACTCACCCACTGATGGGCTCCATACATTTATTGAATCCCTACGCTAGACACTGGGAAACACAGAGAGTGCTTATCCCTAAGGAGCTTATAGTCAAGGTTAAACGTAAGCATCTGAGAAGGATTAATGAAGAATACCAGGACCAATGAGTGGTAGATACATAGGGTCCCAGGGTAATCATGGTGGTTGGAGTGGTCAGTGATCTTGTAGGTAGGTGTTGTGATCTTATTTTAGAGATATGCAAACGGAAGCACAGAAAACGTTAAGTAACCTACCCAAGAATTTAAAACCAGATGTCCTAATTCAAAGTCCAAGGTTTTCCCAAAACTTATCTAATCATTGCCAATACATGAGTGCTTACTACAATAGCTCCCCAAGGCTCCTCAGAAGATTCTGGCTCAGTGGCTGGTGGGCGTCAGGAATCGGTACATGTGACATGCGTCTGTGGTGATTCTGAGAATCATTCCAGGGGTCTTTAGACCTGGCTGCCCATTAGAATCACTTTGGAATTGTTCAAAAACTCCAGATGGCCACACGAAACAAATCAATGGAAGAAGGTAAGAGAGAAATCCCTGGACATCAATATTTTTAAATTCTCCAGATTATTCCAATGGGCATCCGAAGCTGAGAACCACTGGGCTCAGCTCCACTATGCTGACAATAATACCGAGTGGGTTTGCACAGCCTCCTCTGACCACCTCACCATTCCTTGCCTTACTTCCCTTTGAAAAGCAGTTTCGGGGCACCTGAGTGGCTCAGTTGGCTAAGCGTCTGACTCTTGATTTTGGGTCAGGTTATGATCTTATGGTTTGTGAGACAGCGCCCCACATCGGGGTCTACACGGACAGTGTAGAACCTGCTTGGGATTCTCTCTCTCCCCCTCTCTCCCTCTGCCCCTCCCTGGCTCTCTCTCTCAAATAAATAAACTTTAAAAAAAAAAAAAAAAAGGAAAGCAGTTTCTAGTGCAGGCCAGGAAAAAACAGAGATGTTTAAGAGAAGAGAGGAATAGTAGGGAAGATCAAGAAACCATTTGTGACAAATGATTAGTGAAAAGAAAATAAGAACTGTCCCAGATGGTAGGAAAGAAAAAGGTGAAGAGAAAGGTTTGAGATTCATCACTCAATCAATCTGGTAACTCTAAGCAAAGGTTAAATAACACTGCTGCTCAGGAGCATTTTGCTCTCACATAAAGATCATGCTCTTTTCTATGGAAGTTAACGCAATTTTTACATAGTAATGTATTTATCCTTCCTGGTGACAAGGGTTGAGGGTCAAGAAATTTCTGTCTAGGTGACTTTGTCATTCTTATTTTACAAGTGGGAGCACTGGGGCATGCTGGGAGAATGAAGTCACTTTAGACCTCAGGGTTGAGGTTGGTGACCCACCTAGTGTTAAGTCCTCAGACCGGGTTCCCAGGCTCTGTTGCCACAGACATGCGGTAAGGCATGCGTGTTTTCTTTCTAATATGCTCTTCTAAAATCTCGTGCTGTATTCATTGCTCCATAGACAACTATGATCCAGCATTTAGAAGAACAGGACCACGGTAATACCTTCACACCATCCTTCATCCCTGGACCTCAACAGAGGGTCTAGAATCATTGGAGCAAAGTAATTCTGAAGGAAAATTGCATTATACTTTTATAGTCACAGAGACGACCCTTGTTTACATGGCACATGCCTATTGGATCTGTTTCCAAAGGGATGAGAACAAAGAAGAATTTAAGCGCAGAATAAATATATATAAATAATATATTTCCATACAATTCCGGGGGGCAGCTGGATAATGTTTTTAAACTGCTGACTGTGATTTAGCAAATGCTGCATTCTTTTGTGAATAAGTGCTATCAAAAGAAAAAGCCAATATCCTCCCTCCTGCCTTCCTTGCCTGGGCAGCCCTTCACCCTTACTTAATGAAATGGAACAGTTGATGCCTTTAACTCCCTCTTTCATTTAATCTCATTAATGCAGTCTGTTGGGATTCTAGTTGTGGAGTAACACTGGGGCAGCCGTCAGACCTCCAGGGAAAAGTGCAATATTTCTCAGTTAGACTTTTAATTGCTAACGTCAAAATGTGTGAGAACGAGCTCAAAACTAAAGCTGACGCCACTGGTGAGTTTTCCGTTTTCTTCTCTCTTCTGACGCTTAGCTGTATGAACTATCCTTCAGGTAAAACAGTAAGCGTTTGTAAGCTCTCAGCAAAATAATTTGAGGTCTAGGTGTGGGAACAATAAAATATTTTCTGACTTGCAAATGTATATAATAAATAAGCCACTCAGGCTTTATTTTACACTGGAGAACATATTTATAAGTATCATCATACCCTGTAGTGAATTACCAAATGCATGAGTTTTGAGAATGAATTCAGATAGTCACCAGCCACCTTACACGAGCTTGAGGTTAACTCTATGAACATCCTTGTCACAATTTTGTAGCTCTGATTTTAGTCATTGGCATTATCATTATTATGATCATTTCACTTTTCTGACTTGTTAAATATTCAGTTCATAAATATATTATACCACACAGTTCCTCCTATGTAAAAGATCTAGTTTCAAAAAAGAAAGAAACAAAGAAAGAAACAAAGAAACAAAGAAAGAAAGAAAGAAAGAAAGAAAAAAGAAAAGAAAAGAAAAGAAAAGAAAAGAAAAGAAAAGAAAAGAAAAGAAAAGAAAAGAAAAAATCTATTTGGTTGAATGATTATTAACAATCAGGTGAATCCTATTTGAGTTTTTCTGCTAAATTTTTTACAAATTAGTACCTAGTTCCCTAAACACACATTATCTCATAACATAGAAAGGTTTTGAGCCTTTGTTCTAAAAATATTTCAGGGCAATATGACGTATGATTTTTTGCCATTTTTTGGCTAGTACTAAATAGCAATGAACAACAGTTGAAAATATTAAAATGTAAATTAACATAATTGTTAGGTTCAAATAATACAAAACTAACGATTATTCAAAAAAAGTTACTAATCAAACTAAAACTCCCCCAAATGTTTATAAACTCGGAATTACATCTTTGCACAATGCTTCGAGCCTCCCGTTGCTTGTAATTTTAGACAAGATTGGATATTATTTCCATGCAATTATTCGCTGATTTCACAATGTATGTATTTGACGACTGTATCAGTGAAATAAGCCATTAACAGCAGATTGCAGTTGTGACATCAATGGAGTCTTTAAACAACTATTTATCCTCACTACTGACAGATTTACTCAGGTTATTGTTGCTATTGTTGTTTAGAAATTAATAACACTGGACGTATTAACGTCTATGCACTTAATCCTCTTTGGGTCTGAATTACAATTAGCAGAGGCTGACAGGTAAACATAAATGTTCCTTTCTCTCCTGATTTGGTGGGGTGGAAGGAAAAACAGGAATTTTCCCTCTGTTATAAAATTACAGAAAACAGGTTTTGATTTTAAGAGCATGTGCACACACACACAACTCATTTTTTTTAAACGAATTATATGAGCCAATGTGTGTTTACGTATTGCAAAGAGAAACAAATATTTTACTTTCCTTTTAAATTTTAGTGCAATCAAAAGGAATATCCTAAATTGAAAACTCAGCTCTTGTAAAGTCACTGTCGTAGAATACTTAGTACTGTGCTTAGCAGTTTCTGATTTTCACTAGTCTTTTTCCTCCGTTATTTCCCCCCAAAATAAGTATCTCCGAAGTAACTCAAACCTCTAAAGAAATGACAAAAAAAAAAAAAAAACACTTTACTTTTTCCTACCAATTCAGTCCACGGGTAGCCTCAAAGGGCCTTTGGTAGAAACTAATGTATAGGAAACACAGCCACAAACATCTCCATGCAAATGTTACCATACACTGTCAAACAATGATTATGCATTTTCGGCTTGTAGCAAAAAAAAAGAAACTTGGTAAAGTGTGTTTTGAAAATGACGGTATTTGTTCTTACTACTTGGTTACCGTTGGTCCTACAATTCTTTCCCCAGCTTACATAAACACTGAGTAAAGCTGGGACGGATTACGTGCAGCATGCTGGATCTGATGAGCTCAAAAATAAGATAGCTTGGGTCCTATAATGTTTAGGATTATGCTGGTAATCTCTTTAGGGAAAGTGTGCAATATCAGCAGAACAGACACTTTGGTCTTCGAGGGAGCTGTGCACTCATAATTCTCCATTTGTTGAGTGGCTAAGCCTTTGCCTACATTGATACGGGACCTTTGTGATATTTCACACAGGGTGAAATTACAAGACAGAGCATTGAGGGTGACATCCTGAGTTATCATTTGACCCCTGAAATAATTTCTGGTGCTGCTTGAAGGTGAGAACACCTTCCTTTAAAATCTACGTGCCTCATTTTTCGAAAAAGGCCATTTATGTAAGGATGAACTAAACCTATACATGCCTTTGCTAGAACATGAAATGATATAATAATGTAATTCTCAATGCAGAAACCTGCCATATGTTTTGCTCCTGTAGCATTATCTGCTTTAAAAATAAAATCAGGGGCGCCTGGGTAGCTCAGTCGGTTAAGCATCTGACTCTTGGTTTGGGCTCAGGTCGTGATCTCACAGTTCGTGGGTTCGAGCCCTGCATTGGACCCTGCACTGACAGTGTGGAACCTGCTCAGGATTCTCTCTCTCTCCCTTTCTCTCCCTCTCTCTCTCTCTCTCCCACTCTCTGCCCCTCCCCCACTTGCGTGTGCACTTTCTCTCTCTCTTTCTCAAAATAAATAAATAAACTTTAAAAATAAAATGGAAGCTCTTGCAGATGATCCAAAACATGAGTGCCTAAAATCTGAGGTGTTTTTTTTTATGTATACAAATACTTTTATTTTGTTTTTGGATGTATATATAGCAGTATACATTTGAGTAAGAGGCTGCTCAAGTCTAGTAGGAGAAAGGTTACAAAAGATACATACAAAATAGTCATATCAAAAGCATGAGGATCCTTACATCCTTCTTAAAGAACAAGCACATTCTATACAAATGGAAGGGTCGTGACAAAGAATTTTAAAGTTCAAGAGCCTGTCATGGTAATGAGGTGCCAATAATGGACAAGAGGAGTCTTGCAGGCTTCTCTCTGACCAGTACTCACTGAAGCCTCATTCGTTTTTCCGGGGGGCCTTTCGTGCTCGCTGTCTGTTGGACGTTCTTCGCGGTCTCCTTTTCCTCAGATTTAATAGTCTCTGGTATAGGTTCTGCCTCTTTCTTTGTCTGACCCACTGGGACAGGCTTTTCTCCAGACTTTTGCTACCCAAATTTGGGTGGAAATTTCTGCCTGAGGTCCAGGAGCAAAGCATCCACACGTTGTGTCTGAAAAATAGAGCTTGGTTCTTCTTTCCTTTTGGCTTTAGGTTTGACTTTATCTTGCTCTTCACGATCTTTGAAGTGCCACCAATAACCTGGGAAGGATAGTATCGACAGTGTGACATAGATAAATGTCACATGATTATGTGTCACATGATAAATGTCAATGACAAAAAAGAATGGGCTCTTGAGCGTGCAGAAGGATGTATTCCACTCCAACCATTTGATTTAATGTAAGCCTCTGCATTTTGACCACTTCATTGTTACATGTCCTGTCATAGAAAGGATTACTTCTTTCTGAAATGTAATCCGGGACATATCCACCATTCAAAATGGGGATCCAGGAACAGTCAACCCAAGAGATTCCCAGCAGCTTATCTTGGATATCCACGGCTGCCATAATTCCAAAAGCGCTCGCCTAAAATCTGAGTTCTTATAGTACTGTCACCGATGCCATTATGCGTCGTCCAGAGTGTCCTCTCATAAGTGAAAACTCCCTAATGTCCTTTTGGAGTGTCTCTTCATACAAATTTTTCCCTAAACCACCCCTCTGATGGCAAAGAAAGTCTTTGAAGTAACTGTTCCTTTTCCATTTCATTCTGTCTCTCTCTCTCCTCTGTCTCTCTGACACGTAAAACAGATGTAAATATCTCATCTACGTTCTAAAGCTTGCTTATATAATCATTTTCTGCATCAGTGGCTGAGAGAATATGAAAAAAACAGATATGCTTATAAATATGAAAGGGTGGCAAATAATACCACTGTTTAGTTTTTGGTCATCCAAGCAAATTATAGGACTATTAGGAGCCAGTTAAATAACACTATTACCTTAGGGGGGAAAAGGTTAGTATGGTGCTAACGTTCTGATAATATGTAGACATTGTCTTCATATGGGACAGTAATCCACCCAAATATCTTATGAGAGGATGGCATGCCATTTTTATTTTACAAGGTCTCCCTTTTCCAGAGCAAAGGCATCGATACTGGATTCTGATCACTGCATTTTACAATATAACTTAGTTCTTTTCCCCGTGCTCCTGCCTTGTCTCTTTTTTTTAAACATATTTCAAGAGATTTAGTCTTTCTTTTCCACCAAGCAGAGAGAGACAAGATTTTTCTTGGTTTTGAACTCTCTGAACAGGTGCTGAGAACTTCAGGAATGGTCTCTACTGCTTCTACCAATGAAGAAGATGAGAAGTAGTATTGTGTGCTTTCCATCCCGAACTTGAGTCACTTGGGATTTTCTTGGGGTGTGTGTGGTGTGTGTGTGTGTGTGTGTGTGTTTAGTGTTCCTGTTCCAACCTTTGAATTTTCAGATATATAATTTAATGTCTTTATTTTCATATTTATCACCTATGTCCCAGCTGACTGGCCTTTCCAAGTATTCTTGAAAATAAAGTAGTATACATGGGGCACCTGGGTGGCTCAGTCGGTTGGGTGTCCGACTTCAGCTCAGGTCATGATCTCGCGGTTCGTGGGTTCGAGCCCCACGTTAGGCTCTGTGCTGACAGCTCAGAGCCTGGACCCTGTTTCACATTCTGTGTCTCCCTCTCTCTGCCCCTCCCCTGCTCATGCTCTGTCTCTCTGTTTCAAAAATAAATAAAACATTAAGAAAGTAGTATATAAACCACCTCTTAGAGCACAGTGAACAGTAATACTCCATTGAGCCATATAAAATTGCCAATGCTGAGTGTTTCCTTGCATAAAAAAGTGACAGTTTCCTGTAGTTCAGCCTGTTGTCTGTGGTACGTATGGAAAGCATAGTCGTATGATAATTCTGAGAGCATTCTGCCACTGTTTACTGTCATTTAACCCCAGTAACGAGCCCCCCCCCCAAATAAGTTCACATCCCTCATCTGGAATTTTATTCTCATCATTGAATTTTCCTCTTTCAATCTTTAGTCACCAATTTTAGGGGTGCCGTTTTCCTCCATAATTACCACTTGAAGTCCTGCTCGCCGTCTAAGAGGTGGCTCAAAAACCACCTCATCCACAAACCTTCCAGGCTCCCCCCAGTTAAAATCAACATCTCTTCCCCGTGTGCATCTAGCAGTCTCTGCGTCTGCCCTGTATTCAAATTATTTAGACCTGTGTGGGGCTGTCCAATCACTGTATTCATTTTAAAGATGGAAGTTTGAACGTGCATGTGTTTGTGGCCTGAAACAAATAAATATTTGCTGCAACAATTGTTTTAAAGTATCTCTTACTTGTGTTGGTTGGGCTATCTCACATGATCCTCACTACCTCGAAAAAAGAAGTGCTTTTGTGGAATTATTTTAAATAACTAATAGAATGTTGAATGT
Organism: Neofelis nebulosa; assembly: GCF_028018385.1. Lineage (NCBI taxonomy): Eukaryota > Metazoa > Chordata > Mammalia > Carnivora > Felidae > Neofelis > Neofelis nebulosa. The sequence goes on along the minus strand of NC_080793.1, from coordinate 78,853,578 downwards.
ATTTCTAGATTTACAGAATAATTGAGTACAGTTCCATATATCTACTCACCCCCCCACACACACACACATACAATTGTCCTCTATTATTAATACCTTGCATGAGTGTGATATATTTGTTACAAATGAGGAGCCAATCCTGATACATTATTAACTACAGTCGGTACTTTAAGGTTCACTCTCTGTGTTGTGTCTTTCTATGGGTCTCAGCAAATAGATAGACATGTGTCCATCTTCATATCATACAGAACAATTTCACACCCCCAACAATTCTCTCTGCCTCACCTACTTATGGTCCTCTCCATCCCCCAAATGACTTTTGTTTCACTGTCTCTATTTTGTCTTCTCCAAAATGTCATAGACTTGGAATTATATAGTGCATAACCTGTCCAGACTGCCTTCTTCACTTACCAGTATGCGTATGTGGTTCTGCCATGATTTTTCATGGTTTGATAGGTCACCTTTTTTTTTTTGTTTTAAATCACTGAATAATAGTCCTTGTCTGCATGCCCCCAGTTGGTTTATCCACTCACATGTGAAAGGACATCTTGTTTGGGGGGCGCCTGGGTGGCTCAGGCATTTAAGGGTCCAACTCTTGATTTCGGCTTGGGCCATGATCTGATGGTTCGTGGGATCGAGCCCCACGTCAGGCTCTATGCTGACAGCGCTGGTGCCTGCTGGGGATTCTGTCTCTCTCCCCCTCTCTCTGCCCCTCCCCTACTTGCACTCTCTCTCTCTCTCTCTCCCTCTCTAAATAAATAAATAAACATTTTTAAAATGTTTAAAAAGGATGTCTTGTTTGTGGGGCAAGTATGAATAAAGTTGCCACCAACATTAATGCGCAGGTTTTTGTGTGGACAGTTTTCAATTCAGTTGCTGGGTCTTAGGGTAAGACGATGTAGTTTTATAAGAAACTGCCAAACTGCCTTCCAAAGTGGCTGTCCCATTTTGCCTTCCCACCAGCAACAAATAAGCTCTCCTTTTGCTCTGCATCCTTGCCAGCATTTGGTGGTGTCAGTTTTTTAGATTTCGTCATTCTGATAAGCTTGTGGTTGCATCACATTGTTGTTTTATTTTCTAATTCCCTAAAGACATAGGATGCTGAGCATCTCATCATACGCTTATTTGCCATCCATATACCTTCTTTGCTGAGGTGTACGGTTCTGGTCTTCGGCCCATTTTTTTTGAATTTGGAGAACTCTTTGAATATTTTGAATAAAAGCTTTCCATCAGATACATGTGCTACAATATTTTCTGTCTGTCTGTGATTTGTCTGTTCATACTCTTCATGCAATTTGATTTTTAACATAGAAAAGCTGTCTTTTTTTCATCTTCCAGAAACTGGGGTTTTTGCTCTTTTTGAGTTTTTATCAAGGGAATGAAGCCTGCCCGAGCCACTCTGAGTCACCTGTGCGATCCTGTGTGTAGAGTTCGCCGTTCTTGTTCTCCTTCAGTGAAGGTGGTGTTTCACAAACATGAGCTTCCTGTTGAAGATTTCAGCTGTAAGGGAGACTAGAGAAAGGGGCTCAGAAACACACGAAGGAACTACAGAGAGACAGGGTTTTCCATGAAGCAAAATAATGGCGGTTTTCTTCTTTCTGTGACTGAAACCATTAACTAGCAAGAATACATGTCTTCTTTTTTCAATACGAAGTTCTCCTCACATGGAGTTGTGGTTTGGGGACAGACAACCCTGAGACTTAAATTGTAGATTATCTTCCCTTTCTTTCTCCCAGAACTTCTCAGACTTCGCTGTGCATACAAATCACAGAGATAATGTTATAATGCAGATTCTGATTATACTGGCCTAAGGTATAAGCAAATGCCTGAATTTCTAGCAAGCGCCCAGGTGATGCTGTGCTGCTGGTCAGGGACCACGCTTTGAGTACTGTGGCTCAGGACAGCGTGATGATAGATGGGAGGAATATGATGAGTGGCCATCATGACCCCTGAGCTCCGTGTTACCTAATCTGCGTCCACGAGATGGGGCAGCTTTCCAAATGTATCATTTCCAGAATTATCACGGAGAGCTGAAATTAGTTCATTTCTGTTTCAAATATTATTTCACCTCCTTACCGCCACCAAAAGAAGTAAAAAAAAAAAAAAAAATTGTGCAATTAAAATTTTTAAGTAGAGAAACTACCTTTGAAAGTCTTCTCAGGGGAGATTTTTTTCTGCCAGAGTGTCTAGAGAGTCAGCTAATGGGCCAGACCCCAAGAGCAAGTCCACAGAAGAGGGAGGACGTACTACCACACAGTGTTACAGTATGAAGATGATGTAGACGCCATTCACAATCGTGAAATCTGTAAAGGAACTGGGTACACTGGGTGTTAATGACAGTAATGCAAGATGTTTCTGGCTTTTCTTTCTTCTGCCTTGTCAGTTAATGACCAGAGCTTTTTGTAACTAACCCTTCAAGTGTCCTCCTGCCTTTTGAACAAAAGAGAAATACCTAACAGACAATAGCAGGAACTGCTTTTCCGGAATCCTGTATAGTTTCTAATTTTCCTTAATGCCGGAGAAATTAAAAATGCCATTAGTTCTCAGAATAGCTACAACCATAATTACCTGGACATCACAGAACAGTTCTTCTCAAACTTCAATGCTGTCTGTCCTAGGAAGCTTGTTAAAACAAATTGTGATTCAAATCGGTCTTAGGTAAATCTTGATTCTTTGCATTTCTAACATGCCCCCAGATCATGCCAATGCCATACCGTGAGTGGTCACAGAAGACATTACTGCTTTCACCCTGAATGGTGTCAGGTTCTACACACACATTATCTTGTTATAATTAAAACTTTGATAGGACAAGATGTATTTAATGGGAATTAATTCATAATTTACGAGTTTAAAACCACTACGACTTTCAAGGGGGATATTTCCCTTATTATCAGTAATTGCTATTAATGATAATACTAATTGCTGCTACTGTCCTATGTTGGTCTCAGTCTCTGTTATTTCAGTCTTCTGAAGAGTTAGCATAGGAGAACAACTCTTCGGGGCTGAAGGCTCCTATGTAAGATAAGTCAACTCCCTTCATAATAATCCTGTAAATCATGCCTTTGAAAAAAATCATTTTTTGCCATTCTCATCTGAGAGTAATTTTTTTTTCTTACCCTCGTTTCCAATGACATGTAGTACAGGGATATAATAATAGAAAAGTAAATGTTATCTATAGGTCGCTCAGAAGCTCTCTATCAACTGACGGGAAGTGAAGACTCACACAGACCACCACCCAGAATATTACAGAGGAGAGAGAGGAGAGGTTAAGATGAAAGGGAGATCCCAAATGCTGATAGAGGAATTGGAGGATTCTAGTAAGAATTCGAGTGCGCTGAATCGCAAGCACTCTATGTGGCATTTAAGCAGGAAGCCGGGACTGAGATGCCGCGCGCCCGGAAGAGACGTACGTGAACACATACCTGATCCAATGTCAGGAATCTCTTAGATTCACCACCTAGCATGATATCGAAGCTCAAAGCCGCTTACTTCTTTTCCTAAGGGTCTCCTTTTCCCACACTTCCATTCCGCCTCAATCTTGGGGCTCTTTTCTGATCAGTCAAAACTTAGAGTGGAGCCAGATCTTAGACACACTTGCTTCATCCTATAGGTTTGCTCTTAGGTGACAGCAGAAGATCGTATGCCTCATAAAGGCAGAGAGTTATCCATCTGCTCGTGAAGGGAGGGAGAAACTGCAATCAGGGGTTTTAACGTGGACTTCCCACAAATGGTAGACAGTACAACTTGGGCTGCTGATACCAGGTGCAGAGGGAATTTTCACCAAAAGAGTCATCCTTATTGGAAGTTTTGTATGTGCAAATTGTGTTTCTTTCAGACACTGAGAGTTTTTCCTGCACTGCCCACTTTTAGCAGAACTGTAAAATTCTGGGAAACAGGGACTGAGGAGCAAACCCAGTATCCAGGAATGGAAGTTATTGTGCACAGAATAGATGCTTCTTATTTCCCTTAAGGAAAAAAAAAAAAAGCAGAAAACAAGATGCTACAAGTATAGCCCAAACCAAAGGTCGGGACACAGAGAGAGAATTATTGGTCATTTCCTCGTATTTTCTTTTTAATGTTTATTTATTTTTGAGAGAGAGAGAGAGACAGAGCGTGAGTGGGAGAGGGGCAGCGGGAGACGGACACATGGAATCCGAAGCAGGCTTCAGGCTCTGAGCTGTCAGCACAGAGCCCAGTGTGGGGCTCAAACTCACAAACCGCGAGATCATGCCTTGTGCTGAAGTCGGACACTTAACTGACTGAGCCACCCAGTAGCCCCATCCTTTGTGTTTTCATATTACCACCTTGTCCCTGGGTCTTATTTCCTTGGCAGGTGATTTTCCTGCTGCAGAGAATTCCTAGTTCATGACTTGATTCGTTGAATCCTCAATGGGAGACTTACCATATCAGAATCACTTGGGGACCTATTCCAAAATATATACCCACCCTGATCTCAAGATTCTGATTACTACTCCTCAGCCCAAATATGGGAGATCAGTATTGTTTAAAGCCTTTTTTTATATATAAAAAGGAGTATGTCAAATCTCTTGGCTGTACTGAAAGAAAGAAAATCAGGATTACTGCTTTAAGGAGCTATACAACTTCTCTTTTGGTCTCTATAGAAAAAAAAAAATTTTAAATATTATCTGGACCTGGAACCTTTCCTCAATGGACTTAAAATGCCCAGACTATAGAAGGGGCCAGGTTGAGTTATAGGAGATGAAATGGGGAAATGAGAGCCACAAGAACACATGCAATAAAAATGTTCAACCAGAGGGGCGCCTGGGTGGCTCAGTCGGTTAAGCGGCTGACTTCAGCTCAGGTCATGATCTCGCGGTCTGTGAGGGCTGTGAGTTCGAGCCCCGCGTCGGGCTCTGTGCTGACAGCTCAGAGCCTGGAGCCTGTTTCAAATTCTGTGTCTCCCTCTCTCTGACCCTCCCCTGTTCATGCTCTGTCTCTCTGTGTCTCAAAAATAAATAAATGTTAAAAAAAAAAAAATTTAAAAAAAAAAAAAATGTTCAACCAGAAAGTGCCTGAACAGTCCACTGTGACTACCATTCCTGATGGATTCTTTTAAGAATTAAGGTATCTTGGGAACACCTGCGTCCCTTAGTTGGTCCTGTGACCAACTCTTGATTTTGTCTCAGGTCATGATCTCACAGTTCGTGGGTTCGAGCCCTGCATTGGGCTCTGGGTGGACAACACCAGATCCTGCTTGGAATTCTGTCTGTCCCTGTCTCTCTCTGCCCCTCCCCTGTTCATTCTCTCTCTCTCTCTCCCTCTCTCTCTCTCTCAAAATAAATAAATAAACTTAAAAAAAAAGAATTAAGGTATTTTGGTGCATCAAAGTGATGCATTTTCTGGTGAATGCATTAGCCTGGATTAGTTCATCTCACTTAACACCTGCATTCACCAGCAGGGGGTTCTGAGGGAGCAGAACAAAAAGATATGCACGTTTTGATAATTAGGAAGAAGTGAACACACAGTGGCTTTGTGCAATGTTGTAAGGGGTGCTAAGCCAGGAAGGGCCTTCAGGAGGTGCTGGGGGGAGAGGAGAGACCCGCCATCTTCAAAGAAGACACAAACTGTGACTAGTTTATAGTTCTTGAATAGGACCTTCCTGATAAATCATAGGGTATTAAATTAATTGTACTTCATTAAGTGTTCTAATATAAGGTACAACATCAAATTAGTTTCAATATTTCATGATATTCTTTAAGAATATCATTTCCCCCAAAAACTTACATATGCTTTTGTATACAAAGAGATTTCATTGGTAAATGCAATGTTAAGTATAGTCTCCACAGAGGATTACCGATAGAAATGATACAAGGGAGCGGAAGATATAAGCAATGTAGAAAGTGAGAAAGGAGCGCACCTCGAGCCATCTCTCAGGGCATGGGGGCTCCCCTACGTTTGTCGCTCAGAGAACGCTACCATTGAATTGATCCATGAGTCATGCAAAAGGAGGAAAGTTGAACTTCCCCCACAGTTTCCTTAGAGCACCTTCATTGTCACAGCTGGTGGGGTCCAAGCCACCAAATCCTCCCTAGATGTTCAGCCTGAAGCCATGACAAAGAGCATGCCACCGTGTCTGCATTCACTACAAGATCACTGCCCGGGAGACAGTGGCTGGAGTAATGGCTAGACATTTGGAAGGGGCAAACATCGGAGCAATTACGTCATGCATTGTCCTCATCTTTGTCTGGAATACTCCGCCTTGAAGTATTATAAAATACATAGTATGAACTATGATGTTGTAGCTCAGAAGCAGTGTATTTTAAATGAGTGCAAAGGAAAAGGATTAGTGCTTTCCATTATTTACATTTATCTTCACCTAGAGCGCCCGGGTGGCTCAGTCATTAAGCATCTGTCTTTGGCTCAGGCCACGATCTCACGGTTTGTGAGTTCGAGCCCCATATCAGGTGAGCTCAAACTCTGCTTCAGGTAAGGATGATCCCCACCTCGGGTAAAACATGAGCCCTGTTTGGGGTGAGCCCCATTTCTCTCTCTCTCTCTCTCTCTGCCCCTCGTGGGATTCTCTCTCTCTCTCTCTCTGCCCTTTGCTCACTTGTGCTCTCTCTCTCTCTCTCAAAAAAAAAAAAAAAAAAAAAAGAAAAGTATCTTCACCTGTAACAAACCTCATATAACCCATTCTGTCCTAATAGGTAAAGTGGCCATGGGTTTTCTGAACTGATAATCCCTCCCCACACATATCAACACACGTATGTCCTTTTAAGTGACTTCTTTCTCTTTAAAAATACTGTTAAAATGTTTATGGTTCTTCAGGATTACATGTTGAGCTAAGATAATAAATATGTATAAATATGCAGATACTCTACCGAATCATTCCTGATCCCATTTGTATTTTCCAAGTTGTATAAGATAACCTTTGTGGCTTTCAAAAACATCTTCTCACACCCTAGGGGGCAAATTACCTCTATTTTCATTTCCTTTAGAGTTAGATCATTTTATAATTAAGAACTTATTGAAGCAGATTCTCCCCACGTGTAAGTTACTCCCTGGGGAGTAATTTATGCAAAGAGCACCTCTGACTTAATATCATATAAGCTTAACAACTATACAATGGATACCTGGTATTTTTAGTCAATTTTGTAATCATTGTAAAGAATCCACTGTGTGAAAGGTTATCGCTAAAAAAAAAAAAAAAAAAAGTACAAATTATGTATAGTGTCATTCATTTGTATTTTTTAAATAAGATTTTTAGTAAAGGAATAATAATGTGGCTTGTCATAATTCTCGTCCAATAGCATTAGAAATACCAGTTAGCAATGATTCTGACGCTGCTAAAAACTGACATTTTGTAGCTCTTCACTATTTGCAAGGCAGTTCTACATAAAATATCTCATTAAACCTCACAAATCTATGAAGTTTGTCAGCTAACTTTATAAACCAGGAAACAAAATAAGACTTTTATCTTACCTATGGACCCAATCATTATCAGGTTCGGGACAGGAATCCAGGAAAACAGAATAGAAATTACATCAGATCTCACATGTTTTCCCCATATCACAATCTTGAAAATCTTGAAAACAAATACTAGTTCATATAATCTGAAAGCTGAAAAAACAGAAGCAATAGAAATACTTAGTCTAATAAGTATTTTAGTTGACTTTGTCTCATCTCTTGATATTTTTATCATTGTCTCTTTAGCTGGCACTATTAGAATAATACAGAAATTTAAAATTGTATTCATGTTGTGTCTCTGTGGTAAGCAGGGAAAGGGTCACAGAACAAAATATCAGGAAAATTGGCTAATTTCTGGTTGCCATCTCCCAAATCAACTCAAAGGCATCATTAACCACTTGGATTCTGAGTTTTCTCATACGAAAAATAGGCCATAATGCTGAATTTTTTGCTTATAAAGATGATTTGAACATACCGTGAAATATTAAATTTCAAAAAAAAATTTAAGATGCTCTCCTCAAGCTAAGTATTATCTTTTTTAAAATGTAAAATAAGAAGACAATGAGGGTTATGTCTTGCATTTATCTGTTTTGTATATTCAAGGGTGAGAAACTGTAGAAAAGCATCCACATGGCAGATTGATGTACAAAGCATTTTGAGGCATATTTTGCATAATTATTTTAAATTGGGAACGGGAATAGCAGATCTTCCTGGTGTGTATAATTTTAACAACACTTAGAATACTACCAGAGACATAGGAATTACTACATTCTAAATAAAGTTTATCTCGTGGATTCATCCATAACCTCAATGCTGATGCCTTAAAATCATCTTTCCAGAGGGTTCTGTACACAGGTGCTTGCACATGCACACATGCAAACTGGAAATCCTGTCCCCCACCCCCACCATGTTCCATAAAGTGGTTGCCTTACCAACAATTCCATTTGTGTCAAACCAACTGTTGAACCTCATGAACTGTTGAACCTTCATAAGGGTGAAGCTAGAAGTCATCTTTGGAGTCTTCATCAGTTTCTACCTCTGTGTCCTTTCTTTCATTTATCTTCATAGAACTGTCCTTCTATTTGCTTCTCCCTCTCCCCTTATCCTGCCACTGACGTCTTCCACACTTCCATCTCCCGACACCGGGTTCAGAATAGCCTTTTAGTCTCCTGCCTGTTTCCAGTTAGCAAAGGTACCCAAACCACCACTTTGATCCTGTCGTCACCCCGTTCCTTCCCTTGAACCCTTGTGGCCAGTGGTATCAGGTAGAAATTCCTCTGCCTAACTCCCAGGAGCTCCATAATCTCTTATCCCTCCCTCTACCCCACCATATGGCCCACGTCTCCAGTGGAGCCGAAGTGTTTGTCTCAACGATCACGAGCCACAGTCATTCCAGAAGTCCTTCATTCCATTCTGCTTGCAGAAGCAGCCTTGTCCTTTCACTTCAGCCCAACAGTCTTCGGAATCAACCCTAATGTCTTCGTCTCCACGAAATTATTTTCTTCGTATTGAAGTCATAGGAGCCACATGTTCTATCATTTTCTCCTGGTTTTTCCATGCATTAATTTTGTTTTATGAATGAAATAATCTGTGTCACTAATATATCTTGTGTCAACAACTTCTATTATTTTAGCGGACGTATGGAGTGTGCTCAATAAATATTGTCACCACTGACATACTCGAAGTAAACATCCAGCCACGTTATTTATAAAATCACGCCCTTCCATTTCAGCTTTGCTTTGTTTACTTATTTAAAATACTGTTGAAATAAGGCAGCATGATAACACTCAGTGACTTGATGTTTGAAGTGCAAAATAAGAAAACCGAAGCCACTGGTTCAAGGGATTTTTTTAGTCTAATTAATAACCAGGTCAGGTTTATTTTTTGAATGTGTTTTTTTTTTTTTAATTTTTAAGTTTACTTGTCTATTTTGAGAGAGAGAGAGAGCAAGAGCATGTGCAAGTAGGGTGGGGGCAGAAAGAGAGAGAGAAGGAGAGAGACAGGATCCCAAGCAGGCTCCAGGCTCTGAGCTGTCAGTGCAGAGTCCGATGCGGGGCTCAAACTCACAAGCCGTGAGATCATGACCTGAGCTTAAATCAAAAGTCGGACACTTAACTGACTGAGCCACCCAGGCGCCCCAATAACCAGGTCAGGTTTAAAAAGGAGAAAGCAGGGGCACCTGGGTGGCTCAGTCGGCTGAACGTGCGACTCTTGGTTTCGGCTCAGGTCATGATCTCATGGTTTGTGAGTTCGAGCCCCACATCAGGCTCTGCACAGACAGCGCAGAGCCTGCTTGGGATTCTCTTTCTCCCTCTCTCTATCTCTTCTACTCCCCCTCAGCCTCTCACTCTCTCTCTTTCTCTCTCTCTCAACAATAAATAAAACAAACATTTATTTTATTTTATTTTTTTTTAAAGTTTATTTATTTTTGAGACAGAGAGAGACAGAGCATGAACGGGGGAGGGTCAGAGAGAGGGAGACACAGAATCTGAAACAGGCTCCGGGCTCTGAGCTGTCAGCACAGAGCCCGACGCGGGGCTCGAACCCACGGACTGCGAGATCATGACCTGAGCCGAAGTCGGCCGCTCAACCCACTGAGCCACCCAGGCGCCCCAAAACAAACATTTAAAATAAATAAATAAATAAATAAATAAATAAATAAATAAAAAGGAGAAAGCAGTGAAGTAAGAGTTTAGAAGACTTCCGGTCCCTGGTTATATTTTGTAGTTTTCGAAAAACAAAGCAAACCTTGGTAGATGGATAGATACCTTTTCACTGAGAAGAAGATTCAGGAAGGCAGGCCAATAGTGGTGGGTGAGCCCATGCCAGGGTCTTCCAACACTCAGGTCGTGCCAGGGGGAGGTGGGGAGGGAGCCAGGCAAGCAAAAGGAAGAAGCTCAAAATGTCTGTTTTCCCCTTGCAGCACAAATTGAAGTGATACCATGCAAAATTTGTGGCGATAAGTCCTCCGGGATCCACTACGGAGTCATCACGTGCGAAGGCTGCAAGGTAGGGGGACTTTGACAGGACACTGCCAACAGCGTCTGTGTTTGCCCCAGGCATCCGTGTATGTCACCGTGCGCGTGGCGACATCTTTTTAAAGAGGGCCTGCTAAAGGATTCTTGTGCTTGCTGCCGACACTCGGGAATTTCTGCTTGGTGTGTGGGTGGGTGGGCTTCCCGTTCTTGGCCTTTCAGCTTTTTGTGATCGTCTAACTGGTCAACCGCGACTGGAAAATGGATTGTTATTTAAGAGCTTGAATTATTCACATTTACAGAGATATAAATCCTGCCTCCTGCTCTCTTTTAACTGTACTGCCTTCAGTAAACTCAAGGGCATTTATTACTGTATGAAACAACCAAAGGTTAAAGATGGCAAGCCAACGGCCTATGTTTCCTTATCTGCTTACAAATGAAGTTCAAGGTAACAGTTGCAATATGCATATGTTCATCCTTTATTCTCACATTCCAGAAAAGAAGAGGTAGAGTTGTGGAATGTTAGAAGGATACCAGATAATCTCTGAAGTAATTAAAAATGATCTGCCCCAACCTCCTCATTTTCAATGAGATAATGAAGTATAAACAAGATTATGTCATTTGGCCAACATCACTGATCTAGTTAGTGAAAAAGTATGGCCAAAAACACAGGATTTTTCGTTCTTGGTCCAGCGTTCCCCTCCAAGGACATTGAACCAATCCTTCCAAAAACAAACTAATTCCTATGAGCAAGATGCTCTTAAAATACAAAGTTGAAAATAGCAGTTAACAGAGACTTAATCCGAAATAAGGGAAACTTGAAACTTCACAGTAAGTGTTTAAAATTCTTCCTTAGAAGGAAAAACAAGAGAGACTAAGTGTCAAGGGGGAAATAAGAAACAATTCCACACCTAATTTCAAAGGGCAACATGTCACGGAACAAAACGCAGTGTAATCTGGGAGTGAAAAGTGATATGTTGGCGAAGTTATTGATGAAAACAATCATATTTTTGACCAAAGATGCAAGCAGGGCCGGCGCCTGAGTGGCTCAGTCGGTTAAGCGTCTGACTTCAGCTCAGGTCATGATTACAGTTTGTGAGTTCGAGCCTCGCGTCGGACTCTGTGCTGACAGCTCAGAGCCTGGAGCCTGCTTCCGATTCTGTGTCTCCCTCTCTCTCTCTGCCCCTGCCCCACTTGTGTTCTCTCTGTAGCTCTAATAAATAATTAAAACTTTTAAAAATTTTTTAAAAAGATGCAAGCAGAAAGAATTTAATATCAGTAGACTGTGGGCACTGGCTGACTCAGTCCATAGAGCGTGCGTTGTGAGTTCAAGTCCCACATTGGATGTAGAGATTACTTAAAACATTTTTTTAATTAAAAAAAACAAATAAGTAGCCAGAAAGAGATGTAAGACGATCACGGATTCTAAGGACTAATCTTAATCCTCACAGAGTCAAACATACATGAGACAAAACATACCATAACTCTCCAGTAGTCATGCTATGAGAACACTTGACAAGGTCTTCATAATGGTCTCAAAAAGTATGAATTCTGAAATTGAAACTGAAGCAAAGAAAAGGAAAAGAATGAAACTAAAGTGGGAAGAGGACACAGAGAAGGGAGAATAGCGTGAATGTAACTCGCCCATCGACATCCTGACCTCAAAGGTGATTAGTGATAATCCATATTTGAACATCCTGAGATATTCCTTGTATTCCTCTGTTTGCTCTGCGGACCTATGATTAAGAACTGCATGTTATCCACCTTGATGCAAAGTTTTCAACTCATCAGAAGACACAATAAAGCAAAATTACTAATCAGCAATTTTTTACCCTCCTTAGAGTAAGCTATTACTACCTCGGGGAGGTAGGCAAATAGTTTTCTTCATAAATGCTAATAATTTCGGAATCCAAACCCTCCAGAGAAAGCATTTCCACTACTGTGTTGGTTTAGTAGGTATTTTTAAGGCCTCTGGTCTAGTTTATTAAGTACCCACCAAGTATATATATTTTTAGATCAGTGTCACAGTGGAGATCTGTGTCACTGTGAAAGCTCTATTTGGAAAATGCCCGATTTCAAAATATGAAGGTATGTTCCTGTTAAAAAGCAAAACATTTTACACAGAAGGTTTAACTAACCTTACAAATATATTCCATAGACCAACAGCTAAAACAAGTGTGTAGGGTATGGCCATCTTTTCTATTTAAAGCAGGAAACACAATCAAAGAAATTATGCTGCTATTTTGAAGCATACTCTGAAGTTTTAGTCAAAATGACATTTTACGCGGCACTACTTTTTTTTTTTTTTATTTCATGGAAAAACCCACATTTGTAAATATGCTGTGTTTTTCTCCAACTGGAAAACTCAAGAAATTCCGTTTAGAATAAGATGTCAGTGTCAGCGCATTCGGTATCAACCTCTGAATTTTCATAATACCGTTCTGAGTCAACATGAACAACCCATTTTAAATAACATCAGTTCAGCTTGCGCACTTAATTCAAATTCCTATTCATTCAATAACATTTGAAACAGAATCTCTTTTTCGTGCCAAAAACCTCATTTGCAATAATGAGCAACAGATAAGCAAGAAATGCCTCGTAATTAATGTCAAATTGGCCTTAAATTAGGCCTGTAGCTGTGACTTTAGAAGTCTTCTCTGTCAGCTCTTTTGCTAAGTGGCACTGGAGTATCCGAAGATAAAAAACCACCAATTCTTTCTTAAAATGTAAATTCCCAAGTCATCTTTTACCAAGACTGATGGGCCAAAGTTTCTCTTTCTGACACCTTTGCTGGCACAGATCTTCCTTGACTTACATGAGGTTATGTCCCTATAAACTCACTGTGAGCTGAACATATCTTAAGTCAAAAATGCATTTGATACACTCAACCCAGTGAACATCATAGCTTCGCCTAGCCCACCTTAAATGTGCTCAGAACACTTGCTTTAGCCTACAATTGGGCAAAATCGCCTAACACAAAGCCCCTCGTATAATAAAGCATGGAATGTCTTATGTAATTTATTGAATACTGTACTGAACATGAAAACCAGAATGGCTGTGAGCGCTATAGGTCGTTGACCCCCACAATCGCTGGGCTGACTGGAAGCTGTGGCCGCAACCCTGCCCAGCGTCACAAAAGAGCATCGTGTTGTCTCTCACTAGCCTGGGAAAAGATCCAGATTCAAAATTCGAAGTATGATTTCTACTGAATGTGTATTGCTTTCAGACCATCTGTAATGTCGAAAAATCGTAAATTGAACCATTGAAGTCAGGGACCGTTTGTATATGGAGTACGTCCTTTCAATCCCTGGCAGCTTGGATGGGATCTCTGTTTGAAAGGGCTCTGTGAATTCATTCACACCGGACAGTTGGATATCTCATCCTGCCACCACTGGTCCGTGGGGACCAAACTAGTCCTTGTTTTGAATGGCTTGGGGCTTACAACACAAAACCAGTTGGCATTTTTTTCTCTCTTGTCCCATTTCCGAGTTACCCATTTCCGAAGTTCTTCATAAGAGTGGCAAGCTCACAGGGCACCTGGGTGGCTCAGCCGGTTAAGCGTCTACTTTTGGTTTTGGCTCAGGTCATGATCTCGCAGTTTCTGGAGTTCAAGCCCTGAATCAGGCTCCGTGCTGGCAGTGCAGAGCCTGCTTGGGATTCTCTCTCTTCCTCTCTCTGCCCCTCACCCACTCACACCATCTCTGTCTTTCTCAAAATAAACAAACTTAAAAAAAAGAAAAGAGTGACAAGCTCTCTTTATAGTGACAGGCCATGTCATAGGAGAGCCCAAAACTAAAGGAAAATCGATGATCTTGATCCTCTTTAAACTTTTTGGGGTGTTTTGCATTAATGTTGGTTCTTAATATATTGTGTTAAAATATTACTTATCCTGATTGACAGGTTTTTTGGCAATCCTTAAATTTTGTGGCCAAGATGGGTGCCTGACTAGCCACACCCTAGTCCCAGCCCTGCTCTGTCCTCCTGCTGATAATCGAGGAAACCCAGATTTTCCTCTTTAGGGTTTTCTTTTCTTTTTTTTAACGTTTTCTTTAATTTTTTTAATGTTTATTTATTTTTCAGAAAGAGAGAGAGAGAGACAGAGCATGAGAGGGGGAGGGCAGAGAGGGAGGGAGACACAGAATCTGAAGCAGGATCCAGGCTCCGAACTGTCAACACAGAGCGTGACCTGGGGCTCGAACCCACAAACCGTGAGATCATGCCTTGAGCTAAAGTTGGATGCTTAACTGATTGAGCCACCCAGGAGCCCCCTGCCCCACCTTTAGGGTTTTCTGTAAGATAGCTAAGGCGCATAGTATCCAAAGAATTTTTTAATTAAAAAAATTTTTTTAATTTATTTTGAGAGAGAGAGAGAAAGCAGGAGTGGGGGAGGAGCAGAGAGTGAGGAGAGAGAGAGAGAATCCCAAGCAGGCCCTTCACCGTCAGTGCAGAGCCTGATGTGGGGCTCGAACTCACAAATCACGAGATCATGACCTGAGCCGAAGTCAGACACTCAACCAACTGAGCCACCTAGGCACCCCAAAGAAATTTTTTTAATAATTAACTCAGTTATGGATTTATTTAGAATGGTAACGTATGGTTCATGGCAGTTAACTGTGTACCAGAAAGAAACCTAACTTGCACGAAAACCTCCTACATCTCTATAGTCTATTTATTGCTTATTCTTATTGAACAGTTTATATACTATATTTGCTTTATTTAAAAATATGGTTAATTATAAGGCACATCACTGGTTTAAAAAAAACAACCTTGCAGATGCCTTCTGGGCATATTTAAAGTTTTTCAAATGGGTAAAATGCTTCTTAGAAACCGGGAAGATATTGGCACATGCTGAACCCACCCTCCTCAGTACGGATCTTGTGACCAGTGTCCCCCACAGCACTTGACATAAGCCTGTGTTATTTTCCCCCTCAAGTTTTGTCATATTTGGCTTAGCAGTGACACTGTCCTCTGCCATTCCTTTGATGCCCGGAACTCTGTCCTGTTTTTCTTTGCAAAGAACACAGCGCACAAATGTCTTTAGTAAACACTGATTAAATGAATGAATGAAAGATGCCTTCCTATCTCTGTAGATGGTACATATTTTCCCCCAAGCAAATCATCTGTAAGGTATCCAAGGAGAAGAATCAAAAAAAAAGTTGTTGTTTTTTTTTATTAAACTCCATTACATTCACGGTAGAAAATATAGCAAACGTGTATGTTAATGGTCTCAAACGTGTATGTTAATTATCTCCGTTTTCCTTCTTATAAATAATATCTCCCTCCCATTCTCTTTTCTTCTAGGGATTCTTCAGGAGGAGCCAGCAAAACAATGCCTCTTACTCCTGCCCAAGGCAGAGAAACTGTTTAATCGACAGAACCAACAGAAACCGTTGCCAACACTGCCGACTGCAGAAGTGTCTTGCCCTCGGGATGTCGAGAGATGGTAAGACATGCCTTCCAGGTTCTTAAAGGTTTTCACGTGGGGCGCTTGGGTGGCTCCGTTGGTTAAGCATCTGACCTCAGCTCCGGTTTTGGTCTTGTGGTTCATGAATTCAAGCTGCGCTGACAGCTCAGAGCCTGGAGCCTGCTTCAGATTCTGTGTCTCCCTCTCTCTTTGCCCCTCCCTTTCTGACATATTCTCCCCCCCACCGCACCCCCTCTCTCTCAAAAATAAATAAACATTGGTAAAAAAAAATTAAAGGCTTTCACATGGATGCTTTGCTGGAGTCTATTTAAGCCATTGGAAGGATTTTAGACAAAGGGAATTGGGGATAAAAAGAAAAGAAAACGATGTGCTGGTAGAACTTCTAAAAACTTCGCATTGCCCCATAAAATAGGAATACAGGAAAGACTTCGCTGGAGCTCATGGAGCAAGCTGTACTAATAAGGTTAGGTGAAAGCCACATTGGCCTAGGTTCAAAAGTTTGCATGTGCATGAGTGGTTCCTAGGATGTGAGATTTTTCAGAGCTAAAACCAAGGAACATGCCAGGCAAACCAGGACCATTTTGTCACTGGGTGAGTCTGACTAGTACATGAGTTGCTTGGTGTGTGGAGATATTAAGCAGCAGAACCTACTTCCATAGGAAGCCCAGAAGCCCTACTATTATTGGCCATGGGCTTTCTAAAGCATCATGAAAATTTCAAAAGCTATAACATAAGTCCAAGCCTTAAAAGGGCTGTGTAACTGGTGTCCTTCTCAGAATATGACCCAAATGGGTGAGCTGGGCCCCCCACTGATTTTCTTAGACTAATTAAAGAGACAAACACACACAAAGAATTTTATCTAGTGTTGCTTCCATTTTTAAGCACTCATCTAAACTAATTATCTCCCACCTTACCCCCACCCTCCCACCCCCAACACTGGCTACAGCACTCCTGTATCAGATTGTGAGCCACCCTGAGTCCTGAGGGCACTTCTGTCTTGTTCTCACTGTATCCTCAGGATCTGGTTAAAGGCAGGCACCTAAATGTTTGTTCAATGAACCATGGAATTCTCTTTTACCTAGAGCCTGAGACAGACAGTTCCCCTGGTACTTATTCTCTTTATGTGAATCATTGTAGATTCTCTACTCCTGGTCACATTCTTCTAATGAAGTTCAAGGTAGTGTGGAAGGAAGGAAGGAAGGAAGGAAGGAAGGAAGGAAGGAAGGAGAGATGGAGGGAGAAGACAGGGAGACTTCCAGATCTTAAAGAAATAGGGATAATTGGCATACACCATCTCTCGGTATATAGGGAGTTTTATGAGTTATTAAATCAAATGTGAGCCTTTTACTCATTTGGATAGAATCTGTTCTGCGTAAGTCTTGATATCTAAACCTAAAAACTGCTTACTTCTTAGCTTGCATTCTCCAAATACTTATATCATAAAAGTTTACCTTTTTTCTACTTCCCATCCCACCTAAACTTGTATTGCATAAAAGTATACCTATGAGGCAAATTGGATCCAGAAAATAAAAAGAATTTGACCTTGAGCCCTTCAGTGTAGAGGTAGCTTCTCAAACTACAGAGATATGTTTCCAAGCTTTTCTATTAACTACTTGACTTTGTGTTTATTTGCTTTTCTAGACTTGCTAGCCATGTAAATATACTCCTAGGATGTGTACTTTCACATAACTAAAGTGAAGAAAGTGGAAGGTGGGGATTTAGTGGTTTTAAGCACTTATTTAGTGCAATTCTACGGGAACTTTAGTTGATGATTTTGTACTTTGTTTCTGCTATATGGAGGCAGCATATTAATTGACAGTATATGAAAAACTCCACTAATTGTGCAAAGAGATTGAGCCATTGGTTATTTTTCTTTGTTACTTCTTCCTACAATAAAAGGAAGTGTCTCTTTTGGAAGGGCAGATCTTTGGTCTGTGCTGGTGAACAGAATCATAGACAAGAGATGGGCTTATGGTCCAATGTCTACAAAATCTAGGAGATTGTTTGAATACCATGGCAAAAAAAAAAAAAAAAAGTGTGTTGG
This sequence comes from Neofelis nebulosa, assembly GCF_028018385.1. Taxonomy (NCBI): domain Eukaryota; kingdom Metazoa; phylum Chordata; class Mammalia; order Carnivora; family Felidae; genus Neofelis; species Neofelis nebulosa. The sequence goes on along the minus strand of NC_080793.1, from coordinate 78,835,709 downwards.
GAGGGAGGGTCATTTAATGGACAGAGCCACGATCTTTTCTCAAGGGGGAAGAAATGTAGTGTAGCATATAAACTTGCGAGTAAAAGCAATACAGTGTCTGAAGATACTGGAGATTCAGGATAATGATCTGTCTTGGTTTTAGATCCAGAGACCATTCTGAGGATGCCAGGGACATCCTCCAAAATACCTCCTAACTGTGTCTTATGTGAAACTAATGACCAGGAGAAATGCTCCAGGGTAGGAGCGGTGGTTGGAAATGAGGATAAGAGGTTCCAGCAGAAGGAAAAAAAAAAAAAGGATTCTTCCTAAGGGAGAACAATTCTTCCTGTTACGCAAGAGGAAGTTTCGTCTGAACCTTGATTACCGAGAGTATTTCCTTTATACCAAATAAATTCTACTAATACCGGGGTAGCTGAACAGGTTTTATCTCCTGTTGATATGTAATGTCTGGCCTGTGGTATTGATGGCTTAAGAATCCCTGAACTTATTGGTGATCACCTATTTGTAGCGAGGAGCCAGCAATGAGAGCTGATACTTCCCCTGCCATTAATTTATTATATTTACCTTCTACTGGTTGAGCAGGTATTTTTTTTTTTTTTTTTTTTTTCAACATTTTTTATTTATTTTTGGGACAGAGAGAGACAGAGCATGAACGGGGGAGGGGCAGAGAGAGAGGGAGACACAGAATCGGAAACAGGCTCCAGGCTCCGAGCCATCAGCCCAGAGCCTGACGCGGGGCTCGAACTCACGGACCGCGAGATCGTGACCTGGCTGAAGTCGGACGCTTAACCGACTGCGCCACCCAGGCGCCCCGAGCAGGTATTTTTAAAATCACTGGACTTTCATTCTGTCCTGAATTTCCACTTTGATCGTGGTTTATTAGCCATGGCACACAGATGAGTAGACAAAAAAACTCAGCAGCAACAGATTTGTTCAAATTTAGTTTGGGCAGAGAATCAAAAATCAAATCCACTTGGAATATATACGCGTGTGTTTATGTGTATGAAAAGGTGAAACCGGGATGCCTGAGTAGCTCAGTTGGTTAAGCGTCCGATTCTTGATTTCAGCTCAGGTCATGATCTCAGGGTCATGAGTTCAAGCCCCGCATTGGGCTCCTCACTGGGCGTGAAGACTACTTAAAAAAATTTTTAAAGGTGAAGACATGCATGTATTTATGTGTGAGAGCTGATAGCATGTATATGCCCATCACATATTCTCCACCATCATATTTACTTTTCTTTTTAACTGGAAGCTTCGTAAATGTTAGTTGCAGGAATCTTTAGGATAAACTGTTTCCAATCGTACTACTACAAACAAATAAAAACCAGAAAAATGTTTGGTGTCTGTAGGAAGATACTGAGCCCCAAAGAGAAAACATGATACTCACATTGCAATAATTGAATAGGCATCCTCCTAATGACATGTAAGTAGCTACCTTACGAGGACAGATTTCACAAATTAGGTTTCTATTTATCCAGAACAGCACTGTCCAATATCCAGAATGGTAGCCACATGTCACTATTTAAATTTAAATTAATTAGAATTAAATACAACTTAAAATTCACTTCTTCAGTCACACTAGCTGTATTTCAAGCGCTCAATAGCCCCATGTGCCTGTGGCTACCATTTTGGAAAGCATAGATGACATTTGATCATCACAGGAAGTTCTGTTGGAAAAGGAGAGGGATGTGAGAGAATATTTTGAAATTAGGAATAAGGTCGGGTAGATTGAATCTGATCTTTTCTACAAAGCTTGGAGCACTATAAAAAAAAAAGGCACATCCTTGAAACTGAAAAAAGTTAAATTAAGACCAGTTTACTTGGTAAGCAGCAAGATGTGACCATGGTGAACTTTACAGCCAGAAGATTGTGAGATAAAATAATTTCCAAAATGACTACAGAAAGTCACAGATGATAGTTCTACAATTGGGCTCTCTTGAAACCAACAGCATATATCTAGTTGTCGTGTGTTGGTAAGCAGAAATCTTCAAAGAAGCAATGACTTCGTTTTACAGTTACTCCAAAAACTTCCATTCCACTTAGAATGCCACAATCCAAATAAAAATGAAAAGATCCCCGATACTTTGCATAAAATTGTTCTTTGCTAGTATGAGATCAGAGTGAGTGATAAGAGCATATCATGAGTAAATACCACCATCACTGAATATTTATAAGGCACTTGCAATGTATACGGAATCGTGCAAGTTTCTTTGAGAGCTAGCAGTTTAACAAGAGGCTGCCTCTATACTCAAGTGAAAATCATTAACAGAATGATTCAAGTCTGAGAGGGGCAGACACTTAAAACATGTGCCATTCTGATTAATGGGTAGTGGTAGGAAGAATGCTAATCCTTGAAAATAGAACAGTAATACAGCCTTTGTTAAAAATACCCCTATGAATACAACAAATGTTTTCACAGATAGTGACAAAGGGATTCTATACATGTCAGGAAAGTTGGGTAGATTTATTTGTTCCATGTACCGTAACTGTTTTCCCCAAATATGTCATTACTTTTATGATAGGAAAGGGGCACAAAACCACTAGGACATCACTGTTTCTGACATGAATGGAAAAATCTATTCTAAAATAATATTAGAGTAATTGCCAGCAAAGTTCTTTATTTAGAATGAAGTCTGTTAGTTCCAAAATGTAGTGGAGCTTTAGGTCGTCTCTGAAAATATTTCAGTTTGCTCAGTGACCTGATAAGTCAATACCTTGGAAAAGGCATCACTATTCACCATTGGGTTTTCAGATGTTTACCAGGACAGAGGTCTTGACAGCCTACTGATTTGACATTGTTTGCCTGGATTATGAGATCTATGGTCAACAGCAGATTTCTGGACCTAAAAGTATTAAATGTAGAGTCTTAACTGGGTTCGCTCATTCATCAGCTGCCAGCTAGAGGTCAGTCTGTGCCTCTGCTGAGGGTAGATGGCCTTCTCTGCAAAGACCTTATCGTCTAGCAAGCTAGTGCAGGCACATCCTTTTTGTGGTGAGAGATTCAGTCACCTAAGAACTTTGGTAGCTTCTGTTTGTATCACATATGTCAGTATCTCACTGGCCCAAAGCAGGTCACATTGATGAGGTTTTTGGGGGGTGACAGTGGGGCTCATGGGGTCCAGAGCCGACAACCAAGAAAGAATTCTTGAAGATGTCTGTTGGTGCAAAAAAAGTGATTTTATTGAAGCATGGGGACAGGACCCGTGGGCAGGAAGAGCTGCCAAGGAACCAGGAGAGACTGGTTATATACTGTGGGGTTGGGGGAGGTAAAGTCCAGGGGAAGTTTCCAGAGAGATTTTCGTATGCTAAAGACTCACAGGGTACTGGAGGCTGAGCTGTTGTCAAGCTAAAGTTGTTTTCCCTCTAGCAAAGCATTGACATGAAGACAGTAAGGAGTTAGTTCCTGGAGAAACATTTTACTCTGCCTGCCTCAAGTATTTATCAATGCGCTGCAGGCCATAAGGAAATGGAGTTCTATATGCCATTTCCTTCAGCCTTTATTTCCCACAATCACTCTGGAGGGGTGAGGGAGACTTTTAGGTCCTTCAGGACTATGATCTCTATCATTTTTCCCCCCTTTCCTTTGTTCTTGGGCAGCCAGGAGTGCCTGAGGAACATCACACATATCCCACCTGGGGGGGGGTGGGGGGGGGGGAGGGTGTCGCCTGTCAGCTTGCCTTAAGCTCCCTCATCAACGTGCCCCTGAGGCAAGTGGTGAGGCAGGGCGCCTGCCTGGAATGAAAAGGCATTGCATATTTACACCAGGAAGGGCATAGAAATAGGTAAGAGGAATCAGGGTCATTAATGAAATCAATCTACCACAAGTATATTTCACCTAACTATAGAGTGCATGGAAATCTAAAGCAAGGTTTAAATGGAAAGGGTTTTAAAAGGAGGCACTGTATTTATGTGTCCATGATAGAAGAGCCTCCTCTTCTCAGTCTTTGCTCTCTAATAGATTTTAAACAAACAAATGCAAAAGCTCTTCTACTAAAGTAACTCAGAAAGTAATCTACCTCCACCAAAATCTTAATCTACCAATAGATAGAAATTTTGTATCATCCTCAGGAGTTCTGTAACAAATTGCTGTTCTGAACCTACCTGAATACAAAAGACAGGTTAGCAAATAAAGAAGAATGTCGCATTCATATCTTGCTGGGGGTGGGGTGGGGGGGTGAGGGGGGGGTGGGGAGTTCTTCCTGAATCAAAAGTTATCATGATTTATTTTTTTCTGATATAAAAAGTTTTTTCCCCAGAGAATTTATATTTATTTATTTATAAATTTATTTATTTAAAAATTATTATATTACATAATATATATAATATTTGTAAAGTTATAATATAAAGGTACAAAGGAATGCTTTCCCTAAAATTTACTTTAGGATTTGCCCCATGGACAAACTGGAAATATCACCGCAATTAATAAGCAAATCCATGTGTCTCTGAGAAACAGAACCTAATAAAGATAGTATCTCTACCGACAAAGTTAAACACAATGATCTAAATGATTCGAGACGCTATTAAAATGACAGTAGAGGTAGAAAGGGGAGTTTGGTCTGAATTAAACAGATGAATTGTCTTCATTCAGAAAACTTACTGGATAAATCACCCCTTTGTTTTTCTATTTAGGCAGCGTCAGAATGCCTGCCTGAACATTTTTTTATTTTTTTTTTATTTTATTTATTTTTTTTTTTTACTGAGGATTAAGGAAAAACAGGAAGTTTGGGCTGCTACAAATCCAGTCCTCATATCCACAATCCAGCAGGCAGGAAAGAAGAAAACAGTGAGCCCCAACACTGAGAAGTATATGCAGCATTTCTATTTACCTCCTCTTATCCAGAACTTAATCTCATAGCTGCACCTGGCGGTGAGGGAGGCTGGGAAACGTGGTCTCCATTCTGAACAGCCGATGCTCAGATAACATTTGATAACTCTGTAACCAACAGAAGGAGAAGACGAGCACTGATGGAACATGGCCAGCGGGGAGGGGGGTGGCTCTTCCCCAGTAGGAATCTCTTCTGTGGGCCCTCTGTGCTGGAGAGTCCTTAAGCACTTCACCATGTAGTTATTTTCAGAAATCATTCTCACGAACCCGACTAACTGATTCCAGGAACTGGACCTGTTCCTACCCTCCACTTCCTTCTTTCTACATTCCCTGGGCTTCCAAATACCAACAGGTGATGAGAACACTGTCACGAAAGAAAAGAAAATAGAAACTCCGAGAGGAGCCTCCAAGTTTGCCGTAGTCCCCACCGTTAACATGAACTGCAGGACATAGTGTTTGATGATGCAGACAAGGTGGCCTCTCACTTAAAATATTCACAGCCTAAACTGGGAGTTGACAGTTTGTGAGGGAAAATGTCAATATCCGTAACAAATCAGGAGGTCAAACTCTACCAGTTAAGAAACAATGAATTCAGATCAAAGCATCCTCAGATTACTCTGTGACCTCTCAACAGACTTTTCCTCCTTTTTCCTCACGATGGTTAAGGATTTTGCCAGAAGAGAAGGGCAATATAAAACTTGGGGCTGGTAGAAAAAGAAAGGAGGGGTAGCTGTGGGCTTCTTTGCTGAGCATTGGACTTAACAAGATTGCTGTTTTCCAAATATTCTTTGAATTGGATCCCAAAAGCCAGCTGAAGACAAATACTTACTTAAAATTGCGTTTATCACCCTGCCCCACAGCGTTGGTCTTACCCAACATGCTGTGTAGAAAATAGTGAGGGGGTGCCTGGGTGGCTCAGTCGGTTAAGCGTCCAACTTCGGCTCAGGTCACGATCTCTCAGTTCGTGAGTTCGAGCCCCACGTCGGGCTCTGTGCCGACAGCTCAGAGCCTGGAGCCTGCTTCGGATTCTGTGTCTCCCTCTCTCTCTGTTCCTCCCCCGCTTGTGTTTCCCTCCCTCTCTTTCTCTCACTCAAAAATAAATAACTAAACATTTATAATAAAAAGGTGAGGCATGTCCAGAGATTTAAAAAAATGAAAATCGTGAAATAATAGGGCCCTATCCAACAATCTAGTAACCCTAATGCTTAGTAGGGGAAGCTAATATTGAATGTTGGTTGACATTTTAACAGCAGGTACCATTTGTAGTTTTTGGTTTGTGGATTTTTTCCCCCACACACGTGAGAAAGAACCAGGAAATATGCCTTCTAACTTCATGGCCATCAGAAATAAACTTAAGTCCTGGCATTCCTTCCTAGCTCACGGGTAGCTCTCGCTCTGCTCATACACCAGCACAACGCCCCTGAACATAGCCTTTCACCAAATGTGGGGTGCGAACGCATGGAGCCTTCCGCTATGGTGCTGGGATTTTGTGCGCTGGATGCTGAGGGGACAACCGTCCGTGACCCCCCTCGGATGGGTCGGGAATGATAACCCCAAGTGCCCTCTTCTGCTTGTCTCTCCAACGCAGCTGTGAAGTTCGGGAGGATGTCCAAGAAGCAGAGGGACAGCCTGTACGCCGAGGTGCAGAAGCACCAGCAGCGGCTGCAGGAGCAGCGGCAGCAGCAGAGCGGGGAGGCGGAAGCCCTCGCCAGGGTCTACAGCGGCAGCATCAGCAACGGCCTGGGCAACCTGAGCAACGAGGCCGGCGGCGCCTACGCCAACGGACACGTCATCGACCTGCCCAAGTCCGAGGGCTATTACAGCGTGGATTCCGGCCAGCCGTCCCCTGATCAGTCAGGACTTGACATGACTGGAATCAAACAGATAAAGCAAGAACCCATCTATGACCTCACCTCCGTACCCAACTTGTTTACCTATAGCTCTTTCAACAACGGGCAGCTAGCACCCGGGATAACGATGACTGAAATCGGTAAGTGGCGGTCTCCTCCCCCACCTCGCTGTTGGCAGTCGCGCTTTGAAGCTGCCATGGTCTTGTTTAGGCCGGGCATTTTCTCAGGTCTAGAGTCAATGACTTGCATTCGTGGCTTCTAAGGGGGAAAAAAAAATGATAATAATAAGACTGTCTGATTTAAAAAGTGTGTTGTGATAAATGGCATTGTTCTCCAGCCCCATAAAAGTTTATGTCAAGCAAAGGAGGAGAGAAGGAATTGAAAACGGAAAGACGCTATCCGTAAAGAACAGAACCTATCTGTTGAATTTGGGCTCAATTTGGCATAAACACGGGAATTTCAGCAAGAATTCTGAGTGACACTGTTTGAAATAAAATAGGGAAGGGACGTAGAACCGGTGTGTGATAAGCGAATGAGCAGGGCTCTCGTTCTTGCTCTAAGATAACTTGGGACAAACCGTAAGCAAATGGGACCTCAGTTGGCTTCTTTTCAGAGGCAGAGGGGTAGACCAGAAAGATGGCTAAGCCTCGTGTAAATCTGAATTCATGAATTCTACATGGGAATAGAGTCTGAATCACTGGCAGTGAAAAGAGGGTAGTCTGGAATGTCACGGAACATACGAGCGACAAATGAGTTACGGCCAACAGGGCTAGTCACAGGCACGATGGCATGATTGCTTCAGCAACCTGACCCTCCTTTGGCTGCAGTGAGCTTTGATCCCTTAAGGCGTGGTCCTCAAGAGTGCCCTGTCCCTAGGTATGCCCTCTCCCGACCTGTTACAACTTTGTTTTACCCTGTTAAGCTCAGGAGTCTATTAAATGTTTAACCAGTTGAGCTCATCAACTCACTGCCATAAAAATATTGATGGTTTAACACATGAGCCTCCTGGGTACCGAGGCTGCATGTCTCTATCAGGCTTCATTGTGGTATTTGGGGGCTGGGGGTTGGGGAGCAAGCTCGGTCTCAGGAACCTTGGAGCAATCTCCCCCTCTCATCCTGACCTCATCCTGGCCGAGCAGAGTCCTTAAGACCCAGGCCACCTGAGTTCAAATGCTGACTCTGGCTTCTTGCAGCTGGGATGAGTTGCTGGATCCCGGCTTCCTCCTCTTTAAAAAGAGAAAAGTGTTAGTTCCTAGATCACACGGTTGTAAGTAAGAATTAAATGAGTTCATACTCGCAAAGCAGACGGATGTTGGACACTCGGCAAGTGTTCAACTGCTCTTAGCTGTTATTATTTGGATGCCAGTCACCTTCTCTGTCTAAACTGTGAGTAGGAGCCCGGAGCCTACGAGTGTTTTAAATAAAGTTGACGTGAACACATAATGAAGCACATGCCGTATGTATCCTTGGCTGCTTCTGCCATCTGGGTGAGGAAGAAGAAGTGATGTTACGCAGTTATACAACCTGAAACGTTATTTCTCTCGGTCAGCAATTTAGCACGTGACCGTGACTGAAGAGGTGATTGACAAAGCCCCTGTAAAGACATTCACAACTGAGAGGCACAGAAAACGGAACATCCGCTATCACAACAAAAATTCATTATTCATTATTATTGCTCCCTTTAACCTTGTTTTTTAATGATGTCACAGGCACTTCACATACATTTAATTTTTACAAACACCTTATAAGTAAAAGCAGGATTCCCATTTTACAGATGTGGACACAGAGGCTTAGAGATGTCTCATGACCTTCCCAGGGTCCTTCGGGTCCACCAGGACAGTCTGATTCCAGAGTCCTTTTGCTTATCTATTACCCTGTTACCCGCTCTGGGTTTAATATCCACGAACTGCACTGTCAACCAATAGGGACAGTCTTTTAAGGTGGGCTCACTCAATTTCCAAGAGACATGTTAAAAAGAAAAAGAAATAGGTTCCATTTTTTCCTTAATATCTAAGTGTCTGAGTCTGCTACTGATTTTGAACATCTGTATAAAACATAATGAGGCAAAAACTCGTCATCGTTGGGCAGCCTTCTGCCCCGTACGAAGACTTAGAAAGTCTTCCAAGAATTCAGAAAGCAGTTTCTCTGTGATTCAGAATCAGTTGGAAGTATTAGGGAAAGAGAACTACAGCCAAAGCCATCAAGTCTGGGTACCCTTCTCCAAGTAACACTTCCTCTCTGGCCCTCAGTCTATTTATTTATGAACTGATGCATTTGGACTACATGGTTTCAAAACGCCTCCAGATTTTCTACAAACTTCGATGCTCAGAAAAAAGCTAGCATATATTTTTCCTAAGTAGTTCTCGATGCCACTAGTCTTTAGAGTTCTCTGGATATGCCGTAAAGTTTGGAGGTTTCTTCCATCAGACTTTGAGGCATGGAATTAGATTGTCGTGGCTGGTCTCAAATTTAGCAGGCTCCTAAGCCAAAGTGTTCACTTGGTTCTCGTTTCGTTAACACAACAACGCCATCTAGTGGACACAAACTCCTGCCATGGGTATCAAAAGTAGGTACCTTTGACAAGCGGCAGTAATGGGATATACTGTTCTTTCCTGCACCATCCAGAAAACTGCCACTCATTTCACGAAAACATCCCCAACAGGATCGCTGGGCAGAAAGGCATCAGTAGTGTGGGGTGGTGGTATGATTCTAGAGCTGAATTTTGCCTGAGTTCAAAACCGGGTGTGCCCTTTCCCGTGAGCAAGTTACCTAATGGCCTCTTTGAGTCTCAGTTGTAAACCTGGAACAATAGTAGTCCCACCAGTGTGTGTTGATGAAGTGAGTTAATATTCCTAAGTTCTTAGGACAGTAGCAATCAAGCATTCGCCTTATTATAATAGAAATGGTATTGCAATTTTATTCATCTCACGATAATTAATAACATTACCAGCTGTTACAGACAATATAATTACCTTTTATTGAGGACCTACATTGTGCTGAGCAACGTCCTATATTTAGTTTTCATAACAATTGTCTTATGCCTATTATGGAAGTATGTTTATGTCCATTTTACAGATGGAAAAAAAGGCTCAGAAGTTACAAAACTTTAAAAAAAAAAAAAGCATAATAGACATACGAGCTCAGGTCTGAGTAACATCAAATGCGATTCTTTGGACCATCATATTATATGTCCTCCCACCAGACAAAGGGAGCCTCTCGCAAGTTAGTTGGCATTCCCATAGCAAAACATGCTTGGTGTTTGTTGCCTGCCTGTTGCTCTTCTAGGTGCTGCAAAGGAGCTCTCAGAGTGGGAAAGCTGACCTTCTGACCTGACTTGATTTTTTTTATGTTGATTTTCATTTTGACAGAGACACAGAGAGACCCTCAAGTGGGGGAGGGGCAGAGAGAGAGAGGGAGACACGGAATCTAAAGCAGGCTCCAGGCTCTGAGCTGTCAGCACAGAGCCTAATGAGAGGCTCGAACCCGTGACCTGTAAGATCATGACCCGAGCTGAAGTCAGACGCTTAACCGACTGAGCCACTCCGATTCCCCTGACCTGACTTGATTAATGAGAATCTATACTAATCTAGCCGGTGACAAGCTATCACAGAACAAACCCTATGCAGACAAAAGAGACAATCTGATTTTAGCCACATTTTTTTTTAATTTTTTTTTTAACGTTTATTTATTTTTGAGACAGACAGAGACAGAGCATGAATGGGGGAGGGTCAGAGAGAGAGGGAGACACAGAATCTGAAACAGGCTCCAGGCTCCGAGCGGTCAGCACAGAGCCCGACGCGGGGCTTGAACTCACGGTCTGTGAGATCATGACCTGAGCCGAAGTCGGACGCTCAACCGACTGAGCCACCCAGGCGACCCTAGCCACATTTTTGACTGGGTGAATTGAAGGCTGTAAGGGCGCTACAGGATTTCTGAACATCGTGCCTGGCTGTTAGAAGCCCTGGTCTGCTTCCTCTGGTTTCTGAAGGAACAGTGAACTGTGTACAAGCAGGACACTATTCTGATACTGAATTATCATAAAAACAGCTGTAAAACCGGACTAGTTCATGTAGAATATGGCCTTACAGCTTGGAATTGTTTAATAAAAATACATGTTTATGAACCATCAAACAGGGGTGCCTGGGTGGCTCAGTTGGTTAAGCATCGGACTCTTGATTTTGGCTCAGGTCGAGATCTCACATTTGGTGAGATTGAGCCCCACGTCGGGATCTAGACTGATGGTGTAGAGCCTGCTTGGGATTCTCTCTCTCCTTCTCTCTCTTTCCCTCCCCCACTCTCTCTCTCTCAAAATAAATAAATAAATATTTTATAAAAAGCATCAAACAAGTGTATAAGCAAAAGCACGCAGATCCCAAAAAGTAAGCTTAAGGAATATCATCAGAGTCAGGAATATCCCCCAGAAAATCCAAACTTGTCTTTCTAAAAATGTGCCAAAGAAACTACAGACTTCTTAGGTTAAGGACCTAAGACTCAATGTAAGGAGAGAAGTGTAGAAAATGCATGTTAGCCATTTTGAACCTCATAGCAATGCCTTCAAGTGGGTAGTGACGAAACCATTCCATTGTGCAGATGAAGAAATTAGGGGATTTTCCTCGAACAGAGTGAGTTAAGTGGTAAAGCTTAAATTCCAACGTAGGTTACTACCTCAGACTGCCAGGCGTTCTTTCAAAAACATATTTTTGAAATGTGCCAGGCACTCACAACCAGCAGACCGTGGCTCCTGCCCTCACCAGCTACGACGTGGACATGAAGAAAAATCATTGCAATTCAGTGTGTCCTTTACTGTAAGTCCTGGGCATGACGTTACCACAAACCCTCCTGGAGGTGAGGAAGAGGGGGGTATGGCTTGCCCCGAGCCATATCTCTTATCAGAGATGGCTTCTTCCCATGGTCTTGGTAAGACAAAACAAAATGTGGATAAACAAACAAAAATATGAAACATGTCAATTATATCCTTGGGTTTCTCAAAATCCCATCGGAGGAAAAGCGATGAAATAAGGCAGGGACAAAAGTAAGCTGCAAATGAATATTTAGGCAGGAGTATTAACTGGGTTTAGTTGGAATTTCACTGCAAGCTGGCATGAGGATGTGTTCTATCTTTCGGGGTAAAATTTTGCAGTGGTTGGTGGTAGGGAGGGGATGCTGGGGAAGGGGTACCCAGCAAGCAAGCAAAGAAGAAAGGGGAGACTCTTGTATGCCCTCCCCGCCGTTGCTCTCAGATGGGCTGGGGGATTCCACAGGACTAATACTCTTAACGAAAGCCCATTTAAGTTCAAAGATGATTGATAAGGGGAGCCTGGGTGGCTCAGTCGGTTAAGCGTCCGACTTCAGCTCAGGTCACGATCTTGCGGTCTGCGAGTTGGAGCCCCGCGTCGGGCTCTGGGCTGATGGCTCGGAGCCTGGAGCCTGCTTCCGATTCTGTGTCTCCCTCTCTCTCTGCCCCTCCCCCGTTCATGCTGTGTCTCTCTCTGTCTCAAAAATAAATAAACGTTAAAAAAAATTAAAAAAAAAAAAAGATGATTGATAATGTATCTGTGAGGTGCTAGACAACAAGATAGTCCAAATAACCAAACAAATGCTTTCATTTCTTTTTAATTTTTTTAAGTTTGTTGATTTGTTTGTTTGTTTGTTTTAATTTACATCCAAATTAGTTAGCATGTAGTGCAACAATGATTTCAGGAGTAGATTCCTTAATGCCCCTTACCCATTTAGCCCATCCCCCTTCCCACAGCCCCTCCACTAACCCTCCGTTTGTTCTCCATATCTCTTTTGTTCTCCATATCTCTTATGTTCTCCATATCTCTTATGTTTTGTCCCCCTCCCTGTTTTTGTATTATTTTTGCTTCCCTTCCCTTATGGTCATCTGTTTTGTATCTTAAAGTCCTCATATGAGGGAAGTCATATGATAGTTGTCTTTCTCTGACTAAATGCGCTCAGCATAATACCCTCCAGTTCCATCCACGTAGTTGCAAATGGCAAGATTTCATTCTTTTTGATTATCGAGTAATACTCCATTGTATATATATATATATATATATATATATATATATACCACACCTTCTAATCCATTCATCCATCGATGGACATGTGGGCTCTTTCCCTACTTTGGCTATTGTTGATAGTGCTGCTATGAACATTGGGGTGCATGTGCCCCTTCAAAACAGCATACCCGTATCCCTTGGATAAATACCTAGTATTGCAATTGCTGGGTCATAGGGTAGTTCTATGTCTGATTTTTTGAGGAACCTCCATACTGTTTTCCAGAGTGGCTGCTGCACCAGTGTGCATTCCCACCAGCAGTGCAAAAGTGTTCCTCTTTCTCCTCATCCTCACCAACATCTGCTGTTGCCTGAGTTGTTCATGTTAGCCATTCTGACAGGTGTGAGGTGGTATCTCATTGTGGCTTTGTGTTGTATTTCCCTGATGATGAGTGGTGTCCAGTATTTTTTCATGTGTCGGTTGGCCATCTGGATGTCTTCTTTGGAGAAGTGTCTATTCGTGTCTTTTGCCCGTTTCTTCACTGGATTATTTGTTTTTTGGGTGTTGAGTTTGATAAGTTCTTTATAGATTTTGGATACGAACCCTTTATCTGACATGTCGTTTGCAAATACCTTCTCCCATTCCATTGGTTGCCTTTTAGTTTTGCTGATTGTTTCCTTCGCTGTGCAGAAGCTTTTTATTTTGATGAGGTCCCAATAGTTCATTTTTGCTTTTGTTTCCCTTGCCTCCGGAGACGTGTTGAGTAAGAAGTTGCTGCGGCCAAGATCAAAGAGGTTTTTGCCTGCTTTCTCCTCGAGGATTTTGATGGCTTCCTGTCTTACATTGAGGTCTTTCATCCATTTTGAGTTTATTTTTGTGTCTGGTGTAAGAAAGTGGTCCAGGTTCATTCTTCTGCATGTCACTGTCCAGTTTTCCCAGCACCACTTGCTGAAGAGACTCTCTTTACCCCATTGAATATTCTTTCCTGCTTTGTCAAAGATTAGGTGGCCATACGTTTGTGGGTAAGTTTATTTATTTATTTTGAGAGAGAAAGAGAGCAAGTGAGTAAGGGAGGGACAGAGAGAGAGGGAAAGGGAGAGAGAGGGACAGGGAGAGAGAGAATTCCAAGCAGGCTCTGTGCTGACAGGCCCATGTGGGGCTCGAACTCACCAACCTTGAGATCATGACCTGAGCTGAAACTAAGAGTCGGATGTTTAACAGACCAAGCCACCCAGGTGCCCTGCAAATATGCTTTTAAAAACAGTAGGGGAAATCCATCAAGCTAGCTGTGAGGCTAAGGGGATAAACTGCCTTTTACACACATTACCTGAGTTGGCTGTCGTATTTAGTAATGTTCTCTCCAGATAAAGGCAAAGAAATATGAACTCCTTGGTCTCGCCTATATAATCTTAAATGCAGATTTAGTTTCATCTTTCTTGTGTGTTCTGTTTATGGAGCCTGAAATTTTAAGCATCAAAACTAGACGTAAACCTCTTTTTTGAAAAAAGTTACCTGTTCCAGATGCCAAGTATTAACAGAGGAGAGAACAAAAAGAGAGGAGAATGGAAGTGATCCAGTCCCTTCCACTACCACTTTATTCTATGAAGTCCACACAGAGACAGAGTGGATATCGCTAGTGTGTTTTATTTGGGGGATTCTATCAAGATTGCTGTTTTAATTGTTACTTATTAACACGAAGCAGGTGCTGTGGTCTTAAGGCAGCGCCTTTAATGACACACGCTTCTACAGATCGGTCTTCTAGAACTGCTTAAATCTATCTATGCATATTCACATGTATATTTAATAAATATACATTTCTCTATGCATATTTAACTACTCGTTCAGATATGGTACAGGGAATAGAATTTAACTCTAGCTACATATTTCCCTCGTCCCTCTCATGGCACTGGTAGCAAAGACAGGTAGGCACGCGGTTCCAGACCAACTGTCTGCTTAGTCATTGAAATGGATAAAAATAGACTAAATGAGAAAAATTATTCGAGCAATAGGGGAAAAGGAAAATGCAGTGTTGTTTGTTTTTCCTGTCTTGCTTTTGGAGAAGACACCTTGTGAGCTTCCACTGTTCTCTAATACCTCTTGCTCCCTTCCCCAACCACAGGCCCTTTGCACGTAGTTTAGGGACCACATTGAAATTGAGAGTCCTTACTCTACATGCTCGCCATGTGACTTTGTTCAAACTTGGTTCAGCTTTCTGAGGCTCCGTCTCTTCATCTGAAAAATCAGGTGGATTGCATATAATGACTTTGAAAAACCAGGACTCTCCCCCCTTGTGGTGGGAGCTTTGATCCTATGTATAGACATTCCCTTTGTTACAGCCACTTCCCAAAGAGAAGGGTAGGGTGGTGGAGAGGGGGGCTTGCTGGCAACTAGACTATCCTGAGAGAAGCTCAAACCCTAGCCTGAGACCATGGCCAGCCCTGCCTCCTTCACAGGGAGGAAGACCTTAGGGGATGGGATGACCCTGTCCGTGACGCAGTTAATAACCACAGTCAAACCAGAACTATGTACCAGCGTCTTCTCTCCATTCCTGCTCCTGAAAAAACAAAACAAAACAAAAACAAGAAACCAGATTAAAATGAGCATCAAGGATAACCAGAGGCAGCTGAAAAAGAAGGTGGCAACCAATCTCCAAATGCCCCAAGTTTATGTACATTCAACGTAAAGGATGAAACGCTGTACTGACATAGCTTCAAGGTAAATCCACCTGTCCTCACCTCCCAGACCTACCCAGATCACCTTGGTCAGGTCTTACTCGATTCCTCTGAAATTTTAACACCCCTTTGTTCTTTGCCACCTGCAGGAGAGGCTGCTATTTCTGGAATCCTGCTTTCTATCTTAAAAGAAATTTCCTAAATATGGGGACTGGGCTAATCAACTCCATTTGTCACATTTCTGGGATCTCTACCGTGGTCACACTATTGTATTGACCAGTCCGTAGCCATGCATTATTCTAGAGTGTCCTAGGATCAGGGAACTATAGTTTTTTTCTAGAGTCATTCAAATCCATATCCTTCTAGATTTTCTTCAATAACCTCACAAAGATGATCTAAAATCACCCACTGATATGTTGCACCCACTTTAGTATCATGCTGAGTGCAGGAATTCTCCACAACTGGAGTAAATGGCATAATGGATACAAAAGTACTTTGTGACCAGCAAGGCTCTATAAACAAATATAAATATGGCTGACATTATAAGCAATACAAAGACATACATGCAATTCAAGTATTTGTACATGAATGCATATTAGTCCCTACATGCTTGTACCCCCACTAATACAGCTTTCCTAATGTGCTAGCATTCACTATGTGAGGTAATTATTCCAACTCACCTTTTCGAATTTCAGTTGAAAATGTGCAAAATTGAGGCGCCCGAGTGGCTCACTCAGTCAAGCGTCCGACTTCAGCTCAGGTCACGATCTCACAGTTGGTGGGTTTGAGCCCCACGTCAGGCTCTGTGCTGACAGCTCAGAGCCTGGAGCCTGCTTCAGATTCTGTGTCTCCCTCTCTCTCCGCCCCTCCCCTGCTCACACTCTGTGTCTCTCTGTCTCTCAAAAATAAACGTTAAATTTTTTTTTTACAAAAATGCACAAAATTGATCTTCCTCAGTGGACTTTTCCTAGAGATACGAGTTTGGGATTAATTTTTGATTCAGAATTCGGAACATCGTAAGAAAACTCTAAAATCCACCAGCCAATTAATCAATCAATAAATAAATATTGAGAAGCTGCCAGAAAACCAATTCCACTTTATATACTCAATTTCAAAAGCCATAGTAGATATGAAATATTCCACAGTAAGGAAGAGGAAAGGAGAGAGAGATTCTGCCTATGGCTTGTGGAGGGAGAGAAATGTCTAAGCTTATAAGCTTATAAATAGCCCCCACGTCAGAAGAGCGTTTCAGGTCATTGAGAGCTTTGACACTGGCTCTTGGTGAGAGCCCTGAGTTGCTTTTCCACTGACTGGAGTGGATATGTACCACTTTCACCATAGTCTCAAGCACCTATTGGGGAAGAACTGGTTAAGGTTAACCACGTGCTCCACATGGGCCATGGAACACAGACATGGCATTTGATGGCCAGGTGACTGGAGGTGAATACACTTGGGTTTTGTTGGCAGAAGATACAACCAACTTCAGAGGCTCTCCTGCTCAACAGGTACAGGATTTACCTCTGTGATGTTCACACATGTGGGGAGATCTGTTGGAAGTGTTCCAAGCTGGAAAGACTTTTTGTTTGTTTGTTTTACTTTATTATTGCTTTGCTTTTATTTTAGGATATAAACTTTTTCCTGTGACAAAATGCCTTCAATGCTGAGGAGAAAAAATTTTGCTCTTTAAATTTGAGTCACATTTGTAAGACTCATTGTGGAACTGCTCTGTGGTTTTCAGACAGGTTTGTCGTAGGACGATTTGGTGCTAGATGACTTAGAAAAAACTTATTTTAAAACACTAGTCAATTAAAGACCTTATTTAAGTAATCAAGTTACTTTTAAAATTTTAGATTAAATGTTTGAAAATGTAAAAGTTACCTCCAAAGATTTCCTCTGAATTAGTTTTTCCTTAAGGTCAGAAGTACATTGACTAAAGGGGAGGAGGAGGAAATTGACGGTCAATCCAGGGCACCTGGGTGACTCAGTCAGTTAAGCGTCCAACTCTTTTTTTTTTTTTTTCTAATATTTACTTATTTATTTTGAGAGAGAGAGAGAGAGAGAGATAGAGTGCGAGGAGGGGAGGGGCAGAGAGAGAGGGAGACACAGAATCCAAAGCAGGCTCCAGGCTCTGAGCTGTCAGCACAGAGCCCAAACGCGGGGTTCAAACTCACAAACCTGAGTTTGATCATGACCTGAGCCGAAGTTGGATGCTTAACCGACTGAGCCACCCACACGCCCCAAGCATCCAACTCTTAGATTTTTTATTTTTTATTTTTTAACATGTATTCATTTTTTTGATAGAGAGAGACAGATTGTGAGTGGGGGCCGAAGCAAGCTCCAGGCTCTGAACTGACAGCACAGAGCCCAACGCGGGGCTCGAACTCACGGACCGTGAGATCATGACCTGAGCTGAAGTCAGACGCTTAACCGACTGAGCCACCCAGGTGCCCCCCCGCCAAGCATCCAATTCTTGATTTGATTTTGGCTCAGGTCATGATCTCACAGTTAGCGAGTTGGAGGCTTGCGTTGGGCTCCGTGCTGACAGTGTGGAGCCTGCTTGGGATTCTCTCTCTCTCAAAAATAAATAAATAAACTTTAAAATTAATTACCTAACGGTCAATCCGTATGCCAACAAAATCCAAATAGAAAAAGTCAATCCTAATGATGGCCCTGAGCAGTTTTCATAATTAGGTTTTCATCATTTGTGACCCACTAATTGTCCTTTGGGTAGGGTATGGAGGTGCAGTTTTTTTCAAGAGAGCAGGGAAGGATTTTAATGGGCTCTGACTTACCTTGTTCTTGTTTGTTCCATCTGAGACTCTTCACATGTTTTTCAGACTGTGAGCTGTACCCTCACTGTCTGTAAGTCTGAAAGACTTCCCCTTATGAATCAAAACAAAGAGAAATTCCTACATAGCCCCTCAGACTCAAGTCGCCATGCTTCACACAGCCCTTAGAAGATGTCTCTGCTGCTAAATCCTTCTGTAGATAGAAAATCAAACCCAAAGACACTAAGACTCTAAGATATTAAGTGACGTCCCAAAGGGCACAAAGGAGAAGTCTAAAGGGGTCCATATTGGCTTCTGCTGTTTTACAAGATAGCTCCCTTAGAACTCATCAACTCTAGGACATTGAAGTAAGTTGATGTTTTCTGATTGTTCTTTGAAGGAGAGCTTTCACTGTGAAAGTTAACTTTGAAATGTAATGTTTTCATAATAGACTCCTTCTCAATTTTATTAGCTAGTTTGAAGAAAAGAAACTATAATTTCGCCCCAAGTTAGACATATACCGTCGCAATAAAACAAAACACTTGGCGATTCCAAACAGCTTTCCATTATTAAATTATTAAGAAAGCCGCCCCTTGATGGTTCATTTCTTTTGCTGCTCGTGACGCTTTTTTCATTTGGCTTTAACACAAATGCTGGATAGATTCTTTCAGTTTTTCTTTATGCTTTACATTGTGCTTCCTTTCCTTCTATTAAAATGCTCTTACCTGAGCCTCCCGAAATTTGAGAAAATATTAGCCATTTTATTAACCATCCATTCATTCAGTCTTTGCTCAGATATTATTGTTACTTATCTGATTTTTTCATTGTTTTTCTCTGTGTTCCTATTTTGTTGAACTGTGTGGATCACCTTTTCATCATTTTTTATAGTTAAGGACATCGTCTCTTATTTTGTTAATGTATTTTTTTCTGAAGAACTCTACGCACATTTTGGTTTCAGTCCACATGAAGTACAAATCTGTTATGCCAGTTTTTGATAACATAATTGGCAATGGAATTTGTATGAAAAGGAGACCAGAAGCTGTCTTAATTCACTGGTGAGGGAGTAATGGTGGTTAGACGGTGAAAGTGAGCCAACAAAGGGACTATGGGTTATTTATGCCCCAGCTCCTTCTTAAAAGAATTTGAGAAACTTAAATGCTAAAAATATACTACTTTCCTGTCGAGGCTATGCGTCACTGATAGGTGGCTGTTTTAATTAAGCTTAAAGGTTGTTGATGTTTTTATGCTGACAGCACAATTCTATTTATGCTAGAAAAACAATAATCACTAAGTAGAGATGAGAAAAACCAGAAAGGTCTTAAAATTGACATTGTTCTCTCTGACACTGTCTCCTAGTGCATCCTAACCAGTACACTTGTTCTATTTAATGACAGAAAATGTACAAAACTAGCGGTCTATGGTCAAAAAGCAAAATGCACACTGGGTTAAATGTTTCACTTTTCAACCAGTTGTTCTAATATATTATAGTCACTGCCTCGGAGCGTGGATTCTGAGGAATCGTGATATCCCAAAAACCTAACACAGGCACTTAAAACTCGCCTTGAGCAAGTCCGTAGAGATATCCTGGCATTCATTCAAAGTAAATCCCCTAAGAATTCCACTTTCACACTAGTAGTACAAACGAAACAGAGAATTGAGTGGTTCTCTAGATCCTTAAGGCAAGTGATAAATTAAAAATTCATTAATCATTTTGATGGAGGCTGAGATACAGTATTTTAGGGAGGATACTTCCAAGTTTAAAAGAAATCTCTTGTGGAGGAAAATGAATAGAGGGTATAGTTCACCAAGAAGAAGCCGTACTTTCTCATGAAAAAAAAAAAAAAAAAAGGAGGGGGAGGAGAAAGAATTAGGAAGTTCAGATGCAACCCCCTCTAGTCCTATATATAGCGTGGAGTCTCAGCTTTCTCGCCTTGGTACAGTTGGGCCACGGTGCTCTTGAAAAACTGAAAGCAGCAGTTTTTAAAGATATACTCAACTTTCCCCGTTCCCAGGATGTGGGATTCTAATGAAACCACCTGTGTAATCCGTGTCAGAGATGCTGCAGCCTTTGGAGAGCACCGTTTGCTGAAATGTCTAGTGAGGGCTAAAATAAGCCCCTTTGGTGGAAAAAAACCTGCTGAGTGGTTGAAATCAGAGTTGCAGAAGGTCACTTGCTATTTTAAAAGCTGCATGCTGGTCCTCATTTTATAGCATCAGAGTTATAAACAAGAAATTGTCACCTTGCGTGTCAGTTTATGTATTTCTCACTGAAATAGACACACGTAGCCTTTTTTTCTGCAGAGAATTAATTAATTTGGACGACTTGTTTCCCAACTGCTTTGCTGTGCGGAGCAGTACATATGAAAAACTATTTTTTGTGTATTTCTTTAAGGGTTACTTCCAAATATTATTTTTGGCATTGTGTTATGATTGAGCTTTTTAAAAATTTTTAATGTTTATTTTATTTTTGAGAGAGAGCGAGCGCACATGCAAGTGGGAGAGGGGCAGACAGAGAGAGGGAGACACAGAATCTGAAGCAGGCTCTGAGCGATCCGCACAGAGCCCGACATAGAGCTCAAACTTGTGAACTGTGAGATCATGACCCGAGCCGAAGTCAGACGCTAAACCGACTGAGGCACCCAGGCACCCCTTTCTTTTTTTTTTTTTTTAATGTTTTAATTTTGTTTATCTGAAGCAGGCTCCAGACTCTGAGCTGTCATCACAGAGCCCGACTTGGGGCTCAAACTCACGGACTCGAGATCATGACCTGAGCCGAAGTCAGACGCTTAATGGACTGAGCCACCCAAGAGCTCCAATGTTGTGATTGATCTTTAAAACTCCCTTTAGGGGCGCCTGGGTGGCGCAGTCGGTTAAGCGTCCGACTTCAGCCAGGTCACGATCTCGCGGTCCGTGAGTTCGAGCCCCGCGTCGGGCTCTGGGCTGATGGCTCGGAGCCTGGAGCCTGTTTCCGATTCTGTGTCTCCCTCTCTCTCTGCCCCTCCCCCGTTCATGCTCTGTCTCTCTCTGTCCCAAAAATAAAAAAATAAAAAATAAAAAAAAAAAAATAAAACTCCCTTTACCTTTGTGAACTTTATCATATGCATCTCAACCTCTCTAAATGTTTTAAGGAAAGACTTCCTTCCTACTTTTTTGATGTATTCAACAGATCATGATGAAGATTGATGTGGATGGGGGAGAGGTGTGCACAGAGACGAGGGAGCCAACTCACTTCTGGAATTATTTAGATACAGTCCATTTGGAAATGGAAGAAAGAGGTTAGCTCCAGCCCCAGGGTTCTGTAATGTTTGCACACACCACTGAGAATTACCGTCAATTTTATTCCAGCTTTCTCTGCAAAATTTTAATTTTTCTCTTCTTATCGCCCACATCGTAAGTGGATTTAAGATTACCCCTAAGAGTTCCAGAGAAGTGTGACAATTTTAAAAATATATTTTTTAGAATTTTTTCATCAACGATGGTAATTTGCTTATATCAGTTACTTTCTTTTTTATTTTATTTTTTTATATCAGTTACTTTCTCTTTATTGGGGGACGATTGGCATACAAAAATCTGTTCCTATTATTAAACATACAACTCAGTGAGTTTGGAGATACGTGTACCAAAATCTGTGCCATAAACATTTCCCTATAACAGTTATTTTAAAGATTTCTAGGATGACTCCTACACTTGACTCAGATGTTGTTATTCCTATCTCATAAAGAAAATTACTTAATATGTGAAGTTACCAACTCTATTAGTCGCTTATAAGTCTTGTGTGCCAACAAGCCTTCCTTCAAGAAAAGTAGCAGGGTCAAAGTCTAAAAACAAACAGCCATTTTATTGGGGGGGGGGCGGTGTCAGGGGTAGAGAGAAAGTGAGAGCAAGCCATTTTTTCATACAATTTATAAACAGAAAATAAGGATCACAGACTTGATATTAACCTGTAATTACACACCCAGTTTTCCCTTGCCAGCATCTATGTTTGCATTTCACCTCACCAGGATCGAAAAGAAGTGACTGAGCATATAAAATTGTTTTTTTTCTCATTCCTTGACATCATTTTATAAACTAGCAAAGCAGCTTGCGTACTCTTAGTGAGCGAGACAAACCACTATCTCGCTGAACATGTACAGAACACATATACAATCTTAACTCCTGAGAAAATGTAGCTGCGTGTTCCTATCCACTTTAGAAATATCTAGCCTCATCCTTGATATCAGGAAGAGCAGAGGGTAGAGTTCATGGACATTGCTTCTCAGGGCGGGAAACTTTCCCCTTTGCCAGTCACCTGGGCCATACTGCTGTCGAACCCCTCATCCCAGCACCGTGCGGGCGGGCTCTGTCTTTAACATGTGCCATCCAGGGCCCAAGCTGGTTAAAGAATCCGACGAGAACTGGGCCCTAACAAGCAACTGCAATCCAAGTCCGGGAAACGGATGAAGGGTGTGCGATTGCCCAGAAAGATTCTCTGTCCTCTACTCTTTTACCTCAGTCTCTTTGTCTGGGCTTCTCATGTGGTCGGTCCCTGGAGAGGACTGCGTTTACTATTACCTTTTCTGTTTTTCCAGGCAAGGACTCTTGAAAGTTCCTTTGGCTTCTAGCAGGAACTTTGTATACTGTGTTCTTTGTCTCTCCCTTTGTCCCCTTCCTCTTAAATCCTTCTCCCCTTTTCACAACCGCAGACTCTCAGTCCAGGCAGACCATCTCCTCTAATGGCCATGCATCTTTCTCATCGACAGAACGTGCCCTCGGGCCCTGCTCCCGTGGGACCAAGTCTAGCTTTACCCTGTGTTTTATTGACCTGAGCCTTGAGAGGGCCGTCAGGTTTTGCATGTGGCTTGCCTCTGCATGGCAGACCCATGGAACAAAGTGGGGAAGGGCTGTCCTGCAGCTGCCACTACTGTGTCTTTACTGTCGCTGATAGTTATATATCTTATGTCAAACAGAGATTTGCCTTCTATTTCTCGCCACAAGGGCATGGGAAATAATAGCGCACGTTCGATGTTTGACCTCAAAGCCATCGTGTGTGCTTAGGCTTTAAGATGTCACGGTTCGAGGGGCACCTGGGTGGCTCAGTCGATAAGCATCCGACTTCAACTCAGGTCATGATCTCACGGTTCGTGATTTCGAGCCCCGCATCGGACTCTGTGCTGACAGCCCAGAGCCTAGAGCCTGCTTCGGATTCTGTGTCTCCCTCTCTCTCTCTGCTCCTCCCCCACTCACACTCTGTCTCTCTCTCAAAAATAAATAAACATTAAAAAAATTAAAAAAAAAAAAGATCTCACGGTGACGGTACAGAGCAAGTTACGTAATACAGTACAGAGCCTGCTTGGGATTCTCTTTCTCCCTCTCTCTCTCTCTGTCCCACCCCTGCTTGCACGCACACTCTCTCTCTCTCAAAATAAATTTAAAAATAAAAAAAGATTTTTGAACAAAGGATCAGTATAAGCTTTCTAAAATCCTTGTGAAATAAAGCAGAAAATGGAAGAGTGGGTGGGCGGGAGGGTGGGTGGATGGATAGATGGACATTTTCAATATTACCTTTATTAACTCAACATTGCTTGAGCACCTTCTGTATTTAATGTTCTCTCCACCCCCTCTCAGCCACATCTTCTGGTCCTGTACATAATATTTCAGAACTGTCTTGAATCCAGAACCTCCTCGTATCTTGCTTGAATGATCACCAACCCTGATTGATCTCACGTACTCCCTAATGCCACCTCATCTTTCTGCCATGGCCAAGGTCACCTTTGTAAGACAAAAAACTGACCGTGTCGTTCTCCTGCTTCACAGCTTCTGCTAGCTCCCCGTTGCCTAAAGTTAAAATCCAGATTCCTCGGCGTGCCTTACTCAGCTGTCGGATCTCTAGTGACAATTTCCTTGCCTGGTCTCATTTCTCCCCATCTCTCCACGCACTCTGTGCCGCAAGCACGATAGTGTTCTTGCCGGAAAAGACAACCGGATTTCAAAACACCACTTGCTAGCTCTATAAAAATGGATCTAAAGTCACTCCCTCATTCCCTCAGTAAGAGGGAAATTGGTTGTAAAAGGTGAGGACTGTAAGGACATGAAATGTAATGTGAGAAATTATCTAGCTCCTAACTAGCTTTCTATCTGTACCTTTGTAATGTCGCTCCCTCTACCTGAGGTATACCTATCTCTTCTCCATGTGACAAACCTCTCCTCAGACCCAGATCAACAGGCATCTTCTCTGTGGTTATATTCCAGCCTCCTCCAGACTGAGTTAGATACATTCTTATTTGAGCTCCCACAATAACTCAAGGGCATTTATTATATCATGATATGATATGATACGATATGATGATACAATATGATATGATATGATATGATGATATGATATGATACATGATATTGTAAGATCCTTTTAAAAAAAAGAGACAACATCCTTTTTTTAAAAAAATCTATACTTTATAACCTGGTTCATAATAGCCTTTCAAAAAATATTTGTTGAACGAGTAAATGAAGACACTTGTGCTGGGCTCTACAGTCCAGCTCTTGAAGAGTTCACACAACCTCGAAGGGTAAGAAACAAACAGACCCAAACAAATAACCACAGTGCAAGTCTGAGCGGAATAAGAGCTCTGGAGGTAGAATCAAGTGTAACAGCCGCCGACCCCTCTACCAAAGGGCCAGGGGAGGAGGGAAACCTTCACCAGTAATGGACATCTGAGCTGAGTCCTAAAGCCTGTGTGTGGATTTAACTTCCAATTTTGCCTTAACCTGTCCATGTATTTATTATGCCCACTCCTTCCTCCTTATGCCCTACCCCCCCAAGCTTTCGTGGCAGAAGGCTAGAGAATTTTTAAACCTTGGCCAGTAGTTCCCAGGAGATGCCATAAAGGAACAGATAAAGAGTTTTTCATAATGCAATTTTGACTGGCAGCTGTAGTTTTGCTTATAAACCCTGAAGCCTGTAAATTACTGACAAATCAGCACATCTTTGAAGATGAAAACAGACTATACCAAGAAGATAAAGGTTTGAAAACTAGAAAGCCATAGAAATCTTATGTTTTCATTATATACTGACTGAGAAATAGATATGGTTTTTTTTAGCTTCTAAGTAATTAGACTGCCCAAGTGAAATTGAAAAATGATGAACCATGACATCTATTTTAATATGATGTATAAAGTAATTCCTGCCCTTTTTTTTTTAACAACATAGGAGGATGTTCAATAAAATTTGCATATAGGATTTTTTAAAGAAAGGATTTTAGAATATGATAAGCAATGAAAGTCTAGAAATGCTAAATGAGGAACCCAATAGAGCATGACTATAATCCTAAATTAGCATTTTGTAGCATCTCCTACATCTAGCACTTGACGGTTCTGATTGAGAAACTCTAGTAAACATTGAAATGGCTTCCTTCAGTAGCACTGACTCCAAAATTAAATACCTCTGTTTTGTGCCAATTGGAGTCATCGCATTGCTTTCCTGATGACAAATTCTACGGAATGTCCTAATAATGATAATTATGGGTACCATTTATTCAGTGTTTGTAATATGCCAGGCAGTGCGCTTTACAAGATTTTTTTTTTTGGAAAGTTCACTAGAGGTGCAAGCTTCCATTGTTTTATTCTCTACATCACCAAAGCTCAATATATTTCATACCACATATACCAGAAGCTTAGCGAGGTAAAAGGAAGGTACTTACAAGCACTGCTTTGAGAGTTATCCTGGAGAAGTGAAATATGGCTATTTAGAAAGAACAGAAATTGCATTTGAAATGGCATGACCTAAAACACTAGAAAAAATCTATTTCTCTATTAGCCAAGAACAGTTATCAGGCAGACAATGTGGTCATCTTCCTTTCTGCTCAGGCCCCCCCCAGACAGAATCCTTGTGTCCTTTGGTTTCCCAAGATGTCGCCTTCTTCAAAGAGCTGGGGGGATTTTGAGGGAACCTCCTCACAGCTGTATCTAACTTCAGGGAACTTGCTGCAGATTTTTGAGAAATCTGCTGTGTCTGGTTCTGTTGCTCAATTTCCATACCTCCAAATCCAGAATGTTCAGTGTTGAAAGTTTAATACCAAATACAACTCATTTGAGGTAAACAGCCCCCAAAGACTCGACTGTGTTTGTTCCTGCTTTTTCGTGAATGTAATCATTTTCTCTTTTTAACCTTTTTAAAGAAAAGTTCTAGTGATTCTAAAGATATTTTAAAGACTTTGGACCATACATGTGAAGACTGTTAGTGGAATTTTAGGCCACAGAGTAGGAAACGTGGTCGTTTGTATTTATTTTTAAAATAATTATTTGAACACTCTACGACTCATGAGCCCTCAGATTTGTGACCAAAAGGGGGAAGTAAAGGCAGTAAATTTTGATTAAAAGACTGAAAATTGGGAGAAAAAAAAAAGGACAACAGTTTGGAGATTGTTAGATAGAGAGTAAGTAGTGTTAAAGACAGTCGAGTACAACTGACGTGTCTCCCAAGGTATTCCGGTGGTAAACGTGAAGCGCTTGTTCCTTCACAGAGCGAGAATGTATTCACGAGCCCTCAAACTGACATTCTTTCCCACAGATCGAATTGCACAGAACATCATTAAGTCCCACCTGGAGACGTGTCAGTACACCACGGAGGAGCTGCACCAGCTGGCGTGGCAGACCCACACCTACGAGGAAATTAAAGCCTATCAGAGCAAGGTACTCTGGGAAACTATGGCAATGTTTCTCCCTGTGATGTCTCTATTTCCGGCTTTCTCACTCAGCGTTATCGACATTTGGGGCTGGATAAGCTTTTGTGTAGGGACTTGTCCTGCACGCTGTAGGATGGTCAGCATCATCCCTCGTCTCTACCCACTAGATGCCAGTAGCAACCCCCTCACACACACAGTTGTCACAATCAGGTGTCTCCAAATGTTCCCTGGAAGGCAAAACCGCCCCAATTAAAAAAAAAAAAAAAAAAACCACTGCCCTATTTAAGTGACCAGGGAGACTGTGCCCACATCAGATGACTTTAGAACCTTTTCACGGTGGCTTCCTGGGGCCAGGCAAGGAAGAGAAACGATTGAGAAGCTATAGCAGTAATAATAGTTGTAAATCTATACTACAAAGGTATGCAATAAAGCACCTTTAATGTTTCTCTTGCCCTACATGTTTAAAAAGGCCAAAGGCAAAAAAAAAAGACAACTCACCTCATTATTATTACCATTATTCTTTTGATTGCTACTTTGTCCATTAGAGAAGTTTTTAAGAGAAGGAATTTGCTGCTGTTATATATTCACGTTACTTTCCTGTGGGGTTGATAGCCACTATTACAAGATCTATTAGTAAATGACTGGTATTATCATTTTATTTTAAATAAAATATATAAATGTGTCTATATCTGAACATATGATTACAAAATACTGATTTTTCTCCACGGGAACAATCATATCTTACCCCTTTTATGTAAATAAGGAAACAAAAGCATAGGTATTGTTATGCTCAATAAAAAGCAGAATTAATACACTTGGATTTATGTTTCCAGTTCCAAAGAAAATAACCCCAGGATCAAAATACATTTCTGAGATTCTATATTACTTAAGAGAGTGATTTGATTTGAGGTCTTTTCCCGTGAAATTCTTTTTATACCAAAAAAGCAACCTCCGTAAGTTCTGGGAAAAGAACACAACATAAAAATCTTACAGATTTAGTGTCTGCCAGGCACACATAACAGTGACCGTACAGAAGCCTGGGAACGAAATCACTAGTCTTCAGTGTAAAAGTTTGTTTTCACAAAATGGACTAAGAGCCTGAGTTTGTTTAGGTGAGCAGAAGGAGGAGAAAGAGAGTAAAGAAACTGTACATATCTATCTTTACATGTTATTGCAGTGTTTCCATTATTTCGGTCTCAGTACATTGACATTTGTGCCGTAGCAAGGCTCAAACAGGGCAAAACAGTCTGTTCGAAAATACTGTCTTCCTCTTTGGAAGGAATGGGGTGGAGTCCCACCTTGGGCCCCAAGTGACGGGTGAGCTCCAGGAGGGAAACCCTGAATGTTTCATTGACTCTCCACGTTGCTTTTGTTCCATGTACGTTGTGTGTCTCGTCTCTTGAAGTCCAGGGAAGCACTATGGCAGCAATGCGCCATCCAGATCACTCACGCCATCCAGTATGTGGTAGAGTTTGCAAAGCGGATAACGGGCTTCATGGAGCTCTGTCAAAATGATCAGATTCTACTTCTGAAGTCAGGTAAGCGAGGAGAAGATTCATGGGTGGGGCACCTGTTGTAGCCCGGGATGTGGTCAACCCTTTGCTCAGTGTTGGCTGTAGAAAAATCTTCCTTCCAGTATGTAGTTCATTTTTACCACCCACACTGTCAGCCAACTCCCAAAGGAAACTCTCAGTAATAAAAATGCCCTGATACTCATTCAGTTCCCCTTTGAAGTCAAACACAATTTTGCTTATTGAAAGTGGAGCTATTAATTGCGGAGGTTGAGATACCCAGCTTGACAGGCAGTGCAAGTAATTAGCGTGTCAAGGTGGCTGAATTGCTGAGCTGGCTCTAAAATGCACTACTTGCCTTCTGTTGGGGTGGGGGGGGCGGAATCCAGGCTAGCAGAGCTCTGCCTCTGTGGTCATCTCCAATCATTTTAATGAGGCTAGCCTGCAGCCAGTATAGACCCGGAGAAACTCCCTGAGCTCTAATCCTTCCCTCCCCTTCTTCCAACACATGCTCTGTGACACACGCACACTTAGGAAGGAGCTCAAGAAATTCCACACGTGACTGACCTCGCGGATGGTATTACCCAGACAGGAAACAAATTTTCTTTCCCTGACCCCCACCTTTGAAAGTAGAAAATAAGAGCCACCATGGTGTTTGTTAACCCTCATGGACCTGGGCCAGAGTACTAAGCATAACGTGTATACGTGTGTCTGTGATAACGCACCTGCGTACGTTAATGTTTGCCCATGACAGCTCATTTAGTCTCGTGACACCAGTATTATTTCCATCTTACAGAAGGAGGGGGAGATTCAGAGACGTGAAGAGCTGTGTTCAATATCACAAAGCCAACGTATAGCAAAGCTGGCATTTGAACTTGGGCCAAATAGAATAGGTATAAGTCGCTGCTGCTTCCTCACCACGTGATTAAAGTTGATGCAGACCTTGACCCAAACATGAACTTGATCTATCAGTTATCTATTGCTGGCTAAAAACAACCCCAAAACTTAGTTAAGATGACGGTAATCATTTCTTTTGCTCCCAAAGCTACACTGTGAGCAGGGCTCAGCAAGGAATGCTCCATGTGTGTTCACTGAGGGACTTGACGGAAGGCAGGAGGATCCGCTTTTAAATTGTCTCCCTCACACGGCTGCCACTGTGTGCTGATTGACGATCCCGAGTTCGGCCAAGGCTCTGGGCCACAGGCCCCAGTTCCTCTCCATGTCAGTCTCTCCATGGGCCCCTTGGACTTTCTCATAGCATGGTTGTGAGGTTTCAAAAGCTAGCACGCCAAGAGAACAAGGCCTCAGTGCATCGCATTTTTCTGGCTTACCTTTAAAAGTCATGCAGTGCTATTTCCACCCCACTCTATTGGTCAAGGCAGCCATGACGGCCCACCTGGGCTCAAGGGTAGATGAATTGGATCTACCCCCTTTTTTTTTTAAGTTTATTTATTTTGAGAGAGAGAGAGAGCGCGCAAGCAGGGGAGAGGCAGTGAGAGAAGGAGGGAGAGAGAATCCCAAGCAGGCTCTGCACCATCAGCACCGAGCCCGATGCAGGGCTCAAACTCACAAGCCGTGAGATCATGACCTGGGCCGAAACCAAGAGTCGGACGCTTAACCGACTGAGCCACCCAGGCGCCCTGAGCATGGATCCTTCTTGATGGGGGAGTGGTAAGGCTCTTAAAAAGCATGTGGGATGGAACATATTTTTGCAGCTCTCCTTGGGAAAAAAAAAAAATCTGCCACATTTGATACGTGACCTTGAGCTAACCTCTGTAGATGGCAGCTTCCTCATTTGCAAAATGAAGAGATGGACCAGGAATAATGAATTGCAAACTTACAATTGCATCAGCAGGCATCAGAGGAGAATATTGACTGCTCTGAGTCGGAGGCATCATCTGAGGCCCATGGGTCTGAATCTCCTAGAAGAGAACCCAGAACCCACTTCACTGTCTTTCCAGCCAAGTCTCAGATATAACCAGTCCATAGATTGACATTGGAGAACCACTGCACCATATAATCGTTTAACATGCCTGCTGCTGTAAAAACGTTGACTCTAGTAGAAAAGGCAGAGTACGTAACCTCCTTAAGCCTCCTGTAACTCGCCTATAAGAAAGGGCTAATAAAAGTCACCCAGGAGGCACCTGGGTGGCTCAGTCGGTTAGACATCTGACTTCAGCTCAGAGCATGATTTCACGGTTCATGAGTTCGAGCCCCACGTCGGGCTCGCTGCTGTCAGTGTGGAGCTTGCTTCAGATCCTCTCTCTCTCTCTCTCTCTCTCTCTCAAGACAAATAAATAAACATTTAAAAATTCACCTGAAATGGTATTGTAAGGAACAAATAAAATAATGTAAGGGGCCAAGGAAAGTGACTTCCACCCTATAAATACTCAATAAACGGTACCTATTATTGTTTTTGTCAGAAAAACACTGTTTTAATTAATATTGACAAGTCCCCTTCTATGTGTAAGCCCCTGTGCTAGGTGACATATAAGGGAAAGCAAGGAGAAATCAGCAGATCAAAAAAAAGAAGACAGAGACATAAATATTAAGTGGCAGCATAAGAAAGGCACCACGGGTCCCTTGGGCACACCATGGATGTAACCAAAGCACCCGTACCCGTATCATGCTCTCCTGCAAATTTGTGGTTTCTGAGTCTGGCCGTCACCTTCCAACACACTTTGGGGCAAAAGCCCATTTGTCCATAATGTGGAGGAACTGCACAGCGCTGGTTCCTCAGAGCATCAATAAATGTTCAGAGGGAAAAACAAAGGTGGCAAACTAATTCATTCACTAAATATTTATTTATTTACGTGCCAGGAACTTTTCGAGGTCCTGGAGCTATACTAGTGAATGAAAAAAGCACCACTACCTGTGGCTGCGGACAAAGGTCCCGCCCTCACCGGGCTAACAGTGAACTCAGAGAACTCAGAGAAATGCTGGGTCCATTGAGGTTGAACAAGTTCCTTCATGTTGGACTTTCCCAAGCTTTTGATCTGTGAATGTGGATTATAACTCTCTGAAGTGAGATAATATTCAGTATTTTGCCAAAACTCCTTTGACCAAGAAAACTTCATTTCCAAGACATCAGATGTAAATGGTGCCCTCAAGAAACACCCTCAAGGGGTTCCTGTGTAAAGTCATCCTGTGCTGAAATATACATGGAGGATGTTCAAAACTGAAACAGAGAGCAGGTTTTCCCAACAGCAAAACTTCTACAAAAGTTAACAAACTGGACTTGCCTGCTGCAAAGCTCCTTGTGAATTCATGAGTGGAAAATACCTTTAATACTAGTCCAGAAAACAAAAAACAAAAGCTATGTGTGCTTCCCCAACACGTGTTGTTGCTGCCCTGCATTTTAGCCACCTTTAAGGTATATTTTATCTTTAATTCCTCACGTAAGCATGTAGAGAGATTTCTTTCTAATATAGTTATCTTTTACTTGGGAAGAAATCTTGATGCATTTCTGAATGTGTGTGTCTGTGCATCTGCATGGGTGTGTTTTAAAGTTTTTTAAGTCTGTTGACCTAAATACAGTAAGAACTGCTTTACTATTGCACATGTATACCTATTTTCTTTCTTTTTTTTTTTTTTTATACATAGGTTGCCTGGAAGTGGTTTTAGTGAGAATGTGCCGTGCCTTCAACCCATTAAACAACACTGTTCTGTTTGAAGGAAAATATGGAGGAATGCAGATGTTCAAGGCCTTAGGTAAGTTTACCTTTGGTGGTGACATAAT
Source organism: Neofelis nebulosa (assembly GCF_028018385.1). Classification (NCBI taxonomy): domain Eukaryota; kingdom Metazoa; phylum Chordata; class Mammalia; order Carnivora; family Felidae; genus Neofelis; species Neofelis nebulosa. The sequence continues at coordinate 78,803,687 of NC_080793.1, read as the reverse complement.
TTTCTTAGCTGCCTTCAGTTTCTCCACTCAGATCAAAGTGGGTAAATGAGATGCCTTGATTCTTTAATGTGAACTGGTATCTCATTTGATAAGGTCTGGACCAGGTGAGCCTCCAATATTTTATCTAACCTGTGAGATGCACAATCGTGCATCCTAATATGAAAGGCAGGAGAGAACCACAGACCCCATTGAGATCGACCACACCTCATTCGGAAATCAATGAAGAGCTGAGATGTGTTCTAGATCATTCTTTGAAGGATCAATTTTTATTTTCCTTGTAGCTTACTGCCCCACAGAGTATATTAGGTAGACCTCTGGTGGTCCATGGGTGATCTCTTAAGTTTCTTATGTAAATCCATAATCATTAGTTAAGATATTTAATTAAAAGAAGAGCTTCTTCACTGGCTTCTCGCTAAGAGCGCTGACATTCTTCCTGTTAAGTCATGCAGCTCTGGAAGCACAGATAGAGTGGGTGCCAACCTGCCCCAAATGATCCCCAGACCTTTCCTGTGGGTGGGCACGGGCAGAGTCAGTCTTCGGGAGTGTTGTGCTCCATTCACATCCAGTCATCAGTACACGGTGCAGATAAGAAGAACGTTAGCAAAGATGGGCCGATGCCAGGAAAGGTTTTCACGATGACGGTGCCACTTGTTCCATACCCGGCCCACGGGCATCACGGAAGGCCAGTGCCCTTTCACCTTTTGTGCTGTTAGCTGATATGGTAGCTAACAGCAAGTCCATCCGACAGGCAGCGTTTCCCTTCTGCAGTTGATACACATCCATGTCATCTACAAGGCTAGACTTTCAAGAAAGGAGGAAAAGTCTTGGCAGGCAACTTGGCTGTATTTCCAGCTTCATAAAATAAACATGTACCAAGGATCAGTGTAGGGATGAAGCATTATTATGCCAAAATTCACAATTGCTAAGCGACTGACCTGAAGCATCCATCAGAAAGTAGAAAGCAATGAATGCCTGCCCGCTCCGTAAGATTTCCAGGGAAGTTACCAAATTGAAAGGTACCTCATCTTCCATCTATAAGACGTTTTTAACATCTCAGTTTGAGGCCTCTCGGAGTTCTAAATTGCCAGGTTCAAGTGCCACTAAGACTGACAGCCCTTGGCCCCTCATACATCATGTTTTAGGTTTTCTGTGAATGCTGTCTCTATACCAAAGGATCCCCAAATCACGTATTAAATTTTTTCTAGTTGGAGCTCATCTCAACATTACAAGATTAGATTTAGTTTATATCTTCCCAGGGGAATATGGCAATGAGCATACACCATTTCTGTCAGCCCCTCATTGGTGACATCAACACTCCGTACTTGATCAAGACGTTTCCCAATTTCCTCATTCTATAATTATTAGGAACTTGGAAATATTGTTGCCTCGTGTGCAAGTCCTTGAGTAACTTTTCGACTATGGGACTTTCTTACTATTGCCCCATTCCATTCAAGTGTTCTCACTTAATCCGCCTTCTCTTACAGGTTCTGATGACCTAGTGAATGAAGCATTTGACTTTGCAAAGAATTTGTGTTCCTTGCAGCTGACTGAGGAGGAGATTGCTTTGTTCTCATCTGCTGTTCTGATATCTCCAGGTGAGGAGGTCTGAGGCTCTGTCTTAAAAAAAAAAAAAAAAAAAAAAAAAAAAAGTCCTATCTTTAACACGGATTATCCCCACTAAACCTAGGTAGTCAGCAGAAATTTAAAAGAACTGTGTTTACTTTGACAAGCTTGTGATATTTATGGACCACTCAAAGGAAAGTAGCCTTAAATTAATTAAAATGACCGATTTTGCCCCACAAGCAAGAGTAGGATGTGTGCTAAGGGTCACTCCAGATTCAGACAAGCGAAAGCATTTCTTAACAGATAAATGAGGACACACGGCGGCCTGAGTTACAGCTAAGTCCTATTTTGATTTTGAGAATAAAAGACATCGCAAAAAAAAAAAAAATGTCTGGGAAGAAAAGTGAGACTTAGTAGAAATGTATTTAAATGAGAGATCCAGCATGAGGACAAAAGTAAATAAAACGTACACCTTCTCCTCTTTAAATACCTCTTGTGTTGGCTTCCCCACCTAAATTAGTGATATTCGGGGCTTTAAAAGGAGGTACGGACAACAGAGGGGAAAATGACTCCCTCTAAAGACTGGAAAAGGAAGAGTCTCTGATGTGCCAGTGGACATTCCAGAACGGGGATCTGTCATCATTTATCTGTGACACCCTAAATGCTCGACCTCCCAGACCCGCAGTTTCCTCGCCTGTAAATAGGGTTTGACTTCATTATAATGAAGATCATTTCTACCTAGCTCTAAAATGCAATAAAATACCAAAATTTTCAGAGAAGGTAAGGGGTGACAGTTATAGGCCACACAGAATCGTAGCAATTGAAATGCTGCTTAAAATTATAGGCCAGCTCGAAAATGTATAGATTGCTAATTAATACGTGGCTCCTTCAGCCAGAAGGAGAACTCAGTCTCTCAGCTGTCTGCTCGGTTAGAATTCGGCGAGGAGACGGCAGTGCCATTTACAGTTCTCTGTTGGAACTCATTCCTAATAATTTTTATGGCCAAGAGCCTCATTCTTTCTATAAAATCCACCTTAGAGACGAGATTCCTTCTGATACCTTAGCATAGTTTTCAGTGGGGCTGGAAGAAATTGATCTCACCGGTGATGGTACATTGACGTGTCATTCTAGTGATATCTACCAATAACCCCAGCCTCTACCCTTCCTATCAGTGAGGCTTTATCTATTTATTTTTAAGTCTTATGAAGGTTTTTTTTTTTTTAATGTGCTTCTGTTTTTTATTTAACCACATTATCAAAAATGGAAATTATCACTTGGCATGTTATCACTAACAGTTTCTTTTGTGGCTCTGTCTACAATCAAGCTGTTCCTCTAGGCCTCTTTTGGTTTTACTTTTTTTCTTTTTTTTTTTTTTGAACCTGACCAAGTTTCCCAGGCCTAGAAGCACAAAGATAAATGGGAGAAGTGACAAGAAAGATTTATATCTGATAGCAACCACATGCCAAATAATTTTCCTTGCTACCACTTTCTTATTGCATTTGACTGCTTTTATGGAATATAGTTCAGCGTTAGATTCATTCTAAGCCTGTGGTTCTAAGATGAGGGAGGAGGCTTCATTCGGGTTCCTGCTTGCTCAAAGAACGTGTTGCCAAAGTTCACTGTCCTTGTTAGGTACGTTTGTAATAAGCCAGTAAATTCCTAGCAGCAAATACTTAAGACATGGTATATCAAACCTAAATAATCCATGAAGATAATTACCCGAGATGTAAGGCAAGCCTGTTGTTTATAGGTCAGAACTCAGTTGAATTATAAGCCTTTTTCCAAACAGAACATACTATAGCCATCAAATTCTGCTGGGTTTGGAAACAGGACATTTCTTACTCTACCTAGTGGAAAATCTTCCAGTCCTTGTAGCAGACCCACACTCAGAGGCTTCTGAAACTCTCAAATACCTCGTCTGCCACCCTGGCCCAGTGTCACATTCAAAAAGAGAGGAAAGACAGATAGACGTCCTGCTCTATCTCATGCCAGACCCCACCCTTCCCCCAGTTCTTACCCTAATAGCCACGCTCTGTTCAGCTCCAGATAGTTTAGGGAAGGGAGAGGGAAGGAAAGTTAATTTATTCTGATTGACAATTGTCACTGAAGGCTTTTGTGCTCACTTACGTAAGGGTTTGCTTAACTGTTGGCTAGACTTGTCCTTACCCTGTCTAGGATTACAGAATTGAGTTTCTTGCCTGACCTGAACTGTGTTCAGATGGATCACTTCCAAGTTCTTTTCCATGAGTATTTGTTCATCATTTGGAGACTCTAGATGTCTCTTCATTGAAGCGCCAACCTGAGGCATCGATGTTGGGCTGAATTTTGTCACCATGGCATATAAAGCTCCTTGGAAGAAAGGAAGGGAGGAGGGAGGGGGTGGGAGGGAATGAAGAGAGGGATGTTGGAAGGAAAAAAAGTAAAGAAGGTAGGATGGGAGGAAGGAAAGGAGGGATTATCTTATCCACCATTTTAAAATTCCTTGTAGAAAAACAGCTTAGTTAAATTTGGGGGATTAAATTTTTGAAATTGATACATGCAGATTCTATGAATTATAGCATAGTTTAAAAAGGGAAGGGGAATCCTGAATACAAAAAACAGTCCTGTGCAGATTTTCTTACTTCTATAATTCATTTTCTTCATAAGTCACTGACTTCTACTTTGAAAGAATCTAAGGATATGTCCCCCCAAAAGAGTGAGAGATGTAAATGGCCACAGGCAATAAAAAAAAAAAAAAATACTGGTGTTTATTGGAACCATTGGGTTCTAACTACTTCCACCCTCATTTCCTGTGTCAGTGTATCTGGCATTACTGTCATCAGGGTATTTCTTATAAAATATGTGCGGTTATGTAAACAGAAACTAAGCACTTATATATGTAGGTAAAAGGTTACATCCCCTCCCTTCTTACCTAATTCTTTTCCTTTGTCAGACCGAGCCTGGCTGATAGAACCAAGGAAGGTCCAGAAGCTTCAGGAAAAAATTTATTTTGCACTTCAACATGTGATTCAGAAGAATCACCTGGATGACGAGACCTTGGCAAAGGTACGTCCTCAGATCATAGAGCTGTGGCCACTCAAAGCACAGTGGTCAAAAAGGGCTAGCTATAAAGCAAAGGCATTTATCAGCAGCACAATTTCTGGAAGTTACCAAAGGTGCATAAATGTTGAGGTGGCCATTTTAAAAGGGAGACTAGTAAATTATAATAGATTGAGAGGAGAATGACTTTCTTAGGAAAGGATGATATTGATGGATCTGAACCCCAGGCATAGGAAGACAAGCAAAGAAACCTAGAGCGTTTTATCTGAAGAACAAAAGCATGAAGCAGGGAATCAAGCCTTCAAAATTGACATGTGATGAAGGAGGAGACTTTGTGTCACTTCAGAAGTCAGATGTGGGCCAAAGTTAAGAGCAAGTAGATTTTTATTCAAAATAAGAGAACTATAAAATGATAAGAGGGGCGCCTGGGTGGCTCCGTCGGTTAAGCGGCCAACTTTGGCTCAGATCATGATCTTGCGGTTCGTGAGTTCGAGCCCCACGTCGGGCTCTGTGCTGACAGCTCAGAGCCTGGAGCCTGCTTCGGATTCTGCATCTCCCTGTCTCTCTGTCCCTCCCCCTCTCACGCTCTGTCTCTCTCTCAAAAATAAATAAACATTAAAAAAAATTTTTTTTTTTAATGATTAAAATTGCTGACCAGAGGGGTACACCATGGTGAGGTTGTGAGCTCCCTGGCATTGGTCATAGTCGAATAGATACCGCTTGGTTTCCTCTCAGGTGTCTTGTAAGTCAGAGTCCTTCCCAGAGTAGAACACTAGACTGATTACTTGTACAGTTTCCTTCAGTTCTAATCTTTTCACACAAGATATGCCCTGGGGTCCCTTCAAAATGGTGAAGAATCCCAGGGGCAAAATGCCATCAATTTCTCGGTTCAGCTTAATTCACAATAGTGATCTTTAAGAAGAGATGTTTACCGGAGTAGAATCCTCATAAGAGGAAGTATATTCTCATGATTGATACTCAGCATTATTTAAAAAATTTTTTTTCAACGTTTTTTATTTATTTTTGGGACAGAGAGAGACAGAGCATGAACGGGGGAGGAGCAGAGAGAGAGGGAGACACAGAATCGGAAACAGGCTCCAGGCTCCGAGCCATCAGCCCAGAGCCTGACGCGGGGCTCGAACTCACAGACCGCGAGATCGTGACCTGGCTGAAGTCGGACGCTCAACCGACTGCGCCACCCAGGCGCCCCTCAGCATTATTTTAGATCATAAAGTATCTTTGATTTCTTAAGAACTGGACTTTTTTAGCCAGTAAGCAACTAGAAAATGGGGCATATTCTGGGTTAAAGATGATAGGAATCCTAGTCTATATTTATAAACATTAAAACCCTCCCACTTTGCTCTTAAAGTTCTTTATTTTTAAAAAAGGGGGAAGACTCTCTCTGAGATATTATCAGATATGACTTCACACATACAGAGGCTCCTATAAAAAAAAAAAAACCTCTATGAATCAAATATGCTGTTTCATTATGGTGACATTTTTATTAAAATGAACACCTCATTTTACAGTGAAGAGTGATAGTTATCTTTGGTAGAACTTTCTACTTTTTATGTGAGCAAGGACAAATCACCTGGTCTCTGCACCTCAGTTTTCTTTGGGTCTAAGGCAAACCTTCCACATGCTTGCAGATCTCCTGGGCAGAAAAGATGGTTATAGAAATATATGCATCTGTTTCTATAATCGCTCTGCAGAATATACCATAAATACATCTGGCCACTTAATGGAAGGGGATGTTTCCTGCATTTTGGATGTCCCAAAGACCTCCCCATATTTGCCATCTTAAAATTAGGGCCTTGGGGCGCCTGGGTGGCTCAGTCGGTTGAGCGTCCGACTTCGGCTCAGGTCACGATCTCACGATCTCGCGGTCCGTGAGTTCGAGCCCCACGTCGGGCTCTGGGCTGACGGCTCGGAACCTGGAGCCTGCTTCCGATTCTGTGTCTCCCTCTCTCTCTGCTCCTCCCCCGTTCATGCTCTGTCTCTCTCTCTATCTCAAAAATAAATAAAAACGTTAAAAAAAATTAAAAAAAAAAAATTAAGGCCTTGATGTGAGGATAATGAGGATTATCATTTTTTGCTTTTGTACAGATGTTTTGAGGTTTAAGATATTACAGTGCATAAATTCTCACGCTTACACCATCTTCTACCTCCTGGTGTTCTAAGGTGGCAGTCGGAGGCATTTGCTATAGAAAGGAGACAGAAATTGAAGCATGAAAGATATTTAATGGCAACAAAATATAAAAATAAAACACAGTGGGTCACCTCCCCTCTCCACTCGCCATCTTTCAGGGGAGAAGTACACAGTTCAGTCCTATTCTTATAAAGTGTTGTAAAACTGGGGAGCAGAGAAAGAGGTTAGGAGAGGATTATTTCTTGTATAAAGTTCACTGGAGCCAGACGACAAAGCATTGCTTCCACAGGTCATGTGTAGGTATAGGGGTTTGTGTGGCCCCTCCTTGTAAGTCAACATTTTAATAGGATGCTCTGTGGAGGGACCATGAAACTAAGGAGGGACCACCAGCTAAGGTGGAGGGACCATGAAACAGAATGAGCGCTGGATTCTAGTTTATCCCAGTCCTGAACTTTGTGGCTTTGGCTGAGTCATTCTATTTGTCTAAGTCTCAGGTTCCTCAGCTGTCAAGGGCTGGGGGTGGCAGGAGGGATGGGTAAGTGTCTCAGGTTCCTGACTGCTTTAACCCTGTGAGGACCCTGTGCTATCGATGTATAGGCACGCCCTCTCATCGTGCCCGCTAAAAGAAATCATTTTATTTGTCTGTCCTACCGCAAATTCTCATCTTTGCAGAAATTCTCCTTCTGCCTTCATAGCCATGGAACTCTTCAGCCTCTACAGTGCCTCTATAACAGTGCCAACCGTTCTTAATATTTGTTATTTATAGACCCCCTGGGGAGCCTGGCAAACATCATGAAACCCATCTCTAGAAAAATGTGCGCATACCCGACTGTGGTATTCAAGTCTGCGGTAGTTGGGGTACATCTGCCTTCTGGGTGATGTGCAAAGACTTTTTATAGTGCCGACCAGTTTGCCCCTGAAGGAATGTAACGGACATCAGGTGAGAGAGGCAGGGCTCGGATACAGTCACTGGGCTTCATCCTGAAAGAACACTTCAGCCGTGCTCACTTCCTGAAATGAAAGTTCAAGTAGCCGTGCCTTATCCTTTTGACCAAACTTGGACCTAGGGACGGTATGAGAATTCAGGAATTCTGTATCCACTCACTAGACGATTTCAATCCCAATATAGTAATCATTTTGTTGATTTAGTTATTTATATTTGAAAAACAAACCCTTTTGGAGAATTTATTTTCCTTTCCTTATCAGCGTCGTGATGGTATGTAGCATATTTATAATAAACCATCAGAACCATTTCCTAGCTGAGTGACCCTGCAAAAGTGGCTTAACTTCTCTGTGCCTCAGCTTCCTCATTTGTAAAATGTGACTAAGGATAGTGTCAAGGTCATGTGGTTATTGTGAGGACTGAGTGGTATTACGTGCAAGCAAGCTGCACGTCCATAATAGGTACGGTATGTAAGTGCTATTGTTGTAGCTGTGGACGGAAGAAATTCTGTTTCGGCAGGGAAATTTTTATTGGAAGTGGTGTTTTTGAGTTAATCACGAATGGATGAAAACGCAAAAAATGGAAGCTGGGGGCGCCTGGGTGGCTCAGTTGGTTAAGCACCCAGCTCTCGATTTCGGCTCAGGTCATGATCTCACAGTTTGTGGGATGGAGCCCCACGTGGGGCTCTGGGCCGACAGCACAGAGCCTACTTGGGATGCTCTCATTCTCCCTCTCTCTGCCCCTCCCCTGCTCATGCTTCCTCTCTCTGTGTGTCTCTCAAAATAAATAAATAAGCATTTTTTAAAAATGCAAGTTGGAGGGCTGAGGAGATGGGGTTTGGCATTCTAAGTGATGGGGAAATGATAAGAGGTAAGAAAGTACAAGGTATATTTGAACTATGAGTAATGGTTAGATCTGTCTGCATCCTGGATTTGAAAAGCCAGGAAACAAGAGGACACTGGTCACTTTCGCTAAGCTCATAAAAATAAAAAATGAAAAAAAAAAAAAAACCCACAACATATATATTTTTAAGCTCCCATCTGTTCTCTGAGTTTCACTTTCCCTGTCTAGGAAATGAGTAGGTTGGATTGGCTGGTCATTAAGGTCCCTTCTGTAGAATGTTCTTTGACTCCAAGAGAGAAAAACAAAGCTGGCTCCTGACATCTTCATTCATCCTCTAATACTCAGTGCAACGGACTCATTTTAAGGACTTTTTAGTAATTCTGCCATTACAGCCAATAAGGAAATAGACTGCTCTCACCAGGTCTTAAAGCTTCAAAGCCTTGAAGCTACAGTGATCTAGCTTAGGATGATATTCTGGCCCCAAAGCTGCAAAGAGCACAGTGTTTTCGAAGCCCCCGGCCGGAGCTCAGCATTCCTGTCAGGCCTTCAGCTGGGGCTCCATCACCTTGTGCTTTGGGTGCTGTGGTGGCTCAGTCTGAGGTGTTTACTTCCTGGGAGAGGAGCGTGCTGGGGGAGTTCCTGTTCCTGTGGTTCTCTTTCTCCGCTCAGCTGAGACCAGCATGACCACTGCCAGGGTACAGTGACTATTTCAGCTGCAGACTGGTGACAGTTCCATTCTCTGGCCTCTGGGCTTCCTTTATGACAAGTCACTAAATCTGCCATTTTTGTTGCTCAGACCAGAGGACAGAGGGTGAAGGAAACAAAGGAGCCGAGTGAGTTCGGGCCAGGTTGTGGCAGCACACTCATGGCCAAAGGCAGAGCTTTGATCCGGACGACTTGCTCACATCCCAGCCCTACCCTAAGTGCAGCCTCTGGGTCAGGCCCTAGCTGGAGGCTTGTTTGGTACAGTCTTCAGCCCCTACTGTTGAGTCTCCTGGATAATCAGAGTCGTGAGATATTAGGCAGTATGTTTACTTTTCCTAGCACTCCTGTAAAGACACGCAGCCCTCCTGAAGGTATGTTCTTGCCCCAGGCTGTACTGAGAAGTTTACAAGTAGCAAACTCCGTAACAACACATATCCAATGGAAAGGCGTGGAGAGCTCGCAGGGCAAGTCGGACCCCCAAGCTCACTCATCTCGCCATATGCAGGGACTGGAGGGAGTGCCATTTTATTTTACCACAACTTCAGCGACGACCATGCCTTCAATGCACTTCTCCAGTGTTCAATTGCTCGTGCCTTGTCATGCCCTATAGATGGGCCACGCCACCCTTCTGGGTGTTTTTAAACATACAGCTCCGTGCTAACGGAACTTCTAATTCTTCTAGAATATGGAGGAGTCTAGTTATTATGCTAAAGCTCAGAATGTCTCTCACTCCTCTCTTTCCTCCTATTTCTGGATGGGAAAAGTTCTTACCTGCCCCTGTGGCTTTCTCTCTTCCACTCTTTTTAAGCCTTTGCTGCCAGGGAAGGTGTTCCACCACAACCCTTCAATCCATAAGGTAGTCGTCTAAGTTTGCACCATGTTAATGAAAACACAGGAGAGAGCTCAGGTAAACTGTGGAAAGAGATTGTCCTGAACAAGAACAATGTTTGCACCATGTGGTGACAAATCTGTTTCTTTGAGGTTCATTTTCTCAGATCTGGAAGGCTCTAGCCTTCCCAGAGAGAACTGTGAGGGGTTGAGCTGGGAGAGGTACAAGCCAACAGATACACTAACGTCTTAAATCCTGAGGCCCTTTCTAGCATAACAGCAGCAAAACTGTACTGTCAACATAGAGAGGGAAGCCTCTCTTTCTGCTGTAACAGAACCAAGATAGTAAATAAAACCTGACAAGATGGAAGGCTTAGACAGCCCTATTTCACATGTTAACAAATTGAAATTTTACCTGAAAGGAGTCATTCCTGGTCACTCTCACATTAATGGTGTACTTCTGATTTAGATTTAGAAAAAAAAACAAAACAAAACAAAAAAACATGTTGATTCACAGATTGAGTCTATGGAGCAAATCCTGACTCAGAGATGGATGAGAACCACACAGCATCGTTTACATTGACCTTCGTTGTTTTCTCAATGAGGTCAAAACAGACTATGTCCTGACTAATAATGGAATGTGGCTATCTAAAGTCTGCTTTCTTCTTGGAAGACACTAGGTGTTATACTAGAATTCTTAATAGGTGGCTTTAGGGATTTGGGGTCACTTTAATTTTAAAGAGCAGTCTGTCCAGCAAGTACTTGGGAGCCCCTACCCAAATGATGAGCCTCCTCATTCCTCTTTCTGTTTGGCTAGGGCTTTGTTTCACACTTGAAAATTCCTGTGCTTTCTGGGGCGCCTGGGTGGCTCACTCGATTAAGCATCCAACTCTTGATTTCAGCTCAGGTCATGATCTCATGGTTCGTGGGATTGAGCCCCATGTGGGGCTCTGCACTGACAGCGCGGAGCCTGCTTGGGATTCTCTCTCCCCCTCTGTCTCTGCCCCTCCCCTGCTTGTGCACTTGCTCCGTGCATGCTCTTTCTTTCTCTCTCTCTCAGAAATAAATAGACGTTAAAAAAATTCCCATGGGGGCGCCTGGGTGGCTCAGTCGGTTGAGCGTCCGACTTCGGCTCAGGTCATGATCTCACGGTCCGTGAGTTCGAGCCCCGCATCAGGCTCTGTGCTGATGGCTCAGAGCCTGGAGCCTGCTTCCGATTCTGTGTCTCCCTCTCTCTCTGCCACTCCCCCGTTCATGCTCTGTCTCTCTCTGTCTCAAAAATAAATAAAAACATTAAGAAAAAAATTTAAAAAAAAATTCCCATGCTTTTTAAAGTATAACACATGCTGAAAAGCTCTTAAATGATAAGTAGATAGCGCAGTGAACGATCACAAAGGTAACATACCCACATAACCACTTCCCCGGGTGAAACCGGGCACCCCAGAAGGCCTACTTTGGCTTCTCTGGCTTCCTCACAATGGTATTTATGCTTTAAAATAACCCAAGCATAGGCAAAACTATAGAAAGCAATTCAGCACGTCGCTCAAGATTTTAAATTCTGAATCCATACTCAAGAAATACAGCTTTCTTCTGGGGTAGTTTTCCACCTCAGCGTATGTTTATTAGGAGCATGTGCTCTGTGCCAGATGCAAGGGAGAAAGTGGTGATGACACATGGTGGTGTTCCTGAGCAGTTCCCCTGCAGAATTCCTGTGAAGGATCAGATTATTTTGGTCCATTTTAGCCGTCCGGAGTTTGCTGGCGTGCGCCACATGTCTAACACCCAGACATCCCAGAGCTTCTCCATTAGACTAACGGTCCGTAAATGAAAAGAGAGGTCTTGATGCAACTTCCCACACGTCAAGTTGGAAGTTGGTGCATTCATTAGAAGTCTGTGATAACAAGTAATAGGAACCAACTCACACTAGCTTAAGCAAAAAGAAAAAAATAAAATAACGGAGAGATATCTCGTGGAACCTAAGGATGAAAATTCGGCCACCATTCAGGTTGGCCCTGGAACCAGGAATCAGAAAGCCTTCCTTCTTCTCCCCCGCCCTGAATACCAGCTGAGTCTGCTTCCCTGGTCTGCGTGGTGAAATACAGCTAGCTCTCAGCTTCTTCACTTACTGGAAGTTTCTGCTACATTTCGAAAGTAAGCTGCTGGCTCTCGGTCCAATTCCAGATTCCGACCGCAGATGAATCAATGCCCACTGCCACTTTAGGTGGCCGGCTCCACATGGATGCCAAGGATGGGGTGAGGAGGGGCAGGGAAGGCTTATGACCTGATAAATATTTCAAATCCGATATTCCAATTCTAATCCATGTGTCTAGGTCTAGCTAAACATAAAGAAATAAGGAAATAGCAAAATAAAAAATATAGAAAAGCGAGTGAGCAAGTGAAATGGATATAGTTAGCCTCACTTGATGTGCCCTGTGTTTATCAGTGATTTTGAAGTTTCGTCCGCTTTGGTCAAACCATCGTTGGCTTCCTGCTTCACGCTGGAGGGCATCGCAATGGCCGGGAAGCCCGAATGAACAAAATCACTAGTTTTACCCCTCTGCATGTTCCATTTTCCATATCGAATGTACTAGTTATAAAATTGTGGATTTTCTCATAAAACCACTCCCTAGAAAGAAGCATAGGATTATTAGCCCTTCTCCAACAGCCGCTTTTTCTTCTGGTCAACCCCTGTAGGTATAAGCTAAAGCTTCCTTATCTGATAGGAAATGCTTGGTCATAAGAGAAAGAGGAGGGTGAAAATGCCTTTTTCTAGACCCTCTGTCTACTCCTGCTATGGGGATTATTTAAACATGAAGACATTTCATGATGATTTGAAATCGACTACCCCCTCCATCTCCAAATGCTTCTGGATCACCTCCGCAGCTGTTTAAAAAGTTGTTGAGCCATTAACTGCTGCTGAGGCTGCTCTAAACTCCCTTTGAAATGGGGGTCCCCCAGCTGCGGTACATAATATTAATGAGCAAGTAAGTGACTGCCTGCTGCTTCCTCCACCAGGCCCTTCTGGGCTCTGACAAGTGCTGCTGCTGTGTCCACATGGCCTCCTGGCCCTTCCCGCCTCCGGAGTGATGGATGCCCCTGTCTGTCAGAACTTCTATTTCCACAGCTGACTGGAGGCTTCTAAAACAGCCTCTTCTTGGGGCGCCTGGGTGGCGCAGTCGGTTAAGCGTCCGACTTCAGCCAGGTCACGATCTCGCGGTCCGTGAGTTCGAGCCCCGCGTCAGGCTCTGGGCCGATGGCTCGGAGCCTGGAGCCTGTTTCCGATTCTGTGTCTCCCTCTCTCTCTGCCCCTCCCCCGTTCATGCTCTGTCTCTCTCTGTCCCAAAAATAAATAAAAAACGTTGAAAAAAAAATTTAAAAAAAAATAAAAAAATAAAACAGCCTCTTCTAAGAGCACGCAAGTTAGGGTGCTCTTTGCTCAAGCAGCCCCATTGCCCTTAAGAAAAAGTTACTCTCATCATCTCGGCCCATTATACAGATGAGCGGCAGGGATAAGATCCAAATCCCATGAAAGAGGGAAGAACGAGGACCCGAACCAGACGTTTCTTAAACCCCAGTTTGGAGCAGGAAGGAAGCAAGAGTCCATATTCATCTTCCAAAGCCGAACTCATGGCTAAATATTACCAGTGCAAATGAGCAAGTACAGAAGGGTCATCCTCTTATGCATCTGATTTCTCATATCTCCCCTTCACTAAAGGAAAAAAAAAAAGTTTTAAGAATTACATAGGATGCTACAGAGGGTTACTGGAGGGATTGTGGGAGGGGGGATGGGCTAAATGGGTAAGGGGCATTAAGGAATCTACTCCTGAAGTCATTGTTGCACTGTGTGCTAACTTGGATGTAAATTTAAAAAAATTAATTAAATTTTTAAAAAAGAATTATATAGGCTTCTACTTTATACATCACAGTTTATTAAATCAGCAAGTTACTTTAATTGCTCCAAAAAAATGATCATCAATATGATGTTGCTTTTTCATTTCACCAAAAGTAAATGGCTGATTTCCCCATACATTAACACGTGACTCCATTTTCGGTGCTCAGTTAAGGGTTACGTTGGGTTCTTGCCCCCTGATCGAGCATAGCCTTGACTGTTCCTCTCTTTGAAGGAAACATTATGTGGAAACGGAAGCATAACACCTAACACGTATATGGCCACCATGTGCCAGGCACCGCTATAGACAGTTTGTATTGACCCAGGTAACCCTGACAACAATCCTCTGAGGTAGGGATCGTCTGACGGATAAGGAAGCTGAGAAGTTAACTGACTTGCCCAAGATCACACAGCTGTAAATAGCAGGTCCGCGATTCAAACCCAACAGTTGGGCTTTCTAACCCATAGCTTTTGTTTTTGTTTTTGTTTTTGTTTTTGTTTTATCACTAGGCTAATCTTCTCTATGTTGTATTTGTGTGTCATAGGGAACTCAGGGAATCCCATTACCGGTCCCCCCAGCAAACTAATAGAGCTAAGCAAATGGAACCTCCCTTCTCTGGGAATGATGATTCTGTCTGTGCCTCCTGAAAAGGAGCTGACTTTCCATTTGGCTCCCAGGACTGTTTCAAATTTGATACAGAATTTACTTTTCAATTTTGAAAATTGGTTGTAAATTTATACGATTTGAACCTCTGTAATAGTTTTTTTTTTAAGTTTATTTATTTTGAGAGAGACAGACAGTGCAAGTGGGGGAGGGGCAAAGAGGGAGGGAGAGAGAGAATCCCAAGCAGGTCCCGTGCTGCCAGCAGAGCCCCACACGGGGCTCAAACTCACGAAACTGTGAGATCATGACCTGAGCCAAAACCAAGAGTCAGATGCTTAACCGACTGAGTCCCCCAGAAGCCCCTATAATAGTGTCTTTTAATGTCCATTCCATGGATCCAGTCCATCAGTATCCCAGGAGATGTTTGTTTCAAACGTGGAGTCTCAGCTCCACCCAGACTTACTGAAATCGAGTCCCTAGGGGTAGATCCCGGGAATCTGCATTTTTAGGAAGCACCCCAGTGATTCTTATGCAGAGTAAAGGTTGGCAGTCATTACAGAATCACATCTGGAAGTTTCAGGAGCTCTGCATAGCATCAGTTCAACCGCAGATGATTATAGAAAGCTTTCAAAACCTCCCCGCATTCAATAGCTATTTCAGGGAGACCGTCATGTATAAGAAGTGTTCCAAATTGTAGTCTCCGTCTGTGTGAACCAGTTGGTTGAGAGAGCTTGGATGATTTCCCAAGGGACTTTAGCTATGTGGACACTGGGATAACCTTTACCTGTGAAAATACGGAAAAGACACCATTTTCCACCCTGGAACCAAAGTGACTCTTTGATCGTGTGATTCTTATCTTTCTTGCTTGCCCGAAACCCTTCCGAAGCGTCTTAGCATAGACTTGCGTATTCCGGTCCCGTCCATCTCTCCAGCTTTTCCCTCAGACCTGCTCACCCACACTGCTCAATTCTTCCAGCGCGCTAAGCACGACGCCATCTTTATGCCTGGCCCTGCGGCATATCACGGACCCCAACGTCTGTTTGGCTCTTGCTTTTACTTCAGAGCTCAGCTTAAATGGCACTTTCTCGGGGAGGCCTTCCCTGGCCTGACAGAAGAAGGCAGAACGTCCTATTACCTACCACTTCTAGATCATTCCTGCATGGCACCCACCGCAGGTTTTCAGTCTGCTTTCGACTGTGTGGTAACGTTACTCACATCTGTCTTCACAAGGTGGCTGTAAGCAGAGAACCGTACTGTCTTGAGCATTTTGGCAGCTAGCAGAGTGCCTGCTACGAGTTTAAGTAACTCATAATGTTGGAAAGAAAGTCTGGATTCTCAGTCTAAAACTTAACATCCATTCCTTAAACAAAGATTTCACATTTCTTCTTGATACCCCTATCGTTAAATAGCCCTGGAAATGGAAAGTCTGCACCCCAGATTTCTTTATGTGTTCTAGACCCCTTTAAGAATATGTCAACAGCTCTAATCCTTATGGTATATTGAATGGCTCATAGTGTGGTTACATAGTCATGAGTTGTTAAAAGGAAAGTTAATGAATGTGGAAATTTCTGATTTTGAAGAGCCACAAAGTAACTAATTATCTATTTGCTCTTTTACTCCAAAGGCTCAAAATTGCTTCTTATTACTGAATAGGGGAGGGGACACAATGAGCCTAACTGATGACTAGATGGGGTTTATTTCATTTTATTTTTATCGCCACTTTCAAGTGTTCCTATGGTTAGCTATATAAACTATCAGGCTTATCTTTTCTGAGAGTGTTCTTTATATGAGAACACATCTGATTCCAACAGTAATTTGATCACAATGATACTTGGTTTTAAGCTAATTTTGACATGAAATGATGAATTCTACATGTTCCTAAATTATAAATATGTGAAAAGCTAGAGCTGTTCATCTTCTAAGAACGTTATAGCATTTTGCAAACTGTGGACATTTTAAAATGTCTTCTGGGTATTTGAACTCAAAAAAAAATAAAATAAAATCACGTCATGCATGATACATATACAATAAAACCTACCAATGGTAAGTGGATATTCCCCCACGAGTTTTGTTTTTTTTTTTTAATTTTTTTTTCTACGTTTTTTATTTATTTTTGGGACAGAGAGAGACAGAGCATGAACAGGGGAGGGACAGAGAGAGAGGGAGACACAGAATCGGAAACAGGCTCCAGGCTCCGAGCCATCAGCCCAGAGCCTGATGCGGGGCTCGAACTCACGGACCGCGAGATCGTGACCTGGCTGAAGTCGGACGCTTAACCGACTGCGCCACCCAGGCGCCCCCCCACGAGTTTTTTAAATGCCTCAAGGAAGCAAGTGCCAGTGACCTCTGAAATTCTCTCTTGATTAAATATAGGTTTCATTCTATGCATTACAGTGGGAAAGAACTAGAAAGATTCAGGCAGGCTAGTCCTGACAGTTATGGATCGCGCCTCGTACAGTTTAGGTCCTACCTTTCCTAACAACGTCGCCTTCCAAAACCGAGAATCTCGTGTTCATATCATAAAAATCTGTGGAAAATAATAGATAATATTAGCTCCCAATTGCGTTTCACACCTATAGTGTTCTTACCACTTTTATATGAATTACCTCAGTGCACACAACAATATGAGTAGGCCCATTTTACAAATAAGAAAGCTGAGACCGAGTATTTCACAGCCAAACAGCCATTTAGCTATTTTGGAACCAGGATTCTGACTCAGTCAGCCTGGCTGCAAAGCACCCACTCGTATTGATTAAACTCGACTACCTCCCATACACATTTTATTTAAGAGCAGTGACTCAGGAAGCTTGGCCCCGCTGGCTTGCCTTCTCAATTTTCCCGAGGGGGGTAGGAGGTGCGTTTTGTTTTGTTTTGTTGGGAAGGAGAAGCTGAAAGTGAGCCTCCTTTCTTTGTGAACGTCTTTTCCCAAAACCATTTTCCTTCATCCGAGGCCAGGAAGGACCCTGATTCAGAAGCCAGAGCACTAATGAGCTTCCCCTTTTGTTTCTCCCCACCTCCCTACTCCCCGTCCCCCCCCCCCCCCACAACACCCGACCCTGGTCTCCCGACTCCGCAGTTAATAGCCAAGATACCAACCATCACAGCGGTCTGCAACTTGCACGGGGAGAAGCTGCAGGTATTTAAACAATCACATCCAGACATAGTGAATACACTCTTTCCTCCATTGTACAAGGAGCTCTTTAATCCTGACTGTGCCACCGTCTGCAAATGAAGGCAACGAGAGAACTGTCTCCTAGTCGTGGAATGCGTCACCATTAAGACAAAAGCAATGTGTTCATGAAGACTTAAGAAAAATGTCACTACTGCAACATTAGGAATGTCCTGCACTTAATAGAATTATTTTTCACCGCTACAGTTTGAAGAATGTAAATACGCACCTGAGTGGGGCTCTTTTATTTGTTTGTTTTTGAAATGACCATAAATATACAAATATAGGACACTGGGTGTTATCTTTTTTTTTTTTAATTTTATTTTATTCGGGTATGTTTTGGGAGACAACTGTTTATAGAATTTTATTGTAGATACGTACAAGAACAGAGCGGTACTTTACATGATTACTTTTCCTGTTAATTGTTCAAATATAATTTAAGAAAATTCCACTTAATAGGCTTACCTATTTCTATGTTTTTAGATAGCTGATGCATGTGTAAATTTGTAGCTGTCTTGGAAAGCACTGTGCATGTATGTAATAAGCATATAATATCTGAGAATATTATATATGACTATTACTTATACATGCACATGCACTGTGACCTAAAATCCCATACATACTAACAAAGGAGGTTCAGTCAGGCTCTCTTATATTATTTACCTTCTGTGTTATGTGTTACCTTTATGTTAGACAATCAGGATTTTGTTTTCCCAGCCAGAATCTTCAACTGTCGTCAATGGCAGGGTGGTACCAATTCAGAGATAACGTCTACAAAGGAATAAACATAATGCGCGGCCTCTGTATAAGAACTCTGTTTCTATCAATGACATCAAAGCCTTGTCAGGATGGTAAATATCGGCGGGTGGGGGGGGCGGGGAATATCTGGAGCCATTTTCCTGTTTTAAGAATTCGGCCACAGATAACGTTGTGGAGTCCAGGACTTTTTTGACCAAACAATCACTATTTCCTATTTTTCACCAAGACACATAAAATACCTTTTTTTTTTTCCTTTGGATTTCAAGTGGGTAAAGAAACTGATTTTGGTGCTCACTGTGTTGTCACCAGAGAAATGCAGTCTGTAGGTTTGACCACCAGCAATTTTTTTCTAATAAAATTAGAGTCACAGAGGAAACCAGAGCCCAGGGCCCCGATGCCATTTCATGTAGACATTTTTTCTCTAACCTGTTGTGTCTGGGTTTGATATTTTTTGTTTTTTGAGGGTTTTTTTTTTGTTTTGGGGGGATTTTTTTGGCAACGAAGAGGTAGAAAGAGCTCGGTTCTTTATATTCATTCTCTTTGCTACATTTGTTAGAAAAAGCAGCAATAAAAGGGGAGGCAGGATTTGATATGTCCTTCTAGCGGGGGGGGGGGGGTCCTCTAATTTCTCTCAACTCCAAAGTGCTGTACTATAAACACAGAGCAAGAACTTGACAGATAACGAAAACACATCAGAGTTATTCCGTAGAACTAATACACCCCAAAGCCCAAACTGTTTCCTATGCAGTTTGCAATTAGATCATCCGTCTGGCCTGGGATTCTTTCTTTTAGCAACTTGTCAAAAACACAGAATACAAGAGGGGATATGAGGCTTGGAGTATTAAGACTTCCTAGTATAAGTCTCACCTCTCCACCTGCTCCCCAAGCAAACTGAATACCAGAGAAGCATAAATCCCAAGCAGCTTGTTCTGCCTGTGCTCCAGAGGCCCTATGCCTTTGGTCTTAGCTGATCCAAAATTAAGAGTTTTTAAAAAGGAAGCTGGAGCAGAGCCTCATGTAACTCAGTGACATTCACGCTCTCCTGTGAGTAAAGCCCAGCAGCCAGCTCCCGAGGACCCGCCCTTTTCTCCTCGTCAAACACACACACGCACACCTGCTCGGTAAAGCTTCCATCGGTGGAAACCTTGATTTCCTTTTAATCTCTGACGCTCTCCTGGAGTTACGTGGTCTTGAGAGCTGTCTCCGCAAGGCCACAAAACCCCTCCTTGACCAGACAGTAGTGCTAGTCTTTTCTCTAGAAAACAGAGCCTTTTCCCACCTCATGATTGATGAATGCTAAACCAATGGGGAAAAACAAAAAGGCTTTAAAATAATGACTCTCTTTCTCAACTACTGTTATATTCAATTAATTTAACTACATTGAACCAAATTACCTTCGGTGTCTAAGAAGACAGCTGCAGACTGCTTATTATGTGGCTGTAGAGACTCAGTTCTTTTTGGTGTAAATGTCACTCCTGCTAGCTCTTTGTATAAAGAATTAATTCCAAGAGTCATATTTCCTTCTAATGGAAAGATTACTTTACTGATTGCTAGGAAAACAGGGTAATGGAAGGCGCTCAATTAAACCAAGCCGTTTCCAAATGCAATGTATGTTTTATGATTGGCTTGTGATAGGCAATGCTCAACGTGTCTGCTTGGTGTTTCCCTTTGAGCTTTGAACTTATGTCAAACTTTGTTTTCATTGTTCTGTTGGCCTAGTGTTTTCCATCGTCCGCCTGTAATTCCCGCTCAGTTGCAAAGGGAATCGTTTGTTTCCTCCAATTTACCTTAGAGGGTTTAAATTGGTTCTGTTGATGAAGTGGCTGAGAATTTTTTCCTCCCTGCCCCATGGGTGATGTAGGAAAAGGATTGCTCCCCACAGTTGCCTCAGGAGGTACTCGATTTGAATGTGTTTGTCGTTTCTACTAGTGCAAGCATTTCACTGGGACCGCATGAACCTTTTGAAGCTAGGGGACAGGAAACAGCTAGCGACTGAACCAGAACAAAACAGTGGAAACGAGTACACACTCAGCCCACTTCGGTTGAGAAAAGAGATTTCCATCTTTCGCCACAGTTGCCAAATCTGTCCGTTAAAAGACCACCAATCACATTTTCAGTGGTAACGACAAACGCCTTGAAAAGCTGCCTTTTTGAACATCTCCTGTGACTACATCTCGAGGTGTTTTGAAATTTTGCTAAGATCGCCTTTCTTTACCACATGCAATCTCTGTCCCTTCCCTACGAAGACTCACAAATGTTCACCACACCTTCATGGTAAAACGGGCACTGGAAGAAAGAACCCATGATCTGTACGTTTCACTTCTTGCTTCGTAAATGACAATCACTGCTTGGCACAGATATTGCACTGTAACCACTCAGGGATGTTTCATTAAAAAAAAAGAAAAAGAAAAAAAAAAGGAGGGGGAAAAAAACAGGAAAATGACAACAAAACGTAAATGGCACAAATTAAATACGCCAGGGAGAGAACCTCTCTGACAAGGCTTTCAGAACAGTAGGCAGTAACTTTGTGTTGTTAACTGTTTGGACTTGTTGAAAAGTTGCACATGAATAAGGACAACTTAGCCTCATTTTCTGAAATCTGCTAAGAGCCAAATAATCCAGCTACCCTATTAATAGGAATATGTCTCTCCCAAGCAGCCCCAAGCTTCCTGTACAAGTCCTGAGCAAGGAAAATAAGAAATCTGAGTGGCATTATCTGAATCTGACAAGGGAGGTAAAGCTGTGTGAATTCAAATTCCACTGTGATTCTGGAGGGAATGTAGGAGAAGAAGGGATTCCAAATTTGGTTTAATATGCCACACAGACTCCTACTGCCCGTGACTTGGGTCATCTTTGTGTCCCTTATTCTGTGGCTCTTTTTTCCCCAGAGACTGAAAGCTGAGAGTAGAGGTGTACCTTACAAGCATACCCTTTCGGGATTTCCCTTGTTGAAATACTGGTCTTCAGGACTCTGGAATAAAGGACCACAGTGTAGGTATAAACAGAGAATGTGGTGGTCTCTTGGGTAATTCAACTTCTTGGACACAATCTGTGACACCCTAAATCACAGTCAACTCTGGACATGAATAAGAGATTCCAGGGAGACAGCCGTACATTTCCTATCGTAGCTGCCTTGTTCGACACATAACTTCACAGCAGTCAAGCTAAATTGTAGAAAACCATGCACATGGCTAGTCAACTCACGCTCACTCTCTACAGTCCCAAGTGTACCAGGCTTGAATGCAAAAGCGATTCTTCCGTCCCAAGGACAACCTAAAACTTAACCAGCTTTTTTCAAAAACATCAGTCAGATGCAAATGATATCAGTTCTGTTCCGTGTTCTTTGTTTCCATTTATTATAGAAGCAAGGAAAAATTCCACTGCTATTGGAAATTAGAAGAAATAACTTTTCCCTGACTCTCTTTTCTCCATACACTTTCGCTTCCAATGAAGTTACTACAATTGGCAGTGAATTCAGGCAAGGATGCCTGTGCCCTGACAGAGCCACCGTTCAATAGAACAGCAATAACTTGAAAGTATGCATCTGTAGTGAAACTTTGCACAAAGCCCCCTGTATAAAGAAGACAAAAAAGCCCACCATCTGCTTTAGACGAAGTAGTATTTAATTTTCTGTTTCCAGCTGTTAATAAAAGCAGCAACCTGGTATGGGAAACCACACGGGCCTTTAGACAAGAGTTGACCACCTATTTTTGGAGGGGCAGGCAGAGGCCAGGTCTCAGGACCAGAGGCACGTGTTCCCTTAAAGCAAGGGTTAAAAATCCAAGAGCCTAAAAGGGCCAGGGAGCCGATGCAAATGAGCGCAAGCAGTCCAATGGCCAGCTGGCAAGGAAATGCCCCATCTGAAAAGGGACATCCGATAGTCAGCTAAAGCACAAGTGTGGCTAAAGCTTCTGAATCTTATAACATCTGTCTAGTTGTAAGTGATGTCAGTTGATTCAGAGCTTAATGCAGACCAGACAAATACATCTCTGTGCAGAAAAAGTTCACAGTTTGCAACCTCTGGTTTAGCACAAAATTGAATCCAAGGGCCTGTTTCCTGGCAGCAAGTCTGGCCAGACAGGACTCAGAATGAATAAGGGGGGGGGGGGGGGAGGGGGGGGCAGAACTCTTCCCCACTGATACTCAATTTGGTTTCCATATTTGACTATCACTACCGGAGGACATAGTAAGAGTCCCGTTGAAAACACAGCAGTCTAAAAATGAAGACAATTCATTTAACGATGGCATATAAAGGACATTTCTATTCGCCTTGCCCAAACTCTTAGCTTCACAGAGCCAGGTGGTTAGATTTCTTGCCACTTTTTTCTGAACGTCAAATGCACGACTTTTACATTTTTGAGTCTCGGTGTGTCTCTTTAAATGTGTGGCTTCACTATCTGTGACAAGTTTTCATTTTTCCCTTAGTCGTATCTGCAGAATTTATCCTATAGTCGTGATAACGTAGTCCCCTCCGTGTTCTGAAGTGCGGGACCTCAGATTCCTATGCAACAGATGGAGGTCATCTGTCTGTGCACTTTTTGCCTAAGCTGCTGAGATCCCTTCGAAGTGAATTGGCCATAGTAATCTTTGCCTCCTGCATGACTGTAAGCATGACCTCCAGTGGGTCAGAAGAAGCAGCTCAGCGATTGTTCTCATGGCCAAAACTAAAGCACAAGGTTACCAGAATTGAAAAAGCCCCCAGTTGAGGGAGGCACGGGGTGTCTACTCCCCAGCTGGGCAGCGCGATCCCTGTATGAAACCATACTCTTCTGGCGGTAGCTGACGGAGGACATCTGCGTGCCTCTGTCGTGACACACGTTAGGTATGTCTGAAAAGCTACAGACCCCACACCCAAGCACAGTCCTGTCTCCTCCACCCGAGGAACCACACACACAAGAATGAAAACCATACCCACAGAAAACTGAGTATGTATTGTAGAAATGTAGAGGAAAAATAAAAATATTTTTTCAAATGTAATTACTTTTAATATATGCTTGTGGAAGGTCTAATACAATGTATGCTGTCTCTGTAATTTTTGCTGTAAATAACTGGAGACAGTGAATACACTGATTTTTCTATGTCTCTGTTTAAGCTTAAGACTTTGTAACAATTTTTTTAGAGGGGGAAAACCAACAAAGAGCAAATATGTACTTGCTTCCTTTCTGCGTGTTATGTACTTCTCAGAAACTGGTTGTAAACAGGTTAAGCATCTTGACGGGACATTGGTGTCATGTGTACACTTCTTTTTGTAATACAGCTGAGAAAGGGACAGGGCTGTCGATTAGATGTGCTCCAAAGAATTTGTACTGAAGATTGGCCTCTAAGACCTGCAAACGCTATCTGAACTAGACGATGTGAAAAAGGAAAGTTAAAAAGAAAACAAAAACAAAAGCAAAACGAAACAAAACAAAAAAACACATTGCCTGAATAAGTCATCTTTCCTTGTAGCAAATGGCTTTGTCCACATCCTTTCTGCATGGACTAGCTTAAGGAACACAAACTCTGCTTTCTGATGAACAAAATATTTTTATACACGTTTATTTCGTATTAGTAGCCTGAGGTCAGATCACTCATTCGCTGAAGCCATAACTGACCTTCACCAAATAAATGCTGTAAAGAACCTGGGGGAGGGTTGGGGGAGAGCCCAAGAGGGAGGAAGATCGAAGGTGATATGAGCTCTAACAACACAGGCAGGAGCAAGTCCGATGAACCTGATGCTTTTCCTGCATCCCAAATAGGACTTAAAAGGCTAGTATTTTATGATGATCGATTTATAATAAAAAAAAAAAGATATTTAGATTTAAATGAGACTTTCCAGTATTTTTTAAATCCCTGACAATGCTTCCCTGCTTTTAGGATTGAGAGAAATGATTTTCATATGCTTCCAACATTCAGAAATTTAATTTTCATGTTAGCTCCAACCGGCACGTCTAAAGTGAAGAACGACTCCAAGTCCCCCAGCGGTTGGGGAACCGGGGACTGTCGGGGGCTCGGCTGTACCTACCGACCAGGATCGCACCTTGAGGGGCGGCCGTGAGGTGCACCTGACATCTCTTGTTAGCATGCACACCGTTGCTGGCAATGCACAGAGTTACATTGCCAAACATACATAAAAATAAAAGCATTCACTCTAAAAAGCATATTAATTGTACTTTTTTAAAAGAATAATGCCTCCCATAGTCACCATTGATTTTTCTGGAGCTTAATTACACTATTACCGTATATTACTATTATTATTGGCCTATAGAGGCAAAAGGCAAACCACAAATAAACCCAGTGACATATAGTTTTAAAATCTACAATTTTCTGATCTCTCTCTCCTTGTTTAATATATAAGCCCTAATTTCTGTGTACGTGAGTAAAACTGCAGCCTGAGTCATTTAGGAAGTAAGCATTGAGTTGTTGTTTTGGGTTTTTTTTTTTTTATTATAAATATACTAGAATAAAACAGCACTCCCTAACAATTAAAAAAAAAAGAGTTTTATATTACTTTAGAATGTAATAGGTTTTTGTCCTTATTTTATGTCCTGTAAATTATTAGTTGAATACTGTTAGCATTCCCTGATAATGCACACATGATTTCTGAATGTTTTCTGTAAATGACAATCAATGTTTATGAAGTTCCCTCCTTTAATGCTGAACAAAATTAAAAGAAGAAAAAGATGAAAATCTTGCCTAGTCGTTTTCTTTCCCCTGACAGGGAACAAGGAGGGAATGAAAAAGACAAATTTGGCTTTCAAAACATTATCCCATGGGCCCTCACCTACAGAGTTGCCCCCTTTTCCAAGAAATCATGGGTAATTTTTTTCTGGCAATTCTTCTGCCCTCATGGACCTGGCCTGAGTTAGAAGTGCTCATTGAGAAAAGACCCACACTTCACTGTAAGTTACAATTAAAATAAAAGCAGCAGCGGGGCACCTGGGTGGCCCAGTCGGTTGAGCGTCCAACTCTTGATTTTGGTTCGGGTCATGATCCCAAGGTCATGGAACTGAGCCCATGCTGAGCATGGAGACTGCTTAAGGTTCTCTCTCTCTCTCTCTCTCTCTCTCTCTCTCTCTCTCTCTCTCTCCGCCCCCCCACCTCTGTCCCTGCCCCCTGCTCATTCTCTCTCCCTGCCCCCCACCGCTCAAAAATAAAAATAAATAAATAAATAATGAAATTTAAAGAAATAAGAACAGCAGCTCTCAAAGATGGTGGCTCTCCTTTTCTAGAATTTTCATGAAAGAAAGCCCCAACTAGCAAAGCCATAGCAACGCCTCTGCAAACACTTTGTTGGAACCTCTTGCCGCAGGTTTACAATAAATGTGACAATCCCTATGTCTGACGAAAGCTTTCAGATAATAACTAATGATGAAGTCTCTCGGTCTGATTTTTTCTAACAAAGCAAGACCACGCTGCTCCATCACCAAATTCAATGCTCCGACATATGAACACCCTGAGTTTTATGCGGAGATGTGGTAGAAAGTAATTGAGGATAATCACAGACTCTCAGAGATGCTGAAAAAGGCAATTCTGAGAGAGGCTGGTGATTGTTCAGGTGCTTGGAGTTTGTTGCATGTTGGCGTCGCTAGAGCTGAAATGCTCCAAGAATAATAGCTTAAAGCAAGATTTAACAGATTTTAAAACTGAAAGCACTGACCCACCCAACAAGATGAGCCTTAGAGAGCCTTCGGTAACGTTCCTCCCAACTTCAGTCTTTGGAAACAGTGGAAATCCTTGCAGAATGTTTCAAGCAACGTCTCTTTTCCAGACCTCCAGATTCCATGGGGCCCTGATCGGAGGACACAAAAACAGAACCTCCCCGATCCTTCTGTTAGAGCACCGTGTCTGTCCCATGGTTTCTAATCAGGTCTTCAAATGACCGGTCGGGGACAGTACATATATTATCTCCACCTATCCCAGGCTCATGCCAATTGGCACCAACAATTGATCAAAAAGCTCTTTACTGTAAAATCAGCTTTTTTCCTTTTTTCCAAAAACCTAGATCGAGGGAGCAGTGAAACACAAAATGAAACTTCACCCTTTTCGACTCCGGTTGGACCACGCAGGATGACAGTTACTAACCTTTGATAGCATTATCAAAAATTATGAAGTAGGCCACTTTTTGTGCGCACAGCTTTGTTCCATCCGTAGATTCTCTTCTCTATTTAAGAGTAAGAACTGGCGACATGTCCCCAGCGTCACACCACACTAGTGTGCATGAGACATTTGGGAGAGCAAAGCAGTGGCCAGGGTTTGTCACATGGCAGCAGATGCCTGACCCAATCAGAGAAGCAGAAGTGAAGCGGACCCCTAAATGCCAACTTGGTGGGAGGCAGGGGGTGTCTCACATGACCAAGCCACCGGGCTACACAAGTTTTCTCTCACTGTTTTCAGAACTTGACCTTGGTAAGCATAACTGGTTGAATAACTATTACTATCAAATAAGATACTGTAAAAATTTTTTACAGCTATGTCTCACAGATCTTTAAATCTCCCGAGTTCATGAAGCAGGGCATGGCATTGTGTAAGCACTGAATACATGTGTCCACTACATGTATTGAAGTCCATTTTCCTTTTGTAATTTTCGCTTCCCAGCTACTTGCTGTCATGTCACTGGTTTTACCCTTGAGCAAATCGCCTTCTTGCAGAGGCACCCCATTTAGACATGTTTTTTACCATGAGCAGGGAAAGTGTAAATGGCAGTCCCCCGGCAAAGGGCACCAGAAGAATGTTCTTTCCCCTCTTTTCTCGAAAGATTTAACCAAAAGCAATAAGAGAAGGAGCCTGAGTGGCTATTAGAGGTTAGACATACGACTCAGCTGTGCAAGAAACAAAAACAAAAACAAAAACACAAAAACAGAAAAACCAGGGAGCCCAATTTGTAAAACAAATTGGACATAATAGCCCGGGCTTGGTATACCCCTCTCAAATCCCCCAGTCTGGTCTGATCAAATCACAAAGTCTCAGTCAAAAAGAAGAGAATCTGGGGCACCTGGGTGGCTCAGTCAGTTAAGCGTCTGACTTCAGTTTGGGTCATGGTCTCGCGGTTCGTGGGTTCAAGCCCCATGTCAGGCTCCGTGCTGACAGCTCGGAGCCTGGAATCTGCTTCGGATTCTGTGTCTCCCTTTATCTCTCTGCCCCTCCCCTGCTTTTGCTCTCTCTCTCTCTCTCTCTCTCTCTCTCTCTCAAAAATAAATAAACATTATAAAACATTATTTAAAAAAAGAGAGAGAATCTGGAGAACAGATCACTTATTTAGCTATTTCACTGTACAAGTAAGAAATTTTAGCAGAGTTACTGCTTTTTAAGAGATGGAAATTATTACAGTTGTAATCATGCATTCCCGTTGCAGCAAAGTGGTAAGCCAAATCTCATCTTACACGTCTTCTTAGTCACTGGCCACTTTGCGTGTGGCCAGGAGATGTGGAAAGCAAGAGAGAGCATTCAAGATTACCCAGTAGGTTTGGATGGACCTGGTCTACCCACATTCCACCAATCAGATTTAGGCCCCTGGCTTAACAACAATAAAGGTTGTGGGGAATGTTGTCTACTTGTATGGCCACAGGGTAAAGGAAACCAGGGTTTAGAAACACTTAGCAGTCCCAACACCAATGTGAAAGTCATCCAAGAAAGTCTCTCATTTCATTTCCTACCAGGTACTGCAACAAACATTTATTCAACAGATATTTATTTCCGCTACTATATGCCGGGCACTGTTCACCAGAAATAACAAATCATGAAATATGACAGATATAGATTAGACTCTGCTCTTAGGGTCCAAGAGAGGTGGATATACAAGAGGACGCAGACATAATACAAATAACTATAAATGATCAATTTTATTACGACCAATCTACTAACTACAAAAACAACTACAGGATACTCCTACAGATGGTCATTTATCCTCTATTTAACTCTACTCTTGAAGTCATTATCACTCGTCATTCATTCATCATTGCCATTCTGGTTTTTTTATTTTATTTTATTTTTTTAAAAAACACTGTTAATTATTAATAAATTTCTTAATAGTGAGACAAAAGCAGGGGCACCTGGGTGGCTCAGTTAGTCAAGCGTCCGACTTCACCTCCGGTCACGGTCTCATGGTCGGTGAGTTCGAGCCCCATGTCAGGCTCCGAGCTGACAGCTCAGAGCCTGGAGCCTGCTTCAGATTCTGTGTGTGTGTGTGTGTGCGTGTGTGTGTGTGTGTGTCTGCCCCTTCCCCACTCACCCTTTCTCTCTCTCAAAAATGAATAAACGTTAAAAAATAATAATAATAATTTTAAAAAATAGACAAAATCTTCTTTGTCCTATCTTTTACTCCCAGTAAAAAAGCTGGTTTGCCTTATTGAGACTAAGCCGAGCACTGTGTGACCAAACCTCTTTACCATATCAACGCCTTAAATAAAATACATCTCTCACTTCCGACCCCAGTCTTCCTTTGCACACACTAAAAATTCACAGTTATCCCAAACACCTCTCACAACATAACCTGCTCATAACGACAAGTATTGTTCATTTGAAGAACCTCTTCAGAACAACCAGTAACACTTATCAGTGACATGAGGGGCAACTGGGGATTCTGTCCATATCAATGGTATCAGTCATATGTGCATTTAGAACACGGCCTTTATAGACACCTGTGTTTTAAAACCTAGGTTTTATTATTATTCAGGTACAGTGAGGCCAACTGATCAGGAGATAGTGACCATTGAAGAGTTTGTTGCCAACAGTCCCCAAGAGAAGGGGGCACCCATGCCATGCCATGCCATGTGGGGAAGCACCAGGTTGGTCAGAAGGCAGAAGGAATGGGGGAGAAACCAGGAAAGAGCTTTTCTTGTGGTTTCCGTGGCAAGGAACTGATGAGGCAAGATGAGAAGGTTTAGGATTGACTAATTTAGAACATTGGATCTGGATAATCTCAGCAGGCTCTGGGGTATAGGAACCGTCTCTAGTCCTCCTCCATACCTGGCCCCTGGATAATTAGGGTGGGGGGGACAGTAAGCAGATTGTGAGAACCCAGTAAAAGAAGTGGTTGGGGCAGGGGCTCCGACTGGCCACTAGACATTTGGAAGGGATCACTTCCGGGCATCATTTACTATCCTAGGAATTGGTTAGCCCTGGGAGGGGGGAGTCTTTAGTCTTTGCAGGGGCAGCAAGGCCCCAAATGTCAAAGCATCACAATAAAAAGACATACTTAATACACATTGATTTGTGCTATTGACCCACAGGAGAGAATACCTGATCCCAAACATTTTATGTGAAGAATTGAACAATTTCTGGCTATTGTGGAAAGACTGTTCTTGAGAAATTCATCTGTGTTTTTCCATTTTCCCTCCTCGGGTTCAAACTCACACCTTAGGCTCTCAATTCCTTACTTCAAGGATTTTTACAAAGTAGAAAGCTGAGTCCCAGGCTCCTGCGTCCCTGTCCCAGCAAGGATGATTCTGTCTCACACAGAGCACCAAAGAAGAGAATGTTCATCTTCGAGGTTTGGATCATGAAGATATACGCAGTGATTATGTTGACTAGAACACAGGCACTTAGTCCCAATTTCTAGGCCTGGCAGAGACCTCCCCTGTGAGGGGACACCAGTTATTAATTCATTCAGCTCTTATTTATTAAGCACCTACCATGGCCAGCCAGTGTGTCAATCGTTACAATAATGGTTCACTAGGGCTGCTGTAATAAAGAGCCACAGACTGGGTGGTTTAATGACAGAGATGTATTGTCTCACAGTTCTGGAGGCTATAAATCCAAGATCAACATGGCGGCAGGGTTGGTTTCCTCTGAGGGCTGTGAGAAAGAATCTGTTCCATGCCTCTCACTTAACCTCTCAGGTTTTCTGGAAATCTTTGGCATATAGAAGCATCATCCCAATCTCCGCTTTCACCTTCACCTGGCATGCACCCTGTGCATGTATCTGTGTCCAAATTTCCCCTTTTTATATGTCATATGGGATTGGGACCCACCCTAATGAGCTCAATTTAACTCAATAACCACTATAAAGCCCCTATATCTAAGGATCACATTCTGAGGTACTGGGGGTTAAGAAGCCAAAATATTTTGTGGTTTGTTTTTTAAGAGACACGATTCAGCTGATAAAAACTAGGGAAGAAGTAATGAACAAACAGACAAGTTACTTCCTCTCATACAGTGTTCATTCCAATGATATTTTGTAGTTTCCCACCCACTCAATGAGATGACACTCAAAATTGATCTCAAGAAAATAAAGGTTTTTCTTGAACTCCTGTGTGAATCAATAATCCACACATCACACAAGTTGTTCATAATGCAAAGGAAAGAGGGTGAAGCAGCATGAGAAAATAACGGGGTAGAGGGAAGAAATAAAGTTGTTCAAAGAATGCTATAGGAGGCATTTAAGAGGTAAGTGAATTAAGTGTGAATTCCGAGATTCAAATATGGCTGGCCAATCCCAAACCCTCCGTCATCCTTCCATGTACTTTTCCCAGATATGAAATGTCCCACTTCTCTATCCAAACATGAACCGAGAATTTATACTTCCTCACAGCCAGCTAAAAATATTTAACCAGCAGGATGGAGAAGGGAATTAACAATCCCTTCCATCTGCCAAGTGGCAGGAAAGTTTTACCTGAGCTGTGATCCATATTGATACTATTTAGTATCATCTAGAATGTGTTAACAACTTCCTCCTTGGTACTTTCCATCCTCACCACACTTTACAAACCTGAAGCCCTGCAGCTCTCTGACATCTTGGGGGGTTGGGGAATGCCATTTTAAGGCATTAAGGTGGGATGGAGCTGACTGAGGGTTGGGGGGTAGATAAGTGGGGGAAGCAAAGTCAGGAAAGACTCTCCCCAAATAAATAGTAACTCTCATGACCTTCAGTCTGCAGAAACTCTCCCTCCACAAGCCCCACACCCACATCATTAGGGTATTCTTGCGCAGTACACAGTGAAATTCCCTATGCACATACTAGACAAGATAAAAACACGATACATGCATGGAAACTGTTGCTTTTGTTTTGTCCTTAAAGCAACTGAGCCCTAAGATGTTTTGAGTCTTAGAGGAACCAGTCATAAAAATATTAATTATTAAAATAATATTCCCCTGTAAAAAATCCCCTGGTGTATAACTTAATTCTACATCATCCAACTACAATAAAATTTCATCCTTATTGATTTTTTTAAATTAAAATTGATTATTCCAGGTTAGTGAGGAGATGGGGGTTTTAAGTTTTCTCTCTCCAAATTCTCCTTTCGAAAATACTGTTCCCCCCCACCCTGAAATTAAGAATTACATTCCTACAAGTAATGTTATATGAACTCGTGGAGACTCAACCCTCAGATAGTTAAATGGCATCGCTCTATGGGAAATACTTCTCTATTTCTTAGATTTTAAATCTCTTATCCAGACAGATTCAAGGTAGCAGTCAGATTACTCTTTCTAATTCACATTTTGGAGAGGAGTCCCGGGTGCTATCTAGACTGTTCTGTCCAATATTCAGCTTTTACCTCACTCACACATTCCCCTTCACCCTGGCAAGAACAAACGTTTGCCCAATTGCCCTCAATGGACTGTGCAGTAAAATACTCTTTAAAGATAAACTCTTCAACGAAAGAGCCCAGACATTTGCTCAAAACAACTAGTAAATTGTTTTTCCACACTAGTTTTTCACATAGATTGTATTAGCTATCTTTATGCTTTTCCCTAGAGGTCAGGGATAACAACTGCCAAAAGGCAAGGCATTTTGATCAACTGTAAAAACAAAACAAAACAAACTAAAATAACGTATAAAAGTTAAGCAGAAAAAAAGCTGAGCTCAGGCCTCACATCCCAAAGTCATGTCTATTTCCCTCATCCATTCAAAAAAACATTGAGTGCTTACTATGCACTAAGCATTATACCAGATCCAGAGGATAAAAAGGCGGTTAGCATGGCCCCTGTCCTTGAGATTTTCATGGCATAGCAAAGTGGGGTGGATAGACCAGCTAACAAAAGCAGTGACACATTTCAAACAAAGTGTTTAAACAGAGGGTTTGGATAACCGGAAAGGAGTAATTATATCTATTTGGGAATCACTGTAGGAGAAAATGGGGCGATCCAGAGAAAGAGTGCCATTTGAACTGAGCCCTGAGCTGTGTGACATGATGTTTGTCAGAAGAAGGAATATTTCCGGTTGGGGGAAAAGAACGTGCAAAAACAGAGTAAGAAGTCTATAACATGGAGCACTGGTAGCTGCGATCTGAATATGACCCTCAGACACATTTTGTTTGGGCTTTACTTAAATAGTAAATTTCATATGAAATCAGAATCTCCAGATTCTTTTATACAAAACAGAAGATCTAGCAACAATGTTGCCATATTCTCATCTGGAAAAACTGTCCCTTTAGACAAGACGGGTTTTCTCTAGTTTTGCTCTCTACTCATTTCCTAACCTGCCTGGCTCTTAGACAATTGAATTGATGGTGAGCAATGGTGGAAGATTAGTAGAAAAAAAGTCAAAAGTAGGCTGGTTACAAAAAGATCTGGAATGCCTAGTAGAAAGCTTATTTTTATTTTTGTGGTTTGATTCAAGTTGTGATTTAAATTCTAGTTAGTTTACATATTGGGTAATCTTGGTTTCAGGAGAATTTAGTGATTCATCATTTACATATAACACCCAGTGCTCATCATAACAAGTGCCCTCCTTAACACTCAGTACCCATCTAGCCCATCCCCCAGCCACCTCCCTCCATCAATACTCAGTTTGTTCTCTATAGTTAAGAGCCTCTTGTGGTTTGCTTCTCTTTCTCTCTCTCTTTTTTCATTCCTCTGTGTTCATCTGTTTTGTTCTTAAGTTCCTCGTATGAGTGAAATCATATGTATTTGTCTTTTTCTGACTGACTTTATTTCACCTACAATAATACATTCTAGCTCCGTCCAGGTCATTGCAAATGGCAAGATTTTATTCTTTTTTGATGGCTAATATTCCATTTTATATATATACCACATCTTCTTTATCCATTCATCAATCGATGCACATTTGGGATCCTTCATAGTTTGGCTATTGTTGATAGTGCTGCTGTAAACATCAGGGTGCATGTATCCCTTCAAATTGGTATTTTTGTATCATTTGGGTAAATACCTAGTGGTGCTCTTTCTGGGTTGTGAGGTAGTTCTATTTTTAACTTTCTGAGGAAACTCCATACTGTTTTCCAGAGTGGCTGCACCAGTTTGCATTCCCACCAGCAGTGCAAAAGGGTTCCTCTTTCTCCTCATCCTCACCAACATCTGTTGTTCCCTGTGTTGTTAACTTTAGCCATTCTGACAAGTGTGAAGTGCTATCTTACCACGGTTTTGATTTGCATTTCCCTGTGATGAGTGATGTCGAACAACTTTTCATGTGTCTGTTAGCCATCCAGATGTCTTCTTTAGAAAAGTGTCTATTTATGTCTTCTGCCCGTTTCTTAACTGGATTATTTGTTTTTTGCGTGTTGAGTTTGGTAAGTTCTTTATAGATTTTGGACAGTAACCCTTTATCAGATATGTCATTTGCAACTATCTTCTTGCATTCCATAGGCCACTCTTACTTTTGTTGATTGTTTCCTTTGCTTTACAGAAGCTTTTTTGGGACCTTGATGAGGTCCCAATAGTTCATTTGTTTTTATTTTCCCTGCCTTTGGAGACATGTCTAGTAAGAAGTTGCTGGGGCCAAGGTCAAAGAGGTTGCTGATTCTATTCTCCTCCTCTAGGATTTTGATGGTTTCCTATCTCACATTTAGGTCTTTCATCCATTTTGAATTTATTTTTGTGTATGGTATAAGAAAGTGGTCCAGTTTCATTCTTCTGCATATTGCTGTCCAGTTTTCCCATTGCCATTTGTTGAAGAGACTGTCTTTTTTCCATTGGATATTCTTTCCGCTTTGTCAAAGATTAGTTGGCCATATGGTTGTGGGTCTGTTTCTGGGTTTTCTATTCTGTTCCATTGATCTATGTGTCTGTTTTAGTGCCAGTACCATACTGTCTTGATTGCTGCAACTAATATAGCTTGAAGTCCAGAAATGTGATGCCTCCAGCTTTGCTTTGCTTTTTCTATTTCTATTTCTTTTTGCTATTCAGGGACTTTTGTGATTCCATACAAATTTTAGGATTGTTTGCTCTAGCTTTGTGAAAAATGCTGGTGATATTTTGATAAGGATTGTATTAAATGTGTAGATTGCTTTGTGCAGTATAGACATTTTAATAATATTTGTTCCCCCAATCCATGAGCATGGAATATTTTTCCTTTTCTTTGTGTCATCTTCAATTTCTTTCATAAGTTTTCAGAGTACAGATCTTTTACCTCTTTGATTAGGTTTATTCTTAGGTATCTTACGGTTGTTGGTGCAATTGTAAATGGGATCCATTCCTTGATTTATCTTGCTGCTGCTTCATTATTGGTGTACAGAAATTCAACAGATTTCTGTACATTTCCTATGACTTTGCTGAATTCACATATCAGTTCTAGAGATTTCTTGGTGGAGACTTTTGGGTTTTCTACATAGAGTATCATGTCATCTGCAAAGAATGGAAGTTTGACTTCTTCCTTGCTGGTTTGGATGTATTTCTTTTTGTCGTCTGATTGCTGAGGCTGACTTCTAATACTATGTTGAACAACAATGGTGAGAGTGGCCATCCTGTCATCTTCCTGACCATAGAAGAAAAGCTGTCCGTTTTTCCCCATTGAGGATGATATTAGCTGTGGGTCTTTTGTATATAGTCTATGTGATATTGAGGTATGTTCCCTCTATGCCTACTTTGCTGAGGATTCTTAGCAAGAATGGATCCTGTATTTTGTCAAATGCTTTGTCTGCATGTATTGACATGATCTTATGGTTCTTATCTTTCCTTGATTAATGTAGTATATCACGTTGATTGATTTGTGAATATTGAACCATCTGTGTAGCCCAGGAATAAACGCCACTTGATCGTGGTGAATAATTCTCTTAATGTACTGTTGGATTCAATTTGCTAGTATCCCGTTGAGAATTTTCACATTCATCTTCATCAAGGACACTGGCTTGCAATTTTCCTTTATAGTGGGGTCTTTGTCTAGTTTTGGAATCAAGATAATGCTGGCCTCATAGAATGAGTTTGGAAGTTTTCCTTCCTTTTTTTTTTTGGAACAGTTTGAGAAGAATAGTTATTAACTCTTCTTTAAATGTTTGGTAAAATCCCCCTGGGAAGTCATCTGGCCCTGGACTTTTGTTTGTTGGAAGACTTTTGATTACTGATTCAATTTCTTTGCTGATTATGGGTCTGTTAAAATTTTCTATTTCTCCCTGTTTCAATTTTGGTAGTTTGTATGTTTCTAGAAATTTGTTCATTTCTTCCAGATTGTTCAATTTGGTGGTGTATGATTTTTCATAATATTATAGTTGTTTGTATTTCTGTTGTATTAGCTGTGATCTCTCCTCTTTCATTCATGATTTTATTTATTTGGGTCCTTACTCTTTTCCTTTTGGTAAGTCTGGCTAGGGGTTTATCAATTTTACTAATTCTTTCAAAGAACCAGCTCTTAGTTTGATGTGTTCTACTGTGATGTTTGTTTGTTTGTTTCTATATCCATTTATTTCTGCTGTAATCTTTATTATGTTCCTTCTGCTGGCTTTAGGCTTTATTTTCTGTTCCTCTTCTAGCTCCTTTAGGTGTAAGATTAGGTTGTATATTTGATATTTTTCTTGCTTCTTAATGTAAACCTGTAGTGCTATAAACTTCCCTCTTATGACTGATTTCACTGCACCCCAAAGGTTCTGGACAGTCATGTTTTCATTTTCATTTGCTTCCATGTATTTTTTTTTCTTTACTTTCCTGTCTAACCGATTCATTCTTTAGCAGGATGTTCTTTAACTTTCATGTTTTTGTGGTCTTTCTAAATTTTTTCTTGCCGCTGAGTTCCAGTTTCATAATGTTGTATTCTGAAAATATTCATGGTATGATCTCATTCTTTTTGAATTTGTTGAGGCCTGATTTGTGACCCAGTATGTGATCTATTCTGGAGAATGCTCCATGTGCACTTGAAAAGAATGTGTATTTTGCTGTTTTAGGATGAAATGTTCTGAATATATCTGTTAAGTCCACCGGATCCAGTGTGTCATTCAAAGCTGTTTCCTTGTTGATTTTCTGCTTAGACGATCTGTCCATTGCTATAAGTGGGGTGTTAAAGTCCCCTGCTCTTCTTGTATTATTATCGAGTCTCTTTGTTATTAATTGATTTATATATTTGGGTTCTCTCAAGTTGGGGGCATAAATATTTACAATTGTTAGATCTTCTTATTGGAAAGCCTGCTTTATTATGAGATAGTGCCCTTCATCTTTTGTGACAGTCTTTGGTTTAAAATCTAGTTTGTGTGACATGAGTATGGCTACTCTGGCTTTGACATCCATTGGCTGACAAATAGTTGTCCATCCCCACTTTCAATCTGCAGGTGTCTTTAGTTCTACAATGAGTTTCTTGTTTGTTTGTTTGTTTGTTTGTTTGTTTGTTTGTTTGTTTGTTTTTATCCAATCTGATACCCTATGTCTTTTGATTGGAGCATTTACTCCATTTACATTCAGAGTGATTATTGATAGATATTAATTTAGTGTCATTGTATTACCTATAAAGTCAGTGTTTCTGGAGATGTTCTCTATTCCTATCTAGCTTTATTGCTTTTGGTATTTCTTTCCCACTCAAAGAGCACCCCTTAATATTTCTTGCAGGGCTGGTTTAGTGGTCACAAACTCCTTTAGTTTTTCTTTGGGAAACTCTTTATCTCTCCTTCTATTCTGAATGACAACCTTGCTGGATAAAGTATTCTTGGCTGCATATT
Source organism: Neofelis nebulosa (assembly GCF_028018385.1). Classification (NCBI taxonomy): domain Eukaryota; kingdom Metazoa; phylum Chordata; class Mammalia; order Carnivora; family Felidae; genus Neofelis; species Neofelis nebulosa. Next base: position 78,766,402 of record NC_080793.1, on the reverse strand, counting down.
TTTCCCATTCAGCACATTGAATATATCATGCCATTCCCTTCTAGCTTGCCAAGTTTATGTGGTGAGATCTGCTGCAAGCCTGATTTGTCTTCCCTTGTAAGTTAGGGACTTCTTTTCCCTTGCTGCTTTCAGGATTTTTTCCTTATCTCTGTATTTTTGCAAATTTTACTACAATATGTTTTGGTGTTAGCCCGCTTTTATTGATTTTGATAGGAGTTATTTTGCCTCCTGGATTTGGATGACTGTTCCTTTTCCCACATTAGGGAAGTTTTCAGCTATAATTTGCTCAAATAAACCTTCTGCCCCCTTTTCCATCTTTTCCTCTTCTGGGACTCCTATGATACAAATGTTATTATGCTTTATGGAGTCACTGAGTTCCCTAAGTCTACCTTCATGATCCAATTTTTTTCCCCTCTTCTTTTCAGCTTCATTATTTTCCACAATTGTATCTTCTGTATCACTTATTCATTCTTTTGTTTCTTCCATTCTTATTGTCATTACATCCAGTCAATTTGTATCTTGGTTATAGCATTCTTTATTTCAGCCTAACTAGTTTTTAGATCTTTCATCACTATGGTAAGGGATTCTGTGGTGTCTGCTATGCTTTTCTGAAGCCTGGCTAGTATCCTTATAATTGTTCTTTTAAATTCTGATTTAGGCACATTGCTTATATTTGTTTTTATTAGATCCCTGGCCACGACCTCTTTTGTTCTTTCTTTGGAAGATTCCTTCATCTCGGCATTTTGTCTAGGTCTCTGTCTTCTGTGTGTTAGGATAATACCAGATTATGTTTCCTCCTCCAATAGTTTTTGTGAATATTTTTCTTATGCAATCCTTTGCATATTGCTTTCTTTCCTTCTCTCTCTCTCTCTCTCTCTCCCCTCACCGTGATCAGGACTACTTCCCCTCTACAGCACCTGTGATTCTTTTTTTTCCCTAAATCACATCTCTGTACCTCCTACCTTCCACAATGTGTCATCTTTTCTTCCTCTAGTTGTTCAGTTTGTTCTCTCAGTCCTCAGATAGATTTCTTGGGTGTTCAGAATAATTTGATATGTATATCTGTGGTCAAGGGATGAGGCAAACATGATTATTATTTCATGAATAATCTTAATATTTGATAATAATATATTATTTTTGTGTAAGGAGCAACACGAGTCACAGCAGCTTTGACACCTGAACACATCTGATGAGCACAAAGCAGAAGAAGACTCTCAGAGGCTCTCCAGTTCTCTAGTTAGGAAATAGTTCATGGAACTCAACCTAGGAGAAGCCAGGGGATATTTTCTCCAAGTTTCCACTTGTCTCGTGGGAATCTAGTGCTCTTCTAGGCCAACACCCTAGCCCTTGTAGGCAAGGTCTGTGTCAGCTTGCCTAATTGCCCTTTGTAATGAACACAATTCTACCTGCATTGGAATTCAATCACAAAGTCTCACCAGCTGGTGAAACAGCTTTGGTCTATTATTCACCTCTTGGCTCCTGGTCCTTGTGCCCAATGGATGCAAATCCCCAAGTTTTCCATTCCAAATGGTGCCTATAGTAAAGCTTGGGTCTCACAGTAAATCATCAGATCATAGTCCTGCCTTCAGCTGGAATGAAATGTGTCCTTGGATTTCCTAGTCTAGAGACTCTTGCTGAGACAACAAACTCCTGCCAGGTGGTTGGGGCTCAAGCAAGCATTTGCTCAGCTTTGTATTTGACCAAATGACCACAGGGATGCATGTGTTACACAGATGTGTTGTCAGAATCAACAGAAAAACAAAACAAAACGAAAAACCAAAAAACCTAATGTCTGCCTCTAAAAGGAAGCTTTATGTTGTAATTCATTTCTGAGTAAGTAATTTCCACAGAACCTACTAAGTCTCTGGGCACAGGATCCCATATGCCTTTTGGAAAGGTCACAGATAATTGAAAAAGGAAACATGTGGAAACAGGTATCAGACTGAATCAGCACATACTGACTGAGGGCCCACTCTGATAATAGTGACCAACCATGGCAGACTTCTTTACACCTCACAATGCTTTTCACATATATCCCTCATCTGAGCATCACAACAGCCCATTAGGGGAAAAACGGGTGCTAAGAAGATCATCAATATTTGTAATCAGCACTTGAAAAATCCAGCTGTGGAATGCAAAATCATCCTTAGAGTCTAAACAATATCTAGAAAATCCAAAAGACCACTTTTCAAAAATCTATTCAAAGTAAAAAGATAATTTCATTAGCTTCATGGATGATAAATATGCAGAAACCTAAATTTTAAATTATATCACTAAGAAATGAAATGGAAAAAAATCTCATTCACTACATTAATAATACTATAAAGTTCAATACTACAAATTAACAATAAAAGTACAGAGCCCATAAGAACAAACTTTCTCATAAAGCAGAAAAAGACTCAACACAATGAATTCCTAGAGGAAAAATGAGAAAAACAACAACAATACCAACAACAACAACAGAAAGCATAATACGTAGAAAATGTAATGAAATGACTCAAAAAGAAGTTTATGCATAGTAACAATTTAAAACAGATGTGTTAATTCTCCCTTTTAAAGGTAGAGGCACAAATCAGGTTTTTGTAAAAATTTAAATATGTCTTGTTTTAAGAGAGCCTCAAAACAAATTGACACACGAACATTGCAAATAAAGAAATTTAAAAAATAGATAATTGCTAACAAAAATACCATTTAAGTATATACAAAGATAGACAAAACAGAATTTAAGAACATTATAATATGGACTATTTCACATTTTTTTAAGTTTCAAATCCACCTAGAAGATTGAGCAGTCATCTTTTTTTTTTTTTCGAGAGACAGAGAGAGAGAGAGAGAGAGAATCCCAAGCAGGTTCCACACTCAGCACAGAGCCCAATGAAGGGCTTAGTCTCACAACATTGGGATCATGAACTGAGCTGAAATCAAGAGTACGACACTCAGCTGACTGAGCCACCCAGGCACCCAACAGTCATCTACTTTTTAATGTACTTATCAATGTAGTTTTAAAACATATAAATCAAAATCCATCAGAGTTCCCAGGAGAAATTGAAAAAGCTACAATAGATCACACAGATCACAGATCCTAGAAGATAAAATTAATTGTTTTTCAAGAAAATTTAGACAGTTAACAACTTTGATCTAAGAGATAAATATTTAGCTCTGTACCCAATAAACAAAGAATGCACATTATTTTCAAACACACGGAACATTTGTAAACATGGACTTGTATTGAGTCACAAAGAAACTCTCAATGAATTCCGAAAAGAAGAAATTACTCACCACAATGGAAAAAAATTAGAAGTTAAAGGACAAAATAAAAACACCACTACCACCAAAAAAAAAAAAAAAAAAAAAAAGCACCCAGAAATTTAAAAATAAACTTCTAAGTAATTTCTGGATAAAGAGGAAATCAAAACTTCTTAAATTAAAAATTGTTTAGAAATGAAAGTAATCTGAGGTGCCTCGGTGGCTCGGTCAGTTAAGCACCCAACTCCTGGTTTTCAGCTCAGGTCATGACCTCATGATTCATGGGTTCAAGCCCTGCTTTGGGCTCTGTGCTGTCAGCGCAAAGCCTGCTTGAGAGTCTCTCTCTCCCTCTCTGCCCATCTCCGACTCGCATTCTCTCTCTCTCTTTCAAGATAAATAAACTTAAAAAAGAAAACAAAAGAAATGAAAGTAATCTAAGCTCTAAATACCAATACTTAATGGGATGCAATATGTATATGTGTGAACCAATAAATATATATGTGAATATATATTCTTATGTTTTAAAAAAACAAAACTAAGCTTTCAGCTCAAGAATAAAATAAACACAAAGTAGACAGATATAATGTAGACAAAAGCAGAAATTAATCAAAATTAAGTAGATTTATCAAGAAGACAAAAAGTTAACTATGAAAAAAGCGATGTAACAGACAACTTCAAGAGAGACTTCTCTTGCCACCCCATCTACAAGAAAAAGCACCTCCACTGCCCTCTCTACCCCCCTTACTATGCTTTGTTACTCTTCACTGCATTTGTTGTATACATACTGGTGTGCAGTGAAGAATTAACCTCACCCAAAAGGAGGTCTGGGTTTTGCCCCTGGCTCCTCGAGATGAACTACAGCTCCCTGGAATGTCCTAATAGGAGTGTCTTAATCTAGATGTTTTGGTCACCGGATCCAACAAAATCTAACAATGTGAGTTATGATGGGGGCTTTGGGCCATGCCACATCAGTTCCAACTTCCAGAGAGATAGGAGACTAAAGGTAGGAGCCCAACCTCCAGGAGGGGCTAGAGACTAAAATATAGCAAGGCAGGCTACATATGCAGTTGAGCCCAGTAAAAAATAGATGAGCCTCCTGGCTCGGCAATTGTTACACATCATGATCAAGAGGAGGTAATGCCACCATGACTCCATGGAGAGAGGCCAACCAGAAGCTTTGTACTCCTCTAAGTATCTACCCTATGTATCTCTTTCTTTGGCTGCTTCTAATTTGTATCTTTTCCCTGTAATAACCCATATCCATGAGCATAAAAGCCTGTAGCAAGTTCTGTGAGACCTTCTAGTGAATCATCAAATCTGAAGGTGGTTTTGTGAATACTCCAAGCTTGCAATTGGTGTCAGAAGTGAGAGCAGTCTTGTGGGAACTGTTCCCTCAGAGCCTGGAGTTTAGCTAATTAATTATTACCCAATTACCCAGAGTTAGCTAATTCTTCCTCCCACCCTATACCTCAATGAGGTGGTCAGCTTCACAAGGTTTGGTTTGCTGTTATATACCTAAAGCATATAACTACATCTCATACACAGAAACAGCATAATAAATATTTATCGAATTGATTAATTAATCCAAGAAGATAAAACAATTCACCTTCAAGGGACAAAAATTGCACTGACTTTTGCAACAGTAAATGCTAAAAGACAATAAAACACTATTTACTAGCTTTCAGAGAAAAAGAATTA